>NW_024881326.1:23902348-24525012 GCF_018691265.1 Tyto alba | reverse complement strand
CCGGTTCCCGCCTTTGGCCGCGCTGAGGGGAGAGCGAGGCAGCCACGCCCAGTCAGTTCCAGCCGGTCCCCCGTGCCCCCACAGCCCCCGCCAGGGCATTGTGACGCGGGGGCTCCTCGCACCCAAAGGCCATTGTGACACGGGCCCCCCCGAGGCGGCCGAGGGGGTATTTAAGGGGCGAGAGGAGCCCAGGGGCGCCCACTCCCCGGAGAGCAGCTCCCTCAGGAGGCAGCATCTCCCCGGAGTACTCGTGGAAGGTCTGAGGCCAAGGACGCCAAGGGATGCCCACGGGTGAGGAGGCGAACGCCCGCTCCCAGCCCGCCGAGGGGCTGCCGAGCCTGCGGAACCGGCGCCAGGTGAGGGGCGGGGCGGGGCGGGGCGGGCGAGCCGGGGGGCACGGGAGTGGGGAGCAGCAGCCGGCTGTGGAGGGGAGCAGTGCCGGGGGGTGGGTGGCGGGGAGCCCGGCTGCAGGAGCTCTGCCCGCCAGGACGCGGGGGCGAGTGCCGCACGCACTCAGCAGCCCCTCTCCTCGGCTCCTCTTGCAGGTGTGCACCGTGAGGTGCGGGGAGTCTGTGCCACACACCAGGGTGTCGCGGGAGGAGGCAGCACGTCAGCCAGCGTTGCTGCACCTCCCCAAGATAGCAGCGGCACCCGGGCACCCCGCACCCGCAGCTCGGCCCGCAGGAGCTGCCGGCGCCTGCCCCAAGCTGCCGCCTCTGCCGGCATCACCCTCGGCCCCGTCTGCGGGGGACAGGGGCACCGCCAGCGGGACCGCAGCCGGCCGGGACCTCGTCCCAGATGCTCGGGGCAGCAGCACCAGAGAGGGGAGCCAGAGAGCTGCCCCCAACAGACGAGCACTCCGTGTCGCCCACGTGGTGGAGACGGCCCGCTGCATCGTGGATGAGGTCCTGAACAGGCTGTTCGGTGCATGCCAGGGACCCAGCCAGCAGCCGGTGGCCAAGGAGGAGGAGAAGGGGCTGGAAGACATCACCATCCACAGCATATGGGTGAACCCCGCTGTCGCAGAGCTCCTGCAGGATCCCCACGCTGGACCCCTGACAGCAGGAGGGACAGACGGGACCCCCACGCTGGAACCCCCACAGCCCCCCAGGGGGGTGGCAGGAGAGGCAGCCGCTGACCTGCAGAGCGCGTCTCCTGCCCCGGAGGGTCCCACCGAGGCCCAACCGACCCCTCCTGCCGTGGCTGGAGCTGCCAAGGGAGAAGAACACCGCCGCACGCCTCGTGCTCCAACCACACAGATGGACGAAGAGGCTGCATCTCCCGTCCGCAGGCAGCAGGACCCCGCAGCACAGGCAGCAGAGAGCCAGCCTGCCCCGCAGAGCCCCACAGCCCTCGAGGCGGCTCTGCAGGCCACGGTCAAGTGCCTGGTGAGCGAGGTACTGCAAAAAGTCTTGGCTGGCAATCAGCGACCCGGCCAGCAGCCAGTGGACCAGCAGGACCGGCCCCGCTGCAGCGACGCCGCGACCCAAGTGACAACTGCTGCGGCACCTGCGGACACGGAGCGTGCCCCGGCCGCAGAGCCCCGGGACGAGGCCAGCGCAGCCCCTCGCGTCCCAGCGGCGCGCGAGGCCCGAGCACACGGGGCTTCTCCTGCGCTCGAAGCCCATCGCCCAGGAGAGGCCGCCGCTGCCCTCGTCTCCCCGGCCACACGCGAGGGTGAAGCGGCGTCACCCTCGCCTCCAGACCCTGCGGCAGGTGCTGGCGCACCCCACCTCTCCCCGGCCGCACGCGAGGGTGAAGCGGTGTCTCCCTCGCCTCCAGACCCTGCGGCAGGTGCTGGCACACCCCACCTCGCCCCGGCCGCACGCGAGGGTGAAGCGGTGTCTCCCTCGCCTCCAGACCCTGCGGCAGGTGCTGGCGCACCCCACCTCTCCCCGGACCTCACGCGACGGTGAAGCGGCGTCTCCCTCGCCTCCAGACCCTGCGGCAGGTGCTGGCACACCCCACCTCTCCCCGGCCGCACGCGAGGGTGAAGCGGTGTCTCCCTCGCCTCCAGACCCTGCGGCAGGTGCTGGCGCACCCCACCTCTCCCCGGCCGCACGCGAGGGTGAAGCGGTGTCTCCCTCGCCTCCAGACCCTGCGGCAGGTGCTGGCGCACCCCACCTCTCCCCAGGCCGCACGCGAGGGTGAAGCGGTGTCTCCCTCGCCTCCAGACCCTGCGGCAGGTGCTGGCACACCCCACCTCTCCCCAGCCGCACGCGAGGGTGAAGCGGTGTCTCCCTCGCCTCCAGACCCTGCGGCAGGTGCTGGCGCACCCCGCCTCGCCCCGGCCTCCGCCACCGCAGGAGCCGCCGCCCTCCCGCACGCCCCGGCTGCCCCGCCACGGCCCTCCCTCTTCAGGCGGGCGTTGCGGGCTCTGCGCAGGGCGCTGCGCTGCTCCTGCTTGGCGGGGCAGCCGGAGGAGCAGGAGCGCCCGGCCGCCAGCGCCCCCTGAGCCCGCCGCTCGGCTGCGGGCGCTTTGCCAGCCCAATAAATAAAGGTGACCGTGTTCCTTCCGCCAGCGCTCGTCTGCGCCTGTTGCATCGTCCCCAGGCCCTGCCCGTGCCGCCGGCGCTCCCGCTCCCCAGCCCCCGGGGCCTGCGCCGGCCTCTCTCCATGGTGCCCGTGTGTTGGGCCAGGTTCTGTCCTCAGGGTGTCCCCGCAGCGGCTGGGGCGAGCCCAGAGCTGGCAGCGGTGGCCGGCCAGCGGCCTGCCGGGGTCCCCTCCACCTCCCTTCCCACCCACCTCTCTCCTCTTCTCATCAGCGACTTAGATCATTTCAGGTCTATTGTAAAACTCTGGTTTACCCAGCGCTTGCTCCACACTGCATCACCCTCTTGGTCTCCCCAGGAACGGGCTGGAAGAGCACCGCTGTGAGCCCCGTTTCCCTCTATTCTCAGGACCCTCCTGTGCTCTCCCGGCAGCGAGTCAGCACCGTACACTGCTGGGGATTCCCTCCCGTGGCGCTGTGTGATCGAGGCTTTCCTTCCAGTCCTGCCCTTACGGGCCTTCCTGCTGCCCTTGGGCTCCTTTTCCAGCCTTGTCACCCAGCCTCCAGAAGCAACCGTGTGCCTTGTGCCCCTCGCGCTGAAGCTGTGGCCGAGCAAGGCTTTCCTTGCAGGGATTAAACCGGGTTTTGCATCCCTGGAGCAGCAGCTGATTTCCATCAGGCCGGACTATTTGCAGGTACCAGGCGGGCAGTGCCCTGCGGGGCTCTCAGCGCTTGCCGGCTCCGCTGGGGGCCAGTCCCTCCTCCTCCTCGCCTTTGCTGTGCTCCAGCACCACCTCGCTTCCAGCGCTGCAACGAGCCGAGCTGCTGCGGCCGAGGCAGGGGCGGGGAACGACCGAGTTGCTCAGCCGCGGTCGTTCTCCTTGCTGGATGTCCGCCGCTGCCTCGGATATCCAGGCTTTGTTTTTCAGGTTTTCTGCTCTCGCCAGCCAGCGCCTTGGGCCCTTTTCTACTCACTTTTGCCTCCATCTTTGCTCCTCCTTTACCCTTCTGCTGTGATCTTCGCCCGCACACACAAACACCCCCCCCCCCCATGGCTGCAGGGGCAGCTCTGCCTGTGCGCAGACCCCCCTGCCCCTCGCTGCCGCAGCTGCTGTGCTCGTCCGTGTCCCCCCAACCCCCCGACACTGCTACCGCTGCCTGGGTGCAGCACCCCCCCCCCCCAAAGCAGCCCCCAGCCCCCCCTGCGGCTGGACAATGCCAGCACAGAATTACAGCTGCTTTACAAACCAGTCTTGTGCCTGGGCGTGTATTTTTCACGCCCCCAGCACCCCCCCACCCCACGTGTGTGCCCCCGGCCAGCGCGAGCCCTGTAAAACGAGCAGGAAAAATGGCCAGAAGGAGGATCCTGGAATTAGAATCCCATATTACAATTGTCTTTATTTTGTAAACGAGTAGAGAAATGGGATCAAGTTCCTCGTGCAGATTTATATTTTTCCGCGCGTAGTAAAATGGATGGGCCAGTCGGGACATTAACCCCAAGTCCCTCATGGAGGGAATCGCCTCCGGACACCGAGTAGCGGGGAGAAAGGAGCCAGATCCTTGGCCACGTGCGAGCACTGGCACTGCTGTGGGATGGGTACTGGAACCTGTGTTCCCCAGTACACAGTTCACAGCTCCCCCCAGTAAGAGACAGACGGGGGACCCCCAGGCTGGCGGTACAGGTGGACACGCTGGCCGCCCCGCTGGGGCTCTGGGAATGAAACACCCAACGACAATTCACCTCCAAAATGGCTTTGCGAGGCAGACGACTGCCGTTAGCTCTGCTGTGATGACACCTGCGTGTTGTCTGTGGGGATCCTGACCTTCGGGAAGATAGCTGTCCCACTCGCCTCCACAGGGGCCCCGGGCAGTTGGCGGCTCAGAGAGATCAAACTGCTCCAGTCGCAAAAGCCCGTGGGGAACTGCGTGCTGGCCTACCCGGAGGGCGGTGGGAGAGGCTGTTGCGGGGGCCGGGACCGAGCCCCGCAGAGCCCGGGGGCACGGGGGAGCCGCGGGCCGGGGCCGCGCTGAGGGGAGGGGGGGGCACGGCCGGTTCCCGCCGCTTCCCGCCGCTGCCGGCCATGGGCGGGGCCGCGCTGAGGGGAGCGCGGGGCTGCCTCGCGCCGGGCGCAGCCGGTTCCCGCCTTTGGCCGCGCTGAGGGGAGAGCGAGGCAGCCACGCCCAGTCAGTTCCAGCCGGTCCCCCGTGCCCCCACAGCCCCCGCCAGGGCATTGTGACGCGGGGGCTCCTCGCACCCAAAGGCCATTGTGACACGGGCCCCCCCGAGGCGGCCGAGGGGGTATTTAAGGGGCGAGAGGAGCCCAGGGGCGCCCACTCCCCGGAGAGCAGCTCCCTCAGGAGGCAGCATCTCCCCGGAGTACTCGTGGAAGGTCTGAGGCCAAGGACGCCAAGGGATGCCCACGGGTGAGGAGGCGAACGCCCGCTCCCAGCCCGCCGAGGGGCTGCCGAGCCTGCGGAACCGGCGCCAGGTGAGGGGCGGGGCGGGGCGGGGCGGGCGAGCCGGGGGGCACGGGAGTGGGGAGCAGCAGCCGGCTGTGGAGGGGAGCAGTGCCGGGGGGTGGGTGGCGGGGAGCCCGGCTGCAGGAGCTCTGCCCGCCAGGACGCGGGGGCGAGTGCCGCACGCACTCAGCAGCCCCTCTCCTCGGCTCCTCTTGCAGGTGTGCACCGTGAGGTGCGGGGAGTCTGTGCCACACACCAGGGTGTCGCGGGAGGAGGCAGCACGTCAGCCAGCGTTGCTGCACCTCCCCAAGATAGCAGCGGCACCCGGGCACCCCGCACCCGCAGCTCGGCCCGCAGGAGCTGCCGGCGCCTGCCCCAAGCTGCCACCTCTGCCGACAGCACCCTCGGCCCAGTCTGCGGGGGACAGGGGCACCGCCAGCGGCACCGCAGCCGGCCGGGACCTTGTCCCAGATGCTCGGGGCCAGCGCTGTGTGCCGGGCAGCATCAGCAGAGAGGAGAGCTGGAGGGCTGCCCCGCACAGGCGCCGCACGATCCGTAGCAAAGATGTGGAGGACGCAGCTCACGCTGTCGTCCAACAGGTCCTGGACACGGTGTTCGGTGCAAGGCAGCACGGAACACGTGTCTCAGGGAACGCGACGGCAGCTGGAGCCGCCAAGGTGCAGGTGTCTCAGGGCGGCCAGGTCCCCACGGCTCGCCCTGCGCCTGGGCCCTGCGCACGGCGGGGCAGCAGCGGTGCTGCCGGCCAGGCCCCTGCGCCTGCTCCCCCGGGCAGGGCCGCGGGGCCAGGGCAGCTCCAGCAGCAGCAGCAGGACCAGGAACAGCGTTTCTCCCGGACGTGCGCGCGACAGGCCCTTGTCAAGCCCCAGCAGGTGAGTGCCAAGGACTGCGCCGTGGCTCGGCGGGGCTCGGCCCGGCGCCTCGCGAGTGAGGGCTGGGCAAGGCCAAGGCTGCAGCTGCAGCTGCCAAGGCTGCACCTGGCCAACAGCACGGCCGGGGCACCGGCAGCAGGAACAAGGGGGGTGTGGGCAGGCATGGCCGCAGGAGCTCTGCCAGCGCCCCCCAGGGCACTGGGGCTCGTGCCACAGGCACCCAACAGCCCCTCTCCTCAGCTCCTCTTGCAGGTGTACACCGTGAGGTGCGGGGAGTCTGTGCCACACACCAGGGTGTCGCGGGAGGAGGCAGCACGTCAGCCAGCGTTGCTGCACCTCCCCAAGATAGCAGCGGCACCCGGGCACCCCGCACCCGCAGCTCGGCCCGCAGGAGCTGCCGGCGCCTGCCCCAAGCTGCCACCTCTGCCGACAGCACCCTCGGCCCCGTCTGCGGGGGACAGGGGCACCGCCAGCGGGACCGCAGCCGGCCGGGACCTCGTCCCAGATGCTCGGGGCAGCAGCACCAGAGAGGGGAGCCAGAGAGCTGCCCCCAACAGACGAGCACTCCGTGTCGCCCACGTGGTGGAGACGGCCCGCTGCATTGTGGATGAGGTCCTGAACAGGCTGTTCGGTGCGTGCCAGGGACCCAGCCAGCAGCCGGTGGCCAAGGAGGAGGAGAAGGGGCTGGAAGACATCACCATCCACAGCATATGGGTGAACCCCGCTGTCGCAGAGCTCCTGCAGGATCCCCACGCTGGACCCCTGGCAGCAGGAGGGACAGACGGGACCCCCACGCTGGAACCCCCACAGCCCCCCAGGGGGGTGGCAGGAGAGGCAGCCGCTGACCTGCAGAGCGCGTCTCCTGCCCCGGAGGGTCCCACCGAGGCCCAACCGACCCCTCCTGCCGTGGCTGGAGCTGCCAAGGGAGAAGAACACCGCCGCACGCCTCGTGCTCCAACCACACAGGAGGACGAAGAGGCTGCATCTCCCGTCCGCAGGCAGCAGGACCCCGCAGCACAGGCAGCAGAGAGCCAGCCTGCCCCGCAGAGCCCCACAGCCCTCGAGGCGGCTCTGCAGGCCACGGTCAAGTGCCTGGTGAGCGAGGTACTGCAAAAAGTCTTGGCTGGCAATCAGCGACCCGGCCAGCAGCCAGTGGACCAGCAGGACCGGCCCCGCTGCAGCGACGCCGCGACCCAAGTGACAACTGCTGCGGCACCTGCGGACAAGGAGCGTGCCCCGGCCGCAGAGCCCCGGGACGAGGCCAGTGCAGCCCCTCGCGTCCCAGCGGCGCGCGTGGCCCGAGCACACGGGGCTTCTCCTGCGCCCGAAGCCCATCGCCCAGGAGAGGCCGCCGCTGCCCTGGTCTCCCCGGCCGCACGCGAGGGTGAAGCGGCGTCTCCCTCGCCTCCAGACCCTGCGGCAGGTGCTGGCGCACCCCACCTCTCCCCGGCCGCACGCGAGGGTGAAGCGGCGTCTCCCTCGCCTCCAGACCCTGCGGCAGGTGCTGGCACACCCCACCTCTCCCCGGCCGCACGCGAGGGTGAAGCGGTGTCTCCCTCGCCTCCAGACCCTGCGGCAGGTGCTGGCACACCCCACCTCTCCCCAGCCGCACGCGAGGGTGAAGCGGTGTCTCCCTCGCCTCCAGACCCTGCGGCAGGTGCTGGCACACCCCACCTCGCCCCGGCCGCACGCGAGGGTGAAGCGGTGTCTCCCTCGCCTCCAGACCCTGCAGCAGGTGCTGGTGCACCCCGCCTCGCCCCGGCCTCCGCCACCGCAGGAGCCGCCGCCCTCCCGCACGCCCCGGCTGCCCCGCCACGGCCCTCCCTCTTCAGGCGGGCGTTGCGGGCTCTGCGCAGGGCGCTGCGCTGCTCCTGCTTGGCGGGGCAGCCGGAGGAGCAGGAGCGCCCGGCCGCCAGCGCCCCCTGAGCCCGCCGCTCGGCTGCGGGCGCTTTGCCAGCCCAATAAATAAAGGTGACCGTGTTCCTTCCGCCAGCGCTCGTCTGCGCCTGTTGCATCGTCCCCAGGCCCTGCCCGTGCCGCCGGCGCTCCCGCTCCCCAGCCCCCGGGGCCTGCGCCGGCCTCTCTCCATGGTGCCCGTGTGTTGGGCCAGGTTCTGTCCTCAGGGTGTCCCCGCAGCGGCTGGGGCGAGCCCAGAGCTGGCAGCGGTGGCCGGCCAGCGGCCTGCCGGGGTCCCCTCCACCTCCCTTCCCACCCACCTCTCTCCTCTTCTCATCAGCGACTTAGATCATTTCAGGTCTATTGTAAAACTCTGGTTTACCCAGCGCTTGCTCCACACTGCATCACCCTCTTGGTCTCCCCAGGAACGGGCTGGAAGAGCACCGCTGTGAGCCCCGTTTCCCTCTATTCTCAGGACCCTCCTGTGCTCTCCCGGCAGCGAGTCAGCACCGTACACTGCTGGGGATTCCCTCCCGTGGCGCTGTGTGATCGAGGCTTTCCTTCCAGTCCTGCCCTTACGGGCCTTCCTGCTGCCCTTGGGCTCCTTTTCCAGCCTTGTCACCCAGCCTCCAGAAGCAACCGTGTGCCTTGTGCCCCTCGCGCTGAAGCTGTGGCCGAGCAAGGCTTTCCTTGCAGGGATTAAACCGGGTTTTGCATCCCTGGAGCAGCAGCTGATTTCCATCAGGCCGGAGTATTTGCAGGTACCAGGCGGGCAGTGCCCTGCGGGGCTCTCAGCGCTTGCCGGCTCCGCTGGGGGCCAGTCCCTCCTCCTCCTCGCCTTTGCTGTGCTCCAGCACCACCTCGCTTCCAGCGCTGCAACGAGCCGAGCTGCTGCGGCCAAGGCAGGGGCGGGGAACGACCGAGTTGCTCAGCCGCGGTCGTTCTCCTTGCTGGATGTCCGCCGCTGCCTTGGATATCCAGGCTTTGTTTTTCAGGTTTTCTGCTCTCGCCAGCCAGCGCCTTGGGCCCTTTTCTACTCACTTTTGCCTCCATCTTTGCTCCTCCTTTACCCTTCTGCTGTGATCTTCGCCCGCACACACAAACACCCCCCCCCCCCCATGGCTGCAGGGGCAGCTCTGCCTGTGCGCAGACCCCCCTGCCCCTCGCTGCCGCAGCTGCTGTGCTCGTCCGTGTCCCCCCCACCCCCCGTCACTGCTACCGCTGCCTGGGTGCAGCACCCCCCCCCCCCAAAGCAGCCCCCAGCCCCCCCTGCGGCTGGACAATGCCAGCACAGAATTACAGCTGCTTTACAAACCAGTCTTGTGCCTGGGCGTGTATTTTTCACGCCCCCAGCACCCCCCCACCCCACGTGTGTGCCCCCGGCCAGCGCGAGCCCTGTAAAACGAGCAGGAAAAATGGCCAGAAGGAGGATCCTGGAATTAGAATCCCATATTACAATTGTCTTTATTTTGTAAACGAGTAGAGAAATGGGATCAAGTTCCTCGTGCAGATTTATATTTTTCCGCGCGTAGTAAAATGGATGGGCCAGTCGGGACATTAACCCCAAGTCCCTCATGGAGGGAATCGCCTCCGGACACCGAGTAGCGGGGAGAAAGGAGCCAGATCCTTGGCCACGTGCGAGCACTGGCACTGCTGTGGGATGGGTACTGGAACCTGTGTTCCCCAGTACACAGTTCACAGCTCCCCCCAGTAAGAGACAGACGGGGGACCCCCAGGCTGGCGGTACAGGTGGACACGCTGGCCGCCCCGCTGGGGCTCTGGGAATGAAACACCCAACGACAATTCACCTCCAAAATGGCTTTGCGAGGCAGACGACTGCCGTTAGCTCTGCTGTGATGACACCTGCGTGTTGTCTGTGGGGATCCTGACCTTCGGGAAGATAGCTGTCCCACTCGCCTCCACAGGGGCCCCGGGCAGTTGGCGGCTCAGAGAGATCAAACTGCTCCAGTCGCAAAAGCCCGTGGGGAACTGCGTGCTGGCCTACCCGGAGGGCGGTGGGAGAGGCTGTTGCGGGGGCCGGGACCGAGCCCCGCAGAGCCCGGGGGCACGGGGGAGCCGCGGGCCGGGGCCGCGCTGAGGGGAGGGGGGGGCACGGCCGGTTCCCGCCGCTTCCCGCCGCTGCCGGCCATGGGCGGGGCCGCGCTGAGGGGAGCGCGGGGCTGCCTCGCGCCGGGCGCAGCCGGTTCCCGCCTTTGGCCGCGCTGAGGGGAGAGCGAGGCAGCCACGCCCAGTCAGTTCCAGCCGGTCCCCCGTGCCCCCACAGCCCCCGCCAGGGCATTGTGACGCGGGGGCTCCTCGCACCCAAAGGCCATTGTGACACGGGCCCCCCCGGCGGACCCTGCCAGCGCTGGGGAGCCCCAGTGTTAGCAGTGGCAATCGCGAAAGAACTGATCTACACCCAGCAGATAAGCAGGCACTTCTTTATTCCAGCGCTGGGGAACACAGGGTGTAACTCCGCTAAAGACATGTTCACTGACAGGTACAATGCACAGCATATTTATACACTTTTTCAGCAGAGTCATGGTTACAGAGTCATGGTTACAGAGTTATTTTAACTCAAGATCCATCATCAGTACCCATTGTTTTGATTCAGGGTCCATAACGATTCCTGTAGTGATTAAGGCAAACACCATACTATTTATCTGTTCCAAAGGGCCTCAACATACCATATATTGTCATAGCTGCTATAACTCCATTTTAAATCAAGGTCGTATTTTAAACTAAAATTGAAATTATATTCTAGGATTCAAACTATATTATTAAGGTATTTGCAACATTTCCCCCCTTTGAAAGTATTGATAATCATACTCAATTCTTTCACATATTCAAATTGTAGTCTCATTGAATGCCAAATTGTCATATGATGGTGGGGCTCATTGTCTTGCTTCTGCCTGTATGATCATTCGATTAAACTCTATTTTCCGGGCCAGTTCTCATCTCAAACAATGATAAATTAAACCAAGCGCTATGAACAGCAATGTCAAAATTAGTAAATTTGGCTGCTGCCAAAGGAGGTACCAGGTATCATTTTTTATGGGATCACGTGGATTTGGGAGAATTTCAGAGTTTTTCTGGGCTACTGTTTCAGAGTGTGTGCATCAGTTTGCTGTGACTGGGAGGTATGATACAG
Source organism: Tyto alba (assembly GCF_018691265.1). Taxonomy (NCBI): domain Eukaryota; kingdom Metazoa; phylum Chordata; class Aves; order Strigiformes; family Tytonidae; genus Tyto; species Tyto alba. Next base: position 24,514,124 of record NW_024881326.1, on the reverse strand, counting down.
AATGCATCATGAACAAGACAAAGCATTCTGGTGCTGCTCTTTAAAAATCCTTTGGGTGCTCTTCGGTTAAGATCAAACAGATTCCTGAGTAAAAGTTGTTACAGTAAGGAAGCAGTGTGAGGTTTGGGACCATGGGGCGTTTATTAAACTTCTTTGGAAGCACCTTCCTTCCAAACACCGAATGGATATTGGTACAGTTGATGGTAAAACGGTGTAACCCCTCACCTTTGAGAGTGTTCAGTGGCGATTCCTGCGGTTTCCGAGTTGAAAACCTTATCTTTTTGCTAGTCACACGTTTCTTATGTAACAAACCTTCTGCTGTTTTTTAAAAGTCTTTGAACTTCAGCTCAACAGGTATTTTCAGTGGTTTTCTAAAGATACTTTGGAATATTGCAGATTTAATAGAGGAAAAGTTTTCATAGAATTCTGTGCTAAGGTGCTTCCCCAGCCCTCTCTACGTTTTCTATGGAGCTGTTCAAAACTCTTCTGACTGATTTAAGTCAAGTAAATACTACACACTTGTATAGCAGCTGTAACTATGGCTGCATTGTTAACTGCGATGTCAGTGCTGGTGATGCCATGTTCCATGAAAGGGCCAGCTCGTGTTTGGCCTTGGATTGCCTGTGGCAGATGCCTTAGGAAGAAGACTGCAGCATGTATGTCACTGTGCAGGAATCCTCTGACACACTGAGGTGAGGCAATAGCTGAAAAATCCACAGGAGAGAGTCAGTTCTGTGCATTTCTAGGATTTGTGATGTCCCGTGACAAGGAGTTCCAAAGCTCAGAAATGCATTGCTTGTTATTTCAATAGCATCACAGTCAAGTCTGCTGTAGGGTGGTAGTGATTAGCTACTTCACTATATTTGTCAACCCTTCTGTTATTTCAGAAGTGAATTCCTTAAGTAGGATCTGCAAATACTTGAAAGGTTTATGCTTCAGCTGTTTTTAAACCACCTGACAGTGTGTGGGGGTATGAATTTGAAGGTTAATTAACTAGTTTTCAACTCTGTCTCAAAGGGATGAGGCTGGCTTTTTGTGGATCATTTTTCAGAGGCTTATGAGCGACAAGGGGAACACTTCCATTTGAGCTGAAAGTCCTCACTGCTTCAGTGATAGCATTCAGGAGCTGGCTATTTAATAGAGCTTCCCAGGGGGAAGCTAGAGGTAGATGGTAACTATTCCTTTACGTGGCTTCTTTCAAAAATTATTCTGATTCTGAGAGTACAGCATATCTCTGTGTTGCACAACACATGGACCTGAACGTTACTTTTACTGTACAAAATAGATACCTACCAGCCCAGAAGTCTCGTGTCAACCATTTGTACAGAAACCAAAAATTACCTTATGATGAGACTGCTTTCACTTTTTTAACACACTGACTCCTCTTAACTATAAAATACTACATTATATTACTAGAAGTCTGTTCAAGTTTATTTATGTCTTTTTGTAACTCTTGTGCACTAGGGCTACAGAAAACCAACTTGCTCCCTGAGGAATGGCACCGATATAAAGGGGATGCTTATCTCCAGTGAGCTCGATGTAACTAAATGCCACACTGTACAATGTTCCAGTAGTGTCAGCTGTTAAAAGAAATTGTATTTTGAAAGGGTTTAGTGAACAGAGGCCTCTTTAGCATCAGTTTGCCTCTATGCAAACCCAAGAGATTTCAACTAAGACCAGAGCTTTTTTGGTTTTTTTTTTTCACCCCTCTAGAAATGCAAAGGAAAGCTAATTTAGTTACATTTGCACAGTTCTGCTTTGCTTTCTTTTCCCTTCTTTTTGAGTAAAGCATGCTTGGATCAACTGGACTCAATAACTTCAATATTGATTAAAAATTATTAGCTGTTCTGTAGGTACCACTAACACTTGATAGCTTACATAACAGAGTGGGATAGTAGGAGCTACTTCCTAAAGAATACTGAGTAGTTTTTTTCATTATGAATTGTAATTTAGAAAACATTAATAAGGGAAATTTAGAAAGAAAGTGCTTTTTAATTGGACAACTTTTTAAAGGAAAAACTGTTTTCATGCAGCGTCCTAATTTTGTTGAAATACATGAAGTGGTTATCCTCACCTCATCTGTACGCTTATTTGTCATCTGGAGTTTACTGTTTGGGAGTAAGACCTTCAGCTAATCACTTAGAAGCATGTATTTCATGTTTTTGTCTAATTTGGAGCCACAAGGGCAACTGCAGCAAATACCACTGATACATCTGTCACAGTGCAGAACCCATCTACTAACAACGTCGTTGCATCTGTGGGTTTGGAGCCTCATGGCAGAATACAGAAATCTTCGGTAATTGCAGGCATTTTTAGAAAGGGAGACCGACCTATTTTGCAAAATTACCATGAAATATCCCGCCAGGAAGGCAATGTACTTTCTTTGAATACTGTCTGGAACTACTTGCAGTAAGAGTCCCTTCTGCCTCTTCCACCTTCAGTCAGTGAGGAAGAGGTCCAAGTATGTAACACAGGAAGAGTCACTAGTGTGCTACCCTGAAAGTCATCAGTTCTGCTCAGCTGGCTTGCTACCTTATTTTTATACAACTGCGTTGATATCTGCTGCAGTTATTACAGGATTCATAACTTGTCTAAGTTGAATTGTAGAAGCAGCGACGTGTAGTGCTTGCTTCTGATAGTATAATGTTGCTTTAAACATTTAAATACAGCTTTTAACATTTAAATTACTGCTGTTATGGAAAATCTTTCATCTTCTGTAGAGCTAACAGAAAAATTGTCAGATTCTGCAGTACTTGCCTGTAACAAGATGAACAGGTCATAAGCCAGTAATGGGAAAACAACAGTGGCTGAGTGTGTTGTCTGGATTTTCTAGGAGTTAGGCTTTAGTGCCCACTGGAGTCCATTTACCCTTCCACTGGAGTATAACTACTTCTATTGGTGGCAGATGGAATGTTTTAAGTATACCCCTTCTAATCTTTGGCAACTGCTTCTTAGATTGATAAAAACATAACTATTCATAAGGATGGGTGTTTGAAGACTCTGCTGTAAACAATGTTGACATTGCTGAGAATGAGAGCTGGTGCATGACTCTGGCCATGGATGGACACTTCTCCATGGCAAGTTTAGAACCCCTGTTTGCTTTTTGTGAATGATCCACTTCGACTGTGGGCTTTCAGAGAACCATGCAGCTGAAGACCTAATAAACAGAGATCATGTACAACTTTAGGACTTTTGAAAGGTATTAAAACTAAGTTCCAAATACATCTCCTTTAGCTTAAAACTAAAATGCTTTTCTTTGTTGGTGTTTTGTTTTTTTTTTTTTATTCTAATATCAACTGTGTTACGTATGACTTAGGCAAGTTTGAGACAAGTGCCTGGCCATCCAAAAGGGGCAAATTTTATGCTTTCACATTTGCTGCATTGCAGGCAACTACTGTATTCCTTGATATTTCATGAAGTGTTCAAGTCTACAAAGTTCTTCTGCTGATTTCAATATTTTTTTTGTTAATACATCAGTCAAAACTCAGCTTGCATTTAAAGATACTGGGGTTGGATTTTTGGGGGCGGGGGAGGGAGCAGGTTTCAGTAGGAACCATTCCTGTCTTGCTTAAAAACCAGTTAATTCAGTTTAGTGCCTTTCAGTTGCCTCTTGTACCACTTGTAAGTGGTAGGAGGCTGCTCAGCTACTCAACAAGCTAAAAGACCCCTCCTGTCCTCTGACAGTCACCCATGTACTTGCTACCTTAACCCTTGCAGCTTCCATTAACTTTTGCAGCTTCACTCCTATCTTGTTAGTGTATTTTTATGTGGGAAATGCTGACAACTCTGCAAGGAGTCCCAAACCACTGCGATGAAATTAATCCAGCATCATTTGTCTTGACGGAGCTAGTTTTCAGGACGTGCACCTAACCCCCTGCTCTCTGTGCCACCCTTTCCAGGTGGAGGTGATACTTGGCATCAAAACAAAGTTAAGTTAACAGGGAGTGCTTAAAAAAAAAGCTGCTCTGGGGCACAAAAGTTAACTTTTTCTCTCCTGTAGTCTCTGAACAAACTCCCTTTCGCCTGACTAGACTAGAGCTTGTGTGTGCCATGAGGTAAAAAACCTAAATCTCTGCTGGTAAAGTTGAAATAAGTAAGGTTCATTGGTTGACTGTAACACTGGTGTACACATGTGCAACTAGTCTTGTCTGCAGTAGACTTTCATTCTGCAGCCACATCAGCTTGCTGTGGGTGATTGCTAGTCCCAGAGTTTCAGGAGCTGCACCTCATCCCGCTGTCAGAGACCCAGGAGCAGGAATGTGACCTATCTGCCACCACTCTGACAGTCTCGCAGGCGGTGACGCTGTTGTCCACCTGTTCAGAGGAGTTCCTGGCTGCAGAGCCCATCCCAACAGCAGTGTAGAAGCGCATCAGTGGGTATGTGGGTGTTTCACTTTGGTCTTGTGCAACAGTGAGTTTTGATTCTGGGCTGTCTGGGGTGCTTTCTTGTATTCAGTCGTTTTCCTGTTAGGTGTGATAAAGTGGCTTCCTTTTCAGAAACTAGTGTTTTTTCTGTGGTCTTCTTCTGAAGAGGGGGACCAGTGCCCTGTAGGCTGTGCTGTGATTTGGGGGCTCTGGAACTGGTTCACTGCTGTGATGCCACACCTGACAAGGACAAGTTATTCTGCCTTCACATCCTTCTTGTACTGAAAAATCTGGAATTTCTTTGGGCCTTTAGGAGCCCTTTGAGGAGGGAGAAAAAGGATTGTAAACTAAAGTGTAGAACCATCACTCTTTTCAGAGCGATAGCTTCTCACAGGTCTATTCAGCACCATAAGTTATTTTTTGCAAGGATTTGACAGCACGAGCCAGATGACTTCTACACCTGGTGCATCGAAGGATGCTGTGTAGTAGGACATGTTAGTCAAATTCACAGTGATTCATTTTACCAATGTGGGGATTAAATTTTTATTAGCCATGTATAGTTCTATATAAACAGACATGCCAGGTGTTAGATTAGCGGAGTTTTAACTTTAGTTTAGAATAATCATCTGGCGTTTGGCCCATAATACAGATTAGTATTAAAGTGAAAATGGGAATATTAGCTTAAAGAGTGGTTTCAGCTTGCGATGCACTTACTACACTATGTTGTTATTGTACAATACAGGTATCCTGAGAAAATTCAGGCCTCATTTCACCGAGCCCAGTGCTACCTTCCAGCAGGCATTGTGGCAGTGCTGAGGCAGCGCCCTTCGTTGGTGGCTGCAGCAGTCCAGGCCTTTCACCTGCGAGAGCCTGTGGATTTATGAGCGTGTGGCTCTTTTCAGACTTTCCCTCCAGACGAGCGTGTGGTGACTATAGTAAGTGATCCTTCTGATGAAACTTGTCACTGAATTAGGTTCTGTAAGTGACGAAGGTTCTGTGGTCAAGTGATACAACTATGTGGACTTAATTGTTAAAATAGAATGTTTTCTGATTTATTTTTTAATTTTGACACTAGACATGCATTTCCAGTTCTTTCTGTTAAATAGCTTTTCTGCCTTCAGATTGGCATAGCTAGGCTTTCAAATGGCTAATCAGAAGTGCTTCTGAAATTGGAGGTTACTGTTAGTAGCTCCTCTGCTGGAACGCTCGCTAAGGAAATTCATCTAGTTCTGTGATCAGAGCAGTCTGACAGCACTGCCAGCCAACACCAGGAGTTGCTCCTAACTACCCCTAGGTGTTCATTCCAAGGCTTTTCCCCTTCTCAGCCGTGCTTACGCAGCTCTGTGAAAGCTACTTTAGGAAGTGGTTTATGTTCCTTGTCCAAGCAGTGTTGTATTGGATATGTTTGCATAACAGAGTTATACCGCTAGGCTCCTGAAAATAAGTTTGGGAGTCAAATTGTAGATTTCTTGACTGTTTTTGAAATTTCGGCTTTGGTTTTGTTAATTGAAAAGAGCCCTTACATTTTTCAAAATATACCATGGTGGCCTGAATACTGAGGATCTTTTTAAATGTCTTTAAACTGAATGAAGTTCGTGTTTATTTAGAGATGTCAACTTGGAATATACTTCATTAGATCTGAAAAGCAACATATCTTAAGCAAACGTATCGAAGATGTATTTTGATTACAATCTCAGGTATATGGGTGATTTAAAACAAAATTCAGAGAAAGCTGGTGGAAAGTTGATGCCTGTACACAGCACAGTCACACTGCAGCAAGTTATTTTCTTTTGCTGGGGCTTTTTCAGGTTACTTTCACAGTGTGTTTCTATGCACAGCTGGTGCAGCAGAAGTTTGTTCTGGATAGACGCAGTGGATACACCCTGCCCCTCCCATCTCACCCTCAATACAAAGCCTATGAACTGGGCATGAAGCTGGTAATTACTTCTTATGCATTTTGTACTTAGTCTTTAGTTTGCTTGTTTACCTATGTCCAAGAAATTACTCTGCTTGTAAGTTGCCTGCTTGCACAGAATAATGCGAGCAAATTCAGTTACCATTTTTCTGGAAGTATTGTGGGAGCTTTCTTTTACAGGCTAGAGCACTCTTGTACTTACATAGATTACAAGTACAGGTCAAGCCTTCAAGCTTGTATGAGGAGTAGCTTGTGCACTACAGACCTGTCTTCTAGGTTGCTTTTCCCATGTAGAGAAACTTTGCGAAGTCAGAATGAACCATTATTGTTGCAGAAAGACAGATTTCAACTTCTAAAGCAAGATACTGCTCCCTGACATATAATTGGGTTTGGCACCTACTTCTCTCAAGGGGCAGTATCAGGAGCTCGATGGCAGTCAGTTCTTTACGCGGTCATTTAAAGGTGCACTTAAATTTGACACATCTGGAGAGTCTCATGTTGTTGCATCTCTTATACAGGCCCATGGCTTTGAAATCTTGTGCTCCAAGTGCAGTAAAGTATCTCCTGATTCCAAGAGAAATGTGTTAAGCGGTCCCCTGTGGGCGAGATTCCTCAGCAACCTGAAGGAAAAGAATTATTTCAAGGTGTAGTTGTGTGTGTGTGTTTGTCTTTTAAACATGCCAGGAAAAACATGTTTTAGCTCTTGAACTTGTGTAAGTAGTTACAACAGGGCAAGAAATCTGTTGCTTCTGTCTGTGGGAAATTAATGGATGTCTCTACAGGAGATCTGTGCAGTTTGTTCCCCTTTGAAATGAGTTAATTTCTTTTGGAAATTGAAAAGGCAGGATTTGAGGATGAATTTATTCATCTAAAGAAAGTGGAAATACACTCGAATAAAGAAAACCACAGTGTGGCTGTGTTCAGTATAACTGTTTTAACTGTTTTACATTTCATTTGCATGCATTTAGAATTAAATATTCTTGAATATCTATACTTAACACCCATCGATACATTTGGGGCCATGTAAGTGTATTTTTTGTTTGTGTGGGGGTTTTTGTTTTGTTTTTTTTAAAAGATGCCTTTAACTGCTTCTTTGAAGTTTACAAATTGGTCATAAATTGACTACTTATTTGAAGGTTATAGAATGGGACAACTCGGGATGCTTAGGTTAATATCTGGTAAATATAAGAGAAGGGGGATATGCTTACAGTACTGCAATGCCACTTGTATGGGTAGTTCCCCAAAACCAAGAGATTCATTCACAATCCTTGCACAATTGTAACTTGGGCATGGTAAATACACCGTGTTGTAAGGATCAGTAATTTCTTCGATTGTTTTTAGTGTACACCATATGATATTGTAGCACAAGACTTCAATTCATATTTGACAGTGAAAACACCTTACGCCCCTTTCCTATATTCTGTTCCAAGCATACATGGCACAGCAGTATTACTTGTTTGGATTTTTCTCAGAACTAAATTTCTGTCTGACAAATAGTCATTGTTACAAAGCATGTCTGTGGAAAGGAAGGGGAGGGAGAATTCTTTAGATTCATACTTGTGGCTTGCATTAAATAGGGAGAAATGGAAGGATCTGCTAAATACTTGGAAGTGCTGCACAGGGCAGAAGTTTACTTCCAACAGTCTGTTACCAAGCCAGAAAGGTAAGAGCTCCTTGAAATTCATGAGTAACCATACACAGTACCTGCAAGTACTTCAATTTACCTTTTTTAATACTTGTTACAAAAAACCTGAACCCTTTTCTCCACTGTACACTTAACATAGGTGCTGTGGCTAAGGCATAGGGGTATTAATTCCTCTAGAATACTCTACTAGTAGAAGTTACTGCTTGAGTAACTATTTATCTTGGTTTTGTAAAATGCTAAGCTATTCCAAGTGGGTTAAGAGGTGACTGAAAAGCATCATTTGGCTGGTTGGTTGTAGAAAGTGTTTAAAAGCTTAATTGAAAATCAGTCTTAGTGAATAAGAAATACGGAGTAATCTGTCTCCATTACTTACGAGAGGCAGCTGGCTGTAGATTTCTCCAAAAGATCATATCCAAAAAATAAATCATTACAAAAATATCTGAGGGTTTGCCAACTCATAATATCTTGACTGTTAGTTGCTTGAATTTCCAGTCTTGTGCTGTTTGGGATCTGGCAGTCGTAATGTTTACCAAAGCAAAATAAATATAAATAACAAAAGAAGCATGAGAAATTTGCTTTGGAGCCATCAACAAGGAATAACAGTAACTGAGCGTGTCAGGTTTGGGTAATACTATTGGTGTAGTATTCTGGTACTTCCCCCAGATTCACTTACCTTTTTGATGTCTTTGCACAGAAGGAATCGTGAGGAATTGGAGTGAAAACTTTCGTGTAGTGTCTGTGATGCCACTGGTATTGTAATGCTAGTAAAAATCCATTTCAGTAAATGGAATTTTTTTCTTCTAGCTCTTTTGAAGTGAGCCCAGGTGATGAAATCTTGCTACAGACAACAACTGTTGTTTTGAAGGAATTTGAGAGAGAAGCAGCTTGTGTTCCTCCAGAGGATGGTGAGCCGGATGGGGGGTGGACTGTTCCTATCACAAATGAGTATTTGTTGGGGAAGAGGGTGAATGTTCACAGCACTGTACCAGTCTCTTTATCGATTTAGTCTCCTACCATGTGACTGCTGGAGGTGTTATTCATGGGCCATCATTTAAGATGAAGGCAACCAGTTCGTTTGTATAAGCTCGGGGCTGTGAACTGGTGAAATACGCAGTCCAGTTTGTGGTTTGATACCACTAGATTGATAACACCATGCACACTTATACCAGATCAAGTCCTTTGTGTCAACTGGATACCAGACAGGAGGCATTTAAACATTTAAGAATAATAATAAATCAATTCCAGTACTGACAGTACAAAGTTAATTACTATCTGGTCTCCTCTGATGGCCAATACAAGACCAGCATAAACTTCATATAATAGGTTCTTTTCACTCATGTCACAGGAATGCAGTTGTTGCCAGCGTGTAGCACAGATCACATCTGTATTTCTGAATGATCCCTTAGCATGCAAATCCAACATTCAGCATTAATGATTGTAGTGGATGGTCTCCCTTTATAGTGTAAGCCTTTTCTTCGTTCATTTAGTGGCAGAAGGTTTACCTGTGGCTACAACAATTTCTGCTAGTTTGAAGCTGCATGTAAAGCAGAGTTTTAAAGTAGTAAAATGAAATCCGAACACTCTTCTCAGCCTCTTTCTGCCTTATACCCCGTGTTATTTTGTATCAGCACGAAAACTTAACAGTGCAAAAACAAGCTACAAAATGCTAGCAGTACTCTCAGCCATCTGGATTGGGTTTTGTGGCCATTGTGGGCTGACAGATTTGTGCCGAATAACAAATATGTCCTATATGCTTTCAGATGACAGTTGGCTGGAGATTACAGCAGATGATCTAGATCAGATGCTGAAGGAGGCAAGAAATGAGTCCCTTCCTTCCTCAAATGAGGAAGAGCAGAAATACGACTTGGAAGCAGTTGCTGAAAGTATGAAGGCTTTTGTATCCAAAGTCTCACCACATGAAGGAGCAGAAATGCCACGGCAGTAGTATTTTTAAGTTTGGTGTGTGGTGTAGAATGTGTTTTCATTCTGCTGTAGCCCTTTGGTTGATTCTGTAATGCGCAGAATCAACGTTTGAAAGCGTTCTGCGTAGCAGAGGCCTGAAACAAACCCCTGTTACCAGTGAATATGTAGTTGCTTTTAAACCAGTTTGGTCACCACTCTGACAGTGGTGCAGGTAAAAATGCTGGAAGCTGTGTTATTTTCCAGCACTCTTACTTAGGTTGGTTTTGTGGTTTTTAAAATTTTAACCCTTTTAAATTGAAGGCTTGGTGTTGTTCATTACGATAGCTCTTAGCACTGTTATTAAAATGCACATCTCAAGTTCATTTGTGCTGAAATTTTTCTGCCATGAAGGACTGTTCAGACTAAGATTCTACTGATGAAGCTGTGAAGAAATAAAAATGAAACTTAAGTTGGGGGAACCTGTGAATTAAGACTATTGATTTTTGTGGTACAGTTGAATTTAGATTTCCTGTAGATTAGTATTTTGAATATACTAGGCCTGCTTTTCCACACCTAAAGCACATACTGTACACCTAGAAGCAGGAGCAGAGAATGAAATCACTGTGGATCCCTGTCATTGTTCCCAACAGTGAGAGTGCTAACTGAAGATACCTAACTAGTTAGGCAACAGCAGAATGGCGCTAGATTAAGTGCTGGAGTTAAGAAAGTGTGTGTGACTGTGGTGTGGACAGGCCTTTAATTTTAAAAACCAAAGGGTGAGGTAGGAGCATATTGTCCAAGTTCTTTTTAGTAGCTTTAATATTGAGAAAATAATGCTGTGTAGACTGTATCAAGCGTATAAGGGTCTACTCAATTTATACTCTTAATTGTTTGATCCTTTTTAATTACTGTTAGTGTCAATGTCTGAGTTATAATGTGGACTTTTTTCAGTTATTTAAAAAATAAAGGAACAAAAAAAAAAAAAAAAAAAAAAGAGGGCAAACCACTGAGCCTTAAAAGAGACTAGAATGAAGCCTGCGGTGTTCTTTCTAGGCAGGAGACCTCCAAGATTCTCAGCTTTTTAAATCTCTGTCTGAGGTGTAACACCACCACTTTGTTCCAGAAAGATTCAGGCATGTTTATTTTGGTTCCCTTCAGTGCAATTTTTATTTGACCACAACAAACAGTTAAAGTTGTTGGGTTTATTTTCTCTTTCATGCCAGGAACTCCTCCAGTTGCTGTTTCGCTCCGAGTTCATACAGTCCTCAGACTTCTAAGCACTTCCAAGACCATCAGTTCAAATGTTCCAACTTCAGTCTGGGCTCGAGAGAAATCTGTATGCCGTATGGGTTATGTCTGTGTCAGCTTATGCAAGCCTAAAAGCTTTATTTATTTAAAATTTTTTTTAGATATCAGGTCACCTGTTGAATCCCATGTTACCTTTGATGTAGATTCTTTTACAAAAGCGTTAGACAGAGTTTTAGGTGAGATTGCTTCTTTGTTTCTTTTGTCAGAATATCTCATGGTTATTTGGCTTTCCTGGGTCATCCATCCGTCACCCATGGTCGCTGTGCTGATTTGTTTGCTATCTGTACTGACACAAAATAATATATATGTAGGGGCAGACTCAGAAGAGCTGGATTCTGATGATCTGGATGAAGAGGAGGAGTTTGATTTCTTGAATGAGGATGATGAAGACTTAGATGTGGAAGATCAAAGGCAAGACCAGAAGGTGCCGCCTGATGAGCTTATAGGCAGTCGCTAAATGTGCTGCAGCTGCACCATGCTGTATTTTTTTTTGGGGGGGGGGGGGGCGTGTGGGAAGAAAACCAACTTAGGGAGGCTTTAACTTGCACATTGTTTCCAAGACTTAGTTTCATTTCCCTGTTTTACCCTGTGTCACTAGTAAGGCAAGCAGCTGCAGCTTGACTATTTGAGTTCCTGTAGAAGATCACTCCCATAGGAAAGGGAGCCAGGACTCAGTAACCCTCTATGTCCTTCTCTTGGAACTTTATCTGTATAATGGAAAGTGATGATTTTTAACTGGCGTGCGCATTTGGTGACTAAATTCCTGTCTGTCAAGACAGTGTGGAAAAGTAATGAATATTGCAATTAGTTCTTAAAAATCACATGAACATGTAAGTGAATTGTGTATAAATATCATAAACTCCACTATGGTGGTGCGCATATTAGGAGAAATGATCCCCTAGGCGTCTGACAGGTGGAATAAAGAATACCTGCTTAATAGCTATTTTGGCTTTTGAGACTGAATTTCGGCTTCATTTTGGCGACCCAGATGGGACAATCTCTGCCTGGCTGCTTCACTCGTTGAGAGGATGACTCCCTGGGGTACCCCCGGAGATTTCTCTTGGAGGGACTCCTCGTCCCATCCGGATCACTTCAGGTGCAGACAAGGACTACTTGAGCAATAAGGCTTGGTGGTTTTTTTTTTTGTTTTTTTTTTTTTTCTGGTTTTCTGGTATTGGGACCAGTCTTCTGGACAAAAGAGCCATAAGTTGTGAGGAGATGTCCCACACTGAGCTGGGTGTTTCGGGTAACTAGACCCGAATACACTTCTGGTTATTTGGTGTTTGTTTTATTCTGTATTGGCTGTGGTTTTGGTATTTGGATTTGGAATATGGATATAAGGACGTGAGCTGAGAAATGATTATAAGTTTGGTAATACGAACTTTCATGTGTCTTGAATTAGGAACGGGTGGAGATAACAGTAAATATAATTGTTTGTTGTTTTGTGCCAGTGCTTTAAATCTTTATCCTATCCTCCCTGCTTGTGTTAAAATCCCCCCCACTATTATTTCCAGTTGATTTATATCGGTCATTAGATTCATAAAATGGGTAGAAATCAGAGCGGCAGCATTCTAAAGAAAAGTCCCTTAGGGTGTATTCTGGCACATGGGAAAGAAATAGAGGAACCATTGGGAGGTAGTGGAAATAAGAAAACTCTAATTAAATATTGTAATCAGTGGTGGCCCCTATATAAACTGGAAGATTGGGAAAAATGGCCTTTTAATTTATAATTTAAATTATAATACCCTCCTGCAATTAATGTTGTTTTTATGAAGGGAAAAGAAATGGGATGAAGTGATGCATGCTGATATGTTTTTCACTCTGTGAAGCTGTTATAAATTGAGACCACAATGGATCATAATCCAATTATAATTTTATTAATTATAGCAAGTAGAATATGAGCAAAGACAGCGCTGGACGGCAGGGGAGTCTGCGCTCCGCCAACTGCCGTACTGATCAGTTCAAACAGTTCCTTTTTATACATTTTTACATCCGTGGTTGTCTTTGATCAGTACCTCTTCTGCTTGCACAAGCGGTATCTGGTTTGTGTAAGCAATTGCGGTTATCTTATCTCACGCAGTCATCTTGTCTCACAGGTTATCTTGTCTCACAGGTTATCTTGTCTCACACAAGCGGTGTCTGGCAGCTATTTGCATAAGCAGTTTTTTTGTCTTTTGCCGCCTAACCTTTACATTGAGCTTAACATAAATTTCAATAAACAATACCCTTAGTTCATAGTTTCTTACAAAGCCACCCAGAGTGGCAGAAGGATTGTGGAATTAATATTGCACCTCAGGACTCTCTTGTTTTGTCCTTGGAAAAGGCACAAAAACCTGAGACACAGGAACAAGCAAAGCTAAGGAGGTGATGTTCTGCATGTAGTACTGGGCAGTGATGGCTGAAAGTTGTCAGACGAGCCGGGGGAGGTGGAGGATTGACAGGAGGATTTAGTACAGCCTTTCCTGCCTCCCCCTGCTTTTCCTCCACTATCCCCAGTATCATCCCTGTTGACCCAGAATGGCAGGAGTAGTAGCAGTGGAGAGGAGGAAAAAGGGGGAACTAGTGCCTCTGCCCCCACTCCAGTTATGACACGCATCCGGAGTAAAACCCCAAAGGAGGCACAACTCCTTGCTCCCTTAAGGGAAGTAATGGGTGCAAATGGGTCAGCAAAGGTAACGGTCCCATCCTCCCCGAATGATTTAGAAAACTGGAGAGGAATAGTTAAAGGGTACTGAGATGATCCTGCGAGAGTAGGAAGGAGATACTAATTAATAATCAAGAGTCAAGACTCTGATTGGTCAGATGTGGATTTGATGTTGGGAGAAATGACTGAGACAGAGAAAGTTTTAAAAACAGCTCGAACCCATGTGCAAGCCCAGACTACTGGTGGAACATTGCAAGGGAATGTAGGTGACCTGCACTGGGATCCAAATGACAGAAATGACTATAGAATGTTACGGAGATAGAGAGATTGGATTAAATTGGGGCCAGACAATACAATCCCAAAAGCTGTTCAGTGGTCAGCTGCCGCGATTGAGAGACGGGACAGCAGCTTGATGCAAGCAGAATGTCAGTCACATTATGATCCTTCACATTTATACTAGTTCCTAGATGAGGTGTTACAAACTATTTGGTTTCTTCAGAACATGCCAAAGACTGATCGGTTTATATTCCACAGTATGCATTCACAGACTGGCTAATGCCAAAGGCATTTTTCTAAGCACCCACTTAATCTACAACAATCTATCTTGGACAGAGACAATAGTTCCTCTTTTACGGGGTGATTGCTTTTTACAGCCTCACCCACCCATGACTCTTGTGTAAACATCGAGCCAGCACTCTGTTTCTTCTAAACAAAGTTATTCTCTTATCCCTCCCAATGCCTGTGGCCGACAAGTTCCAGGACCTCTCCTTCTATCAATTGTGCAGTGCTGGGGGTTTTGCTGAGAGCAGCCAAACCCTGCCCCACAGTCAGCACTTTACACTGCCAAACAAGGGTCAAAAGAAACTCCAACAGAATTTTTGGACCAGTTAAGGACAGCCATGAGAAAATGTACCACCCTGGACCCTTCATCCGATGTGGGGCGACAGCAGCTGGTCTCTGGTTTTGGGACAATCAGCTACTGATATAAGAAAAAGCTCCAGAAGTAAAGGAACCTAACATAAGGGACTTAGAAAAAAATTTAGAGGAAGCGTGGAGGGTTTTCAGGAACCGGGAGGATAAAGAAAAGGGAACACTAAGGTTATGGCTAAGGCTACTATTGCAGCTTTAGAGCAAAGAGGAGTATTTAACGAGGGATTTAGAGGAGATAGAAGAGGAATGCAGTTTGGAAATGGAGGCTTTGGTATGCGGGGAGGATGAGGTGGGGGATGGATGTTGGGAAGATATCGGTGTGCTTATTGTCGGGAAGAAGGACATTGGAAAAATGAATGCCCTAAATGTTCCTCTGCCCCACCAGCTTTAGTAGCAGGAACGGGTACATCGGATTGACAGGGACCTGGGGTATCTACCTTAGCAGATCCCCTGGTTAACATTAAGCTAGGGGGGCAGGAAAAGGAGGTAGAGTTTCTAATCGACACAGGTACCTCCTTTTCTGTCCTTAATCAAGAATTAGCACCCATAAGCAACAATTTTGTAAATGTAGTGGGAGCCACCGGCCAACAGGAAGAGGCATTCTTTTCAAACCCCCTTACCTATAAATTGGGAAAATAGAATGGAATACATCAGTTTCTCTATTTGCCAAATTCCCCTCAATCCTTATTAGGGCAAGATTTATTAGAACAATTGGGAGCAGAAATTACTTTTAAGCAGAAAGGGAAAATGGAGTCTAAGGTAAGGGATCGAAGGTTGATAGAGGTGCTTAGTCTGCCTCTGATGAATCCAGAAAAGACACATAAATTGGCACCGGAAGTTCAAGAAATTATTGAACAGGCCTATCTAGGAGTGTGGGCTACTGGGATGCCAGGGAAAGCCAAGAACGTACCCCCTATAGTAATAAAACTTAAAGAAGGAAAGGGACCAGTACAGAGGAGGCAATAGCCTTTGTGACTAAAGGACCGCAAAGGAATGGAGGGTCCAATTAATAAATTTCTGAAGTATGGGTTACTGATAGAATGTGAGTCAGAATACTGTTAGCGGTTTCAATCGCAAATAGAACTTACCTACCCAAAGCAGATAAGCTGGCACTTCTTTATTCCAGCGCTGGGGAACACGGGGGATAACTCCGCCAAAGATGTGTTCATCGACAGGTACAAAGCACCACATATTTATACACTTTTTCAGCAGAGTCGTAGTTACATAAGATCAACAAAATTCATAAAGTTTAAGTTGACCTTTATAATGATTGGCTTTCAGTTACCTCACCTTACCTCTCTTCCTATTCTACAGAAATCATTGGTCATCTTTACTGATTGATTTCAATAGAATGGGGGGAGGGCAATGATTAGCATATTCATGTTATTTCCTGGAAATTATTATCATATGCCAATGTCCCTAACGCATGCGTGGTTATACTGGACAGGGGTCCTCTGGTGCTCGTCGATAGTCTTCATCACTGTGTCGGCTGATTGAACTCCATCCTTGCACATGATCACTCCATCTTTGGCTAACGCTCACCTTTCCCTTGGCCGATCTTCCCAACCAAACCAGTTTCTTCTGGTACCTATTGTTTCAAGTCAGGATCCATAACCAGTAGCTATTGTGTTAATTCAGAGTCCATAACGATTCTTATAGTGTTCAAGGCACACAGCATACTAGTTGCTTACTCCTAAGGGCCTTAGTGTACTTTATATTCTCATAACTACTGTAGCTTCATGTTAAATCAAAATCATACTTTCAAACTAAAATCAAAAGAATATTCTGTTTTATTAAGGTATTTGCAACATTTCCCCCCCTTTGATAATCATACTCAATACTTTCACATATTCAAATTGTACTCTCATTGAATGCCAAATTGTCATATGATGGTGGATCTTTCAATGACTTATCTCGTTGTCTTGCTTCTGCTTGTATAATCATTTGATTAAACTCTGTTTTCCGGGTTAGTTCTCGTTTTAAACAATGATAAGTTAAACCAAGCACTATGAACACCAATGTCAAAGTGAGTAAAGTTTCAATTGGTGACTTTATTCCTGAACTCAGACTCAATCCCATTCCACTGATAATTTTGCCTATCCAATTTTCCGACATATCTTCTCTAATCCCAGGGGACAGCAGAGACCTTTAACTTCTTAAACTCTTCTAAACGCCTGGACAGTTGGGCTGTTGCCACTCTTCCCACCGATAGGCTTTATGGAATAGCGAGGAGATGAAGACGGAGGGCCTTTCTCTTCCCTGTGGTGCTGGGGGGGTGTGCACTTCAGCTCAGAAGTCAGCAGCCCACAGGCCAACAGTGTTTCCAGTGTGAGTCCAACTCCTGGTCAGTGGCGAGGAGGTGCTGCTTGGGAGGAACGGTATTTAACTACAGCCAGCTGGGTCCCGGTGCAGTTTGGTGTCCGTGATACTACCTGCTATTCAAAGTCCTTGAGTTTACATGAACCTCCTGCAAATCAAATGTCTTCAGCATCCTTGCTACAGAAGTGGCTGCCAGCCCCCCCTGCAGCATAGTTTAATAATGTTTCCTGTATGTCTTTAAAACTGGAGAGCCCAGAAGGGATTTAGTGGGAGCTGTTAGCTGGGTAGGAGACTTGCTCTCCTGTGTTAGTGATGTCCCTGGCTTGGCTCACAATCTCAGTGTTCTGGATCAATTTTCATTGAGTCCCATCCAGAACTGAGTATAGATTTTGAGGTGAGGAATGTGACCCTTAGCTGCCAAACAATCTTTGTGAAAAATCATCTACCATTTAGTCAGTATTTTAGAAGTATTAACTTTTCAGAAGCTCTTAAATACACACTGGTATTGTAGTGTGCAGTTCTGAATAACGGCATCTGTTTGGTTTTCTCCTTTACACAGTCAGTGTGCTCAGCATGTTTCTCTTTAATGAATTTTCTTCTTTCTTTCCCTAGCTGTATTCATATTCTTATTTGCCCACCACCTGCATGACAAGTGTTTTAGCCACCCACGGGGTGCCGATAGGAAGTGGCTCCTTCCTCACTGTTTCTTCGCGGGGCTCTGCAGACTCGTGGGGCTTGTTAGAGTCTGCATTTTTGTCTTGGTTAGGAAACGGTCATTGGTGCCTTTTGCCTAGCACAGAGAGCAGTGTCAGCTGCTAAAAGTGGCAGAAAGAGGAGGGCATGCCCTGGGCCTCTAGACTGCTTCAGTGCTTACTGAAGAGAGGGGGGAAAGCCCAGGGGAAAAACTGGGGCTGGTGGGGAGAGGAGGGCTGAGGGGAGAGGAGGGCTGAACATCCCCTGAGGCCACCCAGCTCCAGCTGGGGCAGGACGGGCCTGGCGAGCCTCAGGGCTCTGCTCACAGGGCGGCCAAGTGGCTCTGGCAGAGGCCAAAGACTTGTGGCCTCCCAGAGGCCGCGGCCCTCCTTCCTCGGAGGAGTTTGTGTGGTGTCACGAAGCATGGGGCTGTGCTTGCTTTCGCTGGGGAGGGGCCAGGTGCCTTGTGTAGTGTTCCCTTTGCACTCCTGCTGTGCCCCGGTCCCCACTTGTCGGCTTTTCCCATCAGGCTGTCACAGCACCCCCAGAAATCCTCTTGATCCTCCCCTCCGCTGTCCTGGCCGCACGTAGCCAAGGCTGTGCTGCTTCCCAGCACTGCAGTGGGCACAGCACCAGCTCCTGCCTGCACAGCTCCTTGCCTCAGGCTCTGATTGCTGAAGAGTGCACAGCTGAAAGCAGAGTGGAGAGCTAGTTTTAGAGCTTGGCGTGAGCAAGCTGAGCAGAAGAATCTTGTGCTCTGTCTGTCTGTATCTCTCTCTGTCTTTCTCCTTTTTTCCAGATTTTCAAACGACTGGCAACACAGGATGATGCATCAGCTGTCGTTGGAAACAATATACCATTTACCAATATGCTGGTGTGTGAGAGCAGGGAAAAGGCATGCTTTTCACCATAGCTTAAGCCTGAGAGGGTGGTGTCCTTTTTTTTTTTTTTTTTTTTTTTCCTGTGCTGTTCACTTAAAAAAATACATTCTGTGTCATAAAACCCTACCTGCCTAACTTTGCCTTGTAACAGTAGTGACTATAAATGCTGAGGAAATGAGCGCTCCACCTTTTATCAGAGAAATCTCTTTGTAGTTGCTATGTAATACAAGGAAGGGGTATCTGTGAGGCACATAAATGAAGACCTGTTCCAAAGCGCCAGGTAAGGCTGTGGGAAGGATCAACTGCTTGTTAGAGGCTTAGCATCTGCTGTGAAGCCTGCAGAGCAGCAACATGTATTACATTTTGTGGTTTGTTTGTAATTACTGTATCAAGCCACTTTGAATTGAATGTGTGATTATCTGTGTATTTGGCAAGTGCCAGAGATACCTATATTGATCTGTGGTATGTGGCCAGCTCATGTCCAAGAATTCCTTAGGTCTTCATTTCCTTGGGTTTACTTGATAACTTCTTGCTAAATAAGGCTGGAAATGATTTTCTGTTGCCAAATTCTGTTGTGGCTGTTGAACTATCTATATTAAAAAAAAAAAAAAACCAAAACAAGAACAACCAACCAAAACCCACAACAACAAAATGGGGAAAGTAATTTCCCTTCCTCCTGTGAAATACCTATATTGTTCGTGTAAATGTGTAATAAACATAAGAAATATAAGCAATGTCATAATAACTGTAACTTTTGTTGTAGTCCTCGTGGTACTATACAGCCGGTTGTGGGAAACAGTAAATGTGTTTGTGCTTTTTCTTCAGTGGTGAGGCTACTGTTTGGAGATGTACACCACTGCCCTTCTGTATGGTCCTATGTTCTGGGCTAGGATTCCCAGGGCTGTTCCCTGTTTCTCATGGGAGAACAGCCAGAATAGCTCAGTAGTATCTGGTAGCCCCAAGGCAGGGGCCTCCATGAGCTTCCTTTTCAGTTGCTGGAATGCTCTTTCTGCTCCCCTGTTCCAGGTGAGGTCTTTCTGACTAGATTTCAACAGTTCATAGAGTGGCCTTACCGGGAGTCTGTAGCTGTATATGTGACACCATCCTGTCATTCCTAGGAACGTGGGGAGTTCTTTAGCTCTCTGTGGTCAAGGGGTCTGACAGATAGCCGCCTTTCTTGCTGTGCCTAGAGACCTCTGACCAGCAGTTACCTCGTATCCAAGGTAAGTCACCTGCTGCTGAGCCACTTGGGCTTTCTGTGGAGAGACTCGATAGCCATTAAGTCTGAGGAGATTTAGCACACTGACTGTCCATACTATACATAGTTCTCTCATTTATCTGGTTGTCAATAAATCATCCACATATTGTACTATTACTCCAACTCCATGTGGTCACTCCCACTGCTCCTAGTCTTTGGATAATTGGTTTCCGAAAAGAGTGGGGCTATTTTTAAACCCCTGTGGCAATGCAGTCCATGTTAGTTGGGCCTTTCTCCTAGAGTCAGGGTTTTCCCATTCAAGTGCAAATAGCAACTGACTTTCTGGGCTCAAGGGTAGGCAAAAGAAGGTCTTTCAGGACCAGTATGATAAACCAGATCAATTCAAATGCCAGTTCAGTTAATAATGCGTATGGGTTTGCCACGACGATCTTCAACAGTCTTATTAATAGCTGTGAGATCCTGTACTCTTCAATAACTCCCATCTGACTTTTTGATTGGTAGAATGGGAGTGTTGTACTCTGATTCACACGAGGAGCAGGTGAAGAAGGACAGAAAAGACAGTGGGGGCAGCTGTGAGCATGCGGGTACCCCCCGGCCAGTGCCTGCCCACCTCTGGGTCAGGATCCCACCTCAGCGCACCCTGGCAGCCCCCAGGATGCAGAACCTCAGCTCTCCTTTCCTGATTTTAGCTTCTGCATGGGAGAAACCTGGAAGATCTGGGCCTGCTCAGAGAAACCCTCTGGAGGCAGAGGTGACCTCCGCCGGCTTTGACTACGTGGTCCCTGTGAGTAGCCATGGGGCAACAGGAAAAGTGTTGCGGGGGCAGAGAATCGAGGCCTTAGCAGGTGATAGGAGGTGGATGCCTTTGCTAGAGGAAAGTGGGGCTTTGGCTCCTTGCTCCAGGGCTGTGCATCTGGCTGGGGCCAGGGGCTGAGCTGGGGGGCAGGAGCCCCCAGCCACTGCAGCCTCAGGACAGGCAGAGAGGTGGGTCCTGATGGAGAGAAAGCCAAGAGCCAGCCCTGAGCTGGGTGAGAGCAGCCTGGGGGGAGGCTGGAGCAGGGAGATGCTGGCAGGGAAACAGCACCTGGCTCAGGGCAGAGGCAGCAGGAGAGAGCGGGGCAGCGAAGGCTGCAGTGCCAGGGCTTGGTGGGGCTGGGGGCTGTGCCGGGAAGGGGCCAGAGAAGAAGGGAGAGGGACCTCAGGGAGAAAAAGATTCCTGTTATGAGAGAGGTGCACCTTGCCCCAGGTCCTCAGGGGCTGGCTCACCTCAGCCAAGGAACGGGAACGGGAGAGAGCCCTGTGGGTCTGTGCCCACGTGCTGGATGCTTGCAAGGAGCGACTTGAGCTCATGGTGAGTAGGGATCCCTGTGTGCCCTGGTGCCCTGTTCCCATTCCTGGCCCCAGAAGGGAGCCCTGCCCAGCTGAGTGCTGGGTTTCGTGGCTCCTGGGATTACGGGGCAGCCCTTCTGTCTGCCCCTCTGCCCGGTCGCTGCTCAGGGAGCAGGGTGGGTGGTAGAGGCGAGCGAGTGCTGGGGCTGCCTGCAGCCCTTTTCCTGCTGCTCTCCCCTGCAGAGAGGATGTCCTTGCAAGCAGTTCAGCTCCCTGGTGGGGCTGCTGGAGTTTCTGATCACTGAAACACCACTGAATGTTGGGGACATTCACTATTCCAATGCCCATACCTCTTGCAATGAGCACACTGATTACTTTGTAGACCTTGCATTCTCTGCCCCATAGCCTCTGGTAATAAACTTATGGAGAAACATTTACACCACCAGCTGATCCATTCAAGTGTTGACAGCTGTTTATTTAAAATGAAGGCCGCCATTGTATCCTGGGCTGCAGCCAGAGCAGGGGGGGCAGCAGGGCCAGGGAGGGGATTGTCCCCCTCTGCTCCGCTCTGGGGAGACCCCCCTGCAGTGCTGGGGCCAGCTCGGGGGCCCCCAACAGCAGAAGGACACGGAGCTGCTCGAGCGGGGCCAGAGGAGGCCACGGAGATGCTGGGGGGGCTGGAGCAGCTCCCCTGGGAGGCCGGGCTGAGAGAGTTGGGGGGGTTCAGCCTGGAGAAGAGAAGGCTCCGGGGAGCCCTTCGAGCGGCCTCCCAGGGCTTAAAGGGGGGACAGGAGAGGGGGGGGGGGACTCTGGGTCAGGGGGTGGGGATGGGATGAGGGGTGACAGTTTTAAACTGAAAGAGGGCAGATTTAGATGAGATCTAAAGCAGAAATCCCTCCCTGTGCGGGGGGTGAGGCGCTGGCCCAGGGTGCCCAGAGCAGCTGTGGGTGCCCCCTCCCTGGAAGGGTTCAAGGCCAGGTTGGACGGGGCTGGGAGCCCCCTGGGCTGGGGGAAGGGGGCCCTGCCCATGGAAGAGGGTTGGGACTGTTATAAATTGAGACCACAATGGATCATAATCCAATTATAATTTTATTAATTATAGCAAGTAGAATATGAGCAAAGACAGCGCTGGACGACAGGGGAGTCTGCGCTCCGCCAACTGCCGTACTGATCAGTTCAAACAGTTCCTTTTTATACATTTTTACATTCGTGGTTGTCTTTGATCAGTACCCCTTCTGCTTGCACAAGTATCTGGTTTGTGTAAGCAATTGCGGTTATCTTGTCTCACGCGGTCATCTTGTCTCACAGGTTATCTTGTCTCACACAAGCGGTGTCTGGCAGCTATTTGCATAAGCAGTTTTTCTGTCTTTTGCCGCCTAACCTTTACATTGAGCTTAACATAAATTTCAATAAACAATACCCTTAGTTCATAGTTTCTTACAATCCCCCCTTTTTCTTTTATCCTATTATTGTTTATTAGATGCTACTTTCATTTTCGTCACTGCAAACAAACCTTTTTCCACAATTCCAACATTTATCATAACACTCTCAAGATAATACCTTACAATTACAATCATAGTTTTCACGTGGCATAACGCATTCACAACAATCTTTTCCACCAGGAAGCTCCTAATAGATCATCCCACCATTCTGAGTCTAACATTGAGGGTGTTTTCAGAGCACCATAGGTAAAACAGCTCTTATTCTATCTGCTATGTGCAGTTGTCGCCTTAATGTTTTTGCCGTGTGTTATTTATTCCTTGCTTTGTTCAGTTAATCCAACAAGTTGTGACCAACATGCAATTTGCTACTACTGTTTCACCTGTTGGTGTTAAGCAAATTCGAGCTGTGTGCCGAACTGCACAGTCAACCGTACTATCAGACACTCTGTAAACAATAATCAACAATTTATTAGCAAACAAGAACCTGAAATAATTAACTGTATAACAATCCAGCAAAGTCCCACGCGACACAATCAGAAAGAGAAAAAGTAAGAACCAAAGATATCAGCACTGTCCTTTGGATGTTGTCCTTCGATGTCTTGTTACCCTTACTCACGGGGCGATAGCGACAGAAAGATAGAGTCCAAGAACAACAGTCACGCGCCGCGCGGTAACTCCTCTGATCAATAACATTTTCTTCTTTGAACTATAAGTCTGTTTCCATCACCTCATCACGGTTTCGAGGGCGTCTTAGTTGTCTTCGTGATCTTGGAGGATTGGGGGGAGGAGGTGATCTCCGACACCAGCCACGAGACATTCCCTCGCATACCGCGATGGCAACGACAGTCACCACCAATATAATGAAAAATCCTAACAGCAGGGCGGCGCACACGGGATCGTCCCCTACTCCCATCTTCCCAAGATTGCAATCCAGCGGGATCAGTAAGATTAGTGGGATAGTCCAGCCCCAGGCTAGCGGCTTGACCGAGGAAGGTCCAAGTGCGCAATGAGCAGAAGTTTCTCTTCCACCCAGAATGCCTGTGCTGCCTAGATCTGGGCGGGCCTGGCAGTTGTTTTTGCCATCCGGGTATAGCCGAACTTTCGAGACCTTCCAACAACACATGCGCTTTGGACTGGGGGCGTGGAAATCCATTTTCCTGCTGCGTATGTGGACCCTGACTCCTGATCCCTACAGACCAGGCAGGTTCACCACTTGCGCTCTCACTCTTGTACCTCCGATACCGCGAAAACAATGGAGCGTGCTTATGCATGGGCAGCAATTTATTGTGCAGCCTTGATGTTGGTAGCCCTCACTTTGTTTGCCTTTTTACTACATATCTTTTGCCCTTGTAAATGTTCCTCTTTCAAGTGCCCATGTAGTTGTATCTGCTTATGTAAACCACCATCTCCTTTGGTTAACCATGTCGAAAATTCTGTTATAGGTCTTTTTGGCGGTTTTGGTACTGGCTGTTTTACTTCTGTCACATCTTTTACTTGGATTCTCTTCTTCCCACTAAAAATATCTCCATCCACCCTTCTGTCTTTGGGAAAGCAAAGCCACTCTGATGTTGGACATAACAGTAAAGCACTTGCTGCACAAATTTGCCACTATTAAAGCAAACCATACCAGGATGATTAGCAGAGGTCCGGTATAACATATGCTCCCACCTCTCATGCCTATGGGGTTGCAGCCCACAGCTGAGAAAAAGGTCTTCTTGGTGGCGAGCACAGAGGTTAACCCGGTCTTGCCCTCTACTGTTTAACAAATCCGTGTGTTAAGAGTTAGTCAATTCAAGTGCAGCTCCTTTGTAGCCACTTCCTTTGTTTCTAAGCAAAGCAAAATTTTGGCACTTTCCGATAGTGTCCTCCCATCAACTCTCAGGGACATCACAAATTCTGGGGACTAACCTCTTTTTCCCCGTAAATCAAGGTTACAGTTCATGCCCCTTCCCTATACAGTTATAAGACAATTTTCTCCATCTGCAAGAAATACCACATCCGGTAACACATTTCACATTCACACAAAACCCACGCTTCATGACATCCATGCATACACTCGAGACAAGGTATTACTCAATTAGGTTGATTTTCTAGCAATGCCTAATTGACTCCAAAATGCTCATAATCTCACATGTCTGTCAGTTAATGCTCGGTAAACGCCAGCTTTTCCCTGACAGTTTTTTTGTTTGGTTTTGTCTGTTTTTTTGTTTTTGTTTCCTTATACAGCAAGTAAGTAAATGAATAAGTAAATTTTCACAGTGTTACCTCTGAACCCAGTCAAAAACCCAGTCAAACCACTGGTTAAGAGTCATTCAATCCCCTCCTGATGAATTTACTTAGTCCTTTGAGGGTGACTTGTAGTTGGTCAGTTGATGGTACCACAGTCCACTCCTGAGGCTTTTCCACCGGTCCTTTTCCTCAGGAGGCAAGAGTCCACCCCTTTTCTTTTGTTCGGATCGCTGTCTCGGTGGTCAGCAGCACCTGAAATGGACCTTCCCACTCGGGAGTTAATGATTAATCTTTCCACACTTTTATCAATACCCAATCACCTGGTTTTACATTGTGGATATTAAAAGCCAATGGTGATATTTGAGGCAGAAGTCCTTTCTTTCTCAGTTTCATTAAAGTGTTACCAATGTTTCATTAAAGTGTTACCAATTCTTATTACATACTTTCTTACATACTGATCTCCTACTTCAGGGATGACAATATCCCTGTCATTACTCATACATAGTAATCCAAACATCATTTCATAGGGAGAAATACCCAGGTCTGTTCGTGGCTGAGTATTGATCCTTAATAAGGCCAATGGCAGGCATTTAATCCAAGACATCTGAGTCTCAATCATTAACTTAGTCAAGGTTTGTTTTGAAGTTTGATTCATTCTTTCTCCTCTTCCAGAACTCCGAGGATGCCATGGGGTGTGCCATGCCCATTCGATCCCTAAGGCTTCAGATAGCTGTTGTATATAATTTTTAAAATGAAATGTGTTCCTCCGCCCAAGTCTATTCTTTCTATTAATCCATATCTGGGGATAATGTTTTCCAGTAACACCTTGGATACCATGCTTGCCATTGCCCTTGGTGTGGGGGATTGCTTCCACCCAATGAGTTAAGTGAGCCACTAATACCAACAAATACTTCCACCTTTGTATTTAAGGTAGCTCTGTTAAGTCTACCTGGAGGCTTTGTATGGCTAGCTCCTATTCCCCAGCCACCCTTTTTTTTTTTTTTTTTTTTTTTATCTCATTACCTTTTTGTTCACTTTTTAACAAATCAAACATCGATCAACTAGTTGTTTAGCCACCATATATATATTCCTATACACCCATATTGTCTAAGGAAATGATCACAAAGTGATTGTGTTCCCCAATGTATTTTCTAATGTATTAATGACAGAATTTCTCATGATCTGAATTTCTCATGATCTTGTTTTGTTTAACATCTGCCTTCCATCTGCTAAAGTCCATTTTCCTTCTGAATCTTTTCCCCCCTTATTTTTAAGTATATCCTTTTCTTGTTCTGTGAAATTTGGGGCTAAATTCTCATAATCCCCTGGTATTATTACCAATAAAACTACCAATGATGATTCTGTAGCTGCTTCTCTGGCTACTTAATCTGCTAAATTATTCCCCCTTATTTCCATTGATGCTCCCCTCTGATGTCCTTTCACATGCACAATTGCAATTTCTGTGGGGAGCTTCAGGGCTTCTAAAACTTCTCTGATCAGCCGCTCGTGTACTAGCTCCTTCCCTTTTGTATTTATAAGCCCTCTTTCTTCCCATATTTTTCCAAATGTGTGGACCACTCCAAATGCATATTTTGAGTCTGTGTACACTGTCCCTTCCTTATCTCTCAAATATACCAATGTCTGTTTTAGGGCATAGAGTTCACAGACTTGTGCTGACCACCCAGCAGGTAATTTCCCCTTTTCAAACACTTCCATCTTCTGCCTCTCGATAATTACATAACCCAATATTTTTCCTTCTAGGCATCGAGAGGACCCATCAATAAATAGTTTTTCTCTATAGGGCAAAGGTTTATTTAACAGATCTTCTCTTATTTTCGTTTGATAATTTATAAAATCCAAACAGTTATGCTCTGGTTCCTAAATATCCTCCCCGATTCTCCTCCCATAATTCTAGTAATTTAACCACTAGTTTTCCTTCACCCAGCACCACACCTATTCCTAATTGCACTTGTAAATCTCTACCTAGCAAATTACATCCTACCCCTGGCATTAACAACAAATCATTAACAGCATATTGATCTTCCCCTTGTATTAACACATTCTTTATAACTGGGACCAAAAACCCCTTCACCTTTAGCCCCTACAGCCCAAGTTGTATCTTTTACATAATCTTCCTCCTGGGGTCTTAATTTCAAATTTATCAAGGGCTCTTCTGTTGGTATATCCCCCAGGAGGTAGAGTCCCTGACACCCCTAGTGATTACCACCCTCATCCTGTTGGGTTACTTCAAACACCAACAGGTCCCGTATTCTCTGGGGGCATTCTTGTTTATAATGCCCCCCCTCCCCACAATAAAAACATTCCCTTGTGATTTCCCTAGCCAGTGGTGCCTCTTGGTTCCACCTTCCCTTTCATTCCCTTGCCTGTTTCAAATTGTGATTTCCCGTCTGAGATTTCTTGTGTTTATTTCTAACAGCTTCTTGTGCAGTTATCATAATTTTAGCTTTAGTTTTAGCCTTTTCTTCATCCTTCCTAATATCTACTTTCTGTGCTTCTCTCAGGAGTTCCTCCAGACACTTATTATAATGACCTAGAGTCACTCATATCTCTCCTCCGCTCTTGTTCATTCTGATTCCACTGCAGAGGGGTTACAGGGAGTTTCCTTTCCCCGGGTATCCCCTGCTGATTTTCTCTCTCCCATATCCACATTCCAACCGTTCTGATCATCTGTCTTTCCTCAGGAAAGAAAAAAAAAAAAAAATTCCCGTAATCGACTGCATCTCCTCCCATGTATATATATACTGGGTCCCAAAAATTGATCAATCTTCTCTGACAGCCCCACAGGGTCCTCTAAAAACCTCCTAAATTCATTCTTATACGCCCTCACTTCTACATTAGTGAGCGGCACATCCACAAATCCCATCCCCCCTTGAATTCCTGCCGCTGGGACTTCCCCGCAAGGGATTAACCCTAGCCGCCCCGTGCTCCCTTAAACGATTTCCCTTAAATCATGTATGAGCCGATATTTCCCATTTGGTTTCTTTACAGGCAGAATGGGGGTGTTAAAGGGTGACATACAAGGCTCTAAGATTCCTTGTGCTAATAATCGATCAATTTCTGGTTTTAATCCTCTCCGTCCGTCTAGGGAAATGGGATATTGCTTTACCCTCACAGGTATGTGGGGTTCAGAAACTTGGATTTTAATCGGTGGGATTTCCAGTCTACTAATTGTGTCCGGAGAGTTCCAGACATCGGGGTTAATTTGTTTTTGCTCATCCACGGTCAAAGGATAAGTAGACACTGTTAGCTCTTGATTTTTCACTTTAATTTCTAATTGTAATTCAACAATTAATCTCGTCCTAGCAGATTAAATTCTGCTTCAGGGACGAGCAAGAGTTCACCCATTCCAAATTTATTTTCAGTTTCGAATACCACATTTTTGATTTTGTTTACTTTAAATGGTTCTCCTTTTGCCCCAATTACTTGTACTTTTTCCGGGGAAATTTTACATCCCTCAGGTATTTGTTTAATAGTCGATTTTTCAGCCCCAGTGTCTACTAAAAAGGTGAACTCTTGTTTATGGGGACCTATTTTTAATTTTATCAAGGGCTCATGATGACTCCGGTCCCCTAAGATATAGAGCCCCTGGCTCTCCTATTCCGTTTTCAATATTTCCTCATCCCTGATCCTTTCTCTGCAATTCTTCTTTATATGTCCCTTCTTTCCACAGTAAAAACAACATCTCTGTTCCTTCTTTACTACTACGTTCCCTTGTTTCGTTCCAGCAGATCTGTGTTTACCAGTTCGTCCTTTACGATCCTCTCTGACCGCTGCTACCATCATTTTTACTTGTCGCTTGCTGCTCTCTTTCTCTCACCTTACATAGACTTTCTGAGCTTCTCTCAATAATTCATCCAACCCTCTATTCTGCCAGTCTTCTAACTTTTCAATCTTCTTTCTGATATCTTCCCATGATTTTGCCACAAACTGAGTTTTGAGGAGTGCTTGCCCTAAAGGGTCGTCTGGATTTACCCCAGAATACAGCTGAAGGGCTTTCCTCAGTCGTTCCAGCCACTCAGTAGGGCTCTCATCTTTCTTTTGCATTTCATTAAATGCTTTATTAATATTCTGGCCACAGGGTACTGCTTCTCTAATTCCCTGAATTACTATAGTTCTCAGGTCCTGCATATGAGTTCTATGCACCGGATCCTGATTATCTCTATTAGGTCTTTGGAGTGGCCATTTAATATCCGCTTGAGGTCCCTGGGCATGTTGAGCATCCCACAGTCTCATTCCTGCTCGTCTAATCATATCTCTTTCCTCGGTAGTAAATAATTGACCAAGGATAGATTGCATCTCATCCCAAGTATAAAGGTTTGGTCCAAAAAATTGATTTAATCTTTCTGCCACTCCGAGTGGGTCCTCAATTAAGTTTCCCATCTCGGTTCTTTTAAAATCTCATAGGTCAGCCGAGTTTAGGGGTACGGAAATATATCCGATCACGGGTTGAGGTCCCCCCATGGGTATTTCCCTTAGGGGGTACATCTGAGCTGCCCCTTTTTGGCTTCTAGTTACACGTCTAGGAGGAGGGGGAGACTCTTGTTCCGACTCCGGTGGGGGAGTGGGCGCTCTGGGGACCCCTGGAGGGGCTGTGGGAGCAGGAGGGGAAATGTAAGGAGGGGGGGTTAGAAGGGTTTCGTCTAACCCTTCCTTCTTTTTCTTTTGTTTAGTTTATTTCATTCAGCGGGTAAAGTCTAGCTCCCAGTCTTTTTAGCCACACTCCCGCATACTGACTTTCTTCCGGGTTAAGGGGTTTTTTATTATTAACCCAGAGATTTAATTGTTGCCTTATCCAATCTTCTTCTGACCCGCAGACTGGCCAAAAGACATTTTTAGAAATCTTCTTCCCTCCCCATATCTTAGTACAATATTCTATCATTTTCTGCTTATCTTTCCCTAGTGTTCCAGGGAAATATCTCCAATTGTCTAAGATATATGCCAGAGGGGTATTCTTAGGTACAGTGGGTACCCTTCCCATGGGAGTCGAAGGCTTGCTGCCCTTCGCCCCCATCTTCTGGATTATCCACAAACACACACTCACTCGCTCCCCTTGTTCCTGGCCCAGTCCCTCGCGGGAAATGGGAAACGCAGTACTTAAGGGTCCGCACTCGCTTGGTTCAGTATATCGAACCTCTCATTCGTTATAATCCAGGAAACCCAATCCCGCCCGAACGGTAAACCCGCGAACAAATTCGCAATATACTTACGCATCCTGCGTCTTCGTCCGGACTCCCGTGCACAGAATTTTTATGGGATTTTACCGGTTTCTCCTTTGCTCATTATTCTAGAATTTAGGTTCGTCGGTAAGGATGGGGTGGGCTATCAGTCGCGGGGCCGCGGATTGCCGCGGGGCGCCTCCCCGGAGGACAGAAGCCCACCGTTCCTTATCCGAGTCACGGCACCATGAAATTGTTATAAATTGAGACCACAATGGATCATAATCCAATTATAATTTTATTAATTATAGCAAGTAGAATATGAGCAAAGACAGCGCTGGACGACAGGGGAGTCTGCGCTCCGCCAACTGCCGTACTGATCAGTTCAAACAGTTCCTTTTTATACATTTTTACATTCGTGGTTGTCTTTGATCAGTACCCCTTCTGCTTGCACAAGTATCTGGTTTGTGTAAGCAATTGCGGTTATCTTGTCTCACGCGGTCATCTTGTCTCACAGGTTATCTTGTCTCACACAAGCGGTGTCTGGCAGCTATTTGCATAAGCAGTTTTTCTGTCTTTTGCCGCCTAACCTTTACATTGAGCTTAACATAAATTTCAATAAACAATACCCTTAGTTCATAGTTTCTTACAGGACTCAATAATCTTTAAGAACCTTTCCAACCCAAACCGTTCCATGATTCTATAATTGTAGGGGCTTATTGGTCAGTCACAGGCCCTTGACCCATGCCCCTGCTGTTGGGCCAGCTGGGTCCCTCCTGGGGTCCAGCGTGGGGGTGCTAGGAGAACTCCAGGACCAAGAGGTTGACACAAATGTTGTAGATGGTGATGTCTTCCCCTGGTGATGTGACAGCTCTTTGTTGCTGCAGTCTTCCCTCTTATCCTCCTCTACCAAGGCTCTCGTCTCATCATCCTCTGGCACTTGCAGGACTGCCCCTCCTGCTGCCTGCACCCACTGCTTGCTGAGGGGATGGGCTACCAGCCTCTCCAGCATGTCCTGCTTGCTTGTGCTGCCTCTGGCTGTAGCCTCTGGCTGCCACAGGTTGAAAAGTGAGTTCACCCTTGTCGTGGTTAAACCCCAGACAGCAACTATGCACCACACAGCCACTCACTCAGTCCCCCCACAGTGGGTCTGGGGAGGGAATCAGAAAGGTAAAAGTGAGAAACTCCTGGGTTGAGATGAAGATCATTTAATAATGAAAAATAAAATTTTAAAATGTAAAACAAAAATCAAAAAAGGAAGAGGAAAATAAAACTCAAGAAAACCAAGCAATGCAAATGAAAAAAATTGCTCACCATCATCTGACCAATTCCCAGTCAGAATTCTGACCAGTTCTCCACCCCTGTCATGGTTTAAGCCCATCAGGCAATTAAGCACTACACAGTTGCTCGCTCACTCCCCATCTGCAGTGGGATGGGGGAGAGAAACAGAAAAAAAGGGTAAAACTGGTGGGTTGAGATAAAGACAGTTTAATACGACAGAAAATGAAAGGAAAATAGTAATAATAAGGGAATTATACAAAACAAGTGATGTGCAATACAGCTGCGCACCACCCACTGAACAATGCCCAGTCAATTCCCAAGCCGCAGTGTCCCCTGGCCGACTCCCCCCAGTTGATCTACTGGGCATGATGTCATATGATATGGACATATCACTGAGCCCTTTTGTTATAAAAGTCAGCCGTCCTGGCTGTGTCCCCTCCCAGCTTCTTGTGCATCCCAGCCTCCACTGGCAGGGCAGTATGAGAAGCTGAAAAGCCCTTGACTTAGTATAGAACACTGCTTACTAACGACTAAAACATCGGTGTGTTATCAACATTATTCTCATCCTAAATCCAAAACACAGCACTGTACCAGCTACTAGGAATAAAGTTAACTTTATTCCAGCTGAAACCAACACAACCCTCCAGGTTTATTGCTGAGCATGTTGTCATATAGTATGGAAGGTCCCTTTGCTGAGTCGAGGTTATCTGCCTCAGCTATGTGCCCTCGCATCGCCTCGTGCACCTCCAGCCTGCTCACTGCTGGGGTGGGGTGAGGGGCAGAAAAGGCCTTACTCTGTGTAAGCACCTGCTCAGAAGTAACAAACACATCTCTGCCTTATCAATAGTTCCCAGCAGAAATACAAACACATAGCCCCATACAAGCTACTGCAAAGAAAATTAACTCTATCCCAGCCCAAACCAGCACAGGCAGCCACAGCAGTGGTGACATACAGCACCAGGTAACACTGCCATCATACAACTCAAATCACAGGTTACTTTCACCCAGGATTAAATCACCCTGAGGTATACTTTGGACTTCCCTGTCTTTCTGCATTATCCACCAAGTGCACCTAGGTCCTTGAGCTAAAATAATCCCACAAATGGGTTTTCCCTTTCCCAAGGAAGGGGTAACCCAGATGGTTTTTGCCAGCCAGTTTCTTAGATGTACAACAGGGACCTTATCTCCTTCCACAGTGCTCAGGGATTTTGATTGAGCAGGGCCAGGTGGACCAGCAGATCCCCTAGTGTTAACTAGCCAAGTGGCTTCTGCTAAATTTGTATCCCAATGCTTGAACTTCCTAGCACCCATTGCTCTCAGCGTAGTTATTAAGTCCACTGTATTGTGCAATTTTCCCAGAGGTTGGTGCATGATAGGGTATGTGACACACACAGTCAACGCCCTGCTCTCTGCCCCAGGCATTTATGAGGTTGTTTAGGAAATGTCTGATTTGATTTTTTCAGGGGTGCCATGTCACCATAAAATTTGCTTTTCGAGGCCCAAGGTAGTATACTGAGCATTGACATGGTTCCAACCGTCCTGTAGTCGCTTCCACTATTGTAAGTACATACTGGTTTGTGGTAGCGATATAATCAATCTGCCAGGCTTCCCCATATTGATATTTCAGCCATCATCTTCTATACCAAAAAGGCTTTAGCCACTTAGCTTGTTTGATTATGGTGCATGTTTTACATTCATGGATAACCTGTACAGTGGCACCAATGGCCAAGCCCACCCCTTGATCACAAGCCCATCCCTTTCTAGACACCCTAATGTGTCATCAGCACAACTATGGGGTTTGCCTCTCTCATGCCAGTTGGTCCACTTTCATTGCTGTAGTCATCCCCACACAACATCTGCCACTGTGGGATCGTTTTCGGACGACAATGGCCACGTTGGACAAGAGCAAGATTTTGGCTACATTGCAAAAGGGACACGAGAAGAGGAAGAACTGAGAGTGCTGTACAGCTGGTGAATGGTGAGAACATCTTGACCTTCGTTGGCCAGAAGCCTTGGGAGCAGCAAACAGGAATGTAGAAAAACAAGATAAGGATGCTGAGCTCTGCCTGAACAAAACATGCCAGGCTACGGTTAATGGAAAACATCTGGCCATCTCTTAAACAGTGAAAAGTTTTCTACCTTGAGCTAAAAGTGTACAGAACATTGTGTTTGTGCATGTAAGATTTAGTTAACCAACAGGCTTTAGGATAGCAGTGACTAACTTGTAGCCAATGAATTGTCTGGTGTATTATGGACAGGGGGTAATAACCAACCAATCCAGTGTTAGTCTTAAGCATGTGAACAGTGTGGGAAGAATGCAGGTAACCAATCGAGCCTTCTGTTTATGTGTGATCAGTTGCTAGGAAGCTTTATAAACGCACTTGTATCCGCAATAAAGGGATTTCCATTTCTGACTCTTACAGAGTTGCCGGAGTCCGTCATTCTCCTCATGCCACCATCCATGAGTCAATATAGAGATTTTTCTCATTTAGCAATATTTAAAGCCAGCTGGATGGCTTTCACTTCTGCAAACTGAATTAATTCACCTTTTCCTTCAGCAGTTGTGTAGAACCCCACAAAGCAGCTTTCCACCGCCAATGTCTTCCCACAATACAACAGGTCCTACTGCTTTTCATTTGCTGGCAATTTACTATTCCTCTTCAGCACAAGTCACCTGCTCTGGCATCACTCTCAAGTTTCAGCCCTCGGGCCAGCCCATGATCATTTCCAAGATTCCTGGGTGGTCAGTTTCCCATTGGAGCCGGTAGCATTATCAGTGCAACCCCCCTTACTCAATGTAGCATCAGTTGCATGATGCCTAGATAGGACCCTCCCTCTGAATATCTAGCTCAGCACAGGCAGTGGAGATGCCAAGAGGAGCTGTGCTTCAGTACCAACTTTTCCTGAAGCAGCAAAAATTCCTTCATATGCTGCTAATAGTTCTTTTTCAGTTGGAGTGTAATGGGATTGATAAAGGCAGAGCAGCAGGTGGGGAGCAGGGAGAGGTATTCTCAACAGCAAGCAAAGTGACCTGATGTACCTGAAACTCAAAACTAGCTAGGAGAAATCAGAAGCTTTCACATATTACACCTACACAGCCACGGTTAAACTGAAACAAAACTAGGCCCACTGTCACTGTTGGTATAAAATTGGCATTTACTGATTATTCAAAATTACTAATCCCCTGAGCAATTTATTCACAGCAGACAAACACTAGAACAGACATTAAGTCATGTTGTACATGAAAGACTTGCATCATCTGACTAGACCGTCTCATCCTATGGTACAAAGTGTTTGAATATGCTTTCCCCAACCTGGCATTTTGCATCTATTTTAGCTTCTATGAAATCTCAGTGATAGAGGAAAAACTGCAACAAAAATTTAATCAGAAAGAGCTTTGATCTCACTAAGGACCAGCGGGCTTTGCAGAAACTCATGCTTCCTCTAACAGATTTGAGGCATCATCCACCTACCACTTACTTTTAACAGAAACAGCAAAGGATGACTCAAGAATCTCTCTGTGGGAAAATGCCTGACCCCATGTTGAAACCTTCCCCAGGTCTGCCCCTTCTCCTGCCTGAAATTCATCCGGACAGAATCAGAGAAGTTTGGCTCATAGGATACCCCGAGTTGTGCATCACCATGGACTGTCTGTCATCATTACTTCTTGCTCACTCTTGCCCATTTTAAAAAAGGCCTTAAGGTCTTCTTTATTAGAAATATTTAATTCTAAAATATTAAAATTATCTGGAATCCTCCAAAACACATTTTTAGACTCATGTTAGACTCATTTACTACTACATACAAAATTTAAGTGGCATCAAGAAAGGAAGCGCATTGAGATATTACAAGGAATCTTGAAGCTTAGTTTTTAAAGCAAAATCAGCACTGAGTTTCTGCATGACTTTGGCATGACTCAGCCCATGCTGCTCTCTTTTAGTAAGTCCATAGTTTTCTTCCACATACTTTGCAGATGGCATTGGGTGTGTCCTAGGAGGAGCGCTACTCTTCCGAGTGGGCTGACTCAGGACCAGCTGCCCCCCACAGAATGCACACATGAAGCGCTCTGTGTCCAGAGACTTGGAATGACGTCCGACCCTGAAATGGAAAAATAAGTACTTTGATTTCACACCTGTGTTAGACAGTACTTGTGGGAAAGGGGTCCCTTCTCTTTTGCCATGCTACTTAGGTCAGATTTATAAACTAGCACTGTAGAACAGGAAACAGACTACATACTTCACACAGCGGAACAATCAAATCTGTATTACACATTTCTCTACACTACTTTCTCCACTGCCTTTTCAGCTTGGTTCCTTCTTCTGTCTCTTTTATTCTCAGCTCAGTAGTATGAAGTGCTACAACATTTCGAAACACCTTCACAACCCATGTATCAACCAACCCTTGGAGTTTATCCTCAAAGCCATCACCATCAAATCTTCTCAATGCTCTGTTGCATCTAAGCAACTAATGCATTGCATTAAACACTTCAGGAAGATTCTTTCATATGTGAAATACTGTCTCCTTCCAATGCTTCTGCAAGTAGCACAAATGATCCTGAGAAAAAAAATCCCCTCCTAAAGTTGGGGGGGAAATAATAATAATAAAAAAAAATCACATAATTGTCAGCCTGTTTCCTGGGCTATGCAGAAGTGAATTCACAAAACTTCATGTTTTCCCCCTGAGACTGAGGTCGTTACATACAGAAGCCTGTGGTCAGCTATGATCTTCCAGAAAAGGCAACATCATCCACACCTATGAAATGTAAGAAACCTGTGAAATTACTATACATATATAGTTCTTATTTCACAAAACATTAAGTCTGATGACCAATGTTGCAATCATTATGCCATGTTGCATAATGATTATTGTATCATATTTATGGTATTATTATACTGATGTATGTAAGTATATCAGTTATATAAGTATAATGTATATACTATATATATCAATATAGTATAATGATATCGATATGTTTGTATAATATATTGATGTTATATAGCAATCATTATGCAATCACTATGCAATTGTTGCAATGTTACAAATAATGTATCAATAGAGCTGTGTCCCAGCTTCAATCCTTCATATCACAGGGCTGCTCACATCTGTGTGGCTGCAAGATATCATTTCTTCCTTTAATATATACACAAGCTGAAAGAGTTGGTGAGGTAA
The DNA here is from genome assembly GCF_018691265.1 of Tyto alba. Lineage (NCBI taxonomy): Eukaryota > Metazoa > Chordata > Aves > Strigiformes > Tytonidae > Tyto > Tyto alba. The sequence goes on along the minus strand of NW_024881326.1, from coordinate 24,477,676 downwards.
AAGATCAACTAGAAAACTGTCTTTTATAGAATTTTAAACCAGTAGAAAGCATTATATTGTTGGTCTCTACATTTTACTTAGCACTACCATAACAAAGACACAAGATTAGTCAAAACGTTTAGTCTTAATTCAAAGTCATCAAGATACAAAACCCAGAAAAGCTTCTGCTGATACTTTGTTCTAATACCTAATTACTGTCACACATTTTGTGCCCAGTTTTTAGGGAGACTTGTTCTGCTTTTGAATTCCAGTTACTACTGACTTCTTTCAGCATCAGGTGGTCCTCAGTCTCTTGACGAAGATGAGCATATAAAAAGTAACTCAGTCCACCAAGCCAAGTCTAGCACTTCCTTGTGGAATGTTTTTCCTTAGATCAAACCTCAGTTGTTGTCATGGCACATTCAAAGATACTACTTTGTAAAATTCAAAATGTGGATAGATTTCCAAAGAACTTGGAATGCCTTGTTTCTGCAACACACGCTAGTACTTTGCTCACATGCATTCTACAGGAATGTGCCAGATCCAGTCGCTGCTGTCAGTGTAAGCCCACAAGTATTGCTTCTGATGTAGTATTTAGTTAAGACTGGAAATACCATCCCCTTACCAAAAAGCCTATAATAGAATCAGTGTTGACCATGAAATCAGAGACAAGTGGCCAAAAAGTTTCACAAGTTCACTCAGTATTAACTGCAATAGAAGGTGATTCCAAATGTACATCATTTAGGCAATTTCTGAAAAGTGAGAGCAGCCACATGGCATGACCTTTCCCTGCCTTATCCCTCAAAGCTGATGCATGTATTCTGATCTCTTACCACTTCCCAAAGACCTTCCATCATCACCAATGGTCCTCAGAAGATACTTCTGCCTGTTCTGACCTCTAAACTACCTGGAAACAAACATGTGGAATCGCATAGTGAGGTTCTATGGGCTCAGGAAATGTGAAGTGACAACTCAGTATTAATTCCCACTGACCTCACAGTTTAAAAGACCCGTGATTTCTAGACACAGGAGACTGCCAAGTTAGACACAAAGGTGATACATATTCATATGCGAAATCAAAACGTTACTTACGTAGCATTGCACAGAACACACTCATAGATGAATTTGTAATTAATCTCATAGCTGTGGCATCGTGTTACTACTGGCAGTTCCGGATGAATCACAGCTGATTTATTAGCATAGAATCTCCAGAATCGTCCATGTCCATCACGAACACCATTGATCAGCCATGTGGCTGCATGGCAAGCTTCATGAACCAGTGTGTCCCGAAGACGATCTTGGGGTAAGGCAAACAAAAGACATTAAGATCAGTCCAGTATGGGGAAGTACAGACTTTCATCCCTGATCACTGCTTCAGACCTTTGACATTCTTTATTAAGATACAAAAGTTATTTTGGAGATTGGAATTACCAATGTTTTGATAAATCATATGATTTATCAATTTATCCAGGATAAAAATCATAGAATATTATATCATAGAATGGTTTAGGCTGAAAGGGACCTTAAAGAACATCTAGTTGCAAAGTCCCTGCCCCGGGCAGGGCCCCCTTCCCCCAGCCCAGGGGGCTCCCAGCCCCATCCAACCTGGCCTTGAACCCTTCCAGGGAGGGGGCAGCCACAGCTGCTCTGGGCACCCTGGGCCAGCGCCTCCCCCCCGCACAGGGAACAATTTCTGCCTTAGATCTCATCTAAATCTGCCCTCTGGCAGTTTAAACCCATCACCCCTCGTCCCATCCCCACCCCCTGACCCAGAGTCCCCCCCCACCTCTCCTGTCCCCCCTTTAAGCCCTGGGAGGCCGCTCGAAGGGCTCCCCGGAGCCTTCTCTTCTCCAGGCTGAACCCCCCCAACTCTCTCAGCCCGGCCCCCCAGGGGAGCTGCTCCAGCCCCCCCAGCATCTCCGTGGCCTCCTCTGGCCCCGCTCGAGCAGCTCCGTGTCCTTCTGCTGTTGGGGGCCCCCGAGCTGGCCCCAGCACTGCAGGGGGGTCTCCCCAGAGCGGAGCAGAGGGGGAGAATCCCCTCCCTGGCCCTGCTGCCCCCCCTGCTCTGGCTGCAGCCCAGGGCACGGGTGGGTTCTGGGCTGTGAGCCCACGGAGCTGGCTCACAGGCAGTTAGTTTTCCATTCACTAATACCCCCAAGGGGTATTACTTCTCCACAAGGCTGCCATATGCACTCCTCACCCAAACTGTGCTTGGGATTGTCTTGACCCATTTGCAGGACTGTTGTGGTTTGAGCTCATTGGGCAACTGAGCACCACACGGCCACTCACTCTCACCTTTCCCCCCAGTGGTAAGAAGGTGAAAACAAGCCAGGCTTGGGATTCGAGACAAGACAGGGAGGGGCAAATCACTCATGTTCACAGGCAAAAGGCAGACTCATTAGGGGAAGAAAAAAAAGAACACAGATTTATTAAAGACACTAACAACACTTAACAGAGCAGGACAGTGAGAAGCATTGCCACATCTTGAGAACACCTTCCCCCCACTCCTCCCTTCTTCCCGGGCCCCCCTCTCCAGCCTGCCCAGGTCCCTCTGGGTGCCATCCCTGCCCTCCAGCGTGTCACTGCACCACACAGCTCGGGGTCGTCGGTGAGCTTGCTGAGGGTGCATCGATCCCACTGTCCATGTCGCCAAAGATGTTAAGCAGCACTGGTCCCACTACCAACCCCTGAGGAACACCACTCATCACTGCTCTCCTCTTGGACATCAAGCTGTTGACTGCAACAGGTCAAGGATATTGTGTGGGACAGTGTCAAAAGCTTTGTACAAGTCCAGGTAGATGACACCAGTTGCTCCTCCCTTGTTCACCAATGCTGTAACTACATCATAAGTGGCCACCGAATTTGTCAGGTACTATTTGCCCTTAGTGAAGCCAAGTTGGCTGTCACCAACCACCTCGTTTTCCAGGTGCCCTAGTCTAGGTTCCAGGAGGATCCACTACATGGTCTTCCCAGGCACAGAGGTGAGACTGACTGGCCTGTAGTTCCCCACGTCTTCTTTTTTTCCCTTTTTAAAAATGGGGAATTGTTTCCCCTTTTCCAGTCAGGGGGAACTGCACCGGACTGCCACAACTTCTCAAACTATTCAAGTGAATAGTGACTTAGCCACTTCATCTGCCAGTTCCCTCAGGACCTGTGGATGCACCTCAGCGCATCCCCTGGACTTGTGCACCTTCAGGTTCCTTAGATGGTCTCAAACCTGATCACTACAGTGGATGGTTCTTCATTCCCCCAGTCCCCGCCTTTGCCTTCTGCAACTTGAGTGGTATGGCTGGAGCACTTGCTGGTAAAGACTGAGCCAAAAAAGTCACTGAGTACCTCAGCCTTCCCCATATCCTGAGTGACCAGGTGTTCCATTTCCTTCCGGGGAGGGCCCACATTTTCCCTAGTCTTCCTTTTATCACCAATGTACTTGTAGAAGCTTTTCTTGTTTCCCTTGACGTCTCTGGCCAGATTTAATTCTAGCAGGGCTTTGGCCTTCCTAACCTGATCCCTGGTCACTTGGACAATTTTTCTATATCCCTCCCAGGCCACCTGTCCTTGCTGCCACCCTCTGTAGGCTCCCTTTTTGTGTTTGAGCTTGTCCAAGAGCTCCTTGTTCACCCATGCAGCCTCTTGGCATTCTTAACTGACTTCCTCTTTGTCTGAATGTATCAGTCCTGAGGTTGTAGGAGCATCCCCCAAATGCCTCAAAACAAGGTTTTACTCTGCATTTCCAAGTTTTGTGATTAGCTCTAATTCTGCATCCTAATTACTTCCCTGCACACCTAATCTGTTTGGTATTTTTGTTTGTTTGTTTGTTTGCTGTTGTTTGTTTCGCTAGGGTTTTTTTATGAGACATGAAACACCTTTATATAGACCAAGATTCATTGATTGCTTTTGTAACATTGAAATTTTTCATCCAGAAACAACTAGAGGGGAGCACTGAATTTTCTCCACAATAAGAACAGAATATTTCATCTGGAAGGGACCTATAACAATCACATAGTCCAACTGCCTGACCAAAAGTTAAAGTATGTTAGTAAGGGCATTGTCCAAAAACCCCTTAAACACTGACAGGCTTGGGGCATTAACCACCTCTCCAGGAAGTCTGTTCCAGTGTTTGACCACTCTCTCGGTAAAGAAATGTTTCCTAGTACCCAGTCTAAACCTCCCCTGGCACAGCTCTGAACCATTCCCACATGTCCTATCAGTGGGTCCCAGGGAGGAGAGCTCAGCACCTCCCTCTTCACGTCCCCTCCCCAGGGAGCTGCAGAGAGCAATAAGGTCGCCTCTCAGTCTCCTTTTCTCCAAACTAGACAAGTCCAAAGTCCTCAGACACCCCTCACAGTATACTCCTTCCAGCCCTGCCACCAGCTTGGTTGCCCTCCTCTGGACACATTTGAGGACCTTTACATCCTTCTTAAATGGTGGGGCCCAGAACTACACACAATACTCAAGGTGAGGCTGCACCAGTGCTGAATACAGTGGGATAATCCCCCCTCTTGGCTGGCTGGTTATGCTGTGTTGGATGCACCTCAGGGTGCGGTTTGCCCTCTTGGTGCCAGGACATGCTGCTGACTCCTGTTGAGCTGCTGCTCACCAGCACCCCCAGACCCCTTTCTGCAGGGCTGCTTTTCAGCCACTCTCAATTTATATTTGTGCACAGTGCCACTCCTCCCAGGTGCAGAATTAGGCATTAGGACTTGTTAAATTTCATACCATTAATCATTTCCCAGTACTCCAATCTATCTAGATCCCTCTGCGAGACATCTCGTCCCTCAAGAGTCAACAGCACCTCCCAGTTTCGTATCATCAGCAAACTTGCAAACGGTGCATTTGACTCCTACATCCAAATTGTTGATAAATATATTGAGCCGGACTGGCCCTAGAATTGAACCTTGAGGAACACCATTGGTGACCAGTCACCAGCCAGATGTACCCCATTCACCACAACCCTTTGAGTCCTGCCATCCAGCCAGTTCTTCACCCAGCATCCCCTGAACTTGCTCGTCCCACAGTTGGACAACTTCTCCAGAAGGATGCTGTGATGGACAGTATCAAAAGCCTTACTAAAATCCAGAAAAACTACATCCACAGGCTTCCCTTCATCCACCAGGCAGGTAACCCTATCACAGAAAGATACCAAATTAGTTAAACAGGACTTTCCTTTTGTGAACCCATGTTGACTGTGCCTGATGGTTGCATGGTTCTTTAAATGCCTTTCAATACTACCCAGTATGATCTCTGTATTTTTTCCAGGAACTGATGTTAGACTAACAGATCTTTAGTTTCAGTGGGTCTTCCCTTGTGCTTTTCTTGTAAATTGGAATAACATTAGCTAGCTTCCAGTCAGCAGGGACCTCCCCAGACTCCCAAAACCTCTGGTAGATGATTGAGAGAGGTTCTGCCATAACATCCATTAGCTCCTTCAGTACACTGGGGTGAATCCCGTCAGGCCCCATGGACTTGTGAACATTCAGTTGATACCTGTGGTCCCTGACAATTTCAGTGTCCACAAATTGAAAGTCACTGTTCCCACACCCATGGTCTTCTGACTCTGGGAACTGGGAAGCCCAAGGTCTGTCAGTTTTATTAAAGACTGAGGCAAAAAAAAAAGAGCACTGAATGCCTCTGCTTTTTCTTCATCCCTATTAGTCAGATCACTATTGTTAACAAGCATCAGTCCAATGTTTACTTTAGACCTCTTCTTGCTATTAATGTAATTTAAAAAGCCCTTGTTATCTGACACAACACTGGTCAGTTTCAATTCTAATTCAGCTTTGGCTTTTCATGTCTTCTCCCTGCACATATGAATGACAGTGCTGTAATCTTCCTGTGAAGCCTGACCTTGCTTCCAGAGATCATAAAATTTCTTTTTCCTCTTGAACTCCATAAGGAGTTCCCCATTCAGCCAAGCTGGTGGTTTGCCCCACTTTCTTGACTTACAACACAATGGGATTGCCTGGTCCTACGCTTCTAAAAAACTGATCAGCACTAATGGACTCTTAGGTCCTCAAAAGCAGATTCCCAGGATACTCTCTTCTATCTCAAATCTAATTTATTAAGCTTATTTCAGAATATTCTATTAACTACAGAACTGGTTCTCCTACAGTAACTGCAACATTTATTTCCTCAAATTGGGAGGGAGAAATAAGTTAGAGTACCCACCACATAATAGAACTTAATTTGGCACTGACCTGTCTTTATTCCAGCTTTAAATATTACCAACAAGGTTGCTAGCTATGATGGAAGAAGTCAGATTTTGGATCACCACTACAGTACATATAGAGTAATTTATAGGTCTTCAAATCAAAAAATATAAACAAAATACTGCAGTTAGCATGAATACATCCCCATTCTCACATTTTGTAAATTTGCCCACCCTCTTCTACCATTAATTCATTTAGCTATTCAATGTAACATGAAATTTCAAAGCAGGGTCCAGTTCCAGATCTCTTAGGCCTCAGATTCATATGTTTACACCTCTAGAACTCGCTTTCTCAAAGAATCAACATGCCTTTTCTCTTACCTACCTGCAGAGTCACAGACTTTCTCAGAAAGCTCTATGCGAGCATAACGCTTTGCGTCAGGACCGTCTGTCTGCCCAGTTACACAATATCCTGCTGTTTTTCTCATTTTCTTATTCCAGATTATTACCATTTTTTCTGGTAGCTGAAAAACAACACAGTACATGTAATCTGCCCTCCGCTACCTTTCTTTTCTTCTGGCCCTGTGGCTTCCCCTTATATTTACTGCAAAGCCAGTATAGGGTGTCTCTGTTAGTGCCCTTAACACTGTCGTCACTTAAGATAAGAAACCATAGAGAGTAGGTTTGTATTACCATCACCAGTTTTTCTGTAACCAACACTGGGAGTTTCACAATGCAGGAGACAAAAAGTCCCTTAGTTCCTCTATTCTGTCTCCAACAGTGGCTAATACACGCCAAGAGGAAAGACAAGGACAGCTCAGGCATAAAACAGAATTTCCAAGATATTTTGCTTTTAGCAATAGTGAGCCTGTGCAGCTCAGCTTTGTGTGAAACAGTGATCTCAGGCTATCCTTGGTCAGCTCAACAATATTTTCTCAGCTGAACAGAAACATTTTCATTCCTGAAGCAAATTCTATTGGAATTTCTGAGGGTAGTATTCTTCCTTTCAAGGATTTCTCACAAGAGGAGGGTCTCTAGTATCACAGAGAAGATGTAAAGGTCAAGACAGCAGTTCTCCGAAATTAAACCTTCCATTTGAAACACAATTTATAGCTTTAGGTTCACCTAAAACTGTTATTCAAAGGATAAGCAGCTTTTTAATTTGTTCCATTACGGCAGACATGAACATGCAATAGGAATGAATGAAGACTGCATGTAGCATGACTAAGTATGAGGCAACAGGCCTTAATAACAAAGGGAAGTGCTTTTATCCATCAGCAACCTGCTCCCCAACATATGCTCCCGCCACTTGCCTTTTGTCAACTGCAGGCAAGAAAGTTGTGATAGAACTAGCTAGTAGGCTGCGGTAATGTTGCAGAGTTGATTAGAACATGCTACTTCAGTAAAAGCTGAATGAGCAATGGTGGTAGGCAACCTTGAGCTTCTTTCAGCAGCAGAGAGCCATAGCTGCTTTGCTGGGGTCTACTGCCACGGAGGCAGCAACAGAAACATTACCAAGCTGCTGAGTTGATGACCACGCAGGTGCTAGAAAATACATAAAGATCAGTCACCTCTGCAAATATGCAACTGATCCAAGGCCCCTCATGTAGCAGTTTCTCTCATTAAAGACTCTTGGACACCATCCAGACTGTTTACTTAAGGATGGTGCACCATCACAGCTAGGAAAGCAAGCCAAGCTGAAAACTGCTGCATCACAGTGCTGATAAATCTCTTTCAAATAAGTTTATTGAACTAATTCAAATATAAGCCATTGCTGTAAAGCTTAACTTATACTAACTGAAGATGATAAAGAGAAATCACATCAAAAAGTGAGGAGCAACATACTAACCAGCATTTCAGAATGGTAGTTTTTGTTTTGAAACCAACCTTGTGCTCAAAGATGGTACTATTATACAGACAATAGAGCTTCTGTGCCAGCTCCTCTTTATTTTTCTTGAAATATTTCACATAGTGGGAAGCCGGATTTGAGAGATCTTGCAAGAAACAGCCAGGCACTGAGCACACTCTGAGCCTACAAGAAAAGCCATAACGTAGTTGTCATGGTTTGAGCCTGGTCAGCAGCCAACCACCCCGCAGCCGCTCACCCACCCTCCCCCGCTACCTGGGAATGGGGGAGGGAATTGGAGGGGTAAAGGGAGACTCACAGGTTGAGATAGAAACAGTTTCACAATGGTAATAAAATGAAAACAATGACAGCAATAGAAAATATAAATGGGCAATGCACAGTGCAATTGCTCACCACCTGCTGACCAACACCCAGCCCGTTCCCAGCCAGTGATCCCGAAATACCAAGATCCTGCAATCGCAATCCCAGAGCGAGACAGAGAGAGAGCCCCCCTTCCCGACCGCCCCTCCTCTACACAGTGAGCATGACGTTCCATGATATGGAATATTCCCTTGGCCAGTTTGGGTCTGGTGCTCTGGTTGTGCTCCCTCCCTGCTCCCTGTGCACAGGGGCAGGACATGGGAAGTTGAAGAGCCCTTGAAATCTCAGCAGCAGCTGAAAACATCAGTGTGCTCTCAGCATTCTTCTTATACCAAACCCAATGCTGAATCTAAAACACAGCACTGTTCTAGTTACCAAAAAGAAACATTAACTCTATTCCAGCACAAACCAGGACAGCAGTTTACTGAAGTACAGATATCACATTGAAAAATAATGGCCACTTTATAGACAATAAAGATCTCTAGCATGCTTCCACTGTCATAAACCTCTCCTGACTCTTTTCACTAACTTGCCCTCACAAGTCCAGTGAGGTGCACATGCTTATACTGTCTTCTTCCCCCCTCAGGGGCATGAAGGGGCAGAGCTGTTGCAACATTTCTGCAGTTATTTCAATAATTCACAAAACCAGATTATGAGGACTCCAAAATAGGAGAAGAGGGTGGCTCAGATCTTTGTGACACACCGCACCACAATTATATCAAAACTTGATCAATATATGAACAGCTCTAACATGATCACCCACAATAAAGGATTATTTTTGGAAGCATAGACAAAGATGTTCTGAGAATCCTCAGGAATTCATTCAGGGGAAGTAGATATTCCACCAGGATTACTACAGTACTGCAGCATTCTGACAAAGCATCAGCTTTGAAGTCTTCCTCTAAAGATTTTGTATTGGTATACACAATTATACAATGACCAAAGAAAACATCACATGGTTAAAAGGCAGAATAAAGGCAGCTATTAGAAATGAAAAAAAAAAAAAAAATTTCTTCTGAAAAGTTTATGCTGCATTCACATATAGAAAAAGAAACATGAATTCTGCAAGTTAGAAGGATACTGGTCAAAAATATCAAGACAAGCCTGTTAAAAGGCATGAATTATTAATAGAATCAATTCTGATATATTTTCAGAGGCAGACAGCTGGACAGACAGAATCTGTAAGGCTAGCACACATTACAAGTATGCAGTACCAAGACAGATAACATTTACAAAGAAGAGGTGACATTTGTCAGATTGATTTACCATAAATTCCTCTAAATGGAGATTAGCTTATGTTCTCCCTCTCATACTTGAGACTGAAAACTTTGATTTCCAGCTAACCCTTAACAGCTGCTGAATTGGTAGCATGAGTTTCTAGGTACCAGAAAAATCAGAACGCCATCGTAGACAAAATGCTCAGCATCTCTTCATCCATCTACAATGGTCCTAGAACATAGCAAGAATGGAGAAACACTTACTTTTTCTCTGTCTTTGATGACTGTGAGCAACTGACCAACTCATCCCTAGGAATTCTTATAGAAGTCATTATCCTGGAAGGTGTTTCCTGAAGTGAAGTGGAGTTTGGCCTTGGTGTCTTGACTCCCTCCCCTTTCAAGGGCTTCGCATCCTCACAGGGTGGCTTGATGTTTTCTAGTTCAACAGGAGTCACACGATTACACAATGTCAAAGAATTGGGAGCAGAGATGTCAGCAACCAGGTAACAGACAACTCCTACTGTGCATACTTGAATGCAAAGGCTTTTAAAACTGATGGAAAGGTAATTTGCCATTATATACTACAAAAATTACTATTCAGTGAAGGCTCAGCAGATTCCAAACTTTCAAACATTCAGCTAGGAGGAAGTGGAGGGAAAAAGCATTTGTGACCTCACTCAGGCACTTCTTAGACATTTCACCAACTCAAAATGTATCACCAGCACATTAGAAACAATAATGCAGAGACACCATTTGAACCAAAAAATTGTTCTAACCTTCTGTCATGTACCATAAGTCACATATTTTGTTTCACAGGCAAGTCCTGATCAGATAGCTGCCTATTTCCGCAGTCCACATCTGGACAGATTGCTAAAATGACCAATCCTCACACCAGCAATCAAGGACTGCTCCAAGGTTTGCAGTTTCAGTAGACATTCTCTCTGCTGGCTCTTCTATATTTGTTCACCTACTTGGGCCACTTATCTCCTTTCACTGTTGAACCTTATACAGAGAAGTCAATGCAGCTGCCAGCTCACTTCTAGAATATGTTTCATAGACCACATTGACCTAATTCCAATTAAAAAAAAAAAACCCTGCTCTTTCCCAGGGCATATTTCTATGCTGTCAACCATCTTCTTCCATAGGTCTCCTTACCCTGAACTAGCCCTTGTTAGTGAGGAAAGCACCTTGTGTTTACTTTTCTAGAAAAGAGATTTGTTTTCACCTGCTCTTACTCAGCAATTGCCCTTTTCCCCCTTTGCAATTTTTCAGTTGGAGACTACTGCAGTTAAAGGAGAGGAGCAGCTACTGATTTAGGAAATTCTCATTATAAACTGTATTTTAATAAAGTCAAGTATAAATCCAAATACTAAATTAACAGCATCTAAACTGCTCAAAATTTCTGTGAGTCCTACTAAAATGACAGCTTCACATTAACTGCGATCATACATTAAAAAAAATTAAGTTTACATCAGTCAAAACCACCAGTTAGATTTGTTTTCAGAACAATTTTTAAAACTAAAAATGCCTAGGAATTATAAAAACATGCAACAGTGAAAAACTTAAATCTTGATACAAGACTAGTAGAATCACTTTCCAGAAAGCTCAAGGGAATAATTTCTGAGTGCATAAAATTCAACTGCAAAATGCTGGGTTGCACTTCTAAAGCATATGCCACACAAGTGAAAAGAAAGGCAATTAGCACTATCATTGCTGCCAATAAGTAGCTTGCACCTTAGCTAAGAACAACTGCTTACCTGTCATGCTTGTCTGGTAGACAGTTTTACTGGTGCTTAAGACTGGTTTTCGGCGTATACTTTGTTTCCTTATCCGTTCTATTAACGATTCAAATTCGTCATCTGAGCTATCCGATTCTACCTCTGTACTTTGTCGTAGTGCCTCAGTTGGCACTTTATTTTCTGTACTCTTTTCACAGCTTCCTTCTTTCCTTCTAACAAGCAAGTCTGGACTGCCTCTGGAAATTGACTCTTTCAGATTTTGTGGAAGTATGCACATCCAGCTCTCTTTCAAGTCTTTCACTTCCCCTTTTTGGTAGTCATGCCATGGACTTTCTACAAAGACAGAATCTTCAGCATCACTTGAAGCCTCTGGATACTGCAATTCTTGGCAGCAAGTGTTTTTCTTTCCAGAAGTCATCAGCTTCTTTGGGGTGTGAAGATCCTTTTGTCCTGCAATTCAAAAGAAACAGCTTAAAGTTCTGGTAATTTCATTTAGGAGACCTGCCTTTCTCTTGACACAAATTCCTTGAAAGACAAGAAAACACAAAGAATAGAAATATATCTTCACATTTTCTTTATTACACCCTTCTTATTTACCATCATACTAAATGGAAAGTCACTGAAAGATGTATTAAAAAGGTAGTTTAAACCCCATATGTATGTATACATCAGCCATCAGGCCTAACAATCCTGAATAAGCAGCTAGTGCTGGCATAATCATCATTCCTAGTAAGAAAAGCTATGTACATGTAAGAGTAAAGCTGAACATTTCATATTACAGTTTTATAAACCACCAAGTGAAGGATGACTTAAAAAATGCTTAGCCTTAGCTGACTGGACCACAGCCTACAGCAAAGCACATACTTGCCAACAAACAAGGCTTCTGACATCTCAGATTTGATATCTCAAGATCAAGGGATCATGTCAGATCTATTGGTCAGGTTTTTTTTAAATGACACTTCTGATCCATTTTGCTTCCCCCACTTCCCCTCCAGAAACCATTCCATTAGTTTTTTTACAGTCTGCAGCTGGCACACGTCTCAGGGTTGACATCCACACCAGCTGCAAGAGATCCCACCCCTCTTGATCAGAGGTCAGAGCTGCTCCAGGTTCACATGAGACCACTGTTATCATACCTCATCTAACTAGAATCCTATCACATGATTGCTGGCCCCTACTGGCTTCGTAAAGAATTCCAGAGCCTTGTTCACTCCTAGGGAAGTCCAATTTGCTTGTATCAGTAAGTACACTGGACAGCTGCAGTCAGGCTGCGAATGTTAGTAAACCAAGGCACTTTCCAACCCTTGGGGGAAAACAGGGATCCCTCTGCACAGACAAGCACTGAAACCCCTCAAGTCATGGTTTACCAGAACATCTTGTAGCCAGTGTTAACAGGATTACACACAGGACCTTGGCTAAAGATGCTCCGAATTAAAGGACTCTATCTGTGGCTCTGCAACACCCATAGGCAAGACTGGCCTGACTGCCAACACATCATCATCAAATTAAAGGCATCTAGCTTAACAGTCTCCTTTCTCTACTCACATTTTCTGGCCACAAAATGAGCTGGTACAGCCATAGGAACACTGTTTTGCATATCCTCAGTCATCTCTCCACAGTGATCATCCCATATTTGCAGCTCAGTCTAATCAACCATGAATTGCTACTCTTTTCACAGACCCAAATATTAGCAGACAGTCCACAGTATCTGCAGACCTACAACAATGCTTCAAAATGTACTCTTGTCCGAACACATATGACCATGCTTTCCTGTTACCCCCACGGGAAACAGAAAAGCCTCTCATCTATTACCCTCAAGGAAGAGACAAAGTGATTTTATGTTTAATGAGCTCTCAGAAATTTATGAGTTCAGCAATGAATGCTATCTTTCCACCCATTAAAATGCCTGCTTCATATTTGCTGTTGGACAATTACTTGCCATTCTTTGTTGTGCTCTCTCTCACTTTAAAGTCCAAGAAGAAATCACCCGAGTCATCAGTTAAGTCCTTCAAACTGTAAAATAAGCAAATAATGTGAAAAAAGGTAGGCACTAGCAGGAAAACAGAAGAGTAAATTTGCCTTACTAAAAAAGTGAACCAAAAAAAATCCACACAGTATAACATCATCAGTTGTTCACAGCAAATGTTACCAACTACGTCCATTAATAGGAATGGCAACAGAGCATGTACACCTCCAAGCACCCCATTTTACCTGAACATACAGATTGAACACATAACAGCTCTTCTGTCTGCACTCACTTCTATGGACGTATCTGCCTATCAATCACTAAAACTTTGATCATTTTTCTGTCTTCTGAATAGTAGATGTGATACAGAAGTCTAATGTATAAACACTGAAAAGTCACTAATTGCAGCACCCACCTTGCATCTGCCTTTTTAGAAACAGATTTGGGAGTTTTCATTCTAGCTGAAACTGAAACAATAAAAGATTAACTAAGAACAAGGTTCTATTTCTTTTGTTATTCATTTTTTTAAGAGAAAAGTTTGCAACTAGTAAAAATTCAGTTTAAAGTCTTTACAGAAAAACATACGTAAGAATTCTTTACATATAACTCCAACTATCAATTCCTCAAAGCTGACAGCAGCTTTCTAGCATTTCCTTCATTATTCAATCCTTGCCCAGCACAAAGTCAGGCAAGAAGTGCCGTTACGTGTCTTGCAGTATCCAGTACAGCCTCTTTGTACACGTGGATCATCGAGAGTGGAATTGAATGGGTTTATAAACATTTTCTCCGAGCATTTAAATGACTGCAGGTGGTAGTTTTCCTGCTGCAAAGAGGTGTCCATGCGCTTACTGCAGAAAACAACTCCAAAAAAATGTTTGAACAAAACAGTAACAACAATACCCAATTGCAGAGCAGCAATTCAACACTACTTCTTATAAATAAATGGATTGTAATGTCTCCAGCAATACTGTGGTGATTGCTAAATGTGAAAACACAGTTCAGCGATCTATACTGCACAAGCTTGAAGTAGTGACTTTTGAGAGATTATCAGATATGCCATTAAAATTTCACACACCATCATTACAAGAGATTCAGGAAAGTTGAAGGGGAGCAAATTTCATTAAAGCACAAATCAGGCTGCGGAGAAGAGAAACGACTGCCCCTTCTTCAGAACATAACAGGCCAAAATAGCAGTTAAGGAAAGTTTGTTCTCACAGTCTGAAGATGAATGAATGACTTCAATGGGATTACAAACTTCTGCACTATGCCATAAACCCAAACCTAGAAGACAGGTTTTCTTGATAAAGCTTTTATGGCAGATCAGTAGATTCTGGTACCAGGAAGAGCAGCTGAGCTACACCCAAATGCAAACCATAAATTAAAAACAGCATAGGATGGGATTGAGCATTGTCCTCTTTGAAGAAAAGCACAAAGGTGGGGGAAAAGAATTCAAGACCTTGAAACTCAAAAAGTATTTGGAGCAATAAATTACTTTCAGTTTTAGCACCCAATAATCATCACCTCTACCCTCATTACAAAAGAAGTAAACAGAGCATCTGCTACCTTTCCAAGCCACCACAGCAAGGTGGCATGCTGAATGGCCAGCAGCCAGATTTCCTAGATGATCAGAACCACAGTTGTCCTGGGTTTGAGTGAGAGGTGGGGTTTTTTGGTAGCAGGGGAGGGGGCTACAGGAGCACCCCCCCTGTGAGAAGCTTCTTGAAGCTCCTCCAGCTCCAAGTCAGCTCTACCTCTGCACCAAAACTGAGCCAATCAGCTGCACCTCTGCGATAACGTACTTAAGAAGGGACGTGGTGACAAGCAGACTTGTGAGAAGTTGTGGCAGCTGCGTGAACACCAAGGTCAGTGGAGGAACGGAGGAACAAAGGAGGGGGGAGGTGTGCCGGAGCAGAGACCCCCCTGTATCCTGTGGGGAGACGGCAGGGCGGCCCCCCCTGCCACCCATGAAGATCTACGGTGGAGCAGACATTGATTTATGGCCTGTGGCTTCTGCCTTATTGATCAAGGTGATGTGCCTGAAGAAGGCCAGGGTCTTGTGGGAAAAGGCAGCCCCGCTGCTGTAATTCAGTGCTGGGAGGATTGCAGCATGTGGGGGAGTCCCACGCCGGAGCAGCTCGGGAAGGGCTGCAGCCGTGGGAGGGAATCCAGTCGGAGGAAGTTAGTGACCCATGACGGAGCAGTGTGGGGAACGCTGCGGCCCATGGGAGGGACTCACGTTGGAGAAAGTTTGTGGAGGACTGTCTCCTGTGAGAGGGGGACCACGATGGAGCAGTGGGAAGAAGTTCCAGAAGCTCCCCCCACCAAAGATAAAGGAAGTGGCAGCACTGACTGCACCCCCCATTCCCTGCCCCTGTGCCCCTGGGGGAGGAGGTAGAGATACCGGGAACAGAACTGAGCCCGGGAAGAAGGGAGGGGTGGGGGGAAGGTGTTCTCAAGATGTGGCAATGCTTCTCACTGTCCTACTCTGTTAAGTGTTGTTAGTGTCTGTAATAAATGTATGTTCTTTTTTTCTTCCCCTAACGAGTCTGCCATTTGCTCGTGCCCATAAAGGGGGATTTTTCCCTATCCCAGTCCTATCTCGAACCCCAAGCCTGGCTCTCTGTCCCTTCTTATTGCCGGAAAAGAAGAGAAGAGAGAGAGTGGCTGCGTGGTGGTTGGCTTCCGACCAGGCCCAAACCACAACAACAGTGTTCCTAGACTGCAAAGCAGTACCAAATAAGGCTGACAGCTGGTCACAGGAAACCAAAAGCTTACATAAAAATGTGACTTGATACTTAATAAATCGATTCCCTTTAGTTTCTTGTCTCTTAGCACATAATTTCATTTCACTGTTTCCTACAACTGTCACTATAGTGATAGCATAGCAATAGAATAGCTTTGCAAATATTCTGCTCTAAGCCCTAACTAGTTACCCCCAGCTATCTTCCATGCCAGAATTGACCTATGACTTTGGCCTCAACAGCCTCCTGGATGGAGGCAAAAAAAAGAGTAGGAAAAAAGAGCAGACTGTCAAATATTGAAATTTTTTAAAATTACAATAAAGTGAACAATGACATAATGAATGGACAGTACTGAAATATTTATCAGGTTTAAAAGCCCATGGGTAAGGCAGGAACTACAAACAGCACATTTTAATTCAATTAGACGCAAGTAGTAAGGCTTGATGAAACTTAAGGTCATTCACGGGCCACTGAGATGGATCACAGCATGAACTCTAAAGTAATGGGAAATCTGCTTTAAAAGCTGTTGGACTAACATAAGGGTGATAAGGAAAATGCAAAATAAACAAATACAGCTTGTTGCCTTACAGTTTCTACCATCTCTGTTCAAATGTTGAATATGTAATGAGGAACATATTTACAAACCTTTAGATTACTTAGCATCTGAAACCCACTTGGGATGTGGTAGAGTCATGATTAGTCCATCTAAGAAATGAGCTAAACAGAACTCTTGCAACAAGAAAAAAAACAGCGTATACTCAACTACCCTAGCACAACATGAATAACAGGTTTTGTATGTACAGGCTAAACATAAAGATAGGAAAGTTATGCACAGCAGAAGCCACCATGTAAAATTTACTATTCAATTCCATCTTACTAAAACCTTGAGACAGCAGAAGCCAAACCCCACGCCTCCGACTGGTTAGCTCATGCAGCAAAAGCCATGACACAAGAGGAAATTCTGAGTAGTTTAGACATGTGTTTGTAACTGCTTAGAGAAAATGTTAATGCAAAGATGCCCCATAGAGTAAGAAGGAAGTGAGTGACAGGGAACAGAGAAAAATGAGGCAAAAAGAACAAATAATTGCAAAGCATCTAAGATTGAGACACGAGCAAGATTCAAGAACACTCACTGTAGCATATAGCTACCAACACTGCACAGCAAAGACAAAATGTACTTTGCAGCAGCAGCCATAAAAGAAAAATCACGCTTAAAAACTACTTCTCTATAACTACACAGAAATGTGTCCTTTTCAGAAACAAACTAACCTGTGTTATTACTTACACATTTCGAATTCATCATCGCTGCTGGAAGAGAAATACAGGGCATGGCTGCAAAAAATGAAATGCAGAACAGTATCAAGAACATTAGGTCAACAGCAAGCATCTCCACTGGTCCAAAACACCTGTGAACACTGAGAACCAAATATATACTGAAAAAACACTGAAAATCTCAAATAGGCTGAACTGTTGTAATTTATTTAAAATATAAATATAATTTGCATGTTAAAATTTATAACACCCATATTATGTTCAATATTCAAATAATAATCAATTGCTGTCAAAATCTGAAAGATTGAACCGTTTAGAGACACAGGCTTAGGACATTACACTGGTTTAAGTTCAAATTGAGTATCAGAAGTCAACAGGGATAGAAAGCTTGTTTCTCATCTTACACATGGTATATGATCAGGTAGAGAACACTGTTGTATTAAGTCCGAAACCTCAAAGTACGCAGCAATGAGAAGCAAGCTACTTTTGTATAAAGTGCATTTTAACAGGGTTGCCATAAATGTTTAGCAAACTGCAGTAGCTCTCATAAAGCTATTTTAAGACACAGCATGGATGCATTACCATCGGCCTGAAATTCTCATGTAAATGTAGAGGCAGGCCATAATATTCTTAACAAGTTATTTATTTCATTTTCTGACAAAACCCAAAAGTTAACTTGAAAAATGCACCATGCAATTGCTTAAAAATATGAAGGCAGATACCTTTAATTATATTAAAGTTACTCGGACCTTAAAGACTGTAACTCTGAAACACGCCAATACCTATCAATTACCATAAAACAACCGAGGACGTAATCTAAAATTACATTTAGGTACAACCAATAAACACAGTTAAGGACACGAGGCCGCGTGGGACGGGGCTGCCGCCTCACCTGCCACGCCGCGGGCCCGGGCTGCCCACGGCTATGCTGCCGCCGCCCGTCGCCGGGCGGCAGGAAGAGCCGCCGGTCCCGCCGCCCGCCCGCCGCCGGCCCTCACCGCCCCGGGGGACCGTGCCCCGTGCCTCCTCGAGCTGCAAACGGGAGAGAGGCGAGAGCGGCCGGGCCCGGGGGAAGGGCCGGTGGCCACCACGCACCGCGGCCTCCGCCATCCCGCTTCGAACAGCCCGCGCCGCCTCCGGGGCGCGGGCGCATGCGCGCCGGCCCGCGCCTGCGCACACGGCTCAGGGCGGCGACCGGCCGCGGCTGTGGGCGGCGCGGCCACGGCGAAAGGGTTGCGGACGCCCCCCACCCCGCCTCCCCCGGACACCGGCGAGAGGGACTAGAGGCGGGGTTCCCTCCCGGGGTGCGCTGCCAGCGGGGCACCCGCCGGGACAGGGGACGCTCCCCAGGCAGGGTCACCCAGCACCAGCAGCAGCGCCTCACGCTGAGCACAACTGGGAGACGATCTCAGCCCTCACACACCAGCAGCATCGCCAGGAGCATGAGCAAGGCCGGTACGCGATTCAAAGTGCAGTCCTTAACCCACGATTTAGGAGTTGGGGAACGCTCGCGTTGCTTCGTTAAAACAAAAATACTGATTTAGACCTTAGGCCGTGACTTCCAAGGTACTACAGAGTGGGACCCAAGATGACAGCACTGTGAAGGCCACTAGTAGTAAGCTGCCGTGAGGCCCCAGAACGCTTCCAAATTAAGCATGCACACACACCAAAGCTTTCACATTTGTGTGGGTTTACTCTAACCTAGTGGAAACTGAAACCTCTATGTACCACATCCACACTTACCTGGGATTATTTCTGCTGAAATAAACGGCATTATTTAAACAAAAATTACAGGAAGGAGGACAAAAGGCCAGCAGTTCAGAACACTTTTCTGACAGCA
Source organism: Tyto alba (assembly GCF_018691265.1). Classification (NCBI taxonomy): domain Eukaryota; kingdom Metazoa; phylum Chordata; class Aves; order Strigiformes; family Tytonidae; genus Tyto; species Tyto alba. Next base: position 24,458,547 of record NW_024881326.1, on the reverse strand, counting down.
GCACAAGGGCAGCAGAAAACATGAAACACTGGTCAAATCAGTCAAACTGGCAAACCAAAGCTTTATTTTTTGTTTGAAGTCTTTTCTACAGCACCTAGGACTGTGACTCTATACATAATGAACAATCATTCCTGAAAGATCTGTATTTGGCACCAGTTTGTGTTTACCTCGAACACCTGTGGAGAAGATTAATTTCAAATCAAATTTGGTTTTTCAACAGAATAGGAGCTGCCATTATGAAGCCAATTAGCTGAGTTATCGGAGAAGCTTAAAAACAAAACAAAAAACCCGAAGTCCTTATCTAAATCAACACCTTACAGAGAGCTCCAAAACAGAGGTCAAACATTAAAAGGCTGATATAGGCTCAAGTGGTTTATAAAACCTATAAAAAAAGACTACACCAGCAAATATGCCCTTTCAGTCCACACAGTTTAGAAATTAATGCAGGGAGCAACACTCGCTAGCTGGAAATCTTGTCATGGGAGAACCATGCGTATACCAACTGGAATACCCAAAACCAAATGTTAAAATGCTCCAATTCCTAATCCACATAAAAGGATTCATAATAAGGTTAAATCAATCCATGAAATCATAATTGGTTGGGCAGTTCAAACTTCTCCCAGCAATCACTACATCACTCATACACACGGGCTCACATGTACACGGCATAATCCCATTCAAATTCCTCATGGAATAAAAGGATGCCAGGCTCCATTGAGTCTTCCCCTATCATGCAAGAAATAAGTCTGGGTGTGCTTTAATCACCATCATGTATTACTTCAGCCATAGAGTACCAGGCAGATTAAGTAGAAATGCACAGTTTTTAGCTCATCATCTCTGCAGAACTGTTTGAGAGGCTCAGTTCCTGAAGAGTTCTGGGTGGGCACACAGACACTCTCCCTTCATGCAGACTCACTGGCCTCTACTGGCTTAATCATGTGGTCTGGTTTGTTGCCAGCAGCATAGTGATCCCACATCTGAAGATAAAGCCGCTCCAGGTCCATTGTGTATTGTTTTGTGTTGAACAAAGGACTGGATATTCTCTGCTTCCAGACTTTGCCACGTACTTTTTTCAGGCTACAAAAAGAGTTAAAAGCAGTCATGAGAGGTTACAAACACTTCATAATACTGTTTACTTTGAAACCTACTATTTTCAGCTAACCTAGAACTGCTCCCCCGGTTCCACCAAACTCATACTGCTGTTTCATCCCCTCATCATTTCTGATAGAGACTAGCACAATCACTTCAACTCAGAAGAGCTGCAACATGAACACATCAACTTGTTGCATTATCTGAACTGCCGTAACTTTTTACAGCGTGATATTAACTTGCAGTAAGTAACAAACTGCTCGATCTTCAATATAAAAAGAACAAAAGGTGAACTATATTGCACTCTTTACCAGGTAAGAGCCTGTACATGAGCAATTTCTTCAGAACAGGTAGCATTGTTACTCAGCTGGGAGAGCTGTTAAGTCTACTGTAAAAGCATGAAGCTGAGTTAACTGCAAGACAAGAAATCTCTAGATGAGAATTGCCTAGCTATTTTAAAGTATCTGCAAGATTAGAACTATTGCTAAGTCTTAGCACTGTGCCCAAAGACAGCACTTTACATTCCTGATGTTACCACAATACACAGTACAAGTTTGCTTACTATTCCAGATCAGTTCCCAGTTTCACAGCAATATCCTCATATTCCTGTCTACTTTTTGCAATGAGCTCAAGACAACCCAGGCAAGTAAGCTGGGAGGCAGCAACTCGTGATGCAAGAGTCTCGCCTGTAAATAAAAAAAGAGTAGTAAGCTTATCAAGTAACATATTGCAGAGCACGAGTTATTTTCCTTGTGCCTCTATAAGAGACAAGGAAGACTGTTGGGCTTGCTGTTCGTTATTAAGAAATTAATATGCAAACCATTCTGTATAGGTTCCCCACTGCGTTACCTGGCATAGTGACCATTGGAGTCCCTGCCCAGAGTACATCCATCCCAGTTGTGTGCCCATTGCAAAGCGGAGTGTCTAGACAAACATCAGCCAACTGCCCTCTCCTCACATGTTCTTCTTTGGGGGCAACAGGAGAAAAGATGATTCGGCTTTGGGAAAGACCTAAGTTTTGTGCATATTGCTGAATATTGGGTTCACCTACAGCTGGGAAACGTAGCAGCCACAGCACACTGTTCGGAACTCTTTTTAGGATCTGTAACAAAAATAAAGAAGCAAATGAAGTTTGGTCAGAAACATTTCCTCTTCCGAACAAGAAACTACCACATACCAAAATGAGTGAAAGGCATAATCATTCAATACTGGACCTTGATACTCGTGCCCAGATGTATCTATCCATCTACCAACCGCCAAGACTACTTATGACTTAATTGTGCAGACTAGGGAAGACCAAAACTTACTTCACAATGGAGTACCAGCATACTTATGCTGCCCAATATGTAATTTTTCACTGGCTAGAAGCACAGATGTGAGTTGAAATCAGTCTATAAATTTCTATATTCCATTAACACTAAGTCCTGCAACATGAGCATTGTAAGGATTCAAACGGATCAGAGTCAATGTTTTCCACAGTGTTAACTTGCATGCAGTTTATGCTAACCTGAACAGAACAGCTATGTTCCACAAGTCTGACCTTAGTTTTCATGTTAGATATAGATACTCACATTAGCCCACATCTGTAAAGTGGAAGGATCAATCTTATACAGCTGATTAAAGTTACAGTATACAACAGCATCCTCTGGTAAGCCATATTGAGAACGGGTAGTAACAATTATAGTCCGTGGGACTTCTTCACCAGTTGCTGCTTTGTTGTTAATCTAAAGAAAACAAAAAAAACAAACAAAAAAAAAAAGCTACTGGAACACTGAAATTGAAGAACTAAGACCATGCCTGGTCAAATTGTCCTGAGAAACACTGCAACGTCTGTTAGCATTGTAAGTTACTGTAAGCGTATCTTTGGGTTTATTATATGAAACAAAATTGTGTACTTACCAATAACAATAATTTAACTGGTATGCCTACACACTTGTGAATGACACTATGTTGCAACTACCAAGGCACAAAACACTGGGCGTTTTCATGCCCTAATGTATCTCCCTGAAATTCCAATTAACTGGAACAATTGGAAAGAAGAATCATACAAAGAGGCGTTACATATGGACTCCTTCCCTCCTTACGGTCGCTTCATTTCCTTGAGACCAAAAATGAAAGTAAGACTTCAGGGAAGAATAAAAAAAGTATTCAGAAAGCAAAGGGGCTTTTGTAGTTTATGGTTTTTGTTCTGTTGTTTAGTGATTTGGGTTTTTTAAGATAAAAGACAATAGGCACAGAACAAATAATCAAGGCTGAAGATACAGACTAATATGTAACCAATAGACTACAAGGAACTAGCTGAAAATGCAATAATGTGAAATGCTGAAAATCAGACTAGAAGAGTTATTAATGGACCTCAAAAATAATGGATCTTACAGCCTTCACAAAGAATAGGAATATGCTCATAAAAGCAACAGAAGATGAAATTGGGATAATCACTATAATGCAATAATCCTGATGATTAGTAAAATGGAAAAATGATTTTTAATTATTTTTTTTTAATAGTAAGAGGCAATGGTAGGATCAAAGACAGACAGAGCAAAACACGTACTTAGAGCCTTTTTCTGTATATATATATATTTTTTTTTTTTTTTTAATTTAGCTCAGTGGCAGTGCAGCCAGCCAAAATAAGCATACTGTTGACAAATTTTAAGTAAATGACAATGACTCACTGTCACTGACTCCATTAGAAGATGCACAAGATAATCTAGTTCTACAGAAGTTGGTAGAAGTGCTACTTATCCAGGTGACTGAGGAGACCTCAAAAACCCAGTGAACAGTTCTCGTCGACCTATACCCAAAAGTAGCTGGTGTCAAATTAGAATAAAGCACAAAGAAGGGTTATATTAGTGTGACCAAGAGATAGAAATCCTGTTTTAAAAATATACCAACAGAGCTTAGATTGTTTCATCTTGGTGGTGGAGTGTCAAGACAAGAATTCTCTATTATTCTTAGGGGACAGTAACTTCAGAAAAAAATGCTAATAAGCTTACTGACCAAACTAAGACATAACCTATTACCAACTGAAAGGAAAGTCTCAGTTGTGAACAAACAAACTCATAAAGAGAAGCCAAGGCATAAGATAATGGATAGAGCAGTGATAGTAAGAGGTCTCATAAAATGTCATAGAAGAGTCTCCTGAAGAACTCTAAACTGAAAAAAATTCAGGAGTCAAGAGTTATGCCAATGTCAAAATATGGTACTTCTAAAAAGGAAGAACTGTTCTGCAAAGGAAGAGGTATTAAACAAAATCAGTAACTGTCACTATCACCAAAATCCCATGAACTATTAAGCACTGAGAGGTGGTATACTGCATAGCTCAGAAAGATGCAAGGAGTTGAATAAATACTGTTGAGATACAGTGGAATAACTTTGCCTGTATTACCCAGAATTTTTTTTTCCAAAGAAAAACACAACTGAAATTTTGTAACAGCTCACAAATGCTCCGTAGGCTGCTGGCAATGAGCAAACCTTTCCTTCAAATTCTGACCAACCAAGTGTCATCTTCACAAAACAAGATTAAATTTCTTTGGACCTTAGATACCTCTTGATAGAACCCCTCTATCTTTGAGGGGAAAGATCATCTTCCAGTACATCTGTGGCTTATGAACACATCTGTGAGTCTCCTTCAGTATGAGAACTAAACCAATAAACATAGCAGAAGATAGACATTTGCTTGGAGATTTTTTCCTTGTTATGTTAAAACATACAGATGTAACATAAGCATCTTCAAGTGCCTCACCTGAGTAGTTGCTAACCCATTACTGATGTTGAATCCATTGATAGTTATCTGAATTTGCCCACGATTAATCATCTCAATCACAGCTTCTGCAATTGTGTTCATAGGAATGACGGGCATACTGAGGGCAGCATTGCCATCTGCATTGTCACAGCTGTCAGGACACTTCATCTAAGATAAATCACATAAGCATGAGAGAAAGTACTAGCTTGAGTCCCTAACACTGAACACACAAAGGAGTAGCTCTCACCTTAACAATCTTGACATCAGGGAGGCTGTCAAGGAAAGCCTTCAAGTCAATGCCATTCAAAACAATTCTGTTATCATAAATATGACCATTGGACTTGAAATCAATGACTGCTTTTTTCTGTTAAAAACAAAAGTTTTAAAAGAGTTACAAGATCCCTTACCAAGTACTATACTAAGTATCATTTATAAAGACAGCTATGGAAAACAAGTACTTTTCTTGCCCTAGCTTCCTACGTACCTTCAGATGGGGGAACATGTTGGCATGGTCCCCAATAAAGAAAGTGTTTGGCATGTAGGCTAATTTCTCTGAATACTGCTCAGCCACCTCAACTGGGGAAGTTTCTTTATCTGTGATGATATAATCCATGAACAATGCCCCACTGGTTCCAGGATACCCTAACCACATTGCCTAAAAAACAAGAAAGCAAGGCTCCAGTCCCAGGTGCATTGCAAAAATAAAGGAAGTTAAAAATCAACACATTTTAAGTTACATTTTCCACCTACAGATTCAAAGTTCCTTCTTGTGCTTTATCAACTGAAAAGCCACCTCTAACTCCAAACTTTCACTACTGAAACAGTGAACAGTTTAAGGATGTTCCAAAACTGATCCTTCAAGCAAAAGGCCAAAGTATCTAACTACGTGCAGCTATATCTAGAATACTATCAGCGATTACAGCCTCTCTTGGCTGAGACAACTGCTGTAGCCTAGCGTGATTCTGATTCAGGCTTCTCCCATTCTCTTTCCACAGCCATTTTATAAAATCTGTAGTCAAAGAAATAACTTAGACATTGATTCTGACTTATACTAACTAGCATTTCACTAAGCCTAAAGGGATTAAAACGCAACAACCCATTTCTACAACTGCTTCAAATAACCCTTCTTCGTTCTCACTAATGCAAGAAAGCCAGTGGTGTCCAGGAACCTCATAGAATTCAGTTCTCTTTCAGGACATAATGCCCATAAGAAAACCCAAGCTACTCTGCTTCAACAGAATGATCCTATTTGTCTCATATATGCTAAGCCCTAAAAAGTCTCTCTCACTTAATGATCAACATTCGATGTTTTTTCCACTCTGCCAGAAGAAGAAAAAAAACCTCTTCCTACTCACAAGTGGTTTTTTGGAGATACAGAGCCCTCTAACTTAATTACCTGAATAGGTGCTGGTCTCAGGGCAAATAATTCATTTCGGGCTCCTTTGGTGTAACCATTCATATTAATGAGAATGTGTATCCCATCCTGATGGATGCGGTCTGCTGCTTTTCCATTACATGGTATCTGAAGAATACATAAAGACGTAAATAAATACAAGTTATTTTTGTTTTCATTCATTCAGTAATAAATGTGGTTAGTCATCAGTGTACCAAGGGATAAATGTCAACTACATAATTTAATTTAGGTGAGTTTTAAATCCCATTACTCCTGGTTTTACAGAGTTATAGGTCCTCGACTCAATCAAAAAACCCCCTGTTGAAGCCAAGAAAAACGTAAGTTTGCTAGACAGTTGAAGCAGTTGCTGACAGAAATTTTAACTGTGGTACTTGAAGATTGCCTCTGCACGTTCAAATAAGAGGCGTGATACCTAGCATTGCCAAGCTTGGAAATTCATGCAGAAAAACATCACAAATGGACCACAAAAGAAACACTGAAACTGCTTTAGCTCTTGGCTAGATCAAAATCAAAGAAGAGTGGAACTTCACACATGGTATTACCAATGACTTTCAAGAAGAATAGGAAAGCCTTGGAAACTACCATGTGTCTCTTCCTGTCCGATACTGAAAGGTAAACAATTTTCAACAGTTTTAAATTCCAAGAATCATTAGTCATAACCTACAAGCAGATAAAAAAATATTTGATAGATGTCTCTAGTTCAGTAGCAGTAAAACAAAAACCAATGACTAGAAACAGAGGCTAAACAAACCAGAACAGACCCACCACCACCACTCCATTAAAGCCAGTTAATCATCAAAGCTTATGTAGAGCAAGTCATAGATTCCCAAACTAAGGTAATATAGAGAAATTACTTCAAACTGAAGATCAAAAGTAAGCCAATTAACTCCTCTGCAGCTACTTCTAATGCTGACTCACTGTACAATTTCTATGTAACGTAAGAGTACATCACTTTTGTAAAAAGGGAAAGCTACATCACATTTTATAACAGGATAAACACATGCACATACGCAGTTATATCTCTGACTAGGCAACAAGTTCCCACCTTAGTTTCACTTTCATTAAGTTACACAAACCGTTTCTACTTGTTTGACCCTCTTGTACAAATTCCTAAGAGTTGCATTGTAACCTAAAAATAGGAGTTTGATGCCTCAATAATTTTAAATAAGAACACATATATTATCTCTCTGAGCAAAGAAAATTTTTCCTAGATAGTTGTGAAGTTCCACAACAAATATGAAATTGCTGCCCTGTTTTCCTATGACCCAGGGCTTTCAACATCTACAGCAGCAAAAGTTGGTGTGGGGGGAAAGACAGGACAGAGATGGGACAGCCAGCTTTCTGCAAGCATAACTGAAGCTCATTATTCTAAAAGAACATTTTAAAAACATGAACTTTGAAAAATCCATTTCAAAGAGCAATTCTGCTGACAACAATTTAGCATTTTTACTTATGAGAGCAGGTTCTGAATAACACAATGAGTTTAAAAACTACATGCAAGTTTTGTCTATCACCTCATCTGGGACTGTCCAGGTGCCAATCCAGTTCCATTACTAATATACACTGATTGTCCCATGCTGCTTTAGGATTTTGCCAGTTATCTTGAGATAGTGTAACTTCCTGAATTCTGTGTATACTGAAACCACAATCAGTTTTCACATGGAACTTAAAAAACCAAAGAAACAAAACCACAACCACCTGTAAATATCATAAAAACAGCCTTTTCACAGAGGGGCAAAATTTCCCCATTAATCATTAAGCCTTTGTCCTGATTCACTGAAGTAAAGCAAGCTTAAATATATTTGCAGTTGTGGCATCTTGACTTATCCATGACATCTGGACATGACTATAATCTTAAGACCTAATGGAGCAGTTATTCAATATTGCTAATATTACTTTATAAATAATATATAGACATATGTATTTATAGATCTATATACTTATAAATACATATAAATAGAATACATAATCACACAAGTCATGCAATCACCACTGCATCCCAAGTAAGGTATTAACACCAAAACATCTACAAACTCCAAAATTCTCAGGATTAATACCAGCATAATTCAAGAAATTATTGCAACTGAGAATCTCAAACTACAGGCTGATCTCCTTTATTTAGCTTAATGCATCAAAAAACCTTACCTGAGATAAATCAATGAAATGATTTGCTTCAGCCATCACTTTCACGCGGAAATTTGTACCATCATCAGGACTCAGAGCGTAACAGAACACCTAGAATACGAAACACCAAAAATTGAGTATCTGCAACAACTTGCCAAGAAAATAACACTGCTATAAAACATACAGTATTGCAATTTTAAATTACATTAGCAAAACTACATCTAGCTAATACAAATTATATTATATTTATTTGTGTGGCATTCACCAGTTGAGAAAGAACTCCAAAAAAGGGGGCATTGGGCATTTGACACATTTACACAAGGCCCTAGTTTGACTGAGTTCTTATGCTACTGTATGGCACCGCAACTTGCATAGACACATATATAATGTTATCACCAGTGCAGGGTAAAATGATGTTAACAAATGGATTTGTATAAGCATTAAGTTCTCTAAGAATTTTACAAGACACCTTTAAATTCATAATTAGTGAGAATCATAATCAACACTGAGGTTGAACAGACAAGCTAAGCCTTGAGAAAGCTTTTTAACAGATTCTTTAAACAGTGACAAGTCTCTCCAATTAAGAAACTGCAAAGGTACCTGAGAAACTCAAGGTTGACAGATTATGGAAATAGGCATCTGTAGCTAACCTAGCACATACAGAACCAATATGCAGAGACTTTATTATCTTGCAGGACAAAAGGATGGTTTTAGTAAAATAACAGATAACTTCTACATAGTATTTAAATTAATCTCTGTAGAGCTTTATAAACCCAGAAAAAGTTCCTTTGTCATGAGCTGACTCAAGGTTAAATGCTATATTTTTCCCACACTCCATGTACTCAGACCACCAATTTAATTGTTTCATGAAAAAACCTGCTTCACTGTCACACTTATGATAACAGTGCAAGCATACAGCTTTGCCACAAGGATTTGAGACTACAAAGACTTTGTAACCAGTAAAAAGCAAGAAGGTAGGGGAAAAAATCCCAAAACCCAAACCAAAACAAACCAACCAACCAAAAAAAGATTAATAAAAACTAGTTTTGCAAGAAGGAAAGATTTACAACCCTTTATAAAGATAAGCAAATTCTCATGTCCTGGAAAACAGGAGCTCAAAACTGTGACATAGTCATAGTTATGGAGTAAGTAACATAACTGGGAATTACATTTACAGCCTCAATCCCTTAACATGATACCCAAATAAATATAGACATGACTGTCTTTAGCATTGCTAAATTGTATACACTCCTTCAGGAGAAAGTGTAGTATGCAATTTCCTTTTGAAAAAGCAGTAGCCAGACCAATCTGAAGTTGATGTTTGTGACTCAGGTATGTCAGAGAAAAATACTTGCAAAAAAAACCTGCAGCAGATCATGAACAAAAAAACAGATGCATATCTGTAAATCAGAAGTAACCAGGCAGCAGTAGCTTGATGTTAAAACATAACTGCTCAAAGAACAACACCTGAAGCTTATAAAAAGTTTTCCAGGGGCCACAAATCCTATCTACTGTAATTCTAAGGACAGGTATCTAATTCGTCTACCTTCTAAATAACACTTCATATTGGTATAGGAGGATGACTCAGGCTGGAGAACTCTTTAACCCATTAAAAAAAAAAAAGCCCACTAACAAAAAAAAAAAAAAAAAAAAAAAAAAAAAAAGCCAAAGCAAAAAATACCAAACCCACACACACCAAAACCACAAAACCCTAACAACAAAAATTTGCCCTTCTCTATTTTACCTACCTGCACCAAGAAAATGAAAGTGCTACTTACAGATATATTTAAAGCTTTAAGTATGCCATTTATATTTTTACCTCAAATTTGTCTGGGTTATGCATGCCTGGGATTGACTGCATTAAGTGTGAGGTTGGATGGTTTCCAAAATCAGAGCTCACATAGCCAATACGAAGTCGACCTTCACTGGCCTTCAAATCCTTGGGATGTTCATATGGTGGCTTGTGAAGAACGTTAATCTGTCAACAAAACATACACAACTATTTATAAGCTCAGGAACCAAAACAAAATGCTGAAGAGAGGGACAAGAAAACCCCCTGAGTTTGTAGAATTAGCCTTATCCCACATTCAAATAAATGGTCTGTGGGCATCTGTTGTTTCAAACCTGCATATTATATATTCCACTGGAGCCAAGTGTAATGTCCACAAACTGTTACAGCATGTCACATACATGCATTCAGCCAAATAAAGGCAGACGTCACTACCGCAAGTTGTTATTTCTGATTTTCTACCAGTTTATTTTTTAAGTATTTCACCCCAGTTATTAAATATACGGATGCCACGCCACTACGACCAGGAGGTTCTCAAACTACAAGCCATACATGACGTGACCAGAAGAGTACTCCTGTGAAGCATCACTGCATGCTTTCTGTTCTTATGGTCACCATCTTCCCCAGATATCAGCCTGTAGCCACTACCACTGACAGGATTACTGGGCTATTAAGACAAGCCAGTTTGAAAACTGTTATCTTCTGAAGTTCTTTACATTAGCTAACCAGACCCTTCCACTAGCTGACAACATCTTCAGTTGTAATTGGCAACCTGCTCAAGCAGTCTGTCTCAACATTCACAAGCACTAACAGCATGACTCTCTGGTTGAAAAGAAGTTGCATCAAGTTTTAGTTAAACAACTTGCCATCAACTGCATATTGGCAGCTTGAGGTGCTGGGCGGTCTCATGGAAATGGCACACAGATAATTAAGTACAGCAAAAGATACATTTTGGGAAGAATCTATTCTACTGTACACACAATGCTCCAATACAAAATCAAAATGAATATTCAAATACTTCCTACTGTGATGCACCACCTCTGTAACATTGCTGCCATCACCACTGAAGTGAGTGCATTTGGAAATCCCAGACTCAATCAAAGCCAAAGCTTACAGGTTCCATCAAGGATTCACTAGAGGCAAGATTCAGGATGCTGGAAAGGACCAGATTTTGAGAAATACTATCACAGTGCTACCCGGACCTGTTTTGCTCTCAGGAAAAAATAATTTACTCACTTTAATTTTCCCAAATGCCCCTCACATGTACTTTGCAAAATGAGTAACGCTATGTCCCACCTCTCTACAGGTCAGTGACTCTGAAACCTTACAAAGGCTGATACTAACTATGTGAGTATTAGATTTTCAGTAGGAACAGACAAAACCAAAGTACTTCAATCACAATTGGCCTGTATAAAGCTTCCTACCTTATCCAAACACAGATTTCCATGTCTCTCGGCAATAGCCTTCCTAAAACTGTGAGAAAGGGGATACAGCATGCTATGATGTGGGTGGACAGAAGGCAGTCTGTTTTTCTCCAGCTGATCAGCTACGATGCTAACCAGCTTCTTCATTCTTTCATCATAGTCTGTCCAGTCACAGACAATCTAGAAAAAGGAAAAATTAAAAGAATATTAGGACAACTGCATCTTTTGATCTGTATCAGGTATTTCACAAGTTAAGACTAATGCTTCTACCAAAAATAGAAGTGAGAATTTCAGTAATTACTGTTGGTAACTGTATAATCTTATATTCTGCTTTAAGACTTACGTCAACTCTTTACATTTAAATTAGTGATTGGTTGATGTGATCAAGCTTAGTATTTGCTTCAGAGCAATCTTAAGAATTGCAATCAAAGTACCATCTTCCTCACCTGCAAACAGTGAGCCAAGTTGCAGTAGGCATCTGGGAAATCAGGTTTCAGTTTCAGAGCAGTGCGGTAAGAGGCAATGGCTTCTGGTATATTCCCTGAATCCTATAAAGACACAGAAATGAGTTCAGCAGATAAAAATATACTATGGGAAAGTACTCACAGTGCCCCACCATACTCTAAAGAGTGAATCATTTGCATGTGCTACCTTGTGAATAGAGGCCAGGTTACTGTGGGCATCAGCAAAAGCTGGATTTATCTGAATGGCACGAGTGTAGCACTGCAGAGCTCCTTGGACATCCTGCATCTCCTTCAAAGTGTTTCCCATATTAGAGTAAGCATCTGCAAATGTGGGGCTGATTCTGAGAAATAAAGATAGTATGTGATGAACAATAAAATCTCCTCCTCCGGTAAGAAACCATACCCATACCCAGACTTTTCGGTTTGCAAAGCAACTATCTGAATTAAAATATGCTACTGTAAGTCACTTTCTGTACAAATCTATGGCACTTTCCTGTTATGAAAGGCTGGCATTATTACAGATAGCATCCATTTACCTAATAGCCTCTTTGTAATGCATCAGAGCTTCCTGTAACTTTCCTTGCTGTTGCAGGACACTTGCTAAATTTGAATGCGCAGCAGCAAACTCTGGAAACACCTGGAAGAAAAAAGGAGTAGAATCTGTCTCCCCAATGTCCCAAGTAGACCATATGAAAAAAGAAAACCAAAAAACCAAACAACTTGTACATTTGTTTACTCTTCTTTTTATATGACTCAGGTCTCTGAGCAGACTTTCCTCCAGTTACAAACAAAGAGGGAAAAAAAACAACCTATGCCATATTACACATTCCCAAGTTTAATTCTCCACCTCTCCCTCACCACATTCAACTGTACCTCAAGAGCCTTCCGATAAAGACGGACAGCTTCCTCAATATTGCCCTGCTCTCGTTTGATGTTTGCTAGATTGTTGAGGGAATCCGCATGAGTGGGACAAAGTCGAAGAGCTGTATTGTAGCATTCTTCTGCTTCTACCACCTTCAAAAAAGGGATACATTTAATACAGTGATATTTCCTGTAACAGCACTATTTATGAGAAGTCACTATACAATCACTTCTAACACGTTCAAGGTAGCGGTCTCCTGAATTATTCTTATGACTAACTGAATGAGAGTGGTATCACATCTTAATAAAGCTAGTGACACCTGGTGTCTAAAATAAACATTCACTGTACTTTTAAATATTTTAGAAAGGAAAAAAGTACTCCTTACACTGCCTTTCTCCTTCAATGCGTTGGCCAAGTTACAATAGGCATCAGGAAAGTGGGGTTGTAGTTCAATAGCCCTCCTGTAGGTGTCTATTGCTAGATCTATTAGTCCTTGCTCATAATACACACAGGCAAGGTTGCCGTGCACGACTGCATGATTTGGACTCAAACTCAAGGCTCGCAGATAAGCTGCTACAGCTCTGTAACAAGAAAGAGAAGGTACACAGTCATCCACAAAGCAGCAACTTAATCATAAAACCGACCTACACAAAAAGAAACAAACTTCAAGGGATGGGTCTTATTAACACACTCAAATTTGTCCTGTAAGATGTTGCTGAAAACATAGAAGAGTATTGCCCGAATTAGAAGCCCAATAAGGGACAAGTTATTATTATTCGTGTTATTTTAAAACTATGCTGAATTCTGTAATGACAGGCAGACTAGAAGAAATACTTCATAAAACAGGAATGTTTTCCTCCTACCTGACACTGTACAGTGATCAGTGTAAGTCTTCTGGAATAAAAGTAAAGCTTCCGTCTACTTTTTTTTAAACACTCTTCATTACTAGAATAAGCATGAGATCTTTGATCCATTTTTTTTTCGGTTTATTATTCAATTATGATATAAACAGTATCATACTATTACACGTCTTTATTCTTGCTGCTAACCTAACACATGTATCATGTTTTAGTTATACTTCAAACTTCACTTTGTTCAAAAGTGAGATGTTTAAATTATATGCTCCTATAGCACTATATAAATGACTGATGTATTCAAATCTAATTTCTAGAAAAATCACAGCAATATACATCTTAAGCAAATTCTCAAAACAGTCATGTCTAAAATGATGAGGAAACATAAGCCTGTTCAGCCCATTAATTTGTGGTTAAAATAGAAAACATTGAATGATTTGCACTGTGTGCTAGGCAACTAGTTACAATAATTACCTGTTTCCTGCAAGCTTTTGTTAAATTTGGAGCCATAAACCACAGCTACCAAGAAATTATAATCCAATTAATAGATGCAATATGGTACACTGCATATAAACAGTACAGCCTGGATCTTTTTCCAGAAACAAGATTCATGTTATCAGATCAGAGGTCTCAAAACAAATTAGTTCAAAAAGACAGCACCAGTACTGAAATGCATTCAAAAACATGATGCCAACACATAACAAATACAAAATATTCAATCAGATGCTTAGCTGAATTTCAGCATCTTAGCTTGTCTCATATACAAGGAAAATTTTGAAAGAGACGCACTTGAAGATCACATCCTGAATCACGTAATAAAAAGAAAGAACACAAAGGTTCGTGCCTTTCTCAGGCATCTTATCTTCACCTGTTCCCAGCCTTAATTTGAAACCTATTTTTGTCAATACTTTCAGAAACTCTCATTTTTAACGTTTTATAAAGTACAGGAAAGTAACATTAAGGAATACATTCCACAGGAATTTTTTTTTTTTTTTTAATCCCAGTAACCTGCTCTGTATGCATTTCAAGGCCATTTGCTTGCTTAGCTTACAGCAAAAGTCTTTGCTATAGTGTCCAAAGAGATTTTATACACAGAACCTAATTTATATCTTGATGCATCTCACAGGCCACCAACACAGCAACAGTACTTATCTGCTTACCTGTCAAATATCCTTGCCTCCTTCAGGACATTTCCCAGATTGATGTAAGCATCCAAAAAATTTGGGTCAAGTGTTACAGCCTGAAAATATTTTTGAAGTAACAGTTTTGAGCATTAATACAATTTTCTTGGTTTGTTGTTGTTGTTCTTTTCAATTTGACAAACCCGTTCTGTAAGCATCTAAGACTTTATCGGTAACAGAGTAAGGAAGGAAAACTTAAGTTACAGAAATCAATCACAGAGCATCAAAGTTATTTATCTGCAGAAATGACAGCATGCACCATCTTTGAATGTATTCATTTGCTTACCTAGTCAGTTGCAACTACTGCAGAATAAAGCGTTAAACATTTACTTAATGTTAGGTTGTTCATACTTAACACGCCTGACTACGCATGCTATGTTGTCTTTCATTTGCTTTTAGGGGAGAAAACCACCAAAACCCGAACCATATCCTTTATCTACTGCGAAGACAGACAGTATTTTAAAACTAGCAGCCCATGGAAATAAAGACCATTTCACAAGAGCAAGAAAAGAGCAAATGCATCGTGTGTAAGGAAAATTCAGTAGCCATTTTTAACTAGAAGAAAACATTTTCATTCCCTTCAAAACTAATAAAATGGAAAAAACTTAAGAACCAATAAATTTAAAGAAGATGCAGTGATAAGCTACATGTGAGTATCTGACAGGTCTTACAGTTTTTGTCATGGGAACCATTATTTCCAAATTAAAACACTTTATAACCTATCACGAACTAGACACAGATCCCCCCGAAAAATCCAAAGCAGTTAAAATTATTTTTGTAGATCTTAAGCCAAAAATATCAGGGAGAAACTGTCCACCACTTAAATCAAATCTCAGGTCTCTTTAGAAACTTTAAAGATTTGTACAAACTGAATTAAGATGATAACTAGATAATAACTAGAAGGTATCAGACAACTAGTTAATTAGACTAATCTAGAGAAGCCTGAAACAACAGTGGCAAAAAATACCCCTGGAGAAGAGGAGTTAGTGTGTCACTTAAAATTGTTCTCAGTTACTCAAAGAACAGTAATACCTGAAACAAAATCACAACAAAAAATTATTTTAAGCAGAAAGTTGTTTCTCCCTCTCACACACAAAACATGCAAAACATTATTCCCACCATATTACATTTTTTAAAAATTTATTCCAGAAAAGGATTGTAAAACAACTTAATGAATTTCCTTATATTTCACATATGAGTCCTTAGGGCAATTCTAAACATATCTCCCTAAAGGCATACAGGCAGTCTGAAACGTCAGAAAGTAAAAAAAAAAAAAAAAAAAAACAAAACTAAACCAAAAAATCAACATAGGATGTTAATAGGATCATAAAAAGTTCTCTGTTGATCAAAATATTTCTATCACCTACAAGCAGGCAACTGCATGTACATTAAAATCCAGCAGTCAAACTGAGTGGCTTAAATTGTTACCTTTTCAAAGTGATGAATTGCAAGCCAAATTTCTCCTTGGGCATTGAAAACACAGCCAAGATTACTCCAAGCCACTGCAAAGTTTGGTTGAGTCTCAATTGCTTTTAAGTAACAGGCCTTGGAACAGTTAAAGAAGAGAAATACAGAGGGAAGGGGAATATTTGTAAAAAGAAAAAAAAAAAAAAAAAAGAGAAAAAAATATTGTTAGTATGCCTTCTCTAACCAGCCAAAAGTGACCCTGCAGTATAGGCTAGCTTGCGCCAAAACTAATGCGCTGCAAACTGCTGTTGATCCTGCGCCAGCGCAAACCAAAACCCAGGTGCAAGCCCACCATTTTTCAGTTATGCTGATAACAAATTAACACACGCCTTTGGACACCAGGTCACCACAGAAATCATTCAGGTAGTTCAGCAGAAATAACTGCCACCCTTAAGAGCATAAAACGAAAACATTTACTGTGTAAAAAACACCTTCACCATGAAATAAAATTATTAAACTGTGAAATATTCTAAAACAGATAGAAATTACTTAAAAAAAAAAAAAAAAAAAATCAGAAAAACTACTGAAAAAGATGAAGCCTTTCTTCGGTTTTAACTGTCCTTAAGTGAGACGATACACCCAGCTCGTATCTTGTTTCCCAGTTTCTTCAAATATCTGCAGCTT
Source organism: Tyto alba (assembly GCF_018691265.1). Lineage (NCBI taxonomy): Eukaryota > Metazoa > Chordata > Aves > Strigiformes > Tytonidae > Tyto > Tyto alba. The sequence goes on along the minus strand of NW_024881326.1, from coordinate 24,441,513 downwards.
CAAAACCTCAAATGACAGGATTGCATGAAGGTTTAGGTCCCTGTAATGCAAGCGCAAGAAATCGCTGCGCAACCTAAACAGCACGGCGCCACGCTATCGCTGCGAACTGCTTTGCTATATTGATCGCCCCTACATCAGTGAACGGCCAACCAGAATCATTAATCTACCAGACAGGCCCATACAGAAACTCACATATTAAATTTGATGTCTGGACTCTAAATATGTTACAACCCAATTTTATCCAAAAGGCTGCAGCCTGGAGCTTGGGCAGTCACCCAATCAAAGATTAATCATCTAATCAACCGTTCACGAGGGCTTAATCGCACGCAATGCGCGTTACCGCTGCGCAGCCTTTGCGCTACTGCAGGATCACAGCGCATCATCAGAAGAGCAGAACGCTGCAATCCAAACAAAGAAGAAAAAAGGAAAAAAATGAACAACCAGAAGAGTTAGAAGCTTTTACTATTAACTATCTCCAATTATTTCTTTACAAAAATATTTTAATTTACTTTTACTTTATTTCTTTGAAAGAATTTGTGGCTACTAGTATAAAATATTCTTACATTACTTGCTTGTAATTAAATATTTTAAGCTGTTTCTGAAGCCACAAGACAGAAGATTCAGGCATGGAGGTAAATGGTTTTGCTGTGGCAGTTACAAACCCGTTACCATATTTCTCATCATGTGACTTTTCGGTGCGTTCCTTGCTGGAAGAGGAGGAGGAGGTGTGTGTCTGCCCTAGATCCAGGCCTCGAGCTCCCTTCAGCGAGGCACCTTACGCATGGAATAGGAGGTTTCACCCACCTGAAACCTTCTAAATACAATATCAGTGGTGAAAAACCAAAAACAAGAGAGAAAATAAAACAAGATCATTAGTAAGAGTTCAACAAAGCAATTGCATTTTTTTGGATATGTCTTAACACATGGGAATGAGGACAATCTGTCTGTAACAAGGGAGACATGCAGAAGGGAGAGGGTTAATCAGGGCAACTGTATACAGCAGGGACATTTTTTTTTTTTTTTTTTTTTGGAAGAAAGGCTCCGAAATATCTACAAAGAAATTAAATTTTAGTTCAAACTGTAAGGAATCTGCTGGCTTGATCTTTCAAATGGACTGATAACCAAAGAAACACATTGCAATTTACTCAAGATGTTTTCCCTCATTTATTAAGTTCTCACAAAACGGAATAACACTTTCAAACTAGGTGTCTCCAGAGCTCTGAAACAAAGAAGTCAGCAACCTAAGGCAGGCGCAGTGTCTTGGCCTATACCAGTCACACTAAAGCTGCAGTGAAGTGCAATTCATGTTAGCTGTCCGCTTGGTGGGCTGAGAACCAAGTGTCTCAAAGACTGTTTGAACTATACATGCTGCTACAAAATACTTTCAACCTGGATCTGACCAAATCAATTAGGCTGCCCTGGGATGGTATGCACATCCAAGTTGTTAAGAGAAATCAAAAAAATAATGAACTTTGAACCTGCACTCCCACAACCCCGTAAAGATTATAACCCTCCCCAAATGGTGCTGCAGCCAAACAGACAGCTACGCTGTTCATACACTCCACTTTTTAGCATGCGCGTGGGGCTTGGAGTGACAGATGTGGAGTCCAGAGTGTTTCTGATTTCTCCACACTCCTCACCCCTGCAGCGCGGACGCGTAAGGTGGCTTGTAACAAGACGATTTCTTTGTGCAATCCAAGTTTTAACACGCCAAGAATTTTAAACTCATCTTGGTGTTCGAATTCTCAGTTTAGGAAACACAAGACTGCTAGAAGCCACCTTTCCACTACAGCAAGTTTTCTTTCGATCAGTTCATTTCCCAAACAAACCAGCTTTGTCCTTTCGATTTCTTTATTTTGGGGGAGGGGGGAGGGAAGACATGAAGAAAAGATATTCAGGGGGGTTCGCATACTGCAGCTATTGATCAGTTACTAGCCTTTCTTCCACTATTCAAGGGAAGGGAAAAGTTAAAAGAATAAAAATCTTTAAAAGCCCATATTACAAGGTAACATTTAGATAAGTTTCTTCTCCACTTACAAGCCACAAAGGACTTTAGAAGAGCAGCATTTTCAATAGCACCTGCATCGTACAGGTATCTTGAGCTAACCAGAGGCTCTCTGCTTGGCACCAGCAGGCAAGCCTCAGATTTGAAGGACTGTTACTTATTTCCAGGTAAGAGCATGATGGAGCCCCTGCCCAATACTTCAGAATGGTATCAGATAGTCTAGTTCAGCAGAAAGGCTTGGTAATGTTCCATTTCTTGACTTAAACCACCTTTTAAACATGGACATGCCATATCTTGCCCTGCAACTACTCTAGGGTGTTTCAGTGCCTTCAGTTTTCAGCAGTTTCTCAGACTGTCTGTAGATCAACGCAGATTTGAAGACTCGGTGCAAAGTTCAAATTTTCAGAACAGTGACGTTTACATGTATTCTACCCAACACCTACCTTGGCTTCTTCCAAGCGACCCAGGGCTTTGAGCAGGTTCCCCAGGTCACTACGAACACAGTACAAGTCCTGAAAAATCAAAGTCACACCATCAGCTTCAGGACTTCAGACACCCCAAAGGTCTTCACAGAGAACTTGCAAAGTAACATCCCAGTCTCTACAGCTTATTTTAAAATGTAAATTATCTTTCTTGAGCTAAGAGATAGTCTTACTGATTTTAGCACTGTAAAAATATAACTAAAGAAGTAGAAATTAAGAAAAAAAATATTTCATACAATTCCTCTTTATACAGAAATATAAAAGAAAACAAAAAACAAATGCCACTCCAACAAGCAGATTAAGTTCTTTTGCCATACATAAGTATTTGAAGTCCCCCTCCCCCCCTCTTTTTAAAGTAAGACTGCGAACCTGTATTCTTAAATTAAATCACTGCTGTTATGGCATTTAAATAAATTATATATAATGATTTTGCTTCCTGTATTCCCAAAGCAGTTTTTCTCTGGTTTTGCCACTAATCCATACATTTTCAACAACCTTGCCATGTGTTTTTGTTCCTTCATTTGTAACCACAGCACAGGCTGCAACTGCATTATGTAGCAGTAAAGACCACACAGAACCGGAACATTTTTGTCAACACTAACAAAAGAAGTTTCTAACATAAATAAAACCCAACTCCTGTAAGAAAACACCATCTTGAAGTATTTCTAACCAGTGCATGAACTCTACTAGTCACATCACTTAGCATAGTAAGTTAGACAAGTTCACCTAGGCTGAAGAACACAGCAAAACAAGATTCCTCCTCCTGTGGATCCAGTTTACATTTGATTTTCCATAGGACAAAGATTATATGCACACCAGACCAATGCCACATTTTAAGTATTTTTTGACAGAAAGTATGACCAAATAGCAAGCAGATACCTTCATCATGCCGAGTAGCACTGTACAAATTGAGTACAATGCAAAATAAACAGAAGGTAGTAGTCTGATACACTCTTTAATAAAAATGACAATTCAAGACAGCTACAACCAAAAATCCAAACACCAGATCTATTTTATGAGTCACTTATAGACAGATACTCAGTTTCATCCTATAAAACATAAAAATGGTGCTTCTGTAAACCAGCCCACAGTGGAAATCTAACCAAGGCAACTCTCATCACCATGAACTTTCTGATTTCATAACAAAATAATACCTGATGATTTTTCAAGGTCTCACATTCAAGTCTGAGTAGTGATTCTTTCACTGTAATAATACTGCCTCTTAAAGCACACAAAGCTAAATATGAGGTTATTCACTGAAACCTCTGACTTGAGAAAAAAAAAAAAAACCAAAATCAATTCCTTATTTTTTGTTATCTCAGCAATACAGATAAGTACACAACCAGCAGCCCTTACTATATTACAATATAAAACTTTCTGTGACAGAAGTCTTTCAAAGATCCTTAAGAAAAGTATTAAGCAGATCATTAAGTTTATGATGTACAGGCTAGAGGGAAGGGTTATCACTTGTACCTTCTCTGAAGCATGCTATTTGCATGTCCTGGGACAGTAGTAAAATATGGAGTAGTTCTATAAAATAAAGTGTTACTTACAGGGTTGTACTGAAGGGCAGATACATATGCCTGTACTGCTCCTTCCATATCACCTGCAGCTACCAGCGCAGCAGCCAAATTAATATATCCGTCAATGAAATCTGGTTTGAGGCGTAGTGCATGTCTGTAATGTTCAATTGCTTCTTGTAGCTGTCCGCGTTCCTTGTACACATTGCCTAGGTTCGAGTAGGCTTCGGCCAACAGTGGGTTCTGTTTAATAGCCAAAGTGCTGAAGTGAGCAGACCTGGAGAAAATTAGACAAGTTAGCTAAAAAAATAAAACACCACCCTTGAATTTCAGTGTTTGCCTGTTTACCTAGTTACTTCATGAACATTCATGCTTAAGTGAGCCAAACATACAGCCAACAAAACTGGACTTACAGAACTGTGTCGTATGTTTAGCTTCTCCTATCATCTCCCCTGTTCATATTTTAGATTCTACTGAAGACAACTCTCATTTACCATCAGCAGGGTTCAAATCACCTCACCAAATGTGAACTCAATGCACTTGAAGAAAACGCTACAGAAATCCAGAAATCCTGTGAGGCCTCTTCCAACATCTGTATACTTTAAAGCAATGTTCCACTGCATACTCCTTTCAAGAAGCAGGACATAGCTAGCATATGTAGTTGTAAAATTCTGCTGCATCCTCCCCTATTTTATTTCCCCATAGCTGAGTTGTTATTACAACTTCATTCAGAAGCCTATATAAAATAAATCTCAGTCAAAAGTTCTTACTTCCTTCACCAGCACACACAGATTTACATCTAGAACATGTAAAGTTCAAAATGCCTGAGGTACAGAAAGCAAAATTAGGAACAGGCAAGCAGAAAGATGAGACACAGCTTTCAGATTACAAAGATCCTTAACTAATCATGCCATTTCATAGCAGTCAGTCTTGCAACTTATTAAAAAAAAAAAAAAACAAAAAAAAAAAAACCAAAAAACAACAACAAAAAAAACCACAAACAAAAACCAAACAAACCAAAAAACAAAACAAAACACAAACCCCCACACTGCAGGCAGGATAAATAAACAAAAGCCTTTGTTTATGCATGTAAATACCTTCAGTAATATCTCCAGTACACACAAGTGTGGCTGACACTCCAATATTAACATGTACAATATGAAAATAACATGAGAATAATTGCAAGATCTATTTTTGGTTGTAAAGCTAGCAGTTCCAATTTGTATTTCTCTTACTCTAACAAACTTCATAAAGGAAGAACATTATTTTTGACCAGTCCTTACTGCTGCCATGAAGTTAAGTCAGTATTTGCATTCAGTGATAAAAAAAATCAGTGCTAGAATAGAACTTCTGTCAGCTATGTTCAGTACAATTACAGGTGCAAACTGTAAAGAAAGCTTCACAGAACACCTCAAGGCTCCTACCTGTCCAATCTGCGACACTGGAAGTGAATGGACGATAGTAATAAAAGCACACCAGTATTATCAGGCTCTTGTCTCCAAAGCTGCATGCAGTGTCTCTCTGCTGCTTCAAAGTCTCCTGCCTGATACTCACGATGAGCCAACTCCGCTAACCCTTGGAAGGAAAGCATACGTTTCGTTGGTTCTGGAGAATCACCAAAACATTTAAGGGGGGAAAACAAAAAGTTAGATAATGGGAACAAAACAAAAACCAAAACAAAACAATGTGAAAAAAAGTATACACAACTGAAGGATGAAAATGTTTGAAATTACATAAAACACTACAGCACGTGACAGTTTGAACTCTCAGATCTTCATGCCCCAATTTATTACTATGATGTTTCTAACATTATCTGCACTAGTCCACGACTTCATCAGCTAATAACAGGAAATATGCAGACTGTAATGACTGTGAATATTTGTAAGTCGATCACTTTCCATTAATGTGAAATATATTTAAGGAGATTCCAGAGAACTGTACTCTGGTTCATAACAGTAGAAGTGCTGCTAACAGAACAATGACTCTCCTCACTCTCCCCCAAGACTGTAAATCATATGCTTTGTAGTATTAAAAACAATTCCTAAAAACTTAATAGGGAAAGGAAGGACAGCAGACAAAAACTTCAAAGGACTTAAACATAAGGAAGTTTTGCTGTGCCAGTACTGAAAGTCCTTTAAGGAAAAAAAAAAAAAAAAAAAAGCCATGTGTAACATTCCTTGAATCCTCTATACTCCTACATTCTCTATAATGAGTAAAAATTCCTTTACAGAAAAAAAAGATTGGCCTTAGAACAACATCTGATGAGAGACAAACACACACTTCAATGATTATGCAAGCGGAAGGAACCGTTAAACAGGGTACGGGAAAGCAGTTACTGCTTCTGGAGGCTTAGGTGGAATGGAGTGAAAAAACAATTTTTAGAATTTAAGATACAATTAAGGAGAACAAAGTACTTAAATAAAACACAACCTGTTTTAGACAAAACATCTTAAGTGTGAAAAGTAAATAGAATTTCGTACAAAGCACGGCTCTGTATTAAAATATAAACAAGTGCAGCGTGGAAAAAAGCACAACTGTTCATCCTAGAAGGACATGTAAGCCTTCAAATTCTGCCTTTATACCAATGACCCTTACTACTGAAAGGTTTGATTACTGCAAACATCTCTTATTTTTCCTCCTGAAGTCCAGCATTTCCAGTACTCTGGAATTACATCTAGAATTACAAATCACTTAATTACATTCATGAGACACTTCCCATCTGGACCTACAGAGTGTTACAGTTTTTAATTTAAATGAAACAGATAAATTCTGGATGTAACTGAAACAGGTAAAACCTTCCTAATACAAGGAAGCACCTCAATATCTGAGTACACATATTTTTTGCAGTAACGTACTACAGGAATCCTCTGAGACTAATTCTTTTGTGAGAAAATTTCAAAGATATGAAAATAATCACAAAAAGATTAGGTAGAGTGACTAGCTTTTATTTTATGAAATTGGGATTGATATAACTATTTTCAAAATTGCTTTTTTAGCACTAGTATGTTTTGAAGATAGTCACATCGTGCAGTGTTTGCAATCTTTAAGATTGGTTTTCCAGATAGCATGTTGTCTCTGTCAGTGCTAAAAACTTTAACTGTTTCACAGTAAATCTGAACTAGCAAAACTAGTCCCTTTCAGATACTTGACAAATTACTAAACAAGTATTGTAATCCAGATTAGATCCCTGTTTTCTAGGATCCCATCTTAACAGTTTTCCAAACCCTCACTAAGGAGAAAATTGGTTACACCTACTGGCAATAAACAGCTACCACTGTTATTCAACATAAAAACGACAGCATCGTTTGGGAAAGGCCGAGGTGCTGACAGGAACAATGACACTGGAGTACCAACATGCTGTTCCTCACTCTCCCCTCCTGCCATTAACAGCCACACAGGTTTAGCCCCTCTGGCAGTGTGTGTTATTTCAAGGCCTGCTGGTGGCACGAACACAGGGAAGCTGGATAGAGGAAGCGCATGTCCCATGGACCTAACGGAGTGATTTCTTCTTCAAATAAATTTCAGTGATGTTATTAGTTACTACATTTCAAAACTAATTAAAAACCAAAACAAAACAAAACCACCCCACACAACAACAGACACAAAAGTCCAGACTTAAATTCTTATGACTACTCATAAAAACACATGGGAATAAGAAACACTAGCAAAAGCAACAAAATAAGTGAAACACTAACATTTTCTTTCATTTATCAATTCTCTTCACAAAACACCCCCCTTCCTCCCCCCAGAAGAGATATAGCAAACCAATCAGTCCAACAGCTAGTCATCTACCTCCAAACAAGTACTTTAGCAATGATCCTTGAGAAGTTCATTGAAAAGCAGGAAGTGGACAGCTATATCACAAAGTTCAAAATGAGCTAAACTTTCTATTAAAAGCTGACTGAAAGAAAAGCTCTACAACTCAAAGAATCCATAACACAGCCACATTGCTCACTGAATCCATATCTAAAGAAAATAACTGTAGTGAAGAGTCATAGCCAGAAGAATCCCCCATCAAGTCTTACATACATGGATTTATGTACCTAGGCTAACTTGTGCTACACAATTTGCCTACGACCTTGGAAAAGTCTAGTACATGCTGTGACAATGACCCTTCCTGTGACTTCTACAGAATACATGAAAAATAAAAACCCCCACAGAACTATCACAAATGTACCCAAAGCCATTTTATCCCTAGAAATAACATGCTAAGCACTTACCATATGCTCGTGCTCAACCTTACACTTAGATAAAATCTAGGCCCAGACAGAAGCAGTTGCCACCTCCATCTGGTGATGGAGAGCACCAGACTCTCCCCAAGAGTGCACGTGCTCTTTTCACCCCTAAAAATCAAGGCTGCAAGAGAATGCTGCACTGCTGATTAGAGAAGCAACAAAACACCGTATTGCAGCACTTAGCCTCTCTATGTCCGCTGCTGTATCTTTAAGATTTCCTTTTATATTCCTATCTCTGTCTTGCTACATCATTTCTTTCTCCATAGACCCCGTATTTTTCCTACTATTCCCAAACGTAGTCTCAGCTTTTCATACTTTTCCTTCTCTCTGATTACAGAACCCCTCAAAAATCTGGGGGATAAAGCTGTGCTTTCACCCTTTCATTAAGCACAATACTTTTCTTCCTCTACAGGGAAAGCGAGGTTTCTCTTCCTCTCTCCTCCATCCCTCAAGTTCTGGATGTGTGAGTTAAATGTAGGACTGGATCTTTCTTAGATAGAGCACGCTATCTTCCGGTCCAGAAAAGCACTTTATTTGTCGGTTATGCCACAGAAGACCCACTCCTTAAGTACAGTGAAAGATTCTGGACCGGTCAACGTACGTTTTGGGTCAGGTTTTTACCCTGCTTTGTCCTCTACAAAAACGCAGTCACCTGATACTCGGATAAATATAGCAATAAGAGAACACCGCACTAATGCGCCGTGCCGCTTCAGGAGAGGCTCACAAGCTGCAGCCGGGCAACGCCGGCCGGAGCCCGCCGAGGGACGACCCCGGGCCCGCCGGCAGCCCACAAAGGGCGAGGGGGCGACCAGCACAAAGGCGGCAGGGCCGCTGCGGGAGCCACCGCCTCGCCGAGACCGCCGCTTCTGGAAAGTTCCGCCGGGAGCGGGGCCCGGCGCGCAGCGAGCGCGGCCCCGGGCGGGGGAAGAGCCCGGCCCCCGCCGAGCCGGGCGCTGCTGGCTGCCGGCGCGCCCGTCCCCGCGCGGCAGGCCACGGTACCTGTGCTGTCAGCCACGTTGCCCACGGAGGTCGCCATCGGGAAAGGAGGCCGGCGAGGGGCCGGTGGAGGCAGCGGAAGGGCCGCAGGTGCGGAGAGGCCCGCTCCAATAAGGCGGGCGGCGCAAGGTCGAGGCGCCCACGGTCCCAATGCGCTGAGTCGCCGGCTCCCGAAATGGCGGATGCAGCGAAGCGCCGAATGGCTGCCACCGGAACTAGCTCCCTCCGGCAAGTAGTCCGGGCGGAGCCTCACGGCGCCCCTGTGCGGCGGATGGGTCCCTACCGGCACTACCTCCGTCTGCATCCACCAGCCCCGCCCTCCGGCCGGCCATCGCCTCACCGAGCGCAAGCGGCTCTTTGTCAGCTCGGGTATCCTTCCGCTCAAAGCCGTTGCGACAAACGCGGCGAAACTGCGCGTGCGCAACCGCCTTCCGTCGCGCAGGTCCCGTCCCCCCGTCCCCCCCCCCCGCGGTACATCCGGGTCCGGCGGCGCGGGCGCTGCCGGGAAGCGACGGGGCGCGGCGCGCGGAGGAACGGCGACGAAAGCAGCACGCCTTTAAACCTCCAGTTTTATTTACATGAACTCAAGTCAGCGGTACAGCAGAATTTCACACTGAAGCCCTGGGTCTGCACTTCCAGGTGACTGAAAATGAGGAAGTTCCTGTGAATAACGAGCCTTCCTGAAGACTCAAATTACCAAATTCCCATTTTTGGGACTAACTACAACTTAAAAAAAAAATAATAGGGCAGTATTCAAAGTAGTTCGGCAATTATCAAACACAGTCAGGGGTAAGATTTCAGACACTGCGTCCATGCTATGGTCCCAGAGAAAAACCTTCCCTTTATGAAAAGATGTTTTTATAGTTGTCTGTCAACAACAGGTATTTTATTCTGAGCAAGCATTTATTTTCATGATAGACATGCATGTATCCAACAGGCCAATATTTGTGACAAGATGTTTTACATCTCATCTGAATTCTGGAACTAGCACATGTTACAACGCAGAACTTAAGCAGGGCACACTTTTCTGAAGCTTATTTTTCACCATTTAGTCACACATTTTATAACCAATTAAAGTATTATACATATTTAAAAAAAATCTATTCTCATTAACACAGTCCACACTACACTGTTCCTTTTACGAAAGTGAAATGAGAAATTCAGGAGCCAGGAGTAGCCTGGGAGGACCATCATCTCAGGAAAGGGTGTTTATTCATCTGAGTCCAGGTCACTGTCTCCTGCAATGGAATGGAAGTCCTCACTGTCTTCCTCATCCTCAGACAGATGGACCTGACTTAATACACTTGGCCCACAGCGCTGCTGTTCTTCCTCTTCCTCCTCTTCTGAGATCTCATACCCTCCAATACTGCTGAAACTAGTATCTCTTGTGTTGGATTTTGGGTCTGGTTCTTCGTAACTGCCGTAACTAGAAGAAAGAAGATATTTACCATCATTTCAAATCAGCTGCTGATACTGACAATTCTCTATTTAACTCCTGTAAAGTCCTTGACTTGAAGTCCTTGTGGAACAGTTGGCACCATTGTCTACTTCACTTCTGTCCATGGCCAGCTTTTTAAAATATGATAACAGTTCTCCTGACGAAACAATTTTCTACCAGCATCCTCATCCCACTCTGACATACTTAGGGCACAAAAAACAGATCACTCCAACATCTTCCACCTGCCCCCTTTACTGCAGACAGCCCATTCTCAGAATCTTCTCTAGCGTTTTCTGCGGACTACTGTCAAGGTCCTGGTCTGGACCAGACCATTCACCTGAGCCAGCATAGCTATCTGTACCATAATTTATTCAGCAAATATCAGTAATAGCATTAAGGGACTGAATTCCATGAGTAGAGAAAGAACAGAGAATCTAATGCTAATTCTCTACAGAATGGCGAGAGAAGGCAAAGTGGGTCAGTATTCTCTCAAGTGAATGCAAAAGCATATAAAGCTAATATTGCTATATTTGTCATTTTCTAATAATGGAACTCCTTCCAAAATACAGAATATGCATATTCCTATTCTTTTGGACTTCAGCTAAGCAGTTTCCCTTCAAGTAAGGAAACACTTAGAGAAAAAAACAGAACCAAAAAACATAAAACATCAGCTAAACCATCTTTTAAACTTCAAAGACACCTTGCAGTTTCTGAGACAAACTATAAAAGCCTTTATTTGTCCCGCCCTCAAAAATCACTGCGTACACAAAATCATCTATCTTACGATAAAGAATGGTTTCTTTAATTTAGCTAACATTTTTATTAGTGAAAATCTTAATAGCAAAAGCAAATTTCTGTCGATAAGTAAATTGCAATTATAGTAATTATGGTTTCAACACTAAAAATGGTGACAAAGTAACCTAAAAGAAAAAACTTGAGATACTCCTCAGGTTTTTATGATAAACACTTCAGAAATCTTTAGAAGAAGGGATTTTGTTTTGAAGAATTATTTTAACAAGATTCTTTGCTCTAATTACCTGATATTACTGTCCTCCATAACATGAGATGTCTCCCCACCATCTCCTTCATAAGACATCATGCTTTCTTCATTGTCCATGCCCATTCGTGTGTTCTCTTGAAGAACATGAGGTTGTTTAGGTCTCACTGCACTGGGCTCCACATCGGAGTCACTGCCACTCTCACTCAGCTGGATGGCTGTGTAATAAACCAACGTTTGGTCACAGATCAACAGTTTCATTCTGTCAGTTACATACCTATTGTATTTGTTTAAAGGCTACAATACTGACTGTAAGGGATGTGTACAAAGTAGTGTCTCCACAAGGTCGCAGAAAAGGTATCTGTGAGGTGATATCACTAACAGAGTGCCCCATTATGCTATCACTGAGTACCCAATTATGATATTATTCAAAAGCAATCTCATTACCACCATTACTCAAAAAGGCCTTGATTGTCTACTCTGAAAAATTCCCACTTCTTCCCCCCCAATAATTTCCAGAAGCTATTGATAAATACCACTACAACCTTTTCTGCATGACAAGTTTTTTAGTAAAACAGGGAAACACTCTGAAGAACCTCCAGGTACCTCTTCCAATTTTTTATAACATTGACCACAGTTTCATATCAAAATAAAGGTGGTGCTTTTACTTAACTGTCCATTCCTGGCTCTGCACACCAAATCATAGTCCCAGCCTTTTCAGCCCTCTGCAGTTTCACTTTATGAAATACACTGGACCAGCTCTTGTCTTAACTCTGCTTTCTTTTAAGTCTGTACCTACAGCACTCCTATTCCACTTCATTTTCAGTTCCATTTATGTTCATGTAGTTTTCTCATCCTACCCTTTGGTCTCTCTCCCTTTTTGACTACTAGACCACCTGGCCCACATATCCCAAACATGCTCTATGCTCTTTACTATATGTTTTTGTGAGGGAAACATGAGAAGATTAGCTGGGTTTGTGAACTACCAGTTCCTATTCAACCTTTTATAAAAATGGACACCTACACGAGAAAGGATTATCTCCCTCTTCATCACTCCCATCATCATCATCCTCTCCATCCGACATGAGCAAATCTTCATAGAGGACACTGGCCTGGGGCTGCTGGGCTGACCCTTCTTCTTCATCAGCAAGGTCACCATCTGCATCTTCAACTTCCTAAGTCATAAAGAACCCAGACAGTGAAGATCAAACAACATATGAACTACTGCTGCCATTTCCAGCACATGCCTATTATTTATCACACTGTTCATTCTGAAGTATTCACTCATTTCATAATACTAACATTTTAAAACTACATTTAAGAGTCTAGCTATTGCTATAAATACTGCTGTCTTTCAGGGTAGCAGACACGGCAGACAGCCCTTATACCATGGAGACTTCTACCACAAGTATGCAAGTCAACACGTAGACTGTGGCTGGGATTTCTGTAAATATACTCACTGGGGCTGGAGTCTTAGGTTTACCATCATCATCCTCATCAAACCCTTCAATATCTACGTCAGAGTCTTCCTCGCCCAGCCTACCTCGCCCCTGGCGCATCTGAATGGGGAACACAAATAGCAATACCATTGAGGAAGGCACTACTGGACATAAACCAAAGGGTATGACTGACATCTGGACCACAATGATGGGTGTGGGAGTACAGAGATGGGAGAGACAAAAAGAAAAATATATGTATATCACTCTCAGAGTGAAGATCCTTTCTCCCTTTATTCCAAGATCAGAGAGCACACAGTCTCCACACACTTGTATCCTGACGTACTCAAAAATGGAACCTTCAACCTTACAGCACCAGAGTTCTTTGATTACCTAGCTATTTCTGGGAAATACCACTAGATATTAAAAAGTGCTTATTTTCACAAAGTATTTTAAAAGCAGACAGCAGTTTCCAACAAATCTTCTCCTCCTCTTCTCTCTCCTGTTCTTCCCTCAGTCACCATGAGTCCAAGGTAAAGAGGACATGCAGATTCTGTCCCAAAGACTATAGATTGAAAGTCTGTAGAAAGCTCGAAGATTTCCAATTCGAGAAGGCATTCTCAAAACTACAGACAACCACAATACTAGACAGTACTTTTCATACTAAGTCTCTGTTTGTCTGGATTGTTCAGAATAGCTCTCACTAGTCTTTCTGGTACCATGTTCATTCTTGTGGCCCTCCTCACCCTCCTTTTCCTGGTAATTTATTTTCATGGTCATATTACTGCATCTCCTTCTGCTATTCACACTTCTCCAACAATTTTTTTTTGTTTAATACAGAATAAATAGAAAGAAAAAATATCCTGTGGTTACTGTAACAAGTTCATGTATAATGATTTCATATCTTTAACCTGTCTGCTTTTTTTTCCTTTTACAACTACAATGTATCTACAGGAGCAACCATCTCTTCCTAGGTGTTTGTACAGCTTCTAATCATCACTGGATGCAACCATAGTCATCTAACTATCATCTTCCAAATCTTCACCATTTTCCTATTCAGAATCAACAAGGGATTGCACATTAGCCCTTTGTAGCATGAGTCACCAGGTTTCTACTCCCAGAAGTAGTGAAGCAAACAAATATCTGGCCTTAGGCAGATTCTTTTGCAGCTTTTGATGCTCTAGTCTTTGTTTTGCAGTGTCTCAATTCCCAGTGCTCTTTAAATTCTTCCTTTTCCCCCAGAGCAGTTAAAATAAAGGAAATCGCATAACTTTTGGAATGGATTCCCTTCTCTGCTTGGGAAACCTGCTGATCTTTGTCACCTGTTTGCTACAAAGTAATTGCCTCATTTCAGTAATTTGCTTATACAACCCAACTCTCCAACCCCATGAAAAAATTGAGGATTCTGACCTGAGTTCCTCGCTTCTCTGGGGTAGTGATGGGAGTGTCCATAGCAGACAAATTGCTCTCATCTTGATAGACTGAAGCATCATGTGACATACTGAGGGAAGTGTTGGTATCATACAAATCAGGTGGCTAAAGTATATGTGGAAACAGGAGACATAACATTCTCAGGCATTGAACTGAGACTAGGACAGTATCTTGAGAGGCAAGACTGGGATTTCAGGATGAATGCAAAATGCATTTTTTGGCATGGTGTTTTTATTATTAAAAACTGTTTAATCAAAATAAGCTACTTAAAGAACAAAGACGTTAAGATGCAATGGCTCACAACCTCAGTTTTGAAGTTTGCCACACAGCAGATTTTAAAATAGAAGGCGGTATTTCTATGCAGTGCAATCCTACAGAGGCCGAAATCGTAAACGGACTCCAGAAGGATTAGCTAGATTTATAGAGAATAGGCCTCTCTGCAGCTCATAAATACAATGGTCCAGATGCAACACCAGTTGAAGGTGCCTGAACAGCAAACTGTCAGAAGCAGAGAGGCTTCACTGTAAGAAGGATCACTATGTTTGCATCCACTTACTTCTGGTCCCTGCCAGAGCCAGAATACTTGATTACATCAACCTTTGGTTTGACTCAGCAGGGCCCTTTTAATTTCCATTCCTACAATGGAAATGGTGTTGCAACCACAAATGCTGCTATCAGAACTCGAAAAAGCCTATCACATACGAAATAGCAAAGCTTTGACTTTCAATCAGTTCTATGTAAATCACTGTCTCAAGAGTCCCTAAAGCTGAAAAAAGCAAGAAAAAGGGGGGTTTGGATAAAGTGTTCTAAAACCCAGTCTGTAGTTTGCATGCTATTTGACCCCTGAAGAGTTAATGAGGAACTACAGATTAGGATTTCGATAATCCTAATCCTACAGATTAGAATTTTGATAAAATGCTCTTTTAATACACAGTTTATATATAACGGAAATCCTTAAAGTGTTAAAGAGCAGCAGCAATACAATTTACATTAGGCAAAACAGGCTTCCCAAGAATGTAAACAGACATGTAAACCACAGACAGCTTTCTACTTGCTTTATTTGCTTTTTATATCCTAAAGACACCTATGGGGAGATAAATATTAGTCATCACAAGTGCATTTGAAATAAAGGGAACTCGAGCAAAGCAACCATCACCAGACCTGCCATCTGTGACAAGTTTGGGAGTGTGGGAAGCAGGAGTGTACGTCCAGCCAAGAAGCAGAGGGAAAGGGTGGCCTTCAGATGACAAGTCCAAGGGAGGAGCTCAGGAAGCTCTCTCCTTTAGCAAGCACAGAGAAAGAGCAGACAACTAATAGACACTTCCTCTCTCCTAATCACCAACTTGAGAAAAAATCAGAACAGGTAATACTGTTCTTAGAAAGGAAACCATCAGATAAAGAGAAAAATTATATTTTTATCCCTCAGTCTCTGAGGTATTGAGATCATCCTTGATTTCATCTAATCTTCCTTGACATGTGTCAGTAGATATGTTCAACAACTAATGTCCAAAGACGCTGCTACAGCCTGACACTTCCCATTGCCAGGTCTTTTTCCATGATCCTTAGTTTCAGTATTCCCACCCCAATCAATCATCAATCATCATTCCTAGCAAATTCTTTCTAGCTTCCTAAAATGTTATATTTTGTGGGTTTTTTTGTGGAGAGACATGGATGGAGGGTGTTAAATGTTGCCCCAAAATTGTTTGTAGCCTGCTATCCTGGCTCCAGCCATACAATCTTTGTATACTTATTGCCTAAACAAATTCTAAACTAATTTTTATAGTAAAAATAATCTTTGTAAGATCTTAAATCGGTCCTGAACTTCAAGCCCCTCTTTTCTGTTTTGACTTTGCTAAAATTAAATGCAGCTTTCTAGATGTAATCACACCAGACTTCCACAGAATAGAAGAATTATTGGTCTACAGCTGGGATGAACAACTGCAAAGAAAGCTTTGCTCTGTCTTCATACACTGGGTATACAACATTTGAGTTTTGATCATTCAATTACTAGTACAGATCTTTCCCAAGGCTTATGAACTTCAACAGTTTTTCCAAATAAACAAAAGGTACATCTCAGATATTAGGATGACATTCCCTGAACTGTTACCTAATTTATCAGAAAAATTCCAGAGGCAGTTTTATTTTTTCAGGTATGAACTTGTCATTCCTGGTGAAAGTTTTTACTGATGTTTTTAAAAGCAACCAAACAGCCCAAGGCAAGAAACATTAAAAAAAAAAAAAAAAAAGAAAAAGCTTCTAAAACTTTGCCAAACTGTAAACACTGAAAAAGCAGCCTGTCATACCATCTCCAGTACAAATTATGATTGCAACTTGGTCTATAACGCACACAAAATTACTGACACACACAATTGTCTGCTATAAAATATTAATGAAGAGTAAAAAAATGTTATTTCCATTAGAATCAAAATAAAGAAATGTAAAAAATTCCCACCAGAGAATGCAGAAGAGTTGTACTTCGCTGACCATGTTAGGCAATTTCTTTGCTCACAGCAATAAGCCTCTTCAACAATACACCCACCAAACAGCACTCTGGCTGCTTCTCAGCACTACAGTATCAATGTTTTTCCCTCATGTCCTCCTTACCTTTTCACTGCTTGCCTTCTGAGGGTTTCTAACTGCTACACTTGCATAGTCACTGAATTTCCAACCAACATTCAGTTGTACCTGACTGTACATAGCTCATCTTGAGACCAGTTTTGCAAGGTGCTTGGGAAATTACCTTCTTTGTCTTAGGTATCTCACGCTCTGAAGCGTCATAAATACTTTTCATATTTATCCTTAAAAAATAGCTGTTAGTACACCATCCAAAAATATACTCTACTAAAAGACAAACTGCAGACAGATGGAGAACAGTAAACAAAGAGGCACCTCTAGATCAAACATCCAGGAGATTGAAACTAAAAGCAAGGAAGTGAAGGCTTTGCTTGGTCACTTGCCTGTGGAGTGTAAGGGCCCGGGGTCATAGGATCGAGACTTTCCAGATCTGCCTCCTCCAGTGCAGCTTCCTTTGCAGTCGAGATATCTCTCTCAAGTTGAGTCAGGTGCTCATCATACTAAGAACAAAGAAACTTGCTAATGTTACAGAACAGAAAATTCAGATATAAAAAATTATTACAGTAGAGTTGTCCACATACCTCAGCTAAAGTTTGATAACAGATGTGTACAATCTCCTGGGCTGTTTTTGTGTACTGACTGTCTGGCCCTGTAGTAATAAACAAATCTCTTTATGAATTCTAGCAGTTGCTCAGTTCCAGCTGCTGAGACAGAAAGACTGCTTTTGGTTACACAGCTCTCCTGACACAGGTCCCTAAATCCCAGCATCTTCTGATGTAAGGAGAGATATAAATCAGGGTTCACATTTAGCTAACAAAAATCAACCAGTTTGTTCCAGCATTAAAAAACATGATTTAGGAGACAGAAAGGTTGTACCCTGTCAATCTCAAGGAAATTCCCAGAAACAAATTACTGAAGCAGAGATGTGTACTGAACAAGTAGAAAATCCTCCCCGAGTGTAACTGCCCTATTCTGTACAAACTGGTAAAATAAAGCACAGTGTGATGGCAAAAACATCACTATTTAAGAATCTCTCTCCTCAGCAGAAAAGGAAAGCAACAATCAAGCTCAGGATTCATAGCGTCAGGCTTTGACAGCACTGCAGAACAGGTGCCCAGATGTATTCATTTAAATGGCATTAAGAAGGCAGCTGAAGTCTTATTTTCATCACCTACCATTGTACTTAATGCTGTTGGCAAGGATGAGGTTAACATCATCCAGGAAAGTCTCTCTGTTCTGGTATTTGTGTTTGGAGATATTCTGGAAGAGATTGTCACCCAGTAAGTAATCAAGTCTAAAGATCTCTCAAGTGGCTGCTCAAATCAAGCTACACACCTTGCGTATAGTCTCCAGATCCATTGGATTAGCAATCACCTTGTAATAATCAGGAACAAACTTTTTGTTAACTGGATGATGAAATGGCCAAGACTACAAGAAAGAAAACAGACAAGTTTAGAAAGCTGTGTAGAATTTTTTACAGTTTGAGCTACAAATTTCATAAAGCAAGTCTACAGAACTGATTAACACTCAAAATGTATGGGAAGTATTTAGCACAAGGCATCCTGAATCCAATCATTTAGCTTCAGGAGTGACACAAAAAAAAAGGATCTACTGGTTGGATTTTTAACTAGGCCTATTGATACCTGTTTGCCAGTAGGAACATGTAATACAAAATAATAATCATACAAAGGACTTCTCTGTTTAATATCGGTGTTCCTTCACAACATAACTGCAGTGTTCGGCAAGAACACTCATTGTTTGTGAAATAAACAAGAAAAAAAAAGAATATAAACCTATGTCTGATCTCACAGCAAGGGCTATATATACACCAGTTTAACAGCTCATCACAGTGTAACAGCACAGAAAAACTCTAAAGTCTGTTTCTAAACATCAAAAATGAGAACCTGGTGACAAAAGCAAATGGAACCAACAAAGTTTTAGAGGACAGGCATTAAGCCCTCCCTCATTTAGTCTAAACACTACAGACTTGTTCCTTACTCCATTCAGACACAATACACATTATAGATGACTGAAATCCTCATCTCTGCAGTTTTATTTGGTAAGCTTAAGGTGGGGGGGGGGTGTTAATACTAATGAAGTAGCACAACACGGGGTAAAATTGATCAATTAGAAATCAATTTGTGTTCCATTTGCACCTGAAAACTGTACCTTTGCAGAGTGCTTTCAGATCTACCAAAGCAAGGGCTATAAGCAGCAGAAGAGTATGTTTTATAATGACCATGCTTAATGAAAATCAGTGACTTTATACTAGTAGGAGGTTGACACAGACACTATCTAGGAGTGAAAGCAGCAGGAAAAAAAAACCTTGAACCCAGCCTTTGCTTCTTGGACCTTTGCTCCAGTGAAGGGGGTAAATACAGGTGTGCCTGTGCCAGTCAGAAAAATCACAGGCCAGCTCCCTCACAGATAACTTTTTTTTTTTTTTTTTTTTTTCCCCTCCTCAATGCACTATGCACTAACCACCACAGTGGTAAATATACAGCCACAAGACTATAATCAGCACATTTTGCACATCACATACACATACTCTACTCAAGCTACATACATCTGGAACTGCCATCATCTTTTGAGTGACAATGTTATCCAAAATGAAGGAGAAGGCCACTTGATCATCATCATCCAGGAGGGGATTAATTGCTTTTTCTAATCGAGCCAGTTTATCTTCCTTCTGCAATATAAGAAAGGAACATCAGTGGCTAACCCCAGATTAAGAACTGTTATTATCAGGATACTCTGTCCCAAAGAAAGTCCCATTCACCTTTTTATGAAGACAGTTGTAAATAAGGGGGGGATAATACCCTAGATATAAGCCTACATACAAGATAAAGTAACTACAGTAACAAACAGGCATCTGTTTTTTGAGAAAGACTAGCAATATGAACTGTGTAAGATCATAAAAATTCAAATACACCCCAGGGTGGGGGGAGGAGTTCCCTTATTCTTCTGCTACTCCCCTTAAAGCCTTGTGTTTTGCCTACTCACGTCCTCTATCTTCAAACTCCTCAACCACCCCCTGACCATCCCTCTCTCTCCACTCTGATCACAACTCATTCAGAAGACTTGCCTCTTTCAGCTTTTCATCACACAGGTCCAGCATGGACTGAGATATCTGTGTCAGTGAGTGCTTCGGTCCTGCAAACACAGACCAAGTACATTGAGATACTCCAGCCTGATTAAAAAGGCCGATGTCACAATACGACTTAATCTTTACTCCTAAAGCATCATTGATAATATTTCTAGCACAGCTGGGAGTATATTCCCAATACACACAATTACTAAAGTGTAGTATGGATTTTATATGAGGTTATTTGTAGCAAATATTCACACTTCTAGTATACACTCTGTTCACGTATGGAAACCCTAAGGGAAAGCAGCTGTGCCTGTGGAAGACTGGCCTCTAAGCCCTTCACCTCTGCCAAACTTTCAGAGTGTAAGCCATGAAATTTCTGCTTCCTTCACTGGATTCGGTCAGCAAAGCAGAACTGCTAAGGAAGGCAAGATGGACATTTACGGAATATTCAGAAGACCACAGCTTTAAATAATTTCACAATTCCTCAGACATGGAAACAAGTATTTGCAACAGAGCTATGAAAAAAACTTCGTTTATTCGGAAAAAACAGGGACTTTGCTGTCAAAATAATAAAGGAAGCAGTAAAGGCACAAAACCACTGTTGTCAGTGTCACCCCAAATGCTGCACAGCCTAGAAAGACTCAATGCAGCTGGGAGGTTTTCTTCATCCGCCAGATGAATACTTTTTTGGACAAAGACCTTTCTATCAGTGGTCCAAAACCAGCTGATCTCTAGTTGCTCAATGAATCAGCATTTTTCCCCAGCAGATGCCTGCTCTACTGCAGAATCTATGCTTTTTGTTTTTTTAAACTAGCTTTCTTACCTTCCCAAATGGGGAAAAATTTATTGCAACTAAAAACCAAAATACACAAGATGATTGCAGTAAACTCTACTCAAAGCTGCATGCTCCAAGACAATAGCTTCAAAAGGTGGGAAGTATTCCTACTTGTTTTGAAAGATTAATTCATGAAAGTGTAACATTGAGAAAACAAGTTCACAGGTACCAATCCACGTCTGAAAGCAAAACATAAGGACACTCATAATGTGTAATATTCATACTGAAAACAATGTTTTGCTTAGCTTCACCCTATATGAAGGAGATACGCAGGACTTAGCTCCACTGCAGTTTGATTTAATGCATGCACCAGTGTCTTCAGTCATTGATAGGTCCGTAATTAAACTTCAGTTACTACATCACAGTCATCATTCAGTTACTGTTAAATGCTAGCGTCCATTTATTTCTTATTTATGAATTAGCTCATGAACATTAATGCAGCCTATCTCTGGAAAAACATATGTTTATTGTTGCCACCTGACAGTGAATTTATTCTGCTTTTCATTATTTCTAAGAGATCCACACCTCATACATGTACAATGTATTAGCAGAAACACAGTTTCCCTGCATTACTCATAGCCTACCATTGTATGTTGCACTGTTCTTAACAATTAGTTCCAGATGTTCTCTGAACTCTTCTCGGGATGGGTACTGCCGCTTACGAACATTTTCACGCAGGGTCTGTAAATCCATGGGCCGAGTAATAATCTTATAATAATCTTTGACAACTTTTGGATTTACAGGTGTATGAAAGGGGTACGTCTGAGGATGAAAAGAAAATAAATGAGTGCTTATGAACACAGTACTAGCACAGCTAATCTCAGTTTAACCTCCACAGCTGAATGGGCACTAACATATAAAACCGTTACACAATCAGTTCCTTAACTGCACCAGGGAAAATATAAGCTCAGTGGCTATCACTTTCTTCAACAAAATGTTCTTTAACACCATTGTAAGAAGAAAAACCTCGCAAAGAATTCTGAGATGCTATTTTTGGTTATGCAGCACAAAAACTCAAATCTTCCATTTAATCTTCTGATTTTGCAAGTTTCTGGTAAAATCTGGTCAGAAACAGTGAAGGACACAGTTTTCTCCAGTGCCACATATATAAAAGTATTCTACATTGCTGTATCAAGTGTTATGCATCTTTTTCTGGTTTGGGGGAGGGGAGGAGGTGGGGTGGGGCGGAAATCACAACCCAGGCTTTGAATATGTATCCGTACAGAACAATTCACCGTTATTTTCTGACATGGGCATTTTCATCTCAAAAGGATTCTGAGCCGAGATAGCTTACGCAGTAACACACACCAACTGTGCGCAGGGCAGGGGAAAGGGGTGACACACCACTCATCTGAGAAAAGGCAAGCCTAATTTTGGTGTCTGCAACATGTAACCTACTTCAGCCATATTGCCTAAGACACGGGTTTTTGGCCTCATAGCTTAAACTTACATTAGGAAGATCCCTTATGTCATTGATGATGCCCTCCAAGATGGACGACAGGGTCACCATGGGATCTGTTCGCCGTCGGTGGATAGATTTATGAGGACGCTAAGGAAATCAGAGGCAGAAAAATTAAGGCAGTTCCAAGATGTAAAATATTTATCCACAGAAATCCTAGGCAATTTAGTTTATTAATTTACTGGCCAGGCATCTGTGTTGCACACGCAGGATGCACAGGAGTAGAAAAGAAACTGGCCAGTTGTACAAACAGAAATAGAGATGCTGCACTCAGCTCAGTAACACCTTCACTCACATTCAGATAATCACAGTGAACCGTTGTCCCTACTCGCCGCTTCTTCTTTGGAGGAAGCTGCTGTTTAGGAAACTTCAGGACCAGTGATTTCCTGCGAACCTCATCCGCACTAGATAAAAACAGACAAGTGTAATACTTTCTCCAGCCCTCTTGTGAGTCAAGACCATTTGTCCCCCACTATTGGCTCCGGTCCCATCTGCCATAATACCAAATGCACAACTGAAATACTGCAGTAACAGTCTATGTAAAGCCCTGTCACTTTATTCCTGTAATTAACATACATGTGAGTATTCTGATCTAAACTCTAAACTGTTTCTTCTTACTACCCATCGGTATCCCTGCTTCTTTCCTTACCTCTCAATCAGTTGTTTTCCCAGGACAATTTTTGTTCCTTCTACTTTGATGAGTTCTTCATTATCATTGTGAATGACTGTTTTTTCCAGCTCTTCCTCCTGCTCCTCTGTCATTGCAACAGGATTAGAAGGTGGGGCATTTGTTTGGTAGTAAAGAGGGCAGAACTTATTAGTCCTCATATGGCCAATTGCACCACATGCTCCACATTTTAGCTGCAAAAATATAAGAAAGATGACAAATCAGAATTCATACATAGGCTCCTAGTTTGGAGGCAAAGAATCATTAAAATCCCATAGTCAGACCTTTGGTACATCGCTAGAACAGAAAACGTCTCCAATACCCAAGACCTGCTATAGCATGCTGTAGGTGTGGATATGCTTACTTTCAAGTCTGGACGCTCTTTCATTTTCTTGGGCTTCTTTTCTGGAGGGCCCTTGAGTTTCTCTTTCTCTTGGTTCCGTTTTAACCGCCGTAATTGTTCCTGGATCCTGCGCCGCTCTTTCCGCATTTCCTCACGGTGCTGTTCATCAAATAGAGCAAACTTTCGTCTGGGGGGGAAGAAAAAAAAAAAAACACCACAAAACATAACACAGAAGTTTTTCATCTGAGTTGATGACTTACTAGGTACTCTTTTGCCAGGTCAATCACTGCACAAAATTCATAATACCCTCCAACGGGACAGCCATTAAATATCTCTCTCCACAATTACAGCGCTGGGCTTCTATACTCAATTCTACATTTCTTCATACTGTCGAGAGAATGAAATAGTCTACAGGCAAAGTTAAAAAGAAAGAAAAAATGAAAAAATCATATAGGTCTTACATGAACTCTTCATCCTTGGTAGTCCGTATTCGGCAGTAGGCATCAATAACAGCAGGCTTCCGAACTGTCTCGCACCTCACATATTCTTTCCCATCCTCATCTCTAAACGTGCGATATATTTTGAGGCGGCGGCCAGTTGCAGACGAATTAAGGCTGGTTACAGAGGCAGTGTCATCATCTTTGTGAGAGTTTGCTGAGGCTCCTGAAGCTGATACCACAAGAGAGTGTTTTATTTCCTTGTAATTTTTTTCACACTGTAGAAACATCATTGCCTAAATACAGCAGATAGTTTGGGCTTAAAAACTTCCAAGGATTCAGGAAAATCTAAGCAATAGAAGTCTTTCATTTGCTTGTTTGTGTTCTCTTATCATGACCTATATCAATCTGAAACAAAGGTAAGCTACTGAATTATTCACACAGATTGAGAAGCCAGAAGGAACAGCTACAGTCAACAAGGACCCACAGGTGCCTAAGTGCAACCTGTAAGACAACTGCAACATGACCCTGCAGATTACTTAGTTACAGTGGTTGTGATCATAGATATGGAAATCTGGCAGAAACTGAAGGTCAACAATTATTCAGTTCTCCAACTAGTGTTACAACCAGTGAGTTAGCCTTGTCTTATGTGACCACAGAATCTTTCCAGCACCATCCATAATTTTGGCTGAGAGATTTTGTTCAAAATAACACTGGGTACCTTTTCATAAGGCAACATTCATCAGCAAGTCTTCCACATACCCCTTAGTAAATTATTCCAGTAATTATTTAATTAGTGATTTATTCCCAGTATGGGTTTCCAACAGCAACAATAATATTAACCCAGATGCAGCAAAGCTCAACTTTGGTCATACACATGCAGTAAGTAACAGTGATCATGAGCACCATCATACAGACAGAAGTTATTCACAGGTCAAACACTTCTACCTGCCGGTCAGGGACATGTCAAGTTCTCTGCCAGACTGCACTTCAAAATAAATTCGTCTCCAGGACATCCAAATCTGGCAGCTGCCCAATTACCTCCCAAACACACTGCTACAGCACACTGTATAACAGACACTGCTATCTGCCTACATATTGTGCCTATCTGTTTCATGGCTGTGTTTACACACAAAATCCAATTAGAGTACCATAAACTGGTTGCAGGAACTATTTGTGAACATATCTTGAGAAAACTATTCAAACACACCCTACACGCCTCCCCAACCTTTCCACTCCCTGCCCCCCCCCCCCCAAAAAAAAAAGGGGAAATGAGCAGCAAGTAGCAGTGAATATCTAAAGAAATACCAGATTAAGTTTACAGTTCAAAACAAGCAAAGCTACAGGGCAAAGAAAACACCTTAAATGCATTTTCAGCCAGTAACTGCTCAGGGGAAGGAAGAAGCCCCAGATAAGCATGTCTATACATTCTCCTGGTAAGGAATACACACTCTCCTCTGAGATGCCAGATCAGCTCACTTTGCAGTCTGACACAAAGTTGTGCATCCCTTCCCAGGCATATTCTGGTGGTTGCAGTTACTTACACAGTCCCTTTTTGTCTCTCCTGTCCTTTTTGCCCCTCTCTTTGTCGTTGCCACTGTCTTCTCCCAGAAGCATCCTTTGCAATTCCTTTCGCTCCTGCTCTTCTCTTTCCCGAGAGAGCTGAGAACTAGTTTTCTTGTTCTGTAACATATTCTCAATATTCTTTCCCATCTCTTCAAAGTCACTGTCTTCAGCTGAGCTGCTATCTGTGTCTGTTGACAGGATCTCAGTGGATTCAAGAACCCTGAAACAAGAGGCACCCTAAAAGTCAATTAGTCCCCCAAAAGAATAATCAGCCTGTTACCTTCCCAGAAATACAAAGGTAAAAATAACACCAAGGTTTGAAAAATCAATGTTGCAAATAATAGGCATAATATATTCCCATTTTAGTTGTCCTATAATCCCCATGTCCAAATGATCAATTGTTCCAAGCCAATCTTCTCCAACAAGTTGATCTCTTCATCATCAACAGTACTACATTTCCTCCCCACTCTCAGATCTTGGGCCAGAACAAGGAATAATGCATGAATTCTTCTGGAAGTTCTAAAGAATAGGATGTAAATTGGCAGATTCTACCCAAGAGAGAGATGGCAAACTACTGTTAACAGCAAAAAAAAACCCACCACCATAAAAAAAAAAAAAACAAAACAAAAAAACCAAACCAAAACAAAACAAAAAAAAACGGAGGGAAATAGGATGGTGAACTACTGATCTGTGAAACAGTGGAACATGTCATGCCATTATATATGGCAAACCATGCCCCCTCGTTCTACCTTTCCAAAAGGCCTATCACAGCAAGACACCAAGGTTAACCCATAAGTTTCTATTAACGGTCAAAGCCCTCTTCCTCAGTGCTGTATTTTGTGGGCCCAACCATTTGAATCAACATCTATACCACTATGTATCAGTGAGCCCCAGGCATACATAGCTCTGGACTTTTAAGGTGGGGACAGGGTGGGGTTCAAGGCTGTAAACATTTGATAAGAACTTACTTATTTTGTAAATCAAAGATGCGCTGACACTCTTCTTTGTATCTCTCCTGATGTTCTGCTACAGAAAACCGAGACCCACGTGCAAATTTGCTCATAGGACCTTCCCCTGAACGAGCCTGTTCTGTGGACATTGTACGTACTACATCAATCACTTCCCACCGGGACAGCTTCTTTATCTGGAAAGAGGAAGACAGACTAGAAATAGCTTTAGAGACCTACAACTGAGGTAGCTGACTGTGGATTTCAATGCCAGCTCAACAAGGTCAGAGTAGAAACGCGTATGTCCCTTCCACCATCAGCTGCTGAATCTGTTAGTGAAGAGAACTCCATAATCTTCTCCAGGTTCATGCTCACCTCCTCTTCAGGCACTCCAAATTTACGCAGAAGCTGTTTGGCATTTTTGAGAGAAAGTCGGCGCAGATCAGCATCTGTCCCAGTCACTGTCTTTTTCACTGGCTGAGGTTCTTTATCATCCTGTTCAAAGGAAGGTGCAGCCTATTAATGGCATCACATAATAGTCTTTCTTAGGCTCATCTTCTGATATTTTCTCTTCCTGATGCCCCATATTTACTCCATTTCTCCCACATGACTTTCCAGTTATTGCTCCTTGTCCAACCCAACCTTGGGAACTATACCTTCTGCTGAGTTGGTTTGTTTGGAATCTTTACATAAGAAAATCCTTCACCACAGCCGGTAGGATCTGCTACACCAGTGACTTCTAGGAGGCACTTGCCCTTCATAGCAGCAATGAAGGCTCGTGTGGTGTTCCATGGAGCTGTGCGCACCTACCAGCAAGAGAAACATGCCTTCACAATCCTGCTACCACTGAGGAGAATTCCAAGCTTTTTATTTTGGATTCTTCTAATCATACCGAGAACTTTTCAGTTGATATAATGAGGGTCAATTCCACTTCTTGATCCTTCAGCTGCCCTGGTAAAACTCTATGAAGAACCAAAGTTCTAGATAACTCACAAAAGGCCTTTAAGGCAAAAAGTCTAGTCCTGAAAGGACCTGGCAAGAAGGAATGCCAAATACAAGTAATAAGATTGGCAACAGAGTTCCCAGAAAAGTTGAAAGAATATTTGATCTACTGAATCCTACTTTAAATATGTCCTTTAAATGTAAAGGCCTCATTTCTCTCCTGCCATGCAGATTTATATATCAGCATGCATGCTCATGCATTGCTCTGACAGTACCTCATCATCAATCTTCATTTGGAAATCCTCTTCATTCTCCTCTTCTGGTGCAAAGAAGGATTTCTCCCCATAACCTGCATCCTGTGGAGAAATATTAGGAAAAAATAAGAACCTAAAGTCTTAAAAAAGTTACTAGAGAATAAGAAGCGTCTTATGAATCTCCTGTGGAGGCTTGTCATGCTGAACAAACACACTTCCACAGAGACAGTTGTCTGCAAGATACACTGTGACCCACAGTATCACATATGTCAAACTGCCCAGTATATTGACAAACTCCATAACTAAATATTGCACTTGACTTCAAAAAAATATCAAGTCTCTCTCACAGCTGCATACTGGTTACCTTCTGCTGTACAGTTCCAGGTAGAAAAATAGGCCCTTTCTCGCACCTCCCCTTTACTACCTTTGAGCACAGCTAACTCAGTATCTAAATAATACATGGTAAGAATATAATGTCTCTCTCTGTAAGAGCTGCCTTTTTACAAAGAAAATTTAGCAAGTTGCCAAGTAGTAAGGGGCCTAATTTTCCTACTTTATAGCAAAATTAGCTTTAGGCAGAAGGTGTTACCTAGCCTCACACTCCACAGAACTACTTGTTAGTGACTTGTCTTATAGCCTACATGGAGCATTTACCTTCAGTCGCTGCTCAGCTGCAATCATGCTGTAATAAGCACAGCACTGTTCTGGGGACACCATTGCTCTGATCTCTTCCTCTGTCGGTAGTCTGAAATCTGGCTTTAAAACCCACCAATTTGAGTCCATCCCTGAAAAAAAGCACAGACCAAACACTGAGTAGTTTCCCACAAATGTTGGATGCCATCATAATCCTAACTGTATTTCAAGATTTAGTACCCTGCCGGAATGCTGTCAAAAGAAGGAAATACGACACATCTGTGACACTTAGACCACTGAAAGTGATTGGTTTTTTTGTTCTGCATTTGTCTAAATCAATGACCCCTAACCCAGCACCTGTTTTATCAGCAAGCTCTCATACATTCATGTTCATTCAGTGTAAAAAGTACATTTCAAAAGCCTTTAATTCACCTTTCACTTCCTCACCTCAAACTACTTTTCCCTGTGGCTAGCCTAAAAAGCTTTGTATTACCACCTGTTTATCATTCTGCATTTACAAAACTCAGAACTCAGGCTCTTAGAGCCCTATTAGGCTCATGAAGATGGGACAAGCTTCTACTGGCAAGTTCTACTTTTGCTTGCAAAACACAGCACAGGCATACACGGAGGCAAGGGAACGTGTAAGTGTCAGTGTCGTACATTGTTACTTTATGAGTAAATCATTGCCCAAAGCGTTATTAAAAAAATGTCTAA
The DNA here is from genome assembly GCF_018691265.1 of Tyto alba. NCBI lineage: Eukaryota > Metazoa > Chordata > Aves > Strigiformes > Tytonidae > Tyto > Tyto alba. The sequence continues at coordinate 24,412,511 of NW_024881326.1, read as the reverse complement.
ACTGTAGGAATTTCTCACCATCAAGCACACTTGTGCCAGAAGAAAACACACATTCATAAAAATGAGAATAAATAAAAAAAAACCTATCAGAGTTCATTTCAATTATTCAAAAATGGTTTAATCAGGAAGAGATGTCTCCTCCTCCTGCTCTGTTTGGAACTCCAAGAGCAGCAAAGGATGGCTGGCTGCCACATAAAAATCTTTAAATACCTGTGCGTTTGAAATCGGCACAAAGCTTTAGCCGCTTTCGGATGCTACTCTCCGAGTGTGAGGGAAAGGCCTTCTTGATATCCTCCATGCGAATTCTGCGAGGACGGTCTCTGCTTTTCCAGAAGAGGCGATAAATAAAAACCTACAGAACAAGACTCATTTGTGATGTCCAAAGAAAGAATATAACAAACCTGCAAAGACAGTATAGACAATGCTGTTTCCAGTCACTGCTTCAGACTTCCTACTTAAAACCCATTGTTTCTTATAAATTTACTTAGTGAAGTTTTAAAAGACACATCTGCTTCAGGTTCAGCTATTTTTGAGAATGAGATGTGGAAAAAAATATTTGATTTGAACTTTTGTTTTATCACATTAGAAATGTTCATGCTTTGGTGCAGAAACTTGAACTCGGAACGGCAGGGATCTTCCTGCTCTTCAAACAGCTCCTGAGTTATAATTTTGAATTAAATTGACAGTGAACTACTAGAAATTTTCTCCAAAATATAAATTTGGGGGTATTTCTTTGAATGGTCACTGACAGTCCCAAAGCTTAACTGCCTCAAGATCTAGGAAATCACAGACCTATGAAGCAACTCGCAATTCTGTACTATGTAATAGCACTGTGATAAGAGCCCTTAATGGCTTCTTAGTAGAACACATGTAACTGTTATTTTATACAGCCTAACCACTTCAAAGTTCATTCTAATTTCTTCAGTTTCCTACACTTCCATATAATCTCATAACCTTCTAATTTGGCTAATAAAAAGCCTCTATCATATACTTATCAGATAGGATGCAAGTAAACAGAAAAAGCATGGTGTAAATCATTGGTTAAATGACAGACAAAATGGTCTGTATGGCTAACATCCAACTGTTGCAGTCCTCTCACCTCAGGGGGGAAAAAAGAAAAAAAAAAGAGGTAAAAAAAAAAAAAAAGGGAGCCATAGCAGAGCAATGAGCTTCTGAAATCAAGGCTGACCACGTGAGGGCCATGCCTTTGCCATGGTCTTTTTCCAAAGACCCCTCAGATCCCCAGACTGTCTCTTATCAAATACCTGCAGAAAATCTCTGATATGGGTGTTAGCTCGTTTAGAGTTGGGACCAGGTACTTCATACAGCGGGCACTCCTGACCAACTACAAAAATATCCACTAATTCTCGAACATAATAGCCTTGTCGTGTCCGGATAATCAGGAAATCCGTTTCAGGCATCTTATGTAAATAGATAGGGGCCCGGAAAAGGTTGTTTTCAAATGCCTAATGAGAAAAACAAATCAAAGTTTGAAAGTCAGGATTTGATCAAATTTTCCATAACTCAATCAACAACAACAAAAAAAATCTTAACACACCCCAACAAACCAGTCGTTCCAATGGTACTTCATCATTTATATCACGATATATGATGACGTGCAGTCAGAACATTGCTTGCTTATGCAGATGTAACACAAAAGGATGTAGCACAAAAGCATAAGAAAACCCAAAACAAATGCAGAAAATTTGAAGCACTCTTTGGACTGACCTTTAAGGAGATACTTTAAACAGGGACAGAAAGAATGCATATGCAGAAAAACACTATAACCACAGAAACCAGCCCAGGACACACATACAGTCTGGGAATGGGAGAAGGCAACAGCAGCAAGGACTTTGCTTGGGAAAGGAGACTGTAAGAACCTAACCAGAAGATCGGAGTTCAGCATTTAAAGGTAAGAAAGTTTAAACTAGCACCAAGAAGGCACTAGACTGAGTGTAACTGGAAAGCCTATCCTCTTCTATAAAGGGTTTTCTCCACCCGCAGGACTTCCACAAGCCTTACCTACTGCTACTCTCCCACACTACCCTCGTCCAGTTTCAAAGCTTTCCCCAAGATGGTCCTGTCCTCACTTCAAGCTTTCCAGAAGTCCTGTTAGGCTTGAACAGTAAGCATTGTCAGTTCTGTGATAAATCTTTAATATCAGCCTTTACCTTACTTGTTTCCTGTGGTACAGCGTGGACAGAATTATTGCTGCAGCAAGAGCAGCCAGCATTAACAGAAATTGATTTATCTTTACATTTATCATGTAATCAGGTGGTCCTTACAAGATTCTTAATTCCTCTCCCCATTTCAACTGTATGTATTTCAACAACAGAGAAAAGCTCATAAAAGCAGAAGTCTCCACACCTGATTAGTAACTGGCATCCAGAAGACAGCCAGCAGTGTACTTCTCAGAAAAAACGCATCAGGTTTTGCTTATACCTCATGGACCATGATAATTCCGTATTTTCAATCCCCTTCAACACCTGTTTACTGAGCTCCCCAAGAGCTTTGGCCTCCCACTCAGTTCTCTCTAACAGCATTTCTAATGCCATTACAAAGCAAAGCAGCAAAGATTCACTTCCTGTAATTGCTATCATTCCTACAACAATTTTTAAAAATGTACAACAGAAAGATATTTGAAAAAAAAAAAAAATCCAAGAACTGAATTATTATCAGTAATCAAAGAGACTTAAACTGGAAACAGAATCTGGTTTTTTTGAAAGCTGAACATTATTTGTGATGCAATAAACAGGGCATGAAACATACTGCCTATTAATCCACATTCAATTTTTCTGTCTTCTTTTGCTTGCTTTTCTCACCTGCAGTAACTGGCCTGGATGCAGAGAACCCAGGAATGGAGAAGTGTGACAATAAACAGTCTCTCCATATTTACAGTCTGGAGCTCCCGGATCTTTGCCAGGTTTCTACAACGTAGAGTGAAGGTGCCGTCAGAACTCAGAGAGAGGCAGAAGAAAATCACTGTCCAACAGCAAAACCTGCATACTTACCCTTTTGTAGTAATTTTTAATCTTTGTTGCCATGCCAACCTGCATCATTAAAGGGGCATTTTCCTCACTGTATTCAGCAAGGATGAGATCCCCATCCTTGCCAGTTAGGTCCTGTGGTGTGCGCATGAAGAACATTTCACCCCCGCCAGAAGCCTGACGCTCCTGCTCTCTCATCTGTGCCAGGGAAAAGACAATGTGAGGAAAACAGCACATCAAACAGACCTGCTGTGCAAATGGAACCACAGCAGAAATCAGACACAGAGAAAAATAACCGCACCTTGGCTTTCTTTTTATGTGCTTCAGCAGTGGTTGCACAGCATGGGGCCCTGGTTGGGACAAGGCACCAAAAGAGTATTTCTTCAGGGGAGGCCGATGAAATTGTCGAAGCTTCATAGGACCCATATGGGTGGGAAAGAATGGCTGGCGAAGTTCCACTGCTGGGATAGAGTGCTAACACAGAAACAAAATTGACATGTATCACCCTCAAACCAAGATCATCCTCTTATCCTGCTAACCCTTGTATAATAGAACCTAGTAATAGTTTTAGGTCTGCCATCAGTTATACTAGTGCACTGAAATTCACTTGTTAGCATACATGTTGCGTTTTGACAGAAAGTACTTAGGTCCATGTACAGACCTTTCCTTTCTGTACAGAGACAACTTTAATTTTACTATTTTCAAACGGTGGATGGTAACCGATGAGGGGATTTTTTTACTAGGAGCATGCAAAGCCATTATCTCTATCAGTGGGAGAGAAGTGCATTTGGAATTACATACATTTCTCCCATTACAGACGAGGCTGGAGTCAGATGAGTTTTTAGATGTCACTGAATACCACAATGAAGGAGGAAAAAAGTATCACCTCTTCACCAAGGGCCAGTGAGCAGTAGTTCAAATTCATCACTATCTAAATTATTTTTATAATATCCATATTAAAACACATGCTAGTAGCAGAAGTACAGCCTCACCTCTTGACTATCTGCACTACTTTTCTCCCTTCCCACTACTGCTTCAAGAAAAGAGTACTACAGAAAGAAACACCAAACAAAAGCATGGCAAGTATGATGCAGCAAGATCTAGGACCTAGATTTCAGTTTGATGGGGCAATCAAGAGAAGTTAGTTCAAACACCTAATAATGTTAATTAAACAACATTAAAAATCTCAGTCGTAAACATTAATTCTGTTTTTCTACAAACCCTAAGCTAGAAACCTCCTACCAAGACGCTATCCATCTCTAATAGTGAACACTACTGTGACCACCTGAATGATGTTGCCTCCGAAAGTTCCTCGAAGTCCCTGCTGTTTGGGGTAGTAAAACTCATCATTGGAGAGGTTCCAGGGATCCTTCACCTCTGGCTGAGACATGTTCTAATGCAATTTTAAACACAGGGAGAGAGATGTCAAAAAAAAAAAAAAATTCGCTCCTACATCAATCCCAACCTATAAGGTACTAAAGTTTATGCTGACCTGCTGTGGTTCTTCCTTGATGACACCTGTTTTTCCCAACAGGATCCGACTCTTTTTTAGAGAAGATTCTTTCTTGTTCTCTTTGGATGGAGAGTTCAAAGTCATTTCTTCCTTTTCATCAGGAATTTCTAAAAACACAAGCAATCACACTGTAGGGCTCTTGCCCTAAGGTTCCCTTTTCAGCACTGCAACCTCCTACTAAGCTGCAGCTTGGTCCAGACATTTTAGCCTTTTTGTTCAGTTTCTGGGGGGACTGTCCTCCTTCTATACTCCTCGTTTTCCTCCATACAGATTAATATGAAACAACCCCAACAAATACAGGAAAGCTCCACGCTTAAATCTCTACCTTACCTTCTTCAGCAGTGAGATTTGAGTGGAAGACGGGTGAATATGGGGATTGCTTGCGGTATCCACTGCTCAACACAAAATTTACTAATAATCTAATCAAAGAATGTACAAGATATAGCATATGTTCTGCCAAAGCTATTCTAAATAGTTGAAAGTCAAGGCGACAGGAGTAACAACACTGTTTCCCAACTACACGTATTAATAATCCTTTTCTTCCCCACATATAACACAACACAAAACTGAGTCTGAATTCAAAGATAACATGGACCTGAACTCAAAAGGGATTCCTGAAAAATTCCAGAAAAGCAGCATAAATTTTAAAAGTTAGCAATTTGCGAAGCACGGATTCTCCAAGTAAGATCTTCATACGAGAAGCAGGGCCTGGTAAATGCTATATCAACATCATGCAGAGATCTCATGTTATTCTATATAAAATGAGAATGGGTTCACCTTTGTCATTATTTATGCAAACATCTTCAATTTTGTGGTGTTTTTCAGACTTAGAAAGAAAATACTGTGAGCCTGTTTGTCTTTCCCTTAACCAAGCTCAAATTAAGAGTGATTTTCAAGGTTGCTGGCCAATACCAAAACATTCCAATCAACACATATAGAAATTCTTAGAACTGTCCCACTTTTCTGAGGAAGAAAGTGCAATCCAAGCCATTTAAGTGTAGCGAGATATGCCTATTCTTAAATTATGTAAGGCTGCTTGAAGATTACCAACGCAAAGATCTCAGAAAAAGTGGTTATTTCAGTGGTGTAAATAAGACAAAAATCTCTCCATTTTATAGCAATATAAGCAGCAAGTACATTCAAATCAAAACCCAGGTATACTAAGTAAGTTTGTAGCACCAACAAAAATGCTGACAGGTATTATGCAAAATCATTGTTCCCATGTGCCATTACCGTAGCCTGAAAGAGGCTTAAGGAATCTGCTTCTTCAGGCTTTGAATACAAGCCATGCTAAGAATGGCATGGGCTCATTTGTGTTTTCCTTCTCTACTTTCCCTTTTCAAACTAACATGCATAAAAGTAAAATTAAGACAGCGACTTCTAAAACACACAAAGAGTCAGATTAACTATGTTAAATTTAAGTTTCAGGGCATTAATTTTTATTCTCGTTACTGCTTTTAACCATATACCACACCATTAGTTATTAGCGTTGCCTTCTTCTGCTTAAGGCCTTTGATTACTTGCAAATTATCTTCAAAAGTCAGAAGAGGGAAAGACTAAGTATTGCCTCAGTGTGACTATAAATCCTTGCTTCCATTTCCACTTGCCTTTTCCCATTTGAGTCAAATTCCTGGATGCCATAAACATACCTAGAATTATGTTTTCATCATTTGGATCAAGTGTTAAGACAGGGGGATCCAAGTAGGTTTCCATTGCCTGATCATCCCAGATGATATTGTCTTCCCAACGGCCATATACTAACTCTTCATTATCAATTGGGAAAATAGAATACCAGGGCTTGTCTTCATCCAGGGAAACTGCAACAATCATAAAGTATAATCCTGAGCAGCTGTATACACCACCTCGGCAGAACACCATTTCAGAGCTCATCTCCCACATCTTTTTCCCTCAACCTTCCCCATCTTTCAGGATTTTGAGGCATGACCTCTAAAAGGCAAAAGAAAACTCATCTTGGAAGCAAAGAGGAAGCACAGACCCAAGTCTCAGCTTTACCAACACTTAAGAGGTTTTGCTCCGCTGAAACATAGAGAACCTCCAAGAATGGAATAGGACCTCTAACAGGTTCTAGAGCAAACAAGTATCCCTTTTATCTACACCTTGTTGACAAGAAAAGACCCTGCTATTACACAGAACATGTCTATACAGAACCACGTGTCTCACATATCTATTCATAGGCCAAAGACTGACACCCTCATTACCTTGCTGTTCCGGGGTCTGCTTTTCTTTCCCCTTTGCTATACCAAGGACTCCTGCTACATTTGGTTTCTGTGCTAGTGGAATTGGTGGGTTGAGCAAAGAGCCACTGCGGTTCAAACCTAGAGAAAAGGAAAACAAAACTAAGGTTAGCTTGAGTGAGAGGATTATGGGGCACTGCACTGCCCGAAATCAGAACTTGTGGGTTGCACGGAGAGTGACTTCCAGCCTGAAGCAGGATGGGCCTACTGCTCGTATCACAAAGAGTGTCATGGGGCCATTAGTACACGTAAGACTTATAAAAACACATTCACCCACAGCTTACTGCTGGAGTCTGCAGCCTCTTCAAATTTATGTTGGGCTTGCTTTGCATTTGCTGCATGACAATGAAGCATTTCTATATGGTCCCTATAAAAGCAAGAGGCCTTGAACAGACAGGTGCCATTGACAGAACAGTTGGGCTTGCCTCCAGCAGCTTCCTGTCTTATATCGAACTTTCATAGAAAAAAGAATGACCAAGCAGACCTTCAAGAAATTGTTCTGTGAAGACAGCTACTCCCAGGACAGACCAACTCACCTATGCTCACACATCATTTATGTCACTTAAGTTAATGCTTCTGGAAGGCATCAGACCTAGTGCCTGTGAACAGACCAACCATGTTTAACATGTTACTGTAGATTTTGATGGGACTCAAACACAGCAAGCTCAGGCACAACTGTGCTGAAATGAAAACTGTTATAAAGAGCTATCTCCAATTCACCTATCAAACTCCTCAGAGTGTCTGGTACTCATAGCCGAGTAGTAAAGGATTGACACTATTACCCATTAAAGACCTGACATGCCCATTACTCTTTCCTTGTAGAAGAAGAGCAAAATATAACAAACAGATGGTAAACATTGATTCTACACAAGCAATTTCAATTCAAATGCATGCGTGCCTAAGAGAAGTCTGAAGCTTGTAAGAATTGTTACTTCCTACCTAGAAAAAACAGAATATCATTACTAGTTCAGGGGAAACTTCAGAAGACTGACATAGTATTCTTCCAATTAAAGAAAAAACATATAAAGGAAATTCCATTGGCCTATAAACAGCAGACAGCCTAAGCGTAGCATTGCTTGATAATAATGTAGATGGATCTAGCATCTGGTATTCCACATGGAGAGAAGAAAGCCACAGTTGGTATTTTAGCAGAAGGGACCTACTCTGTTTTTGGAAAAAAAAAAAAAGAGTCTCAGATTTCTGAGTGGAGCTGTGTTTTTGCCAAAAAACGTTGCCTCACAGGAAGAATTACATTCTCTATTTGAGATGAAAGCCGGCAATGAGTCAATTCAACTACAGCTAGTAACAATTCCTATTAGACCACTGATTACCTTGTTGGGCATTGTATGCAGTGGCATTTCTAGTCATGCTGGATGGCAGCCAGCCTGCCAGACTTGCCCGCTGTGTCTTAGTCCCTTTGTGCTTGACGTCTTCTCCGTTCCAGATAACATCATCCTCCCATTGGAGCTGTGTCACCATAAGGAAGTGCTCATCAGCTAGCAGATCATCCTTCTCATCCATCAACCCCACATCCTAGGAGGAAAGAACAGTTGCTTGAAGGCCTGCATTGACCTTATATTTTCAAACTAAAGGAGGAATATTAAAAGTCTCATTTTGCATGGTGGACATTCACCGGCCCATCACCGAGTTCTCATTGTGCAACAATCCCCAATGCCACACACATCTCCACACCTTCCCCCACAGTTCCCCTCTCACCCTCTCATCTGTGTATCCTTTAACTGCCTGCTCCTTCTTCTTCTCTTTCAGCTTGAAACCATAATCAAATCCACTGCCATCTTCAGGGATCCCCAGCATATCATACCAGAGCTGTGCTGGGCCATAGCGCCATTCTGCCACTTTAGGTTTTGTATCTGTCACTTTGTCTATATCACTGGTTGACTGGGAAAATTTCGATTCCACGGGTGCCATCATGGTAATCTGAAGCACAGCAAAGGAGGGAATGGTTATACTGATGCTCTATTTCAGTGTCAGTAAGAGGTTTCTTCCTTTTGAATTTCCCAGCTTATTCTCAGAGAAGTATTTTGAAGAAGCGCTTTTCCATACTTATTAGCTGCCCTAAGAATGTTCTGCAATTAGACTTTCAAGAATACAGAGATTTCTTCTTGATACAAAGAGAACAAGCTCTACTATTGATCCTGTACCACAGATGCAGCCTTCTCAGTAAGAAGCAATCACCTGAAGTCACTGACTAGTATCTAAAGAAGAGCTTCTGCACGGCTGGAATACAAGCCAACTCTGTCCTCCGGTTTTATTTTGGAGGAAAAGCTCTTTACTCTAGAAGTTGCTGTCCAACCCACTACTACCCCCAGTGCTAGTTGGTGACCCTCTCTAAGTCTCAGATATCCCACCTCATCATCTGAAAGACACTGCTCAGGAGGGGGAGGAGCAGCAAACTCATATTCCCAAGGGGATTTTCCTTCCATTCCACTCTCAACTACAACTTCACCCTCCTGTATCTGCACTTCTTGTGCCAACTCCCGATGTTTCTTCTTGCGTTTCCTTCGGGCACTGCGCCAAACCGATGGAACATTCTTTCCAGGGCCAAAGAGACGCAGGAAACGCAGAACCTAGAGCATGAGAAAACAAGAGGGTCAGAGGAAAAAACCCCACTGTGGAATGCTTCTCTGTCTGTCCCTCATCTGAAAAGCAGTAGTGAAAGAGAGCACTCTCAAACTCAGAAGCTTGGCCTGGTACTACAATCCCAACCCCTGATGTAATCAACAGCCTCTTGTTTTTACTTGAAGAAAAGTTTCTGATCCATTTGTTTGATCAATCCTTCCTTTTCAAAAGGATTTATTCTTAATTTCAGACACAAAGAAACTCATAGGGAAGAAAGACTGCCTTTACATTTTGGGCACGTGGTCAGACACCACCTGGAAATAATTATTTTCATTTTGAACAATCCACAACCTTCAGAAAGACACATGGAGACTAAAGAAGAGCAGATAAAATTATTAGCAAAAGAGACAAAACAGACATTTCTTAAGCAACCAGATAAAAACAAATACCACAGTCCAGAAATAATACACTAATTTTTATTTCCATCATAATGCAGTCCCCCCCGTCTGCATACTGCATACCTCCAAAACCTGCACTAATGACAATGACAAACTTTCTCCTCTGTTTCTTCTACAATTACGATTGCTGGCTTTTAAGAACTGAAAACTGCTTCTTCAGAGAACTCTTGTAAAGAGGGAAAGCCTTATTCCCAAATTAACTGACAGATTTAGGAAACAAGATTTAGAATGAGAGTTGTAAAGACATATCCTATTAATGTTCCCCTGTTAATCTGTTACGCTGATCCCCAAAGGAAATAACATTTATATGACCACTCTTTCCATCTCTGCCCAGAGATGCACACGCTCTCCTTCTTCCCAAAACTCCCTCAGATTACTTCTGAACCCTTTAGCCAGTTTCAATGACCTTTCACCAAGAGTAATGGTCTCAGACGTAGTTAGGCTGCTAACAGTTTAATGAAACACAAAGTCCACTTCTCCACATGCTATTTTAAGTGGTTTCATCAAGAAAAAGTGCTACATTAACAAGCACATTCTCAGACATCAAACAATCACCGCAGCCAAATCTACAGGATTTCAGCCTTTGTCAGCTCTAGTGCTCATTAATGAATTATGAAAAGTGCTCAGCATTACAGCCTGCACTGATTTCTACACCCACGCGGCACATTCAAGACTGAACCAGTCCCTAACATCACATGTTGACCACCAAAGAACTGAACACACCAACTGTTAAAAAATACAGTAACAGAGCAAACACCAAATCTGCAAAAGCCGATAGCATCCAGAAGGCTAACTTCTGTGCTAGAGCCTCACCTTAGATTTCTGATAGACAGAGGTTAGCTAAATCATTAAAACACAACAATTATGCAAATTGCTCAGCTCTTCCTTACACAACAGCTGTGATGGAGGCACACATGAAACCAAGCTATCCTGGCTCATAACCATCTCTTTGGCAACTACAAGCTCATCTTTATTCTCCTTCCCCTCCCACATTTCCTCTCCTCTTGATAGCTTTAAAACTTTCAAAATAATGAAATACATCAACTACACATGCTATTTGGGAGCATTTACAAAAGCACTGTAATGAATTCACTTTGTGCAAAAAACAATAATTCTTTCAACCAACTTGTTATTAAGCTAATTTCTCATCCATACTCAGTGCCGTTTTGAGGGGGGATTAAGTAAAGGATACAGATCACAAGTTGTTTCAGGAAGAGCATACCAAGTTCAGGACAGCATGAAAGTAGAAGCAAATGTTTGCCAGAAAAGCCAGAAAGCAGACAGATTAGCATTATGTTTTTTAATCATCTGGCAAAAGTATTCTCTACTATCTCAGAAAAACAATTTTCACAAATCAATAGACCTGTGGCTATGGTCTTACAAAACAGTAAAACATTATTTCAGATCCTGATTTATATGATGCTTTTTGAGAGGCTCCTGAAAATGGCAGGAAAAGCATTAAATGTTAGGCAGTCTGGAAACAGCAGCACACAGAAACTAAAGAAGGCACTGAGGTGAGCAAGAACATCTATGTGATTACTTACCACATACCCTTAATACTATACGATTCATATTTAGAGGGCTTACATGATACAGTTTCTGTCACTTCCACATATCTCTTACAATACCTTGCCTGGTCGAAATTCCGGGAAGAGCTCTGTAACACTTGGCAACTGTTTGGTAGCATCTCGCTGCATGATTCCTGCAAGAGGAAGTGTGAGTTTGCCTTCCTTGGATTCTGCCTGCCTGGCTTCTTGAGGTCCCATCTCTGACTCAGAATCAGAGCTGCTGCTGAAATCCACCTTGTCGGAGGCAGCAGAGGAAGGAGCAATGATGGAGGGCAAAATGATACCGTCTCCATCTTCAGATACTACAATAGAACAAGCACCTTATAAACAAACAGGTTTCCTCCCTGTCCCCTAGTACAACCCCATAATGCCACATCTACTGTTTATACCAAGTTATGCAAAAATTAAGCCTCTGCAGGTGTTATGAGTACCATTCTGGTTTAACCTTTTCATTTTATCCTAAGCGTTCCAGGTGAATTTCCCAGCTACAAGTGAGAGGATGAGATAAAAAAAAAAAAAAAAAAAAAAAAGCAGTTTCATTGTCAATATCAGTATTTTAACAATCACTGGAAATACAGTATTTCACCCTACCTTTCAGACAATCCTATAACATTGCCTATCAGGACAAAGACCCACCTTTAGATGCAGTCTGCAGACCAAATTCTGATGACACGTGGTGCTTGTCACAGAACGCACTGCTACACAGCTGTGTTTGCTTCCTTCAAACATTCATATCAACAGAGAGGAGAAAGTCCTCACTCACCAGTGGCAGCTGCATCTTTTTCATCTTCTTTCTTTCCAGGTACTGGAGGTGGTGGCGGTGGTGGCATCAACTTGGAATCAATATCTTCACAGTCAGCATCATAATCATCCTCATCTTCATCTAACCAGTCAGGAGACAAGACTACATATTAAGCAGGCAACAAAAGGTAACCAGGCACCCTTCCCACTTACACTATCTCACAGTTATCCCAACCTGATGGGAAGACCAGGTCTTCTCATCAGTAAGACCATTCTCATTTTATAACTAGATGCAAAACTCTTATAAGTTCAGCTTCCTGCACAAACTCATCTGCAAGACTGAAATTTAAGGTGTGAGAAGGAGGGGAAAAGGCAAACTGACGGAAAGATAACTGAAGTACTTAAAAAAAATATATATATATTCTGCTATCACCTCCCCTTATTCATGCTTTGCAGAGCAAATAAAGCTGCCAAAGAAGTAAGAAAAATGTAGTTAAAAAGCCCAAATCACTTTTACATCTCATTAACCATAATATGTCAACAAAAAGGTTAAGTGTAAGGAAGCTTTAAGGAATATACAAAGACTTAGCATTTACACTAGCAGTTACTGAAACAGAAAAGCAGTATGTCTTTGAAAAATATGTTCTAGGTCAGATAGAGATCCCTGGAACTGACAAAAGAACCGAAGTGCCTTCTGCAGAAAGTCACTTCAGAAAAAGAATTCAAGGGTAAAACAGAAGAGATATTAAGATTGAAGTGTCTCTCTAAGGGTTCAGGACCTTATCTCTGTCTTCAAGTATCTCTAAGAAGCACCTGGCCTCCTGCATAACCCTCTTCCTAAGAACACAGATTAAAGAAAAATGAGCAGGTATTGAGTATTCTCTCCAGGGGATCCCAGAGCAAAAGGAGGATCCTGGTTTCTCTTCTGAGTACAGTTTAACTCTAATCAGAACTAATTCTTTAAAAAAGGAAGATATCAAGCAGTGGCTTCATCCAGTGAACACAGTTTCACAAAAGTTTACATTGGGTACTTGAAGCAAGGAGTGAAAAGGCACAATGTCATCCGTTTAAGAGACTGCCAAGGACCATTGCCCCAGAATACCTTCTACAGGTAGAACCGTAACACTAATCCCCTTTACCTGGTCTTCGAACCGGCTGCAGACTGCCCATTGCCTGCTTATACCTACGGCTCTCATCTTCCGCCACTTCGTTAATATCTGAATAATCAACAGCATCTTCCGTGCTCTTAACCCAGCCTAGGAAGAAAAGAACTCTAGTCACACAAAACTTTATCCTAATATATATTACTAACTTCAGACCTCACTATCTACATATGAATCCATTCCTATGCTTCCTTTTCTAAGGGGAACAAAAACATCTGATTAACATCTCCCATTGCAGTATTTTTACCATCATTCCAACAGCTCTGAATTTCCCCTAAAGATTGGTAAGTAACCAACTTTAGCACGAGGAACACCCTTCACTTACTGAGTGAATCTGTTCAACAAGCTCAGAGATAAGAGAGGCATTATAATGTTGTGTACTAAATATGCTTGTTTAACACAGGGGAAAACACAAAATAAACTTATTTACGAGGGAAAAGACAAAATAAAAAACCTTGTTAAAAATTAAAGAGGACAAGTGCAAAAATGACCAGGAGATAATGTGGGATTCACTCTGACAAGAAGGAGAAGGGGAGGCCTTTGCCAGAGGACCTCTGACCAGATAACATCACAATACTCACTGCAGCCCCCGATCACCTGGGTGCGTTTCTTCCTCTCCAGTAAGAGCAATAGTACTGCAGACCCTCTGTTGTTTAACTACAGCTACCCCAGTACCACACCTTCCTCATCCAGGTGGACTCCCTCGGCCTCCGGGCTGTCGTCCTCACTGGCTGTGATCTCAGTGATCAGGTTGCCCAGTCCCAGCACACCCAACCCGGCCAGGTGCTTCTTGGATTCCTGGAGAGACCAGAGCCCCGTCCCAGCTGAGAGGCCCCGCCAGCCGGGCCGGGCCGAGCCCCGTAACCTCCTGCTCGGTGCCGTCCCGGAGCCGGCACCCCGGCCCCGGCCCCCCCCAGAGCCGCGGCGCTGGGACCCCGGTTCTTCTCCCCCCCCACCTCAGCCGGCGCCGCGGGCCCCCCCGCAGCGCCACAGCCCTACCTTGTCGAGGACGCTGTCCCCCTCCAGCTGCCCCGCCTCATTGATGTTGCCGAAGAGGAACCCGGCCAGCGAGAACGGCTCGGCACGGCCGCCATCCGCCTCCTCCTCGCTCTCCGAGTCGGACATGGCGGCGGCGCCGACCCGGAAGCGGAACCGCGGCCGGCGGCGCCGGCGGAGGCCCCGCCCCGCCCCCCCCTCCGGTAGCGCAGTGCGGAAACGGGGTCCGGCTCTCCACAGGGGAGCACGGCGTTCAGACCAGATGCGTTACAAACAGCAGGGCGAGTTAGTACAAGAGCCAGAGAGATGAGGAAAAGTTTATTACAACTTAATTCCGCATAATTTAAAAAAAAAAAAAAAATCCTTTAAAACTGTTAGCTGTAATACAAATTATTTCATAGTATAAAATCAAGTTGCCAGTGTATGTATCAGTACCACGCTCAAGAGTCTTGGTCTCCCACCACTGACGAGCACTCCTGGCAGGCCACCTGGGGGGTCGGCACCCCTGCCAGATCCATCCCTTTCTTGGGATCAGCCCAAGCAGCACCGAGGGTTTTACAGAGCAAGGTTTAGCACTCGGAGACAAAGCACTGTGAGGCTCTTCTGGTTTAAATTTCATAGAAATTGCTAGAGCTGTAAACCGCAGAAAGCACTTCCACATCCAAGTGTGCCTCATACAACCTTTGGACACACAATTCCTGAACTGCTCAGCTCCTTGTGGATGGCTTCAGCTATATTTAAAAAAACACTTAAGAATTTCAGAAATCACTTACAAACTGAAAGATTAAAAAATCAGTCTCTTCACAGAGTATCTTCTGTGAATTCAGACATGCACATTGTTTTTATTCAGTAACGAACTGAGGAATCTAACAGTTTGGGAAACCCTCACAGTTAACCCAGGCTTTCCGATCTCCCAAAACCAGACAAAATCCAGCCATGGGACTGTGTGAAGTCTGTATTTGTTACCTGACCACACACACAAAAAAAAAAAAAGTGGAACAGAATGGATTGTAGACAGAAGCACTGGACTACTTACAATAAAATGCACCAAGAATTTTAGAGGGGGCGGGGGGGAAGGAAGATCACAAACTCAGAATGCCCACTGAACGTACATTGGATCCATGTGCTCCTGAAGCTCATTCTCATAAAAAGCGGAAGGTGGAAAAAAAACAGCTATCAGCCAGCAGGACTTCTGCTCCTGGCAGAAAGCAGCAGAAATACAAGGCATCTAAATGACTATTAATGAAGTTTAATGAAGTACTCCAAAGCCAGGAAAAAGTGTCTGATGGTGTTCAAAGTTCACTTTCTGTTCATTTTCATTACTATCATGTTATTCTCCTCAGTACTGTTGTGCAAGCAATTTATTAAGTAATCTAGATGGGGATAAAGTGTTCTAGCATAATGTAATCAATTCAAATAAATTGATTAAGTAGTTGAATATTATCTCACCATACTCTCTTCCAGTTAACACCAGGATAGCTGCTCTTGTAGGCCTAGAGAAATGAGGGAGGAGGGTGTGATAATACTTGTGCACAGGATTTCTTCTCCACAAAAATCTTGTAATCCAGTTAGGAATAACCACAAAAGATGCAGAAATAAAACATTTCAGTATGTGAAAAAGTAAAAACTTTTTAAAACAGTAGTGGCTTCAATACAAAATTGCAAATACATGTAGCCAAAAAAAAAAAAAAAAAAGGTGCCTGTTGTTGAAATTAAGTCTATTTAAGAGAAGTTCAAACATATCACAAACTTTTTAAAGCACATCTTTGAATGAAGCAAAATATGGGCTTGCACCAGGGCAACTAGACAGCCAATTTAGGCCTGACCAGCATTAAAAAAAAAAAAAAAAACATGTGCACTGGCTTAAATAAATACATTTTAAACGTTATAAACTCTATTTACTCAGTTACTGAAATTTACCTATAGAAAATCATCCTGAATTACAAGGCACAGAGTTAATTGGTGCCTGCAAGTCAAGCCCACACTAAAGGCCTACTGTATTTGCTATGCTCTGCCTTTACATTAAGAGTTCACCTCACTGAAATACTCCTACACCTTCACAGCCTGCAGGGCACCGTGGTAGGAGCCACATCTGGAACTGCACTTTTCTATGTGTGCAAAAGATGCAAAGACACTCCAGGCAATGGCACTTGGTGAAGAAAAGTATGCAGAGTCCCTAGACTTCTGCAAGCATCATGCATAATGGGTGTTTTGGTGTTACCTGCGATCAGGCAATGTTTGGAACTCGCTTCGCTAGCCACATATACCTGCATTTGGATTAACTGTAGTAGTTTATGGGTTGCAGTTGGCTAAAGCAATACCAGTACAAGCATACCTCACATATACAAAAATCGCAGTTAGTGTCAGCATCAGTTACATCAGCTGAAGAAAGGCACATTCTCTTCAAAGAGGGGAGTTAGAGCACAAATACAAGTGTTTCTATCCACCTGGTATTTTGCCCATAACAGATAAAGCAAGGTCAAATTAACACAAGATCCCTAATAACCTTGTTGAAGTATTTTCTGTCATCTTGCAAAACTGAGGCTTTTTTTCTGCCCAGGGTATACACCAGTGCAGTTTTTTATGTGTGGGAATCACAAGAAAGCAAGTTCTGAATTACCAATTGAGGCTGCATCCGGACAAAGACAGCACTGTCAACTTCAGACAACAAAGCCCAGTCCAGCACCACTGGTTTCACACAAAGTATCTTTGAAGCATGCTGCTTTCATGCCACCAAGCTGCAAGGTTAAGTATAAGGATGGTTTCATATGCTCACTCCTCAGCTGGTCCCAGAATCACACATAAAGAACAGTGCACATCCTGAAAATAAAAGCCAGCTGCCACTCACTAGAGCTGCTAAAGAAAGTTAAAAAGTACGTAAACAGAACTTCAGTTAAAAGAGTTTATAAAAACCGATCACCTAGTAGAGAGGAGAAAACTGCCCAGGTAAACCTATCCAGTGACAGGGTAATCATTACAAATTTAACTGAAACCATCAGTAAGTTGACGGGAAGAAACGAGGGCTTCTGGTTCCTATAAATAGAACCTCCAAATTTTCTGTCAATGTTCTCCCAGAAAAACAAAAAAAGAATTTGCTGTACAAATCTCAGGTGGTAGCCCCAAGAACATTAAGAAGTGAAGCAATGAATTCCTGAAGAGCAAACAGGCTGCGATCAAGTCTCAGGGATTCATCAAAGGGACCACACTGAAAATCTTGTTTTGAGAAGTGTCATCCCAACTACCTTGATCAATCCAAGAAGGTAAGTGTTAGCTTTATTCTCAGGGTGCAAAGTCTCTTCAGAGAGTGAAATAAAAACTCAGTTTAGAAGATTATGGAAGACTTGCATCTAAACTGCTCTTCCACCTCTCCAACTCAAAAGCATGAAAATCACTCAAATGAGTGATTCATCATTATTCTAAGTTTCTTACATTAGGAGAAATCAGCTCCTGCTTCTATTAATAAAATCATTGCAGGTGTTCCCTGGGTCTTGCTCATTGCATTAAATATGCCTTATGCTAACTCTTCACATAAACCATCACAATTCACTATAAGGTGAATCTCAGTAATATTTCAGGCATTTTTTGCATGTAAACAAATTGTTTTCAAGCTTTAAATTGATAAATTAAAACAAATGGACAGCCAGACTTCTGTTTGTAAAACAAATTCAATCAGTAAATAAGAGAGAGGAAAAGCAGTAGCTACACTTAAAGCAAAGTTATCAGAATTTGTGCTTTTCAGCAAATCTAGTAACTGATGGCTATCTAGTAAATAAGTCTGGCTTCAGAGAAGTCCCTTCTTTTATTTTCCTCCACTAAATAAGGACAGAAGCCAAGTGATCCCTGGAGAAGCTGAAGGCTGGAACTTTAGAAATAAAGTAGATATTTGACCTCTCAGTTGGAAAGAAAAACTGTTCTGTTTCAGTTTCCCTGAAGCAATAAGACTGCAAGAATATTCATTGCATAAACCATTTCTGCTTACAGCTGTTAGTGCAAGATGCAAATCTTCAATTGAACTCATTAAAAAGCCCTCCAAGGTTCTAGTCAATATTCAGCTTCAAACATCCATCACCCAAGGTAACTACAATAGGACACATTTTCTTGTGTTCTTCTTTGTCACAGGATACAGAACTGCACGCACAGCTTCAGCAAACACCTCCCGAACACCCTCCTGATTCAATGCTGAGCACTCCAAATATTTGACTGCTCCAATTTGTTTAGCCAGCGAAGTCCCCTGCTGTGGGGTAGTGGGAGCCAAGCTTTGCTCTTTCAACTTTTTAACTGTTTCCAGGTCATTTCTCAAGTCTCTCTTTGTGCCCACTAAAAGAACGGGAACATTTGGACAGTGGTGAGAAACTTCAGGATGCCATTTGTGCCTCACATTTGCATAGGAAGAGGGGCTACCAATGGAGAAACAGATGACAAATACATTGGTTTGAGGATATGAGAGTGTGCGCAGGCGGTCATATTCCTCCTGGCCTGCAGTGTCCCAGAGATTCAGGCTAACTGTCCGGCCATCAACAGTCATTTGGGCACTGTAGTTGTCAAACACAGTAGGGATGTACTCTTCTGGAAAGGCATTGGTGGTATAGCTGATGAGAAGACAAGTTTTTCCCACAGCGCCATCTCCAACAACTACGCACTTTATAGTCTGCATTCTTTACTCAGAAACAAAGTCCTGCACAAAACAAGAAAAAAAAGTCAGGACAACCACATTCTGTGATAGCAATTTGAAAAATAAGCTTTAACAAGTGTTTTTAATATTGCTAACAATTTCTTATCACAGCTAGACACACTCAGTGTCTCAGAAGCCATTATGAAGAGCTCACAATAGTGAAATAGAGATGCAATGAGTTGAGAGCTCAGTGTCAACTGGCCGCATTCCAACCACAAAAGCACAAATTAGCCACATTCCCACAGACTTGCCTTACTGCTAGACAATTTCCCAAAGGCAAAGGGACAAGCCCCTAGAGGTACCTGCAAGTGGAAAGGGATCATCACCTCGGACATAGTAACAAGATACTCTGTCATTTGTACGTTCACACACACACACCCTCTAAGATTCACACTCTTGTCTACATAGCCCACCGCCTAAACAGTTTACCACATAGAAAGGTCCAAAAATTATATAATAAACCAAGATACCCATTGCTGGGCTGCACTACTCCTGTTTACTATAATAATTCACTCGCCTCAGGATCAGTCAGACCTCAAGAAACTGCTTTATTTGGAGGACACCAGATAAAAGGTTCAGAAAGTAGCACATACAAGAAAGGCTGTTCTTTGAAATATAACTAGACATAGTATCCAGATTAGAATACATAAAGAATTTTTCTAAAGAATCTAAGAACAAATTATTCTCAGTAATCAGTGACAGAACAAACAGAACTTAATAGGCTTAAGCTACAATAAAGAAAGATTATGCTGACCATTGGAAAAATACATGCTGAAAAAGATCAGCAAACAGCCTTCTGAGGCAGACTGGGGAATTGTTACAGAAGGTATCTGACACTCAAAGGCTTCCCATTTCCCTTTCCTGATATGTGAAAAGTAGGTTTGATAATCAACTGGATATAGCCTAAAACTGAATTAATTCTAAACTTCCATCACATGAACAGCAGGAACTTTGAAAACAGCATGGAACAACTACAAGCAGTGATTTGTTGTATGCTGGAGTTCCACTGCTAGCCCGAACAAGAAAGAACTTGCATCTGCCTTCTCACCCAAATGCCTTTGAGGTACTATCAGTAATCCTCAACTTGCAACCAGCAGCAAATACACTGCTTCAAACAGAAGAAACAAATAGTGGGAGGAACTATATTGCATATTCCAGAAAGATCACAGATCCAACACCATCAAAATAGCAAAGGGAACATAGGAAAATGAGCAATAGTGAAGTATTTCACTAATAAGGCATGAAACCCCCTCCCTCCAACCTCCTAATCAAGACCATCCAAACAAATCAGCAACTCATTACCATTTAAGTCTCAGCTTTGTCCTTTCTGATAGGGTCTTAATCTGTACCCACATACTGCTGTCTTCCCACTGGGAGCACACATGTGATTCTTCTGTACTAAGTGAAAACAGACTACTCTAGGCTTTGGCATGATGTTGCAACAGGCAACTCAAGTGATATCAACTGTGGTGACCACAACATACAGTGCTTACGGAAGTATCGACGTATGTACACCCGCACTATTGAAAAACCAATCGGTAGTGGAAAACACTGCAGAAACCTTGCTCCAGAAAGACCCAGCAGGACATTGGAGGGGAAGAATTTGGAGGAAAACAGGCAGGAAGAAGATGCAGAAGCAATTTATCCGTGTTGAAAATGGCAGGAATTACATTTCTAAAACAACGTTAATCACCTGAAATGAAATCTGGCAAATATTTTTGAGCTTCAACAGAAAAGCGTGCATGTGAGTTTCATCATACATCAAAAAAAATCAGTCAACCCCTTTCTAGGCTCCAGTCAAATGTAAAGAGAATTGTATATGCAACTGCATATTGTAAAGGTAATCAGTAAAATGAAAACAGCACTGACCAAAAGCTGAAAGCAGGACTGAATATGTTATTCCAGAACAGTTGCACCAAGGTTTTCATTTAACAGGGCTAGGGAAGAAAAAAAAAAAAAAAAAAAAAAAGTTCTGTCAAATTAAAGGCTTAGAAACATTTCTTGCATTTTGCAAACCCCAAAGTTTAAACCCCTTTTAATATAAAAATTACTTAAAATATTACAAATGAAACATTTTTAGCATTATATTATTAATAGAGGTTGAACACTGCTACTGGCAGCATACAATACAACACAGTATTTCTAAACACAAAGGATCTAAGTGCTACAAGCAAACAGTGACAGAAGAGCAACGTATTTCAATACCATAACACTGTTGTACCTGATGATGCAACCGTAGCTCACCATCCTAGTCTCTACTGCTGCTCTCCCTGCAGGGCCGATCGCTACCTCCTTTGACACAGTGCCACGCTCCCTCCCGCAGTGAGGCTGCCTTCAGAAGTTTCCAAACCCTGTTTCCCCTTCCCACCCAGGTAGCATGCCAACTCCTCAGCTGTGACCACACACTGAAAAACCGTGAGGAGTTGTTTCATCCAAGTAGTACCACAATCAAGCAAGTTGGTACAGCCAAGCCAGTGGTAGCATATGGTGAGGATGAATCTCGGAGGAGGAACACCATATGCTGCTATTGCTGACAAAGTATCACTGGACTGCAGCACAGAGAACAGGTTTTAATTCCTGCATTTACTTCAAACCACTTAAGTACTAGAATATGATGTGCCAGAAGCCTTAGTGGCGAGCAACAATTCCAGAGCAAAAGGTTTTTTCCACATGAACTACCTATGCAACGGACTGCTATTTTGATCAGTCAGTAACAAGTGACACCACAGAGATGGCACAACTAAGTCAGGTGGATACGTGCAATAAAAACTCAACTGTAGCAACAAAAGTCTCATGGAGAATGAGTTACAGAAAGCCTTTCATGTGCCTAGCTCCCAGTTTCTAAAGTAAAAAAAAATTGCAAAGACTTGGAAACAGATCTCCCTAAAACACAAACCAGGAGCTCTCCCAAGGGCTTATACCTCTATGCATTTCTGTCCAGAGCTTTTCACAGAAAGACAGGCTATCTGAGAATTGCACCCCTACCTGCACACACCAGGCACTGGTATCTGGAGGGTCATCACACCAATACTGTAAGACAACATAGGCAGTTTCATATGTTGCTAAACTACAAAGCCACATACCATCAGCAGCTCAAATAGCTTGATTCAACCCAATTTAAAATTTCTAGTGAAAGTATGTTACCCAAAGATTATTTCATTTGGGCTTGATTTAAGAGGTCATTAGAACTTTCAATTCAGAGAACAGTAGTAAAGTAACAAAAAAGCCTGGAACACAAATGCTCTTTAACAGAATTAGTATCTTGAATTAACTGACTAAGGCTTGGATTTTAGAAGAGCAACATCTGCAGTAGAAAATAGCTCCAATGCAAACATATCAAAGCATCAGGCCAAGTATGTACTACACAAATGCAATTAAAGAGCTTGCAGGCTTTTAAGTATGCTTCTCTGCAGGGCTCCTTTAAAGTAGGTTGTCTTAGCTGAAAGGAATTGTGTAGCATATGCAATACAGAAAAACAAACACACACCAGGATACACATGATTTAGTACTGAAGCACAAAATTTAGATAAATTAATCGAAAGTAGAAAAAAACCTCCTGCCCTCCAAAAACCTGTATGTTGTGAGCAGGTTTGGTTAAAAATTTACATGTGGAAGACAGGTTTTTTTAATTTAAGCCCCAACCAAGCAAACAACAACCTCTGTCAGGTCTTTTCTATTAAATCCACATATCACTCTGTTCAAAATGTATAAAGTCTCTATTTATTTTCCCTTGTAAACAAGTTGCCTAGCAATAAAACTCTCCTAAGATAGCAAGAACCTGGTGTTCAAATTGCATGGAAAATTTGGCGTTTTTCCTCAAGCATCCTTGAACTTGGCATTGCATGCCATTTGAATATAAATATATGCTGAAGAAAAACCATACTCCGAAAGCAGAATTACCAACAAACATTACCAAGAACAGGAAAATTAGTTTAGGGTTTGTTTGGGGTTTTTTTGGTGACCTTCAAAATAATTTTTTGGGAAAACTTTAGAGAGAAAAATTCCATGTATAACAGGTAACAAGAACTGAAAAAAAAAAAAAAAAAAAACACCAACAACAAAACCACAGATTAACATGTCAACGCATCAAAAACAACACTTAGAATTTAGAAATGAAACAGAAAGCTGGGCACAAGCTTCAAATCCAAGTTTAAAGGTTATTTAGCAAGAGAAAGGAGTGAATGGGAAGCCCAAAGTAGTGAGAGGTAATTTGGGTTGTGTAGTGCCACCAGAGAAAGGACTTTGATTACAGTTAAGGTGGAAAATCATCAGAACATGAAGAGTTCTAGCAGCTACAGCAGCAGAATGGGAATAATTTTAAAAGAAAAAAAAGAAAAACAAACCCAAATACCTCACAAAGAAGTGATTTGCAAAAATAGATGAGAGTTATTTCTATCTTGACCATCAGTGCCTTTGAATTAGAAAACTGACATTCCTGTGTGGGTTAGTTTTCTTCTCAGAAGATGCTGCAAAGTCTGCCTTCACTGCCTGCACACCTGGCACTTCCTTTGGAATCGGCAAGATTTCAATCAGTGTGTTGAGACATCATCTGGAGAACTGCTCCCATTCTGACCTAATTACATATTTCCTAGTATCATTAACACAGACAGCTTGCTCTTCTATAACCCAGCCAGATATCTGCTGGGGAAAATCACTATTTGGATTCCACTCCCCTCCCCACAAAGCTATTGTAAGTGAAAACACAGAATAATCTCATGTTGCACCAAAATTTTTTTGTGGGAGAAAAAACTTCTAGATCTTCCCTTTAATATTTCTGAAGGAAAGTTCCCTGTCTGGTGAGAGAAGGGAGAGAACAGTGACAGAAAACAGAGAGGAAACATGAACCTGAATTCTTCTGGGGCTTTCTAGATTTATGCTTTTTACACTTCCTGCACTTCAAAAAATTCTTGGCAGAGGAACTACTTAGCAGGACATGTCTCTGCCCTTGCTATGTTAACACCTGATACCTCTGTTAAATGAATTTTAGCTTTGAGATTGCTCTTTATAACCTAATTTTCAGAGTTTTTCAGGTCTCCCGTAACTCTTTCCAGTATAGGGCCCCATTTTGGCCAAAACCAAGCAGAAAACACACTAAGTTCAGTTGAAATCACTGAGCTGTGTCATTCTGTTCAGCTACCACCTTTGATCAATCCCTCCCTGTTTTGCAGGCTGAGACATTTCATACTGCTTTATCAGGAGCAAGCAGAAGCAGAAGTTAAGAAATCTAAATGACTTAATTGCTCATCTTTCAGTAACAAAAACTAGATCAGAGATGATTCACTCTGTCCGCCTGATATGTGAAGTCAGGCAGAAACTTTCAACAATGAACTGGGTGGATAAGACAGTTCTAAGTATATCCTACCATCCTCACCCATGCAAAGGAGTTAAAAGATTTTTTCATGTGTGCAGCTGAGCCACCAGACCTGACAGGGAAGAGAAAGGGGCTCTCCACTATTTAATCAAGACTGTGTTACTATTCCACAACAGCTCAGCTTACGCGCCATTGTTTTAGGCCAGGGCCAAACGAATGGACAAGTGCCAGACCTTTAGAATGCATGCCAAGAAAGAGTGAAAAAGTTAAATGGGAGACCTCATCCCTAATACCCTTCAGCAATGAATGACCTACTTGGAATTCTCAGTGCCTTTCAAAGTTTTCACAAGCTTTCTGTCCTGCCACTTACCTGCAGGAGAAACAAAACACACCGCCACAGACTGAGTGGCAGCAGTGGGGAGAAAAAAAAACAAATCAACAAGCCAAGCCAGATTTCAGCAGCACAGCAGGAACCCTGCAGTGCATGATCCAGAGCTCCACATGAACAGCAGAATCAGGGAAGCTCATTTTCTGCAAAGCTCTGCCTGGATGTTCAGCTCCCATGCACATATTACTGACACCTATCAAGACTGCAATTCTCACTGGTTGTTCCCTCAGCATGAATACTAGAAAGGCCTTATCCCTTTTGGCAGAAAAAGTTGTTCAAAAGAAATAAAAGAAACCACCCAAAACCTTTCATATAATGTTTTTAAAAGCTCTACCCCTGTCAAATTAGGCTGAAATTGGTTTATCAATTTAAGGAGGTTTTTTTGTTGTCGGTTTGTTTTTTTTTGGGGGGGGGATGAAACATAAGCTTTACCATGTAAACAATATTTCTTAGGGAACCACAGTGAAGAATGAAGTGGTCTGCCTGAGGTATTTGGGCACCTCAACCACATAAACCTCAGTGCATCAACACTCTTACTACAGTCACTCATACTCCAAATTTTACAGGAGAGCAATCATATTAGTGGCCAAGTATCAATGACCTTAAATTCTGTGAATCCAGTATTATGTTTATTGGACAATAAATATTTCCAAAGGGCATTAGTAACAAGCTCGTGAAACAGCTGCCCAGCTGTGAAATAACACTACACCAAGGTGCAGCTGCACAGACATACATGAGCTAAAAACTAGGACTTCAGTAGATACCTGAATCCGCAGTATATGAATGAGACACTCACTATGCCATAAGCAAAAGCTGCAGAGTATTAAACTCGATTTTCCTCCTGCATCCACATGCAGAAACATGGTCTCATCAAGATAGGTACCCTTCACAATTTATTTGAATACCAGCAACCTTGATGCATTTTGAGAGCGAGTACCATAAAGGTGTAAGACTAGGAGCTGGGACTGCAGGGTCCTGTGCCCAGATCCACTACACACCTCCTGGGTGACACAAGCAACTTTCTGAGGTCCTGGATATCACAGTCAGTTCATAAAAAGTAAATAACATGTGTCCTTCATACCTTTTATAGATCTGTCAAGGTCTTATTCAGTACCGTTGGCTAAAAGAAAATAAGACAGTACCTCAGACATTAGGTTCTGTGAAGAGGTGCATTAGGCATATTGCAGGATGAATGATAAATCCAGTTAAAGCATTCCTGATCCCTATTCAAGGGGGGAGGGGAGGGGGAAGTCAGTCTATCTTCCTATCATCTTTTGTCACCTGGAATTCATTGGCACTCTAAACACACTTTATTTTTAAGAAAAGTTGTAGCAAAGCCACTGTTGTGTTTGAAGGGTGATGTGTATACTGGGAAAATCTAAGCTTCTTCCTCGAGAAAACCCCACACACACATGCTTTTCATTCTCTTTGATTTCTCTTCCTCCACCCCCAAATTTCACTGGAGGGGAAAAAAACAACCCAAACAAAAAATGCACTTTGTCAATCAATAGCAGTTTTCAAAAGTGACTTTAAATAGTTTTGATACAACTAAAAGACAAGTTAAAGTGTGCACTCAGTGTGTACTGTATCATGGCTTATGTGCTACAATATTGCAATATTTGCCACTTGTTTTCATCAAGTATTGAAGTTCTAAAAATTGAGATGGTTACCAGTTGCAAGGAGTGTCTCAGCAGTCTATCAGATTTACACATACAGGCATAGAAAAGTAAAGCTAAAGTAAAAAAATAATATTACTTTTAAAGGTAAGGATCTTTACATGATAACAAATTGTGTGAAGACACTTTGGACTCCAAAAGAATCATAGCCTCATCATGTAAACAAATCAAACTGCATATCCAGCTTCCTCCTCCTAACTACAAACCGCACGTTTCATTGTTCTTCAAAGATCTCTGTAAAGTTCCTTCTAATAAGAACACTTAAAAGCATTTTTTTTTAATGGAAATAATAAGCTAAAACGCCAAATATGTCTCATAAGCTTAAGTTCCTTTTAGAAAAACTTGTGAGCTGCTGAATACTGGCAAACGGGCCAAACAGAGCCCTCATGCTATGCATTTTACATTTGACACAGAAGAGAACATAAGCTTTTTAAAAATCAAAATACAAGCTTACGACAAAGAACACGCAGCTAATGATGCTGGTACAAGGAACACCCAAGCTACAGCACAGGACACACGTTGCAAGCATAAGGTACACATAAAGAACAAAAGCATTTAAAGCTTTTTTATAACTCGAAGTAAATATGATGGAAATTGTGTTTATAAAGAGCGAACACATGCCAACTATTCATTGGTTCTTTCAAAAATTACAAGTACAAAGGGACATCAAACTAAAACAGAAAGAGGGAGGTTCAGAACAAATGATAGGTAGCATTGCTTCTCAGGGTTTGATGTTAAGGAATTCCTTAGTACAGGATGTTACAAGTACTGAAAATTTATAGGACTCAAGAAGAGAACCATTAAGGTTATGAAAGAGAGCTCTATAGTGGCTGCTAAATGAGACAATACCTGCGACTCCTGAAATCCCACAGCACCCAAAATACGTTATGTCACTACCTTACTCTACTCTTCCTGAGACAACAATTTGGCAGTTTTTAGAGAGCAGATCAAATACGACTACTCTTGCATATGCCTATAAAGGAAAATCCACTCTCAGCACTGAAACAAGAGACCTTTGGAAAAGGCTAACTCGTGCCAACCTTTTTATTATATCCACTGGGAGAAGAGGTCGCCTTAAATTTGTCACGGTACTCCTAATGCGGATTAGCATCAGCCTGATTTTCGAACAGCCCACCCTTCGGTCACCGCGGAAGAGGGAAGCGCAGGACCTGCCCGCGGGGCCATTCCTGCCTCCCGCGCCAGAAACGGGACCAGAGAAAACCTTGTTCCGACACATCCCCGTCCCCCCTGTACCTCCGGCATCTCCAGGCCCCCTGACGAGCACCTTCACCTCCACAAACGCCGCCGAGTGCAGAAGCCGGGACCTGCACCCTACCTCCCCGTAACCTCTGGAAACTAAGAAAATAACACACCCCGCGACTGGGGGGGTCGATCGCACCGCTGCTCCCAAGCTCGCCCTTCCCTCCTCCGGAGCCGGCGGCTTCCCCAGCGGGGCAGGTGCCGAGGGGTGGCGAGCAGCCTCTCCCGAGAAGGGAACCGCGACCGCCGCAGCCCCCAGGCCCGGAGAGGCCAGCGGCGGGCCGCCGCCCAGCTGATAGCGAGGGTAGCGGCGGCCGGGCGCAGAGGATCCTCCTTCCTTCCTGCCCGCCCGCCCGCCCGCCCCAGCCTCCGCCCGGCGGCAACGCTGAGGGGAAGCACCCGCAGGCACGCGGGGCGCCGGGGGCCCGCGGAGGCCGCTCCCCCGCCGCCGGGCCTGCGGCCGCCACCACCTCCGTTCGCCTCAGGGCCCGGCCGCGGGCTGCGCCGCCGCACGGCGGGGGGAGCCCGGGGGGGATGCCCGGGGGCACGGCGCGGCGCGGCACGGCGCGGCACGGCGCGGCCCCGCGCTCACCTCGCGCTGCCGGCGGCCGCTGCTCCCGCGGTGGCGGCGCAGGCTCCACCCGGGCGCAGGCGCCCCCCGCGCGCAGGCGCCCTCCGCCGCCGCCGTCGCTCCCGGCGGGCCCGCTAGGGGGCGCCGCGCCGGGGCGGGAGGGCGCCGCGCGCGCTCAGTGACCCCCGGTGGCGTGGGCCCGTGGCGCGCGCGGCCCCTGCGCCATCGCCCCCCCTGACGCCGCTGGGCCCGGCTCCCCCTCCCCGCTGAGGCGGGAGCGCGGCGGCGCAGGGGGCCGAGCTCCGCACCCTCCCGCGGGGCCAGGGCCCCACGGAACGCCGGGGCTACGAGCACCCTACCCCCAGGAGACCGGGCCCAGGCGCAGGCTGCCGGGGGTGCAGACGAGGGGGCAGCTGCCATTGTCCTGCCCCGGCCAGGCACGGGAGAAGGAGGGACGGATGGCAGGGTTCAGCCCGCCGACGTTTAGGTGCCTATCAGGAATTTCCGAGTATAACCTTTGCTCTTGCTTTTTATTACTTGCCCCTGCTGACCAGGGGAGAGGGTGTGTTGGAGCCTGCAGCCAGCTCTGGAGCTGGTGCTGGGGTCCCCGGCAGCTCGGGAGCCAGCACTGTTCAGCTGCTGAAACACTTGACTGTCAATTGCTCGGTGTTCCCGTGTCCAGCTCCTCGTCTTCCTCCTCCGACCAGCTCAAGCTGTCATCTGAGTCCTCCCCCTGCACCGCCCCGGACTCCTCCAAGCTGGCAGCCTCCTTCTGCTCACCACGGGACTGCGACCTGCTTTGGGGGAGCTCCAGCCTGGCCCAGGAGCCAGGGCTGGCTTTACAAAGTGTAATCTCCACCTTTGCAGGGACCATGCTCACAAAGCTCTTCTCTATTTTGATGACCTAGAGAGAAGGAAAGGTGCAGTGAGCTGGGCAGGGGAAGGCAGGCAGCACACATTCATCCTTCCCCTTACTGGCAGAGCCCTGCCAGAGGAGAATAAAGGAGAAATCTCCTGTTTCAGGAGACAGTGCAGGATGAAACCTGGGCTCCAGCTGAGCTTCATGGTATTACATGTAAGCAGCACCACCGTGCTGGCACAGAGCTCAGGGGAGCTCAGCCACAGCCACGTGCATGGCTACAGCACAGCCTTCTCCCCACTGCGGTGAGCTGTGCCGAGACACAGGCATACCCACGCTAGAAATGGGGGCACAGGCAGCACACACCAGAAATAAAGTCACTGCTCCTCCCCAGCCAGAAAGCAGCTGAGAAATCGGGGAGCGAGTCTGTCCCCTCACAATGGTGCCTGCCCACAGGCACAGCAGGATGCCACAGGGAGACAGGGACCTACTGGACCAAAGACCCTTGGGGGCAGTCTGGGACCAAACCCCGAACACATACAGAGCCCGAAGCGACGTCCAGCTCTGCTCTTAGTTCAGCATTGACAGGTGTAGCCCCTAGCAGCCTCCGAAACAGCCCTCCTCACAAACCCTAAGGCATCTCCTAGCAGAGATGGCTATAAATGTGGGTATCTGGGCAACCTGGCCCAGGAGCAAGAACAAGGACAGTCTGCCTTGCAGCATTGCAGTCCAGCCCCGTATAGACTAGTGGAATAGCGAAATCAAAGTAAACATGATCTTACCCCCCAGAGATCCAGTTCTGCCTGGAAAATCTTATTCCCTTCAAAGGTGATGTAAACCTCAACCTGGAAGATCAACAGAAAATTATCTGAGTGGGTAGCACTGCACTGCCAGAGTTCTTCCCCTGGACAGTGCAGCTGCCTTCCAGCACTGTAACACATCCCATGTCCTGGTCACGGTGTAATGGTCTGGTGATCCTCTCGGCACCTCTGAGCATTTCACCCCCTTCAAAGTATGCCGGGTTCATCTCTGCCACCAAAGGGATTCAAGTCCAGAAAAGCAACCCACTGAGGCTGAAAGCCACTGAGCCAGAGTGGCTGGGCAGATGCTGCTGCTGCAGCAAAGCCGCTGGGCTCTCAGCACGGGGACAGCCGGTCAGCGGTGCCAGCCCAACTGCAGCAACAGAGCACACCAGACACCTGGCCAGCTCCTGGATGTTGGCTCATCCAAATCAGGTACCATGAAGGCGCACAGCCCCAGCCCAGGCTGAACGGCCCCACTCACTGTGGTGCGGTTGGATTTCACGCTGCTGAGGGCAGGCAGGGGGTTCTTGGCGTAGACTGTCACTACCACCTGGCTGCTGGTCTGGTGCCAGTCCTGCCGGCACGGCACCGCCTTCTTGTCCTGCCAGGGAGAAGAATCCATCACGGCACGGCATCTAGCCAAGCACACCCCAAACAGAGGGGATGCCTGTGCCTTTGCATGTCTCCTTCGCAGAGCGCTGGCTGAGGTCAGCACCAGCCAAGCAAGATCAAACCCTGCCTTTTGTGCAGCCCCTGCCAGGCTGCCCCATGCAACATCTGTGCTGTGCTTGGGGTTGCTCCAGAAGAGCATGTTAAGGCCAGAGACATCCCATTCTTGTTCCAGAGTCACTGTGCTGTGTCCAAGCTCATAGGTGCTGTGCACAGTCAGGAAACTTGGTCTGGAGGGCAGAGCAGGGGCTGTTGCCGGGCATGGATTGTGCCACCATGCTAAATTTGGGAAAGAGATGAGCCCCAACTGGCCACATTTCACCTTTCTCCCACAGGACTCATCTGTGCCACAGGAAGCTTTGGCCCTACCAGGCATTTCTGAGAATCACCAGGAGACAAACTCCCTGCGGCCCTCAGCTGTTGCCAGCCAAAGAAACACCCCAGGAGGAATTCCAGCCCCAAACTCAGGTGACAGTTAGCACAAAACATTTGCATTACAACATCACAGTTCATTCACTGCAGCTTCCTTTACATCCATTACTGTTTTCTGCCCCAGGACAAAGAACAGGCTGGGCTCAGAGAGAGTTGCTCTGAGCCATGCTAACTCAGAGGAACATGGTGCACTTTCAGGGATATCCTGGGCTGCTTTGGTGCAACTTTCCCAGCTCAAGCCTGTTTCCAACCAAGAGCTTTCCCAGGGAAACTTACAGACACACAATATTGGGAATTGGGATCTTCTCCCCATTGCCCTGCCACAACACCACATCGCTATGTAGATGAGGTCCCTCCTGGGAAGCAGTTGCGGAGGGAAAGCTTATTTAAAATCAAATTCAGTCATCTGCAGTCATCTGTCAAAACTTTTGGGGTTTTTTTGTTTGTTTTGTTTTGTTTTGTTTTTTTCAGAGCTTTTCCCATGCTCAGCTGCCTGTCCCTATGCCGCAGCTTGCAGCACTGGCTATGCCATGCCCAGGGCCAGCTCCTTTCTCGTTCAGCTTCCTATTGCACATCTGGCCATTCGGAGTAAGAGTTGACAGCTTTTGTGAATGCAGGAGCAGCATTTTAAACAGCAGATGGGTAAAGATTAGGCATTCAAACCCTGCATGGTCATCTGTTAGCGATTATGAAAATTAAGATAATTAAATGCAGAAAGCCATGTGAATGCAGAGCAAGGGAAGCAGCACTCCCCAGGTGCCAGTAATGCCAGTAAATCACACAAGTCACCCCTGCCCAGACCCCCCCTTACCCCCTTCTCTATCCAGCAGTGCTGCCCGCTGGTGCAGCCGGACTGCTCCAGGAAGGCACTGAAGTCTGTTGTTTTGACTCTGCAGCAGCTCCAGTACTTCATCCTGGGGAGAATGGAGCGACCTGAGCGGGGAATGCCCATGGGAGTAGGAGAGAGGACCACAGCAGGCTTCAGGGTGGTGGTGGGGGAGCTCAAAACCAGCAGCTCCCCCTGCCCACCCGTCACCTGGAGGGATGTCACCCATGACTGCACCAGCCCTGCTGCTGAGGTCACACAACCTTGCGATACGGCACGTTCAGCCCTCGGCAGGGTCAGTTTGCTCCCTGGTAAAGGGTTGTTTCTTACCCCTCATGGAAGACAGGAACACCAGGATGGAAAGTACAAACCTCTGTTTTGCTCTCCCGGCCCTGGTAGATCTGTGAAACGAGAAGCAGAAGAAAGTTTCAGCTGTGCATCTGACACAGCACAGCCCAGCCAGACATCCGCCAGTTGGTGCCCATCCCCACACAGGGCACAGCACAACACCCAATATCACCCTTTCGCCAGGTCCCACGCCTGTGAGGACTCAGCCTCTGGCAGGCCTGCACTGGTCCTTGCTCCCTGCCAGCAGGGCAGCCACCCCAGCCCTTCTGGGACCCCAGTGTCACTCCCATAACCCTGGCAGCAGCCCTTCTGTATGCCTTCTCCCAGACACAGCATGGTCCCAGCCTGGGGCTGAGCAGCAGTGGGCAAGTTTGGACACCACAGAAACCTGCTCCAAGGTGTCCATCCTGTCCTTTCCCCTCCTTGACAGTCTCATGTTTTCATCCACCTCCTGCCTTTTTCTCCCTGCTCACTCCCCTCTCTGCTGCTTTCCAAGCACGCCAGCCCTCCTGCAGCTTGATCTCACCAGTGCACACCTCAAGGCAGGCACACTGTCCAACACAAGGTCTTGGGGCAAGATATAAAGTGGCCTGTGCTGCATTAATTAAGTGCAGGTGGGAATTATTCTATATGCACTTTACCTATATGTTCATATCCTAAATATGTGCTACATTTCTGTTGTGGCATGAGCCCAGAGGGCAACTGAGCACCATGCAGCCACTCACTCATTCCTTCCCCCTCACAAATGGGGAGGAGAAAATACAACAAAAGGCGCAGGGATCTAGACAAGGACAGGCAAGCAATTAGCAGCAGTGAAACACAAATGTACTACCAATGAAGGAATCTGGAAGCCTCTTGCAAGAAGGTGGCTGGGAGGTGACAGAGGCAGCTGCTCCAGGGGCAGGGCGAGCAGGAGCATACGGAGCCATGGGCACTGCCACCCTGCACCCGCCCGACACCCCGCCCTGCGCCTGGCAGCAGCTGGGAAATAAACCCCCACAGGGGACCCCCGGTGCTCCCGGCCACACAGTGCAGAGCCTGCAAAGGCAGGACCCTGCCAGGAACTCACCGCCTTGCAGGCTGTGTTCTTGCAGGTGGTGCCAGCTGTCACCTGGGCAGCCGCCTCCCCTGCGAGAGCAACACAGCTTCAACCCAGGGCACACGCCGCCCATGCCTGCCCCCAAACCCTCCCTGCAGCCCCACTGCCAGCTCCCCAGCTTCTCATGCATGGCCCCGAAGCAAAGCCCATTGAAACATGCTGCTGAGGCACGACTCTGGGGGGTTGTGAGTGGCTGAGCATGCGGCACCCGCCACCCTGCACTGAACCTGCCGTGCAAAACCCCACGCTGAACTTGCCACGTGCAACCCTGCTGCCATCCATCAGTTTCATCACTACCTGCACAGCTGCCCTCCGATGCCTCATTCTCAGAAGACAGGTTCAGCTTCTTCAGCAACTGCTCCAGAGACCTGGATACCTTAATTGGCAGCAGTTGTCTTGGCTCGTCAGAGCTGGGAAACAGCAGCAGCAAAGTCTGAGTGGGGTTTTCTTGCAATTTAAGTGTCATTGCCTCTCCCGAGGAAGGAGCAGGGCAAGACACGTGCAGAAGTGCCACAGCAGGGTCACACTGCTAGCTGAGCCCATCTCACCTTGGTCTTTCCTGCTGCATCTTCTCAGCTGATTTTGGTCCTTGGATAATGAGTTCCTCCACTGGCTTGGCCTTCAGCTTGTCTGAGGTTTCCTCTTGGCTGAAAGGCTCAGGGGGCTTCTCCTTGCTATGAAACCCCTTTGTGCATCCCTGAGCAGCAGAGGCAAGGCTGATGCCCACTCTGCCCTCCCTAACCTGGTGGCTGCTCCCAAACCCTGCGAGTCTCCGTGCTCTGGTGACTCTGTGTCCTTGCAGGGATGGGGTCTGACCCTGCACCCAGGCAGGGGCTGTGTCCACAGAGATTCTCAGGGACAAGGCGGTGTAGAAGCCTCACCAGGGCCATGGCAGACAGGCCTCAGCTCTGCTGCACTCCAGCCTGGCAGCTGAAGGGCAGCAAGAGTCTCCCGCACATCCCCAGGGCCTCTGCTGCCTCCTGCCCCCCCCCCCCCCCAGGACCGCTCAGACATTCACAGCTGCGCTGGCACTTGGGGCATTTCTGTTCATCCCACAGGATCCTGGTGGGGGATCCCAGCCCCTTCTGGCACCCTTTTCCGTAAGCACCTGCCCTGCACTTCGGGAGCAGCACCCTTGCTTGCAGGCTCCTTGGAAGCAGATAGGAAATCCCTGGCCAGCAGGGCAAAGTGGGCAGCCTTGGCACGGGATGGGGATGGCACAGGACAGAGCGGGGGTGATGGAGGAGCAGTGAGTGCATTTGGGCTGTTGGGTCACTCACCTTTATGGAGAGGAACTCTGTGAAGTCTGTCGTGCGTTTCTTGCAACAAGACCAGCCCTAGGCACCAGGAGATGTCAAACTGATCAGAGATGGGCAATCCTGACAGGCACAAGGCCCCTCCCTGCGGCTGCAGCCCCAGCTCCTGCCCCACTCACCTTCAGGGCATCATGGAAGATGGGGACACCTGGGTGATACAGGCAAGAATCTGAAAGTGGAAAATCAGGCAGAACCTTTCTGGAGGAGCAGTCCTGCCCACAAGCCACCCGTGATGTCCCGCTGCTCCTGAGCCAGCTCCTGCCATGCAGCCTTGCCTGCGCTGGGCTTGGCTCAGCCCTGCTTGGCAGCTCAGGCCTCAGCAAGGCAGCTGAGGTCGCAGCCCAGGAAAGTGGCATGCGTTCCCCCTCACCCCGGCGCCAGGCAGATGAGCCCACTTACCCTTCACATTGTGCTCAGGATCAAACCTTTGCCCGCAGCCCTTGTTGTAGCACAGCGATGCCATAGCTCGGGTGTACTTGCAGTGTCCTTCACTCCTTCCACAAAAATCCCACGCGTCTCATCCCTGCCCGTGAGCCCCCCTCTGCTCCCCCGCAGCTTCCAGCCCAGGCGCTGGGAGGTGGCTTTGCCTATCTTTGGAGGCAGCTGGAGGAGGTGGCTGGTAACTGGAGAGCAGGCTAAAGATGGACATAGCAGCTCAGCAGCTGACAGGACACAGTGCCTGCATTAACTCAAGAGGCATTTCCGTCCTGCCTCTGTGCCTGGCATAGGGAATGGGCGCTGCAGGGGTGGCTCTGCACCTGGGAGGGGCAGAGGACCTCCCAGTGCCTGCTGTCCCACCAGCACGGAGGCATCAGCGCCACCATGGTGCTCATGCTTGGCTTGGGGCAACCTGTAACTCCTCCCGACCCACTGCTCTGTTTCTTTTAGCATTTACAGGGCATACCTGTACTGATCTCGCTCAGCCCCAAAAGGCACAACCATCTCCTAGAGAGAGGCACCAGTGGGCCAAAGCAGTGTGTGTGGCCAAGACAACCTTTGATGAAGGGCCTTGCACAACCCAGGGATGAAATCTGTCCCCTGGAAGGTCATTGTCTTCACAGAAGGGTGCAAAACGTTACGTGGGCCTCCCCCTGCCTAGGAGGGGTTTGCTCAGGCTCCCTGCTCCCATTCTGGGACCCAAGGGTTTTCCTCTATGAACAGGAAACCCCTTTGAGATCAAAGGTTTTACTTAGTTCCTACAAGTATCTAAAACAAGTATTTTCTTTTTGTTGTTCCGGTTTGCAGACACAGCTGTTTCCTGGGTGCTGCCCTGACCTGTTGGAGCACACAACACCTGGAGAGCATTTCTGCTCAGGAACCAGATTCAACACAAGCCCTTAGCACTATCAGACAGCGCAAAGGGCAGGTCCTGCAGGCATCAGCTGCCCAGGGAGTCTGCTCGGGAGGGGAACCCACAGGGTCTGCCATGGCTGATGTTTGTTTAACCTAGTTAATCCACCTACAACAGCCTGCAGGATCTGCTGCCACCCCAATAGGACCTCTGGAGTCCAGAGTTAGGATGAACCCTTGACAAAATTCTGGAGCTCACCAGGGAGATGACTCCAGACTCACTTCACACTGCCCTGATGCTCCACTTCCAGCTCAGTTCTGCCATCCTTACCTTGAGATGCCCTGGCCAGCACAACATCAGACTTGCCATCTCACTAGCAAGGAAGACAGCCCCACTGGAGGGGAGGACGTGTACCACCATCATGCCTCCTTATACGTTGGTAGCCTGTGAATAAAACCACCTCTAACCCAAAAGCTAGGAGGGAAACATGAGGGCACTGGGGAACTGTCACACCAGCACAAGCCACATGCCGATACCTCCTCTGAAGGACTGCAGTACCTCAAGACAAAATAAAAGACCCAACAGTCCCAAAGGTTGGTAAAAAAACACTGCTGGCATCCAGAGCCTCTGCTCAGGTGGGAGGGATCACTTGTGACTCAGGAAGCCAGGCACAGCCCTGTGACAGGGGCATTTGCAGTCCTGGGGGTTGAGCAGAGCTATAGGGTTTCAGATCTCCTTGTCCCTTCCATGAGTTGTCAGCAAGGCTGCAGCTGTCACCATCCCAGTGCCAGTGAGAAGCTGGAGCTCGGATTACCCCCCATGCATGGGAGGAGACACCGAGAGGATGCTGTGGCTGACCCACACACCAAGGCTCGTCACAGAGAGACCAGCAGGCAGCTGGGGGGGCCGTGGCCAAGCAGAGCCCCCTCAGCCACCCAAGGAGCAGCAGGAGGCAGCTGAGAGCATGCAGCAGCACTGCTCTGCTGTTGCCCCTTTGCTGCACGGCTGCAAATGTCTCCAGGGGACAAGGTGGCTCAGAGGACACAACCTACAGGGAACACAGCACAGTGACACATGGTAAATTGGGGTGTCCACAGCTCCCAGCCCAAGGGAAGGGTCCCCAGAGAGGGCAAGGTGAGGAGGTACAGCCTGGGAGACATCCATGAAGCAGAGATGAGCTCC
Source organism: Tyto alba (assembly GCF_018691265.1). NCBI lineage: Eukaryota > Metazoa > Chordata > Aves > Strigiformes > Tytonidae > Tyto > Tyto alba. The sequence goes on along the minus strand of NW_024881326.1, from coordinate 24,375,547 downwards.
AGGGGAACCGCTCAGTCAGCCAGCCACCAGCAGACTCGAGTCCCCGCTAGAGCTCATGCTTTAAAAATTAGGAAGATGAGATGAGGTTCAGGTGATGGCAAAGAGCATGCTGGACTGCACATCTATCACACAGCATCCACTTTGAAACTGTGGCTTCTGGCAGTTGCATTTGGGCCACAGGGCTAGGCTGCTGAGTCCAGCCCTCCTCTGGTGCAGAGCTCCACCCAAATTCACTCTGTGAGCCAGCTGAGCAGGGACAGTCGTGACCAACACCTCTGAAACAGCTTGCAGGGAATGGGCCAGCTGAGAATTAAAAATAAAGCCTGTTTGTTTTATGTGCACTTAATTTGATATATAACAGAATGAAAAGGAGGTAGGAAAAAAAAAAGAACCAAATGATTCTCAAACCCACCTTAATGTGCTTGCCCTTGAATGATCAGGGTCAGTGTAAACCAGCTGCCCCCGGCATCCCAGGGAGAACATGCTGGATGCCTCCAGGGAGAAAAACCCAGTTCACCCCTAACCCTTCAGTCATTTGGGATGCTCTGTAGAGCCCAGGGTAGGGGGAAGGGAACATCCATTTCTAAAGCATGGAGTAGTTCCTCTGTAAAAAGCTGGTGAGAAGGAAAATCCCTGACTTACATATTACTGCTATGTGTGCTACACAAAGCTAGTAAGAAGGATTCACATTTTAGTTATTTGGGAAATTAAATCTTCCCCATAAGAATATGTGCTGAGCAATTCTACAGCAGAAGTTCTGCCTGGTCTCTCCTCTTCTGACAGCACTGCTCAGGGGTTAGTACCAGCTGTTGTCCAAGAGGTCTACACTGATTGTACTCAACAGCTCAGAGAACAGGTTTGAAAAAGACCAGAAAACCATCAGAAATGGAGATGTGGGCGATCATCTCTCCATTCAAGAACACTGCCCTTCTGAGGTTTGTGTTATTCTGCAGCTTGGGGCTATGGCCACAGCACTCAGGTCTCACTGAACAATTACACTTTCAAACTGGAATCAGCTGCGCAGCTGATGGGGATTTTCTCCCAGAGATAATTTTGTCTCCTTGGAGCCGAGCTGCTAAAGGAGCCCATTTACTCTGGAGCTTGCTCTGAAAATGCATGCAATATTCCTCCACAGAAGTGCACTTTGGTCCTCAACAGGAACCAGTCCAAAAAAAAAAAAATTCAGTCTACTCCCAAGACTGTTTTCCTGTCATTAGCTGGCATCCACAATAAAACCCTGCTGCCTGAAATAGCCCCAGTGGGGTTTTACAGGTTCTCCTCTGGAGGGTCCCACTGCCTTAAAGCCACTATGAGCTCAGGTAGAGCAGAGGGGCCAGGCTGCACCGAGGGAAAGCAGCCCAAAGGCAGCGTTGTGCCTGACTGAGCCCCTGCTTCCTTCCTCTCCTTTTGGCCACCTCTGGCATGCAGGTGTCTCACCAGGTAGACAAGCTGGTACCTGAGCCATGACCGAGACAGAAAAGGGAATGATGGCTCCTTTCAGCAAGGCCACAGAAAATCACATCTTCCTTCTTTCAGCTCCCAAAGGTAGCTCACTAGGTAAGTAATTTAGCATACTCCACCACTTGTAGCTTTCTATGATAAATGACAGCTTCTAGTGAGATGCGCTGTGCCAGAAAAAAAAAAAGGAAATGTTTGTCTACTGCTTTGATGTGACAAAATTATCCACATACCAGTTGCATTTTTCCAGATTTATCTTTGATTCTTGTAAATGCAGTCACTGTTGTTTAAGGGGAAGCCGCATAAAGCACAAGCTGTAACTTCTGAAGCCCACGAACGATGGTGGTTTAAAGCTAAGAGCAAAGTGGTAGGAGCCAGACTGCTCATCAGTCCTCGATCTGATACGAACTGATACTGCGTAAGTGCATTTTAAACAAGCTGATCAGATATGACAGCAACAGACAAGGGGGTCTCTTCACGATAGTCAGAATACTTCATTTTGCAACTACCTAATAGCCAGCAAACTGGAAAAGCCCGCAAAGGAAAGCATTCCCTTCTGCACACCGGCTGAACCTCAGCACAACACAACAGTGCTTGTGGAGTCCAGCCTCTTGAACTGCACCCGTTACCTTATCCAACAGTGCAAGCACCCGCAGCAAACCCCAAAGGGCTTTAGCAGACACCAGCACCTGGAAGTGCTCTGGAATAGGGCAGCCTTGCTTGCTTCTTGTGTCCAGCCTTTAATGCTTCTGCACTGCAAGTCGTCCCTGGAGCCATTTCCTCCTGCTGCATGCATCTGAAAACCTTAGAAATGGTTTGGCTTTACAGTTTCCTTACTAGACCCTCAGTCACAGAATTTCAGCCTCCTCCTTTAAAGCAAATGAGAATAGTTAACTCCAGCATTCACACAAGAATGTAGTTTTAGTTTTCTTCATTTCCTATTACTGGATCTTCAGTTTTCACCTTGTACTGGTCTTGTTAGATAGACATTGAGCAGTGCTAAATCCCTTCTTCCCCATGATTTTACACACCCCATTACTAGATCCCTTTTGTCCCAGGGAAAGGCAGTAACCAGAGCCATCCTTATCTTACACTTGAATAGGATTGAGGCAGCAGCAGAGTACTGCTGAACATTTGAGCTCTGCCATTTCCCAAAGGCAGCAACTTCTCTTTTGCCTGCTCACTAACAAGCAAGCCAGCTGAGCAACGAGCAGAATGAGACTGTATTACAGGTACTTGGGTGCAACTTCACAGTTTCTTCTCCCAGTATTTCACACTTTGGAATTAAACTAAGTACTTATCAAAAAAACATGTTCCAGACAAGCAGCAAGAACAGATGCATCCTCTCCACAGGGCAACAGAAAAGCTGATCAGCATTCCTGCCAACTTATTTGAGATTCTGCAATATTTCGCTACCCTAGCAAATGTGCCAGGTGAAAAACATCACCAACCTGTAGGTACAGCATAGAAAGTTAAGACACAATCCCCCTATAATCACCATTAAATACTGTATCACCTCAGCAAGCCAACTGCTGGTGCTGATGCTTTCGTATGTGGAAAACAAAACTATCAAAAGAAACACGAACATCAATCATCACATTCCAAGCTAATTACAAGCCATCAAACAACAGGAGTAAACCAATAAAACCCACAGAGTGATTTTATTTTTCCCTACTTAGAGTACCTGCAGGACCAAACCCTAATTTTTTTAAGGTTATTGCCTTGGTAACAATTAGGTATCTGAAAAAATGTTTTAATCTTCTCCGTTACTTCACAAGTCTGTAAGGCAACTCCTTATGTTTAGCCTGTGATTCTTTCTCCCTCCCTTTCCCATCTGAATTTCTAAGCTTCCCCCTCTGCTCCCAACCTCTGTGGTCTCAACTTGAGCTTGTGAGAGAGCATAACTAACAGAAGGCTCCTGTCCCTACAGATTCCCTCACATATTACACAAGATAAAGCTTTACTGTTGCCACTGACAGTTAGGAATCCACTCCCAGCCCCAGCCCTGGAGTTGAGCTCTGCAGGATCTGCATCCCAGCCAGAGGCAACTGCAACACAGGGCACAGACATACAGACAACTTTGTGCTACGCAGATGAGACACGAATTGAACTCCACGCTCCCACTGACACACTAACAAGTCTTGCTTCTCTGCCTCCACAACATAAACATGTCCTAAGTGCATAAGCAGCTCCCTTACTGTATTCTGAAATGCTGAAGGTCTCATTCCATCACACAAAGCTCAACCGCTGACAAGAACTGTCAGAAAATCTTCAGGGGTTGAACACCCTCTTTATAGAGCGCTATGCAAGAACAACTTTTGCATCATAATCTGCAGTTTGATTTACTTCAATCCATATGCACACATTTTTATTCAAAAAAAGCAGAAGAAACAGCACACCAGATAAAAAAGGCTTAAAATCCACTTTAATAATGCATTCCTGTAACATTTCTCAGACAAACTCAAACTTGTTAGTGGGACAATTACAGCTCATGTTCAAACAGTTTACACTAAATGAAAAATCTTGTAGTACTTCTACACAAAAGACAGGCAAGGTTAAGATTATACAAACATTTGTTTCAGTTAAATCTTCAGCATGAGATACAGTATCTTTGTCCAATAGATTGTACTTTACTACCAGTAAAAATAAACAGCGATACAACACATTATCAAAAAATCCATCCAAATAAGATCCTCTCAGCCATTCAGGCTGCACATGACAGTCAACTACTTTAAAGAAACAGATGGTCCAGATAAAAAGAATAACTACAGGTTAGGAAAAAAAAAATAATGAAAGAAATAAACTAACATAAAATCTCCCCCAATTCACTACACGATGGATCATTTGGAGCTATATAAATTTACAGAATCATGGGAGCTGCAAAGTACCCAGATGCCGCCCTAGTTCTCCAGAGACTTTCCTGTGCTCTTAAGCAGGGTACACTACGCTAAAAAAAATGTCAAGACATACTGCAATTTTATCTAGGTTAGTCTCAGGACTCCGGCTGCAAATAGGAAACCTGGAACGGTCAAGGCATTAGGGTCCTTGCCAGATTTTACCGTTACTGAACAACCTTGGCAGCCTCCCAGAATCCATTTTTCACATTGAAATTATAGGAATGCACCACATGAAATTTTCTAAAACCTTAACCAGTCAGACTGCACTCCCCTTGTCCTAGAGTGGCTTTACCAAAACAGGCCCTAATTAACTATTTTTAAGATCCTTTCCCCCCACCCCCCTCCAAGTTGAACCCTGTATGGCCTGCCAAGATTCCTCTTTGGGGCATGTGCAGGGGGTAGCTTAATCCTGTTAGTATCTGCGACGCTTGTTAGGGCCAAAATCACCCCCTGGATTTCCTCTGTTGAAGGCAGGCGGGTTCCCTCCCATCGCTCCGAGGCCTTCCATCGCACCACCCTGGCCAAAGCGATCTGCTGGCGGTGGTGGAGTCTTGCAATGAGGACAAATGCAAAAGAGGCAGGAAGAAAAACAAGGAACAAAGGGCAGTTAAAAGCCATTTGAGTTGATCCAGATTCTACCAGGCAGGACTACACAATTCCAGACGACCTTGCTACAAACCTTCACCCCACCAAAAATATCCCTGAAGCTGGACTGACGGGACCACTGCAGGACCAAGTCCCTTTCCCCATGTAACTTGTAGTCAGGCATACTGGAACACACCTTGCACCATGTCACAGACTAGTGCCCTGCTGTGGAGCATGTGAGTAATGCAATCTGGGAAAGGAGAACTTCCCATTTTCACCATATTCCTTCACCCAAATTGAATGTGAATGAGGAGCAGTATATTGACACTGTCACAATCCAGGTGTACACAATACTCCAATTCCAAAATAAGTGTGCAATACTAGTCTTGTGCCCAGATAGAATCCTGTTATTTCCATTCCTTTGGCTCTCCTCTCTCCCAGCTGAGATAATGCTATTGCACAGCCTCCTCCTTCCAGCAGGGAGAAGATGATCAAAGGATAATTCAGACTGAAAGGTACCTCAGGAGGTCTCTAGTCCAACTTCCTGCTCAAGGCAGAGTCGGCTATGAGGTCAGACTAGATTAGCCACAGCTTTATCCAGGCAGGACTTGCAAACATGCAAGGATGAAGACTGCACCACCTCTCTGGGCAACCTGTCCCACTGCTTGAACATTCTCATGGTGGATATGGTACTTCCTTTGAGGAAGGTACTGGAAGCAACCACTGTCTCCTCCTTCCTCCCAGACTGGAGCTAAGTGACTACAGAGAGCAGAGCTTCTTTATACCAGGCTCCTGGGTTCCATTTATTCTTTGTCCACACATTTACAGCAATGATACATATATGCACATCATAACTGGTATTAGTACTGTACATGATTCCATGGTATTGCCCAGTTCTACAGAACACAGACCCAAACTTCAGCAAAACAGTCAATGGGGAAGTCCCAGGGACTCACTCAATGCTCGCTTTGCTGGCAGTGCAGGGGAGGCACTAGCAGTAACACAGCACTGGTACCTTTTTTTCCCCTTTCCTACAGGTGAGAATTTCTGAGTAATCATGAACTTTCCTGTAGCACATATCACAGGGAAGGACACTGCAATCACTCCAAGCAGCTGGAGCAAACATGCAAAGTAACTGTTCCCTACATGAATGAAGAGCTAGAATACACGGGCCCAGTAACTCCTAAAACCAAGCACACGGCCAGGATAGTTTATAAAAAAGACTATACATATATCTGACCATTAGAGAAACAGCTTTCTGGTTTTTGGTCTAAATGATTTTATTTCATCATAGTGATCTGAACTCACTTCCCCTTTCCATTCCTCTCTTCATCTTCCCCCCTTAATTTCCTTGTGTAGTACACATTCCCTTCACGGCAGCCGTGCCGCTGTCCCTACCACTTAAATACAAAAGCTTATACCCAAATAAAACCGTTCTTTATGAAAAAAAATTTTCCATGAGGTAGCAGTCAAGATAGATCAAGAAGTCTAAGTAAGAAGGTTTGCAGGAAAATTACTTATTAGACCAGTTGACATCAACTGCTAAATGAAGATGAACTTTCAGAACAAACTCGACTCTGCTGCTGTTTCTGCTGCTGACTGAAGTGCTGACACTGTTGGAGGATTGAGAGGAATGACAGATGCCACAGTCTATTGTAAATCTCTGCAGTGAAATTTAAAACTAAATTAAATATAAAAAATTTAAAAAGGCAAATAAATAAGCATAACCTCCACTGATTCTTTGTTCTTTACCTCCTTGGCAAGTGAGCTGAACTCATTTTAGCATACTCACTATTACCATACTCAGCCTATAAGCATAGGAGATAATTGTTTTTAGAACTGGTAATGTACAGAACATTCCTGGAAGCTTGCGTTTATGTCTGCAAGAATCTACTATCAAAACACTCTCATTCAATTAAGTGCTTCCCGTTATGCCGTTACAACAAATAACCATATATTATTGCTAAGATCCTTCTAACAAACGCTTTAGCACTAGCTATCTTGGAAGCAAAGTAAGTAGTTACTAGACTTGGCTCATTCTCCTGAAAATTACCAACTAGTATCAAGGCAAGATTAACTTCTAAAGATTTCAGCAGGAGATAAGCAAGAGGGCTAGGCAGACAAACAAGCTTCAACTTTAGCAGCACAGTGCATAACAATGGAAACAACATAATTTGCATTTAAAAGGTGTGTACAAAAAGCAGATGGAGATACATTACCATTCCCATGGCTCCATCAGGTATCATAGCTCCAGGACCAGTTGTGGGAGGTGCAGCAGCTGTGACATTGGTACCACCCATAGCTCCTCTATTGTTCATGCCAATGGTACCTGGAAAAGAAAAATTAAGAACAGTCCTGGCAGACACAGTGACTGGGGTTTAACTCCTCACTCCAGAGCTACAGAACACAGTATAAACTGCCTGCAGCTTTATATTCAGGGACAGAGTCCTAGTGTATTAACTAGCTTTGTGCTATTAGGTCAAGACAAACAGATCTTGTATTCCAGCATTATCTGAAACTACAGCAGTGTCTTGGCTTTGGCTGGGATAGAGTTAATTTTTCTTCTTAGTAACTAGAATAGTGCAGTGTTTTGGATTAGTATGGAATTTGGTATGAGAAGAATGCTGATAACACACTGATGTTTTCAGTTGTTGCTAAGAAATCCAGGACTTTCCAACTCCCCATATCCTGTCCATGCACAGGTGCATAAAAAGCTGGGGGGGAGCCGAGCCAATGAAATATTTTGTATCATGTAACATCTTGCTCAGTATATAAAGCAGGGGTGTCCAGGAAGAAGGGGGCTCTTTCTCCCTTTCAGGATTGCAATTGTAGGATCTCAGGTTTTTCAGAATCACTGGCTGAGAACAGGCCTAGGTATCAGTTGTCAGGTGGTGAGCAACTGCATTGCCCGTTCCTACTTTCTACTATTGATATTTATTTTATTACAATTACTAAACTGTTTTTATCTCAACCTACGAGCCTCCTTTCACCCCTCCATCTCCCTCCCCATCCCCCGGGCAGGGGGGAGGGTGAACGGCTGTGCGGGGTTTGGCTGCTGGCCGGGTTCACACCTGACAAGCAGGGTCTAACACTCGCCACCATCAACCACTAAGTCCCCATTGCCTTTTCACTTGCTCTTGTACCTGTGGCCCGAAACTCGAAGTCATGTAGTCAAAATATGGAAATACAGTAATCATTTCATGGGTTCAAGGTCTAGTGCTACATGTCGTACCAGCTTTTGTATCAGTACAGACTTCTGAAGCACACTATGGGTCTGACAGCAACTTCAAACAAGTCTTTTGCTTACTGAAATGAGTCTTTCACAAATGTACAGTACTGCCTCATTCCCAAATTTCATTACCTTTCCTGTTACAAGAACGCTTCCTGTCACTGAACTGGGAGGAGATTACTATGACTGACTTTCTAAATAAGAAGCCAATAAAGTAAGACTGCTCAAAAAATGCACAGATATTGTAAAGTAGGAAAGGAACATGCATACGAACAAAGACGGCCACAGGATACTCTTACCTCCCATACCCATCTGTCCCATTCGCATGTCTGGTGGCTCCCTCTGGAAAGAGACACTCATTTCAAATTATAAAAATCCAGGCTTTTAAAAAAGGTAATTATACAAATTCACTGAGTTCTGGGGTTTTACTACTGAAAACTGCAAAAAAAAAGTAATTCTCAGTGTAAATTTCAGAAGATCTGAGCTACCTTCACACGGTAACTGCTGAACAAACAGGTCTTACTTAAAATCTCTCATTCTGAAAGACTGTTTTTCACAATCAAGGTAAAACATCCAGCAGCAAAGCTGCACGTGCAAGTTTTACCAAACAGCAGCATAAAGAGATATCTGATACCTGGATGGAAAGATCTGCTGAGTAGCAATAACACATTAGATAGAATTAGTTTTGATACTTCCTCAGCATAGCTAAGAAGCTTTTCCTGTTGAAAGGAATGCAAGCTATACATAAAGATGCAGCATTGGGTCACGTGCATTAAAATATCAGTTAGCAAGCTCAATTTCTCTTTTATTAACTGGGCATTGGGGACACAACGCAGACCTCCCTCACTATAAAGCTAGGAGCACCTCCTCACTTCAGTGCACTTTTCCACAGTGCAAACTGAAGAACAGATTTCACTCCAGCTGTAGTCTCAGTGCCACTATCATATGAAGGCACTATTATTTAGAGAAATCAGGAGTTATGCTGTACAGGGTAATATTCACACATTTAGGTCAATCACATGGTTTTGGCCCTTCTGGTTTGACATATTTAGCTATTTTGCTTAGGGGTCAACTTTTTGCAAGGATACATAAACACTAGATACCCAGCTGTATCAATGGTGTTATACCACTACAGCTGCCTCCAGAATAGAAAGTTGCTGGAACTGGAAATGTAAAGGGGAAAAAAAATATATAGTTCTTTATAAAACTAAAGATACTGCTATTAAAAGGCAGGCTACCACACCTTTTCAGTTACAAGGAAATACTTCACCAATTGACTTTTAAGTGCAAGCAATTACCATGCCTGCAGCAGTGCCTCAAGTTGGGATCATTTCATCTAAGCATGACTAAGACAGTGTGCAGGCTAGGGATATAGACAGGCATATGACCATAACAGGGCTCTGCAGCAGTACTTCAGGACAGTACCTCTTTGTTGCTGTTAGAATAATATTAGTTAGCATACATTCTTCTGAACAGCAGGACAGCTAGTGAGGGTCCTACATGAACAGCAGTGGAACTGTAACTGAGGTATTGTCCTTGTTTCGGTTGGGATAGAGTTAATTTTCTTCCTAGTAGCTGGTACAGTGTTTTGGATTTAGTATAATACTGATTACATGCTGATGTTTTTAGTTGTTGCTAAGTAGTGCTTATACTAAACCAAGGACTCCTCAGCTTCTCATGCCCTGCCAGCAAGAAGGCTGGAGGGGCACAAAAGCTGGGAGGGGGACACAGCCAGGACAGCTGACCCCAACTGGCCAAAGCAATATTCCATCCCATAAAATGTCATGCCCAGTATATAAACGGGGGGGAATTGGCCAGGAGGGTTATCACTGCTCAGGGCCTGGCTGAGCACTGAGTGGTGGTGAGCAAGTGCATTGTGCATTATCTGTCTTCCTTAGGTTTTATTTCCCTCTCTTTTTGCATATTCATTTTCATTACAATTGTTGTTATTGTATTTTATTTTTATTTCAGTTATTAAACTGGTTTTATCTCAACTCCTGCATTTTACTTGTTTTCAATCCTCCTCCTCATCTCAGCAGGAGCAGGGAGGGAGGAGGTAGCAAGCAGCTGTGTGGTGCTTAGTTGCCAGCTGGGGCTAAACTGCAACGGGTATTTATATTTTCCAGACTAAACTGTATTACGATTGGAGGGAGCCAATAATTTAGAGTAGAATGCACTACAGATGTAGAGTCCCTCAAGCAACAAGTTAAGCATCCACAGAAGGCTCCATGCTGCAGAAGAACAAAAATCTGTCAGTGTCCAGATGTAATGGGAAGTTAGAAGCACTCATACCGCATCAGCAAAATTCCCTTTAAAGCCTTCCTGCTGGCGTCTCATCATCTCTTCTTGCTGCCTTCTCATTTCCTCCTCACGGCGCCTGCGTTCTTCCTCTTGCCTGTAAAAAAGGTCCAAGGGTGCTCAAGACAGCATACACAAACCATTTGCATCACAGTTTTGCAGTGCTGCCTAATGGCTCTTGTTTGGAAACCTACAACTTTAAGAAAATTATTTTGCTGAGGCTGTAAAATATTAGGTATCTCATGATAAAACCAGAAACATATACGTGCAACAAGACATTTCCAACACTTTCAGTTTTAAGTTCATTATAAAACCCAACGCGAGCACACCCATGTGTATGTCTCTTGAGGAACAGCTGAGGGAACTGGGGTTGTTTAGCCTGGAGAAAAGAAGGCTGAGGGGAAACCTCATAGCTCTCTACAGCTACCTGAAAGGAGGTTGTAGTGAGGTGGGGGTCAGTCTCTTTTCCCAAGTATCAAGTGATAAGATGAGAGGAAATGGCCTCAAGTTGTGTCAGGAGAAGTTTAGATTGGACATTGCAAAAAATTTATTCACTGAAAGGGTTATCAAGCATTGGAACAGGCTGCCCAGGGAAGGGGTTGAAGCACCATCCCTGGAGGCATTTAAGTGTAGATGTGGCACTTTGGGACACAGTTTAGTGGTGGACTTTGCAGTGTTGGGTTTATGGCTGGACTCGATCATAAGAGTCTTTTCCAACCTAAATGATTCTATGATTCTAGGTACACAGCAGCTCCCAAATACATGCTGAGTACATGCAACATAATGCATACAAGCCAGACAGTTCTCAAGACCCTTCTATTACAGCAGGAGTCTGGAGATCTTCCTGGAGCTTCTCAAAATGACCCTGAAACAAGGAAGAGCTGGAATGCAGAGAGAAATGCTACAACAGGGTTTCCCAACCTGGAGCACTGAAGCCACAAAATCACTGCACTGCTTCTGATTTTTCTGCTTCAAGTCAAGGAGCTAAACTGAGACACAAAATTGTAAAAAACCAAATACTAATCAGTGGAAGAAACTCCTAACTCTTCTATCTTAAACCAACTGTACACTCTCTCTATGAACAAAAAGGCCCAAAATAACAACCACACTAAGTAGCAATTAAATTGTCACACTGAACAATTAGGTGCACTGAAGAATCGTTTCATTCCATAATATTATGGATTCACAGTATTTCATAACCTGCCCCCTTACCTGAGTTCCAACTGTTTACGTTTTTGTACTTCTTGGTTATGCAATTCCTCCATTCTCCTCAGCTCTTCCTGACGTCTCATTAAATCTGTAAAAGATGGCAGCAAAAAACCCAAACTCATCTCCCATGCCACTTCTTATCAATTCCTGGACTAGAACTGGAACACACAAGAGCATAAGGTAACAGAGCCTCCAACACCACAGTAACACCCTTCCACTCATTCGCAACCACCATGCTTGGTCACAAGTCAAGCAGCTCACCTTCAGTAGCCTCTAGCCAGCCTACTGAGCTACCCACCCCCAGCTGTTGCAGGGCCATGTTCTGATACTGTATTTATCTTTGATTGGTACCTTGCCGCATGAGCATAACTTGATGCTCATGGCGAGCTGCTTCCATTTCCATTTCCAGCTTCTCTCGAGCTTCCTTGATGTTGCGGTCTACTTGTTCTTGCTGCTGCTTCTCCATTTCTATTAGAGCCTTCCAACGCATGGCATATTCGTACTCAAAGCTGCCAGGCTGTGCAAATCGAGGAGGCTGCTCACGCTCCCTGTCAAACAAGGAAGAGCTAGTGAATGCTTCAACAGAGAAAGGAGGAACCAAGAAAAATACATTTGTGTGTTAAATGCAATGGCAGATCCTTTCAACAGTTAGAAATGCATTTCTTAGTGCAACAAATAAGGAACCACTTTGTCTTTTACTCTCTCACAAATGGCTATGCCTGAGATACCAGTTTGTCTGCTCCTCAGGAATCAGCTTATTAAAAGGAGATACTTAGGCAGAATCCTCCTGCAGGATTAATGATACATGGAAACTGCATCCTGTCCTCCTCCATAACAAGCAACAACACTGCTTTCGTACAGCACCAAAAGATTCTGGGTAAAGACATTTAGAAATACTCCTGAAAGAAACAGCCTTTGCTCCTGCTGCACATCTTATGGAGAGATCCACTCCAGAAACAAACACTACCCAAACATTTGTGTTTATTTCACTAATCTCTGTGGTCCCTGCACCTGGAGCACACGACTATTCCTGATGCTGCCTCCCAGCTCCTGAAGCTGTCATAGACCTTCCTCGAAAAATTCATGAGCTCACACTGTTTACTAATTCCCACTGCTTCGATCACATGATAGTTACTTACAATGGGAAGCCTTCAAAAACCATGGCCTTATACCTGGATAGCTCTACAATCTCCTAATGCTATTCACATCATTCCTTAAATTTTCACTGAGAGTTCAAATCTGTTTCCTCCACAGACTTTTCATAATACTTAGAGCAAGAAACTTAAGTCTTTGCTTCAGCTTCTCATCTGAGCAAGGGGACCTCACATTATCTCAAACTGACCCAATTTTTTATTTCAACGACTGAAGCAGACTTATGAAAAATATGTGGAGGCTGCCAGTCTTATCAAGCAGTGTGGATCCAAAACCACTCCTTTCTTCCTGCTAATCATGACAAAAGAACAGTGTATACAACTGTCTTTCCAGAGTCAGCTCAGATTTACAGAAAAAAGGAAAACCTTTAGTAGCACTGATGAGCTACCCTCCTAAGACTGAGGCACTAGTCAGTGTCCCAGTCCACAGGTAGTCTCATCTCCTGTCGCATGGCAGGCACGTACTTGTGATATTGCTGGTTTTTGATGACTAGTTTCTCTGGTAGTCCCTCTTCATCATCATACTGATCCATGGGCTCCACAGTGACAGGCCGAGGGAATCTGTAAAGAAAAGATGAGTTGCTTTCAATAAAATCCAGGAATGAGCTTACAGTGTAGGAAAATGTGTACTGTGTCTGAACTTATAAAATACCAGGGTTTAGCACTGCTCAAAGAAATTCAGAGCAGTTGGGGATCTCAACTAAAGTGAAACCAGGAATCACTTTGAATGCTTCTTTCTTTCTAGAAAGAGGAGCTAAGCTGTTAATTAAAATCCTTGTTGAATCCAAACCAAAACTGTACTGTAAGAATACCTGCAGTTACTAGTTCAAATTAACAGCCTAACTGGAACCTGACATCCTCCAGTAGTATCTACTCAGCAGGAAGTCTTGTAGTCCTCTGGGTCTGCTTTTTTTACCCCTTTCCTCCCTTGCTACATGGCCAACCATGGGGTGCACAACTCCTTGTATGCTTTTTTGTATCTGCCTAAAGCAGAGTAACTACACTGCTCCTCACTGGAGGCTGTACCATTCAGTCATGCTCTCCCAGTGAGACCATCACATGCCATTATTGCCAAGCAGCAGTGCTCTGTAAGTGCCTGTTGTACCCTGTCTGAATCTCCCCCTCAAGAAATCCACTGATGCACTTCACAGAGACACTGAGCATGTGTCTCCTGGTTCCTGTGTGCAGAAGAAAGTATCTAATAGAAGTGTCTCCAATCTCTGAATTAGCTCCCCATCACAGCACTAATAATGGTCTTCCTCAGCACAAAGCAGCACCACAGTTTCTCGTTAGCTCCTCAACCCCCTTTGCGAGAGCTGGGGAAATGGAAGAGAAATGAGCACGCTATGTCAAGTGGTAAGCGGTGTCCAGACTCCAGCAAGAGAGCCGGATATGAGAGGTTAAAATCTCTCTCCTCAGTTGAAGATCCACAACGTAGCTTTTCACTTCAATGTGACATAATCCATTATTAAGTCTTATTTTACAATGTGAACCAATTCCAACCAGCCTATCTAGCTGTTACTGTCATGAACCAGGACAAACCATAACAAAAATAATCAAAACCAAACCATAACTAGAAATAAGCAACATAGTGGTTTGCTGTCCTAGGTATCAGACTGATAGCTACAAAAAGATTGAATGCTACCCTCAGGTACTCTCAGTTACACACTAGTAAGTGATTAGGTTTGCATGGTCACTTTTAGAAAGGTTTTCAAAGTTCTTTCAGGATATAGAGTTTCGAACCAACAAAAGCTCCCTAACAGCAATCCTACCTCAGAGCACTACACACTACACTGGTTAACCCCGAAGAATCTCAGGGAGAAAAAGAGATTAAAAAAACCCACAAAAAAAAACACCTGCTTTTTGAAACTGAGTATGCTTATGGAGGGCTGTGCCACATGCAGGCCTCCAAGAAAAAAAAAAAGAAGCGAGAAGCACAAAACTTATAAAATTACTTCAGAAATTAGCAGTATAGCCCAAATGTCAAGAAGTATTCTATTCACAAATTCTAGATGCATGCATACAAAATATACAGTAATTTTTATTTCCATGAGATCAAAAATGGCTCCCTCTTAATCATTAGAGCAACAAGTCACACTCTGGGCAATGCATCTAGAATTAGCCATTTACTTGAGCAGGCTCACATAATTATGCAGGAACATGCTCTGTGCTTGAGTATCATAAGGCAACTAGGAAAACACTTTATTATGGTTAAAACTCTAAACAACCCAATCTATCCAACCAGCTCCTCTGACAGATGCCCACAGTGGTGGATCAGCATTCCACTCCAGCAGTGCATGCTGCTGCGTGAAGACCCAAGACTCACCTCTGAAGTGACCCAGAGTGCACAATTAACACACTTGAGCTTCATTTCAACAAATTATATAGATGGTCTCCGATACAGCTCCTACTTCTTAAAGGCTGCTTTAATTGCCCTAAGAAGGCATTATCAAGAAAGAGCTTATTGGGAAGTTTTATGCACTTAACCCACTAGCACCTTCCCAGAAGGAAGCTTTCAGACCTGAGTTTCAGCACAGACTCACTCTTGTTGGAACAAAGCTAAAGAAAGTTCTCCCCAGGCAGATCACTCACCACTGCCCCACTCTGGTGTTAAGAAACACTGCTCACAAGCCAACGCCACCCAGGCCAATATAGCACTTGTTGCCCTCCACACTTACGTAGTTAGCAGGAAAGACCCATCACTACATCTATCCAGGGCTTTCCTAGCAGCAGGCTTCCCTGAGAACTCCACAATGCCTTTCCCAGAGGATCGTCCTCTGTCATCCACAATAACCACAGCCCTTTCCACTTGGCCAAACACCGAGAAGGCTTCCTCCAGGAGCTCATTGGACACAAACTGAGGCAGGTTCCTGACTGTCAGCGATGCGCTGTGGCATGCAAAACGCACTCTTAGCTGCTTCCCACGTAGGGGCATGTTGTCTAGTTCCACCTTTGCAATCTCTGCCAGAGTGCGAGTTTCCTGGAGAGAAAAAAAGAGTTATCATTAAAACTCTCAATACAGTACAGAATCAGTCACAGTCACAACAGTTACAAGACTATTTTTCCTGAACAAATACTTCAGAGAAGAACAAATAACCCTCCCATAGCATGGTAAAAAGTGTCCTAACAAACCATAGTTATTCCTTATTATCAATGACTCTAGCTGAATAGGCATGTACAGAGGTTGGGGGGAGGGAGCAGAAAATAAAATAAAATAAAAAAATGTATCGGGCATAAACTTAATCCAACAGCCAGTATGAAACTAAGCAAACAGTTAAATGATCATTATCTATCAGACATAATTATATTAAGGCTACAAAGCATGCCTCTTGATTTTGTTTAATAAATAACATCAAAAAGAATAAAAACCAAGATTCAACTATTAGCCAAGCCTGATAACTATAAAAGGAAATGCTGATTGTATGACAATCCATGAAAGACATCCCATGCCAGTTTCACACCTTTTCACTCATTTAAGTCACTCTCAAGCAACTACACTATAGAAAATTGCCCCAGACTTTGGTGTGAGAACCTCATGCTCCACCCACTCTCGCCTTAGGGCTTTCAGAAAGGTAGGACATGAGCCAATAAAGTCTGAGATCTACTACTTACTCTATGTTGGTAGCTACCAACGTGATCATCTAGATATCCCCTACCTCAAGAGTACATCACTCCAGTAACACTGCATGACAGCCCACGTTCATAGAAATTCCATGTTCACACCCTTCCAGAAAATGGAAGCCTACTTTGCCTATAGTAGCATTACATCTGTGTTTTCTTTCTGTTTTCTACCAGCTGACCTCAGAATAACTTTATCAGATCTTATAAATGCTGCCACAAACTGACTGAATTCACATTCCTTCTTGTAACAAGCTCTAGACAAACCACTTGTAGAAGCTGATCCCGTATTTCAGGTTACTAAAAATCAACAGCAGGCTTAATTAACAAGATATCTGAACATCTACTACTATCAGTTAGAAATACTCCTCCAGTGCAAGTCATTGCCACAAAAACACCCCAAAGGTAGCAAGTTACTCACCAGCCTGATAAAGCCAAAGCCTTTGTCTTTGTGTATGAAGACTTCACCTGCCTTGCCATACTTCTCAAATAACTTCCTCATCTCTTCTTCTGTAATATCTGGGGGCAGATTCCCCACAAACAGGCGGCTTCTTTGGGTGAAGGTCTTTTCACCAGGTTTCCGGAAATTCTTCAGATCAATAGTCAGGCCTTCATCTGAGGGGAACAAGGTACACAGCTGCTCTACAGTTGGGGGGATAAATTCTATTAGGTTTCATCACAGTGAACACAGAGACAGAGGACAATACAGGTAACACCACCCATTCACTTCGGTCTCAAACCTCTCCAGTCATCTCTACCACAAGGGGATTTTATTTCAGAATGGGCCCGTATTCTTTTTAAAGAAAACACATGCTTGGACCTCAGTGCTCATTAACATCGGTGGAAGGTAGTCTAGAACTGGATATACTACAGCTTGATATTACATGAGAAATTTCACTCAACTTTTGGAGATCTAGACAAGATGACTGGCCTGCCACAAAAACAACTGTAGTCACAATAGAGGATTATGCTATTACAACCTGAATAGTTATAGAAAAGTCACAGTCTGGCCAGGAACCAGATTTTTACTCAAAAACACCCAACCCCAGATGTCTAGAAAAATATGCAAATGAGAAGAAATGTTGCCCAGACAGGTAACATTTGAGATAGCTATCATTCTATGAGATGGGATTTGGGTTCCAGAGCCTGGGGTTCCAAGCTGAAAAGAAGGCTGTAATGGTGAAGATAGGGGGGGGGGGAAGGGGAAGCAAAAAAAAAAAAAAAAAAAAAAAAAAAAAAAAAAAATCACCAGCCATATAGATGAGACCTCAGAAAAATGACAAAGTTCATTACAAAAAAAAAAAAAAAAAACAAAAAAAAAAACCCCAAACCCCTATATTCAGTAAGTAATGCTATATCTAACACCAATAAACAGGACAAATTGTGGGAACATACTCACCCATCCCACACACTACCACCACCCCCCACATATACAATCTTTAAGCCTTAATTCAGCAAGAGTCCAGCACAATCCTGGAAGCTCTGCTACGCACCAGACACAGGGGTGGCTTTATCATCACTTTACCTCCCTGTGTCCCATTTTCTAAAATGTATACGGAACTTCCCCACACAGGACAGCAAGCCATAGAAAGCAATCCCTTTGCTTTGCAGAGGACACATCTCATGGCTATAAACATGAAATAAACTTACGAACATGAGTGTCTTGATTTATGCTACAAAGCACGGCACTAATCAGGAAAGGCTATTCATGCAAAGACAATGCAAGCAAGACATGCAAGGACAACTCTTTCATAAGAATAAGCACAACTGAAAAAAAAAAAAAAACCCAAACAAACCAAACAAGACTGACAGTGTATCTATAGAAGGGTAGTGAGAGTAAGTTATCTACTTCACACAGCAAGGGTGCGTAAGTGATGTGTTTCCTCTTGAACCTGACACTATCACAAGTATTTGGGGATTGATTGCAAGGCCTATGAGAACACTGCGAAGAACTTACTGCAGAGTTATACCACTATCACTGTTCTGTCCTAAGTAGATCCACTCAAAGGAATCTGAGATACAGTCACTCGCTATAAGCTGATCCCTGTGAGAATACCACAATACGGTTTTGTGTTGTATTGATTCCAACCTGACTGGAAACAGACTGGTCTGTCACCTTTGTCTATTATCTTCTATGAATTGATAAGGAGTCATTTTAACATGGCTGCCTAATACAAATACACAAGATTTTTTTTACTAGCCCAGTATCTCTACATGTGTGTGCATATAATTAAACCTGCAACTCTGACTGAAAAACCACACAGAGCAACCATGCAAAGTGCACATATGAATTCTACATGCTTTTGTTTTAAACAGTATCCAAACTTAAAGAAAACTGAAAAAAAAAAAAAAAAAAATAGTCGAAGCGCTTGCTTCCCTGAAAACACTGATGGCAATGCCTTGCTGCCGTACTTCTAACTATCAAGTTAGATCAGTTAAGGCCCCAAAGGCCATTAATGTGTATTTTCTCAGTTCACAAGCAGCCCCTCTGCAACCCAAGTAACAGAGCTACAGTCCACGCTTACTAAGAACAAACCTGGAAACACACTAGGTCAGAGTAACAGCCATCATCAATGTCAGCTAGTTCTTTAATACTGAAATGTTATTAAGTAATGTAGGTATCTCCCAGTCCACCCCATTTAAAAATGTAGTCTTAACAGTTAAGTGCAGATGGCTGTAACAACGTTCTTACTACAACTGTATTCCTACAGGGGTCAAATTTATTTCACTAGTACTTAAGGAAACCCGTGTTGAAAAGCTGTCTGTTATGGTTGAGAAAAAAAGGAAACGGAGCCAACAGGAAACAGGCCATCTCGTATTTGCAAAGTTTACGGAAACACTGTTAAAGGTTCAGAGGCTTCCGAACCCTTGAAGCGAGCTTTTCCTGAGAAATTGAGGCAAAGAAGGAACCTCCACGTCACTGCCCAGTTTCGGGAAGAGCAGAAGCTTACAAACAAATCCCAGTCAAACCCACGGGAACCACGTGCATCTCCGAGTAGACCGAATAAAAAAAAAAAAAATCACCGGAAAAACCCAGCTGCAATTCAAACCGCTGTCTCCAACAACGGAGAAACCTGACTGCTGGAGGCGAACTGCGGGCCCGCGCCGCTGTTTGGTTAAGGAGCGGAGCTTTCACCGCTTTAAACCAAAAGAGCGGGTTCTGTTTCTTTCCACCGAGACCTGTTGCGCCCGCGCGGGCCGGGCCCTGAAGTTACCCTTGGCAGCGCGGTTGCTCGCTCAAGGCCTACCCGGAGCGGGGCCGGGCGGGCCCCCGCGGCGAGCCCGGGACTCACTCTGGCTGTTGGCCTGCTGCCCGTTGGCGGGGACGGACGGCGGCGGGTGCTGTGGATGCTGGTGCTGCTTCCGCGGAGCGTGGTTCTGCTTCTCCATGTTGAAGCCCTTGCTGCCCTGCATCTTCCCCCACCTAGAGGCAGACACGCCCGAGGTCGGTCGCGGCCCGCAACTCGACCCGCGGCCCCCGCCCGGCTCCCGCCGCCCCCGGCCCCGCCTCACCGGGGCCCGCCCGCGCGGCCGCGTGCAGCGGCGGGGCGGGGCGCGCGGCCCCCGGTAAGGCCCCGGCCGCCCGCCAGGGCGCGCCCCGCGGCGGAGCCGAGCCGCGCCGCGCCGCGCCACCCTCCCGCCGCCGCCGCCGCGGCCTCACCTGGCGGCGGACACCGGCGCCGGGGCGGATCGCGGCCTCCTTGCCCGCAGCAGCCCGGGGAGCGGCGCGCGCGCGGCCGGAACTGGCGCAGCCTACCCGAGCGCCCGCCAACCCGCGCTTCCATTGGCCTTCCCGCCACCGGCGCCGCGCCACCACTGGCCGCGCTCGCCGCCAGTCACAGCCCGGCCGCGGCGGGGCGGGACTAGTCGCCCCAGCAGTCCTCTGCGCGGAGCCGATTGGCTGCCAATCATCCCCCCCCCCCCCCCCCCCCCCCCACGGGCATGAGGTTTGGGTGAGAGGCGAGCGAGGGACAAAGGAGCCTGACGAGCCGCCAGAGCGCGCCGCGCAGGCGCAGTGAAAAGGGGGGGGGGTGTGGAAACGGGACGGGATGCGCGCAAGCGCGGCAGGGGCCGCTGGTTTTAAAGAGACAGCGGCGGGCACCGGGTGCACGCGGCGCCGCGCCCTGGCTGCCCCCTCGCCTCCCCGTTCGAACGGCGCTGTCCCGCTGCGGGAGGGCGGCCGGCTGGCTCGGGTGGAGGAACCGACCTTGGGGGTGGGTGGTGTAGGGAAGGTCGCGCCGTGCCCTGTCCGCAGAGCGCCGGGAACGGCCCGCCCGCGGGAGCCCGGCCGTTAGCTGCCTCCGGTGAGCTTGATTTCACCGCCTCTCAATAAAGCCTCCCGCGTACCCTCCGCGTCCCGTCGCGCGTCACCGGGAGCAGCGCCGGGAGCCCGCGGCCAGCCCGCTCTCCGGAGCGGGGAGCAGCCGGCGGGGCGGCCCCTCAGCCCGCCGTTCCCGGCCCCCACGCTCACAGCACCCACCCGTGGGGAGACAAAAAAGCTGGTTCCCGGCGGGGGGGTGGAGGAAGGACGGAGGAGCCTCCCAGGGGAGTGGGGCGGCCGCTGCGGAACGGTGCTCCCGTGGGATGAAGGGGGCCAGAGCTCCGGCAGGAGCGGAGCCCCGCTGGGGGGGGGGGGGGGGGCTCACGGATGGATGGGTGGGGGAGGGGGTGCCGCGAATGGGGGAGGGGAGCCCGGGGATGCGTGGGGTGCCGTGGGTGGGGGAGCGCGGCCTGGGTCGGGGAGGGCAGCACCGGGGGGTGTGAGGGGGGCGCCTGGGGGTACCGGGGGCGGGGCGCGGGCGGGCGGCCCCTCCCGGGGGCGGTGCCGTGTCCCGGGCCCCCGCGGAAGCCCCGCCCGGCCGCGCTGTCACTCACCGCCCCGGGGAGACGCTCCAGCTCCAGGGAGGCGGCGGCAGCGCCTGGACCCGGCAGGGCGGCTGCCCCCTCGCCCCCCGCCTCCCCTCCACGCACAGGTAGAGGCGGTGGCGGCGCGGCCAGGCTGGGCCCGCCTGGGGCGGCGGCGGGGTCCGGGCCGCGCGGGGCGGCAGCGAGAGGGTTAATGGGGGGGGGAGTGGGGTGGCGAGCCCTCTCCGCGCCGCACTCCGCGGGTGGCCGCGCGGGCACCGGCGGGGTCTGGGGCCCCCCGTTCTGGCCCGCGCCGCCCGCACCGCGCCGTGCCCCGCTGGGGTGCGGCCGCTGCCTGCGCTCGGCTCCGCGCTGTATGTTCGCGCGGCCCCGCTCCGCTACGCGAATCCGTTCCGGGTTTTCCGGCCGTCCCGGCGGATCCCAGGCAGCTGCGCCGATCCCGGCCTCGTGGCTCCGCTCCGCGTTTTCGAGGCCGCCGCCTGCAAGCGAATCTCGCGAGCCCAGGCTCCGCCGCGGCCAATGGGGAAGCGTCCCTCGTCCTGCACAGCCAATGGGGCGCTGCCTCCGCCCCCCCGCGGGGCCGCGGCGCGCTGAGGGCTCCGAGCGGCGCTTCCATTTAAAGGGGCCGCGACCCGAATCCGGGCTCTGGGTAGCGCGAGCGGCGCAGCGCCGAGGAGCCAGGTGCGAGCGGCGTCGGCCAGGGGCGCCTCCCCACGGCTGCACGCGAGGCGCGGGTGGGGCTGCGGCGCGGAGTGGGGCGGCCGCCCGTGGGGCGATGGTGCTTGGCCCCGCGGGTGGGGGCGGGGCAGGCGCGTGCGGCGCGGGTCCCGGGTGGGGGGGGCGGGGCGGACCCCCTTCCTCGCCCCCACAAGGTAGGGGGCGGGTCGCGCGCCTGGCGGGAGGGGGCGGGGTCTGCCGCTCCGCGAGGGGGTGGGGCCGCTCGCCCCCCCCCCTTTCCCTCCCATCGTGGCGACCGCTGGGGGGCGCCCTTCGGGAGGGGGGGCGTGTCCCGGGGACCCCACCCCGATGCGGCACCAGCCCCGTGTCTGCTGGGGTGGGGGTGGGGGGAAGTCATAGGCCCCGCCCCCTCGCGCCCACGCGGGACGGGGGAGGCCGTGGTGCGACCCTCGCCCCTGCTGGGCGGAGCAGGCCCGGGGGTCTCCTCCTCCCCCCCCCCCCCCCAGTACGGTGGGGCAGGCTCCAGCCCGACACGCAGCCTGGGTGGCACCGGCGTGTGCGTGGGGGGCGAGGCGGGCCGCGGGGGTGGCCCCCACCCGAGTGCGGGGGGCCAGCCGTGCCCGCTGCCATAGCACTGCGGGGCTCCCGAGCTACCCCGCCCGCGGCAGCGCCCGTCCCCGCTGCGGGCAGCCCTTCGCCCGGGTGGCCGCACCCGCGCCCGGCTGCCCCCCTCGCACTCGAAGCCTGCCGTGCACCTCGCACCCTGCCCCAGCAGCCGGAGCCCTCCTCAGCTCGCCTCTCCTCCTGCTGCTTTATGCTGTTGTCACCACGCGTGGGGACCGAGTCTGCGGAGCTCACACAAAATGCAGCGGCTGGTCTGCGCCTGCCTTCCCCTTGCAGGGGTGGGGTGGCTCTGGACCAGGGCAGGGCTTGGAAGTGTCCCTGCGGCCTGGAGTGTGTGTGTGTTTGGGGGGGGTCCCTGGGCACCACCTGCGGCTCTTGAGGATCAGGCTCCATGGGGCTGAAGGCTCCATGGGGCTGAAGCTGCCCTGTGCCGCGGGAGGAGGCGAAGCCCCCGTCTTGCGGAAGCCTCGCCAGGCCAGGCCGTGTGCGAGCAGCACGGCGCCCCGGGGAGCGCCAGCACCTCCTGTGTGGTTTGCAGAGGGGGAGGCAGGACTGGCCCCAGGTGGGAGGGGGTGCACTGGTGAGGCTGGGAGCTGGCTGTGGCGTGTGTGCCTGGCGCGGGAAAAGGCCCTGGCAGTCAGACATGGTTGTGTGGGCAGAGGCAGCAGTGGACACAGTTGGTGTCAGGTGATGGTGGGGGGATAGGATGCTCAGCTGAGTGCTGGGGAACGGCTCCTGGAGTCTCTTTCTGATGAGGATGAGAGCTGCTTTGTTTGTACGCTTCCTTTCTCCTCCTGCTGTGCTTCAGCTATGGCTCTTGTTCTAGGCTGTAACTTCTCTCCCTCTTATACTGGTGCTGCATTCCCCAAGAAAACATTTAATCTACATTTTCTTGCCTAACCCTGCCTATCCTGGGATCAAAGCTGGTGATAAGAGCGTAGCTCTGTGATTATTGCCAGTCCAGCTTTACTAAAGGAATAGTCACAGCCTACAGAGCTGCTGCCTGTAATGGCCAACCTGCAGCTTACAGCCCCAGCACACATATTTGCACAATCTCTGTTCTCTCCGCACCTGATTACATCCCTCTTACTGCGAGTGCTCTTGCTTTGGAGGATGACAGTAAAGTCACACCAGATTCCTTCACAGCAAGAGGCTGAGCCCCCAGCCTTACTTTGGGAGCAAAGCCCTTTGTGTTATTTCTTTTACTGATGTTTTATGGTCAGTGCTGCTGGGGTGCATGACCCTGATGGGCACAGGTGCGCTAGCAGAAGCCTCTAGTGCAGAAGGGTTATGGTGAAAGCAATCCAAGGGGAATATGGAATAGGCTACAGCTGTGACAATGAATTTGTTAGCTTAGCAAAGGCCATGCTAGCAGGATTTCACTGGAATTGGGTTTTAATCATGGTAGAGTGTTTTAAGTGTTGACTTCTTCCTCTGTTGGTAGCACAGGTCAGGAAAGGGCAGTGCTTGAGACCATCTTCACCAGTCTGTCTGGCTATGGGCTCTGGTGGTGTCTTTTGGCCGCTTCCCGTAAGCCTGCTCTGCTGGCTCAGCCCTCAGCAGTGTAAAGAGAAATGAGTCAGTCACTAGGCTGAGTGGGACATTGGTCTGTTCAACGCAGCATTACCCAGGGCCAGTTTGTACAACTGCATGTGAGGTGAAGCATTCCAGTGCTGAGATGCCTTTTGGGGAACCTGGCGGTAGGCACCTTGCAGAGGGATCCCGGACTGTCAGTGGGGCCGAGGAGACAGCTCACCTTGCACTTCCAGTATTTTGTGGCCTCTGTAAGCCTCTTACGGGAAATGAGATGTTTTGCCCTCAAAGGTATATCCTCCCTGAAACTCTGCCCTCTTGTCTTCTCTCTCTGTGTAGTAAGGTTTATTCAAAGAGCTACAGACAGACTTAGGTTGGAAGGGCCCTCTGGAGGTCTCTGGTCCAGCTGACCTCCTGCTCACAGCAGAGCTGACATCAGGCTGCATTGTTCAGGGCTTTGTCCTCTTCAGTTTTGAGGACCTCCGGGGCCGGGCTGCAGCACTCTCCAAAGGAGAGTCACTTGCTGTGCCTGCAACTTTCATCTCCATCTGTCTGTGGCTGCTTGTGAGAGGTGTCCAAGGACTTTGCATTAGGTGGTCTGACACCCTCCTGCGGCATTTGGGCAACAGGTAGAGACCTTGGGGGCCATCTTTTTTTTGACCACTTCCAGGTCTACTGTCTGTTTCTGTCTTTTAACCAGTGTCTTAATATCATCAGGGCAGTTTCAACAGATGCTACTCAAGTATGCCATGCATCTCCATGCTTTTTTGTTGTGCTTCAGGTAGTACTCCCAAAGCTTTTTTACCCACCCGCCCGCTTCCCCTGTGTATAACACTATTTTGACAGATGTTGGTATGTGGCAAGCAGTGAGCTTTGGAAGAAATGTTGCTTATTCATGCTATAGAGACAAACCTGTACAAGCAGCAGGAGAGTTTTCTCTCTGACTTGGTCTCTGAGTGGAGTTGATTCTTGAAGCTGAATTGCTCTCCAGACATCAGGCATCGCTGCTAAGACCGCTGTCTTAACATGTGTAAACAAAGCAAGTTGCGTTAGAGTGTACCAAGACTTGTTGCTCCTTTCTCTGTTCCAAAGCCTTGACACTTAGTGCTTGGAGGGATCCTGGTCTTACAAAAAGGTGTGAGAGTATCCAAGCAGTTTAAAACTAGCTACCAGGATGGTGTTCCAGACATATGAGCATGCTCCTGTTGGTTGTCTTAGAGTTTACTACTAGTATAGAGGTGTTGCATTAGCAGCAAATAATGCTGAGATCTGAGGAATGTTGTCAAGTACCTTTGAAGTATTGCAGGGAGTCTCCCTGTAAACCTAATTCCTGACAATTCTGCAAGAAGATTTCTGAAATTTGTCCTTCCTCTTGTACTTTCTTGAAGCTGAGGTGAAGTTTCTGGAGTGCAAGCTCAACGTCTAGTTTGGTTGTTCCTGCCTTTGAGGAGTTAACAGTAAACTCATGGTGCTGTTTTGCAGCACCATCTGCTCTGTGCTGCAGGGTTTGGACTTTCTTGGTACTGTGTGACTGCTGTACTAAGTTTGAGGCCTGCACCGTAAGCTGGTGCTCCTGCTGTAGAAAAAACTAGCAGTGCTCTTGGTACCTCCTGGCTTTGGGACTGTGAGAAAACAATTGCTGGAGTCTTAAGGCTGCTAATGGTGTTCTGGGAAGGCCCTTCTTTTCCCCATTTACCAGTTCCTGCTGTGTAGACGGTTCCAGTCACACGTGAAGACTGGCCTGAAGGGGACATGATGATAGGTACTGCTGCTGTCTGCGCTCTGAGAGAACCAGTAATACATTTGGAGATGTGAAGAGACAACTGTTTGCTGAGCCCTGCCTGCAAACCACAAGCTGAAGAACTTGACCAGTGACATCTGCAGTAGCTGTAGCTGACTTGGAGAAAGTCACTGAATGCTGTCATAAGATTTCCAAAGTCACAGAGCGTTTATATATCCCTGGGTCAGTTGTTTAAGTAATCACCTATAGTGTTCATCTGGAAATAGCTGGGTTTGAGTTTGTCCAACTTTGTCTTCCAGTTTTTTGAGTCCTCATATGCATTTGTCTGTATCTCTGAAGAGTCCTCTGCTGTAGATCTTCTTACCTTGTGGTTTTTTTTTTTGAGATGGGTCATGTCTCCCCATTTCTTTTCAATGAACGAAATAGATTTATCACTGGAAGGTGTTTTCTGAACCGTGGTTGATTCTTAAAGCAGGGGGATTCTTGCATTGTTGTGTCAGGTTTTTTTTTTTTTTAAATCTGAAACATATCAACTCTTCCAGTATCTGTCATGAAAAAGCCAAGAATGAGCCAGTAATGGTCTAATGTAGTACTATGTGCAAGCAGCACTGTGCTGAATGTTGCCAATGGTCTTTGTGCCCTTTGAAGGCCAAGTTTGGGCTACCAGGTGGGAGCTCAGAGAACTCCCTCTCCAAAAACACTAATGAATAACAAAATCCTTTCTGCTCCTTTCTGGAGAATTTTGACTAGACTGAAACCTGGTACTTATCAGTGTGCTTAGTTTACTGGTGATTCTTCATAAATTAATTTGCTTTAAAATGAGTTAACCTATCTGTAATGAATGTTTGCAGTGCCTGAATCTGGAAAGCTATCAGCTGTCCACATAAACTCAAATATGCCACAGAAATGAAGTTAGCTTTTTCAGTATTTGTCACTCAAGGTATAATATTATTAACGAAGATCTGTTGACTGAAACCATGCTGGTAGGACATGATATTATTTTCTTAATGTTTTATTGATTGTGTATCAACCGCTGTTTTTGTTGAGAAATACTAGGTTGGGTGTTACTGTTTATTCTAAAATTTGGCACAAAATATAGGAACTTCCTCCAGAGCTCTGCTCAGGTCTTAGAGAACTCATAGGTAGGAATTAGCTGGAATGTTGATTTAAGTGTCTTAATTTTTGGAGTTATTAGTTAATGCTTTTCGTATTTCAAGTGATCTCTAGTAGCAAAAAAGATAAATCCTTCAGCCTTCAAAAGTCTTGCATCCATACCCATGAACAAACATCTAGGACTGGTACCCAAGCAGTTGTGGTTCCTTTGCTAGAGGAAAGCAGTAACTGTATGGCTGTGCTCTTTCATGGGCAGTAGAGATTTCTGAGGTATTCACTTAATTGTGAGGGAGTAACAGCAGTATTTTTTTCTTACTGTCTGATTTTAATTAAATGTTTGATGGTAGCTCCTCATTTTTGTAGGTAGGCCACATACTCCCTTGCTAATAGTTATATGAGGACACTGATATGTGGAAGATCTGTTCAGTTACAGCACCACTGATGTCTCTAATAAGCTAGATAAAGTCCCAGGTAGTCACTTGGTGTACTTGAGTGTTCTGGCAGAGATGTCTCACTCTGAGCTTCCAGGTCTGAGAGGAGATCCATGTGTCCCCTCTTCGGCAGTAAGAGCAGGTCGGGTCTGGTAGTCACATCACACATGTTGGATTTGGCAGTCAATGTTATGTTTTATGCCAGTCCTGCACACTCAGGGAGGACCCTCATCTGTCCCATCACTTCTTTGGAAACTCTTGCATGCTACCTAGGAAGCACTCTGCTTCAGACTGCTGTGCAGGGAACTTCGCTCCTTGAACACAATCTTCCCAGGAATATCTGTTACTGACTATTCCAGAGAGGATGGTGTGGTTTCCTAAGTAAGGGGTTTCCAAGTGTCCAATAGAGCAGTCATATCTGCAGGATTTCAGCACACTACCCGCTCTCTGTTTGGCCAAGTCATGTTCCAGAGTACTCTCCTTGCTGCCAGCCACGTGGCTGGAAAAGAGGGAAGATTTCAAGCAGACCAGTGACCAGAGCCCAGAGACTGAGCTGTGCATTAGGTGGTCCTGAAATAAAAAAGATGATGACTTGTGGTGGATCGTTTCAACATCTGCCAGAAACAATAAACGGTTTTTCTTCTGTTGGCGAAAGGTGGAAGAGACTTTACCAGAGGTAAAGTGCACATTCATTTGGCAGCTTAACTCACTGTGAAGCTCAGCAGAAAGCCCAGAGGAATCAGGAAGGCCTGGGGCAAACACATAAGCAGTGTTTCTTACCCTGCTGCAGCTAGGCAGCTCTAATTCCCTTGGGTTGAGTCTGACTTCAGAGCAACTCATGGAGCTGGAAAGCATCGTTGTCTCCTGAAGGCTGCCCTCTTCATCCTCATCGGCTGGCAGTTGGAAGCCACTGTAAAGACTTCACTGTCAGGGAAACAGAACTGCAGTGATGGACAGGGACATTCCTTGCTTTCCCACTCAAACTGCTTGTCAGCATCACTTCCTTGGGTCCAGCCTCAACTCTAATTCCAGCAGCTTTTCCAGATTCTTATAAATGCATCAAAAGTCAGCACTCATCTGCTGCTGTGTCACCTTGTCACAGAGCTCTGCTGCAACAGGTTTAAAATAAACAAAAGGAAAATACTTTGAAAAACTGAATGTTAGGATGCAGAGCATATCGCCACTGGAATTTTTGGAGACCCAAAGTGCAAACTGGTTTGGAGGGGGATTAGGCAGTCTTAACAGTGACAGTTTCAGTGCAACTCAAGCCAAGCAGTTCTTTAGCAGCTGATTACCACTTGATTGGAGGATGTGCTGAAGAACATCCTGTTAGTTATATTTCTTACAATCTCTTCCCAGGTATCCATTCTTGGTGTGACTAGGAACAGGATATTCAAATACATAGTCCTTTTGTTTGACTGACTGCACCTGTCCTTAGCTTTGCACATCCTAAGAAGAAGCTTTGAGTCATTTGCCAGAACCTGTGAGCTGTTCTGCCAGGGGGATTTGGACAGAGCTAATGAAAGTGGGCAGGACCTTGAACACACAGGACAAGTGCTGTGCTTCCAACCAGAATGTGCAAGTGAATGGTTTTACTGTGGACTCCTGGGCCTGCAGAAAGGTCTGCATTGTCGGTCCCAACCACACACCAGTAGTTTGGAGTTGACTTAATCTGCAAAATACTTGTTTTTAAGACTGTTTTGTTGGTCGGTGTTGTCATCACTAAGTTTCTCGGTCTTGTCTTGCATCATAATGCTCTTGCACCCAAAGCTTGAAAGCAATGTTAAGGTATACACTATTGAAACCAGATGGTTTTGGTCTATTTCTAGAGCACATAAGTAGCAGGGCAAGTTGACAGACTAATTGTTGCTTGCATTACCCTCTGGGAGGGAGTGCCCAAATGGATTTCTTATGCTCCAAAATTGTTCCCAGGGTCTATTTCTACCAAGAAAAGACTAGACTAGCTGAAAGTGGCAAATACTGTAGGAGTACCATCTCTGTGGTTCATTGCAGACTCATGAAAAGTGTCTGAAGGTGAATTTGAGGAGTATGTTAGTCCTGTTAAGAATACCTATAAATAAACTTTACTTATTCATCTGGGCGGCTTGACCTTTCTGCTGCTTATTGTTGTAAGGTCTGCTGTCTGTCTGTCTGGGAGGCGTTGTTTGTATTCTGAGAAGCAGAAAAAATGTGTTTGGGAGGATCATTCATCTTGGAGGATTCTCACCAGCTTCAAATCCTTAGCACCTTTCTTTCAGATGTCTTTATTTCTAATTCACTTTGTTCTTCTTTCTGTAGCCACCCTAAAATACATCTTAGGTCCTGTGTTGCTCTGGAATTGGCTTATTCTATAAGTTTTGTACCTTTTGTAACTAGAGAAAGTAAATGTAATCACCAAGGTCTTTAGTGGTGAAACTTGCTGACCATCTCTGAAGACTTTGAACTCCAGCTGTAGGGTATGATTCCCTAAACTCCTGCTTAAATGAGTTTCAGAAGTTGGGTACATTCTCTGTCCAAATATGTTCTATTTAGTACTGAGTAAACCATTGGTGAGTCAGACTTGGTTATCCTTTCAAAGGGAAGGATATAAAGGAAAAATCAATCTGCCATCACCAGTGAAATTATTTCAGGCTTCCTCCTTCATTGGTATAGATGAGTTATGCCCATAGTAAGACCCAACAGCCAGGAATACTGAATCTTCTACTTCAGGGCTTAAAACAGTGCCAAAATTAGAATTAGAATTACTCTAATGGGCGGATAGGTTGGTGCCACATCTTTTGATTGAGTGCCTTCCTTGTAGTGTCTATTTACAGCCTGTTTTGGGGATGTGATGCTACTTCAAGTCTTACTGTGCCTCACCACTTGTAGACTCCAGCTCCTTCTCCCTTTCCCTCTTCAGGTTTGTCAGCCATTATCTCTTTGGGTATAATTAATTTTTAGCTACTACTGATATAAATGCTTACTTGCCTCATCTCAAAGTCTTGCCCTTTCTGTTTTATGATAATGTTGACCATGAGGAGTTGGGCCGTAACTTTGTCCCTTTGATGTTACCTGTCAGCATCACACCTTCCTGTGCAAGTGTGCTGCCCGTGCCCTGCAAAGTCACACTGGTCTTTTTTCCTGACTCTGTATTGAATGTTAATGTCTACTTTGCTACTTATTCTGCCTCTTATGGCTGCTTTTAACATAGAATCAGAAAATGGCTTGGGTTGGAAGGGGCCTTAAAGAACATCTAGTTCCAACCCCCCTGCCCCAGGCAGGGCCCCCTTCCCCCAGCCCAGGGGGCTCCCAGCCCCGTCCAACCTGGCCTTGAACCCTTCCAGGGAGGGGGCACCCACAGCTGCTCTGGGCACCCTGGGCCAGCGCCTCACCCCCCGCACAGGGAGGGATTTCTGCCTTACATCTCATCTAAATCTGCCCTCTGTCAGTTTAAAACCATCACCCCTCATCCCATCCCCACCCCCTGACCCAGAGTGTCCCCCCCCCCTCTCCTGCCCCCCCTTTAAGCCCTGGGAGGCCGCTCGAAGGGCTCCCCGGAGCCTTCTCTTCTCCAGGCTGAACCCCCCCAACTCTCTCAGCCCGGCCCCCCAGGGGAGCTGCTCCAGCCCCCCCAGCATCTCCGTGGCCTCCTCTGGCCCCGCTCAAGCAGCTCCGGGTCCTTCTGCTGTTGGGGGCCCCCGAGCTGGCCCCAGCACTGCAGGCCCTTGCCCTTGGCCTTGTTGAACCCCATGAGGTTTGCCCGGGCCCCCCTCTCCAGCCTGCCCAGGTCCCTCTGGGTGCCATCCCTGCCCTCCCGCCTGTCCCCCACCACACAGCTCGGGGGCGTGGGTGAACTTGCTGGGGGTGCATCGATCCCACTGTCCATGGCACCAACAAAGATGTTAAGCAGCACTGGTCCCAACACCAACTCCTGAGGAACACCACTGGTTTCCACTTGGACATCAAGCCACTGACCGCAACTCTTTGAGTGTGACCATTCAGCCAATTCCTTAGCCATCCATCCTTCAAATCCACATCTCTCCAATTCAAAGACAAGGTTGTTGTGTGGGACAGTGTCAGACGCTTTGCACAAGTCCAGGTAGATGATCTCAGCTGCTCTCCCCTTACCCACCAGCGCTGTAACCCCCTCGCAGAAGGCCACCAGATTTGTCAGGCATGATTTGCCCTCAGTGAAGCCATGGTGGCTGTCACCAATCACCTCCTTATTTCCCATTTGCCCTAGCCTAGTTTCCAGGAGGATCTGTTCCATGATCTTGCCAGGCACAGAGGTGAGACTGACTGGCCCGAAGTTCCCCAGGTCTTCCTTTTTTTTCTTTTTAAAAATGAGGGGTTGTTTCCCCTTTTCTGGTCAGTGGGAACTTCACCAGACTGCCACATCTTCTCAAGCTTGGTGGACAGTGACTTAGCCACTTCATCTGCCAGTTCCCTCAGGACCTGTGGATGCATCTCATCAGGTCCCATGGACTTGTGCACCTTCAGGTTCTTTAGATGGTCTCAAACTGATCTTCTCCCACAGTGGGCAGTTCTTCCCTCTCCCAGTCCCTGCCTTTGCCTTCTGCATATTGGCTGGTGTGGCTGGAGCCCTTGCCAGTGAAGACTGGGGCCAAAAAATCACTGAGTACCTCAGCCTTCTCCATATCCCAGGTGACCAAGTCTCCCGTTTCATTCCGGAGAGGGCCCACATTTTCTCTTAACTTCCTGTTATCTCCGATGTACCTATAGAAGCTTTTCTTGTTGCCCTTGATCTCTCTGGCCAGATTTAATTCTGTCAGGGCTTTGGCCTTCCTAACCTGATCCCTGGCTTCTCAGACAGTTTCTCTGTATTCCTCCTCCCAGGCCACCTGTCCTTGCTGCCGCCCTCTCTAGGCTTCCTTTTTATGCTTGACCTTGTCCAGGAGCTTTACCTCCTTTCTTCTTGCCACTCTCAAGAATTCCACCTAGTTCTAACTTAAGTTTTTCCAATTGTTCTGTGTCTGACTATTAGCCTTCATAGTTTTGGGGCTATGTTGTAGCTGTAGTTATACTATAGCATGGTTAATATCCATCCTCTGACAAAATTTATGCATCTTGTCATCCTGTATCTTGTTCAAGGCACAGGCTACAATGCTTCAAAGGAGTTCTTTCTGCCTTTATGTTTAAGAGAAAAGATATTTTAAAAATAAAAGATATATTAACTCCATGAAAACAAGCAGGAGAGAGGAGAGACCAGATTATTTGGGTCTGAGATAGAGAGGAAGGCAGGGAAGGGGGTATTACACACCACAGAACAGCCGTGTGAGGCCTCCTGAATTGGTACTCGAGTAATTTCTAATACCCCACTGTGTCATTTAGCATCAGTACGTCTGTTTGCCATGCTGTGGTGAGATGTGTGGAGGCTGTAGAGTTCTTAAAGGTCTGCTATCCTGAACTGCTGCGTCCCACTGCTGCTGTTTGGCTTTAGAGTTCTGTAACCTCATGAGTAGATGTGATTGATCTGCTGATATCCTGCTTATGGCTAGCGGTATTATTTGGCCTTGTTTTACACCAACAGTGTTCAGAAGAGTGGACAATTCATGCGCTGTGTTAGACTACTTTTCATTAACTTGCAAGTCTCTGTCTCATTTCTAGTTGCCGTCTTCTAAATGGATTCCAGTGAATTTTCGGGATCTTTGGACCCCCTGTCCTTGCCTGACAAACCGCTTATTGGTGATCTCCCTGCTGACATGGAGTTTGGGGAAGATCTCCTGGGCTCCCAAACAGCTTCTACACAGGAAGATTCAGTTCTTCAGCCCCCTAACTGGGATCAATCCAAGCAGATGACTGCAGATGGAGACTTGGACATTCTAGTGAAAACAGACAGCCTGTCTGAACTAAACAAATCAAACAACCTCGTTCTAGATAAACCTAGTGTCTTGCATATGCTGGAGAAACCTGATGTCTTAGATGACTTGGATAAAACTGCTGACTTGATGGAGCTAGATAAATCACAGGGTTTGGATGGGCTGTATAAGGCACATCCTTCCCAGGATGTGGAGGATGGACCAGCAGACTCCTCTGCCCTTTCTAGAGAAGCCCTTGCTCTAGAAACATGGAAAGAAGGGAAAGATGTACCAAAAAATGATTCTGTGGACCTAAAGAAAAATGGTGCTGCTGCTATTCCTGCACTGTCTGATGACAACACCCCCAGATCGCCCCAACAGCCTGTTGCTGACTCCAGGGACTTCAGCAGTGCCCCTGCCATGGAAGAAATCACAGCACAGTCCTCAAGTCCGCCAATGCCCCCTCCCCAACTCAGTCTTAAACAGACAAAGAAGACGAGGTTGAAGGCACCAAGGAAAAGCTCACCCATACAGAGGGAAGGGCTGGCAGGGGAAGCAGAGGTGGAACTGAGCCTGGACAGCAGTACTGCAGCTTTGCTCCCTGAGCCCGTGGAGGAAAACCAGGCAGAGGAAGGGGATGATAGTGGGAACAGCTCACTTAAAGAAAGCATACTGAAAGTGCAGGAGGCCTCATCACCATCAGGTAAGTTGTTATCTCTGCAGAACTTAGCTTCCTTTTGCTCAGGAGGTCATGCTGCTGCACACTGCTGAAGCTGGAGTCTGTTTTCTGCTCCAACGTTTCCCATTGTCCCCTGCTATGGAAATTGTCAGTGCTACTGGTGGGAGAGATTTTGGGAAAGCATCTTCCTTACAGGGAATAATGCTCTGGAAGCTGTTCCCTTGGTGCACACACGCTCTTGCTCTGTTTTTCATAGCTTTAACTTTGATTTTCAATGCTTGTGTCAGCTAGGAGCTTCCCTGATAAAGCTGTAGCTGTGCATCAGCTTAACTCACACTCTTCATCACTGGAATTTTTGCTGGAACTGAGGGTCACCAGGAGAAGGTGTTTCCAATAGGCAAAGTTCCTCTGCCCAGGCTGGTCATCCTCAAGAGATGCTTAATCTTGGTCAGAAGCAGAGACAACTGCCCAGCCTGCCTCCGCCATTCAGGGAGGTCTCCCCCTTACAGGACTCCTCCCAAGCTGTGTGTTTGGATCTCTAACTACAGGTGGTGGGTTTGGGAGCTTTCCTGTGTCTAATCACCACCAGAACTGTGCTTGTTAGCCAGGACTGCCTGAGGCTTCATGTGCAGACTGACCCAAAGGGTGGCTGTGTTTGAAGAACACCTGCTCTTTTCTGTTGGAGAAAAGCAAGGTGTTAGATGCAATCTTCTTCTGTGCTTCTGTTCTAGGAGAAGGCCTGTCTGGGAAGGGAAGTGAACTGCCAACTGAGAAGGTGAGGAGAATGCAGACAAGTACGTATGCTGCAGGAGCATAGAGGGTGGCTGGCTGTTGTCAAACTCCATGAGGGACACTGTGTATCTCCACCCCTCTGGGAAGGAGTTTACACGTCTCCTGTGAGGGAGTGATCCCTGTGCACTGCCATTGTGCTGTGATATGGTTTCAGTGTGGCCCTGCTACCTCCGGCTGCAATGTCATTCTCATAAGCTTACTTTCCCTTCTCCCCCATCTTGCCAACTCCGGTCAGATATCCATGGAGTTATCCATTTTCAGTCTAGTTATTGGGAAAACAAATCCCAGAAGTTGGAACTCCACCACACTCTGGGATATTTATCCATGGTTGTCCTAGCAGATGGTTAGCCTAAGCATTTTCTGAATGTCTTCTAGGAGCAGAAAAGAAGTGAACGAGCCAGAAGATCAGAAACTGCCAGGCCTGAAACAGTGAACTCCTCAGAAAGCAGTGAGTAACTAGGGCTGGCCAATGCCTGTTTTCAGCCAGAGAGCAGAGCCCAGGTCTGTTGCGGGCAGGTGGTCCATGGTGTGAGTACAGTGGGAACTCTGGAGCTTCTGTGCAAACTTTCCTCTTAGACTGGACAGGTCCCTTCATCCCATGAGTCTTCATCCTGGGATACTTGCCTTGCTTTCTCAGAGCACTTAGGTTGAAGGGAGGTTTCACAGTGATGTGTGGACACCAAGCACCAATTCATAACATGAGGCTCTGGGGTTGTTCCCAGGAAATCTTCCATCTCCTCAGCCAGGAACTTTCTTCCCTTGTCTCTATGGCAGCAGGCTGTCCGAAGGAAGGTTGCATTTTTGGGATTTTCCTGCAGAAGTATGTGAAATCTCTGTTCTTTGAGATGTTGAGTGTTACCCTGCCATTCCCTAGTATTTGTGTGCTGCTCCTTCGTTGCCTGCCTGTGCTGGAGACTAGTGGTCCAGCTTGTTCCCTTTAAGGCTTACTGGTTATTGGAGCGTTTTTTGCTGTAAATGTTCACACTTTGGAATAATGCTCAATCTTGGCAAATCATGACTTCCTAGAGACGAATTGTGCTTCAACCCAGTTTTCTTAAAGACCTCCTGACTCATCTCCAATTCCAACAGAGTATTTTTTAAAGATCCCTTTATCATTCCACCCAGACAGGTACAAAGCATGTTGAGGGACTCCAGAAAGGTGACCCCAGAAAGCCCCAGCATGTGTCTCATGGCAGAGGTTTCTGTCTCAGCTCCTAATGAGGGATTTCTGTGCATCTTTCTCTGCTGCTTTGCAGTTCCAGTCTCTGACGAAGACTCTGATGCAATGGTGGATGATCCCAACGATGAGGATTTTGTTCCTTTTCGTACCCGACGCTCAACTCGCATGTCTTTACGCACTCAGATGGCTCAACGAGCTGCCCGCTCCACTGTCACCAAGATGACTTGTGCCAACTGCCGGACCCCACTGCAGAAGGGCCAAACTGCCTACCAGCGTAAAGGGCTCCCTCAGCTCTTCTGCTCCAGTTCCTGTCTCACCACCTTCTCAAAAAAACCACCTGGCAAGAAGATATGCACCTTCTGTAAAAAGTGTGTGTTCATTCCCCTTTCCTCAATGCTCCTGTGCTTGTGACCCCATTCACCTGCCCCACAGCCCTACCTGCCAGTCCCCATCCCTGTGACCGTCATCCCACACCACTCCTGCCCACTGCCAGCTGCTGCCCTACCTCTTTCTACACACACCACATATCCCATGCTCCCTACACCGCCTTCACATTATTGTCTTTCCCTGCCTGTCCTGAGGTTCAATGCCGCCTATCGCAGCCTCCTCTCAAAACAACCTCTCACATGCTCCATCTTCAGGCACCACCCCTCTGGGCCAGGACAGAAGGTGCTGTGAGACTGTTCTTGCCGACCTTTTGGAACACCACAAAGTCCAGTGCATTACAGTGTGCCATCCTGTCCCTTTGTGGCAGCACTCTTGTGTCCCAGCACTAACACATCCCCTCCTGATCCCCAGGGAGATCTGGAACACCAAGGACTCTGTGGTTGCCCAGATCGGTTCAGGTGCCTCTTTCCATGAGTTCTGTACCTCTGTCTGCCTCTCCCTCTACGAGGCCCAGCAGCACAGACCAGCACCTCAGTCTGCAGATGCCTCGGACACCAGCCGCTGCAGCGTCTGCCACAAACCTGGTGAGGTAAATAAATCCCTTTTCCTTCCCATGCCCTGGATGAGGTGCTTGTGGCCTGCAGCACTTGGCCCTGCCCAGGGCCATCACAGGACATTTGCCAGGTTCTCCCGTGACGCGAGGCCTCAGCCCCTGACTGACTTGAGCTCACTCCCAGGTCCTTCCTTGTTACTGTGAACCAGCCCCTATGGCAGCAGCAGAAAAAAAGCTTCTGTTTCTCCCTGCCCTGAAGCTCACTGCTTCCTGCCACTCCGCTCTCCCAACCACTCTGCTGACTTTTGTTGAGGGAGGCCAGCCTGAGTCCACACCAGCTTCCAATATGGCACTTGCCCAAGTTTTAGTGCAACAGCCTGTTATCCCAAGGGCTGTGGTAGCAGTGGTGTACACGCATTGGAAGGAGGCACGTGGTGGTTGCGGGGAGTGACAGCAATGATGTCTCTGCAGATCCAGCATGAGGTCAGCAATGGGAACGTGGTTCACCGCATCTGCAGTGACGCCTGCTTCACCAAGTTCCGGGCCACTAAGGGGCTAAAAACCAACTGCTGTGATAACTGTGGACTTTACATCTACAACAAGGGCTTGCCCCTGGAATACCTCTTCCATGAAGGCCAGCAAAAACGTTTCTGCAACTCTGCCTGTCTTAACAGTTATAAGAAGGTGTGTGGAGTCAGCTGCCTGGGGTGAGGGGTCTTCACGGGCACACAGCTCCTTTGCTCGGTGTGGCACAGGGCACTTTATGCAATAGCAGATGACTTGAATCCCCCTGGATTTTATTGCTGACAAAACATTTAAGAGATTGCTGTGGAGAAACTTTGAAGCAGGCAAACAGAATTTCTTAATTCTTCATTGGGGCCCATCTTGGACCCAAGCACAGGTCAGGCACTCGATAAGCTGGACTATGCAGCAACACTGGTATATGAAGTTAGCATGCACTGGCTTCTTTTGGATGTCTCCACAAAGTTTGTCTGGATATGTTCCTCTGTGGCCTGAGCAGGCTTTACTTAACTGTCTTAATGGGATTGCTAAGCTCTCTATTCCTGCCAGGGTACCCTTGAAATGAGAAGGTGGGGTGCTGAAGGCAGCCTTTTTTGCTACCACCACCTGAACCTGCAGACTGTCAGCTTGGCTCTGGCATCAGGTGTTTGCTGCAGGAGAGCTACCCTGTGGTGGACACAGTAGTGGGGTGGGGTATGAGGGTTGGACCTTGCTGGCTATGCAGATCTCTTTGGCAGCTCTGTTCTGCTCTGTGTTTGCAGAAGAACACTCGGGTCTACCCATGCATGTGGTGCAAGACGCTGTGCAAGAACTTCGACATGCTGCCCAACGTGGATCGCAGTGGCAAGATGGGCCTGTTCTGCTCCATTTGCTGCACCACCTCCCACAAAGTGAAGCAGTCGGGCTTGGTTGGTAAGAGCAGCTACATACAGGGAATCAGTCACCTCTCCACTCTTAACTCCTTCCCTGGTAATATTTATTGCTTGTGGATGAGACTGGAAAGAAGGCATGTTGCTTGTCTGGGGAGGAGTCCAGTGAGACAAGTGGAAGGAGATTTGGAAGGGGAGGAACCCTTGCAGCATATAAACATCTTAATACTGAGGGGTATTGTACATTGCTATTCTTGAGAACGCAGGAAGCAGTTGTAGTGCTGGCATTGCCCTTTCCATTACATGGAGTACCAGTGTGTCCAGGAATGGGTATGGTCTCTGGTGCAAGTATTGCAGCCTGTTTTGTCCAAATTGCTGTAGAGCTAGGGTCTCTTCCTTGAACCACTCTGCTCTCCATCCGTGTTTAAACATTTCTGTCCTAGCAGAATCTGGTGCTCTTAGTTTCCTGGTGTTCTTGTGCCTTGGTTTTTGGTAATAGCTTGATATAGACCGAGGATGAGTGAGTAGCTTGCATGACATTCTCAGAATCCAGTCCTGTGTCCTGTGCTGCTGCCCTCACCAATTGCTGTCTGTTTCATCAGGTCCCCCTAGACCCTGCAGCTTCTGCAGAAAGAGCTTATCTGAACCCTGCTATTACAACAAGACAGACCGGGTTGTCTACCAGTTCTGCAGCCCCAGCTGCTGGACCAAATTCCAGGTACTGAAATATCTTCATGCTGAGCTGGGCCGTAGAGCTCATACCTCCTTTCACACTTAGCAGAGGCTTTACCTTCCTTGAGCTCCTCAGAGAGGGTCCGTAAGGAAGTCTCTGCTGGAGCACAAGAGTTGCAGTGACTGTAGTTGCCAATAACTCAGTCTTGGTCCTAACTGCCCCTTCCTCTCTTGGGATAAGGTGGGCTGTAATTCACTTCTGTCTATCAGGTTATGCCCAGGGGAGTGCAGTGTAGAGCTGTGCTGTATGAGTGGTTTGGGATGTAGTAGCCTTACGAGGACATGAACAAAAGCACAGGTAAGCTAGCAAAGCACAGTGGGCACCTGCTAGTGGGGTAGAAAGGGACAGAGCTGCCCTCCAAGCCAGGCATCACCAAGGAACATCACCAAGGCCTGGTTACCTCACGTTTAATAATCCTCAAAGGCTTGACTGGTGGTTTTTAATCTTCTGATGTTAAGTTTCAGCATATGTGAGATGTCTGCGGTATACAAAGGCAACTGGAAGAATATTAGGTTTGTACAGTTGTCAAAGAACAAAGCAACATCCAGGAAGACCTGGGAAACTATTCCAGCCCAAACCAGCTCAGAAACGTAGGCCAGGACATGCCTTGGGCAGCTGAGAAAACTTAGAGAATCTAGAGGTAGAGAGTTAGCTACTGGCAGTTGCAGTACTTGATTTTGGAGTTTGTTTTTTTCTTGTGGTTTTTGTGTTGGTGGTTTTGGGGTGTTTGTTTGGTTTTGTTTGTGTTTTTTTTTTTTTAATCTTTGGTGTAATCCTTCACTGAGATCACTAATGATGTTGGTAGGGTAACTGTAGATTTTTTACAGTTGTAGACTTCATAAGACTTGAATCATGGAATAGTTGGGGTTGGAAGGGATGCAATGAGCAGGGACATCTTCAATTAGATCAGATTACTCAGAGCCCCATCCAACCTGACCTTGAACACTTCAAGGAGTGGGGCATCTATGACCTCTCTGGACAACCTGTTCCAGTGTTTCATCACCCTCTTCGTAAAAAAATTCTTCCTTATATCTAGTCTAAATCTACCCTCCTTTAGTTTAAAACCACTACCCCTTGTCCTATTGCAATAGACCTTACTAAAAACTTTGTCCCCATCTTTCTTAAAAGCCCGCTTTAAGTATTGAAAGGCCACAATAAGGTCTCCCTAGAGACTTCTCCAGGCTGAGCAGCCCCAACTATCTCAGCCTGTCTTCATAGGAGAGGCGTTCCAGCCCTCTGATCATTTTTGTGGCTTCCTCTGGACCTGCTCCAACAGGTCCATGTCTTTTCTATGCTGAGGACCCCAGAGCTGGACACAGCACCGAAGGGGGGGTGTCTCACCAGGGTGGAGCAGGGGGACAGAATCCCCTCCCTCAACCTGCTAGCCACGCTTGTCTTGATGCAGCCCAGGGTACAGTTGGCTTTCTGTGCTGCAAGCACACACTGCCATCTTGTGTCCAGCTTTTTATCCACCAGTACCCTCAAGTCCTTCTCTGCAGGGCTGATCTCAATCCCTTCATTCCCCATCCTGTATTTGTGTAAGGGATTGCCTTGACCCATGCGCAGGACCTTGCACTTGGCCTTGTTGAACTTCATGAGGTTCACATGGTCCCACTTCTGGAGCTTGCCCAAGTCCCTCTGGATGGCATCCCATCCCTCAGGTGTGTCAACTGCACCACTCAGCTGGGTGTCATCTGCCAACTTGCTGAGGATGCACTTGATCCCACTATGTCATTGATGAAGATATTAAACAGTACTGGTCCCAATACAGACCCCTGAGGGACATCACTCATCACTGATCTCCATCTGGACATTGAACCATTGACCACTACTCTCTGGATGTGACCATCCAACCAATTCCTCATCTACCAAACTGTTTACCCATCAAATCCATATCTCTCCAATTTAGAGAGAAGGATGATGTGGTGTACTGTGTCAAAGGCCTTACAGAAGTCCAGATAGACAACATCCATAGGTCTTCACTTGTTCACTGATGTAGTCACACCATCACTAGGTTGGTCAGGCACAACTTGCCCTTGGTGAAGCCATGCTGGCCGTCTCGTATCACCTCGCTGTCCTTCATGCACCTTAGCATAGGTTCCGTGATTTTCCCAGGCACAGAGGTGAGGCTGACAGGTCAGTAGTTCCCAGGGTCCTCCTTTCTACCCTTTTCAAAAATGGGTGCAATGTTTACCTTTTTCCAGTCACCAGGGAGTTCACCTAATTCGAATTACTGCCTTGTAAAATTGGCATTGTAACATGAGTAAACCCATGAATAACCTGGATTAGGAACTGCTTGCTGGCTGATCTCAGAACACACTTGTCAAAGAAAAACCGCTGAAGAGAGTGTTTCAGGATGGCTTCTTGGGGATCAGTATTAAGCCCAAGGAGTTCAACATCTTCATCATTCATCTGGCAATGAAGTAAGTGTGATAAAATTTTGCAGATGAAACAAGAACTGATGAAGTGTTAACTCATGCTGAGGAGGCCAGGGCAGTCACAGAAAGAAAAGCAATTGGATTGCTTGACGAGAATGGTTCCTCCTAACGTGTGCTTAAACACAATTCAGTACAAGATCCTGTATCAGCCTCACTGGAGTAAAATGGGGATGTAAGTCCTGGAAAAGTAAGGATCTTGAAAAGGGCCTGGGATTACAGCAGATAAGCCATTCAGTATGAGCCTCTCAGTTTACATCCACAGAGGGAAGAATTAATTAAATTATTTCAACTAAAAGCAGAAGAACAGGGAGTTAAAGTTTGGGGGCTAGGGAGCAAAAGAGCTACCTAGAATGTTGCACAGATAGGAAGGATGTTCATCCGATGTCCACTTTATTTTCAACGTTGAAGAAAAAATGGAAGTATGCTGAAAAAAAGACAGAAAAAATATATTTGGGCTTGAAAAATGCATGTACTGGGGCACTCACAGAGCACCTTCTCTGAGGCTATCAGAAAGAAAGCCAGGAAGATCACTTTATTAATAAATATATCCTTGTGGACAAGACACCAAGTGCTAAGTGGCTGTTTAATCTAGCAGAGGAGAGCGGGATGAGAACAGCTGCTTGAATTCTGAAGTTACATTACCTTCAAAATAGAAACCAGTCACCTGTGCTTCAAGATCTTTTAGAGAAATTCTCAGAAGAGGTAGCGGAGCCCCTGTCTCTTAATGTTTTCAAATCCAGAGGGGTGGCACCTTGAAAGCTTGCCTTCCTGAGAAGAGCTGGACCCAGTACACTGGAACCAAAGTGAAATTGCTCAAGAATCTGCTCTCCAGGAGCTTGAGACATGATCTGATGGACTGACTGTGAGTCACTGACAGTGGCAGCAAGCGCAGGTCAGAGCAGGGCCAGACGGACTGCTGTGAATGGTGAAGGAGGCAGGAGGTGGTGGCAGTGTGGAATGGGTGCTTGCTGCCCTCTGTACGCCTCTCCCTCCATGAGCGGTCTCTGTCTCCTGCAGCGCACCAGCCCGGAAGGTGGGATCCACCTCAACTGCCATTACTGCCACAATCTTTTCAGCGGGAAGCCGGAGATCCTGGACTGGCAGGTGAGGACTTTCCCCAGGGGGGATGTTGAGGTGGAGGCCAACCCTGGTGAGGACTGCAGGGCCCCTTCCTCTCCCCGCATAAAGCAGAGCTCCTTCTGCACCAGTGCCCTGAATGTCTTAGATGCAGAGACATGCCTGGAGTCTCTGCGCTGAGTGCCGTGCTCTTGCTGCACAGGGTGTCAGAAGGGCAGGAGGAGACCACTTCTGCCAAACCCTGTGCCAAGAGAGCTGGGGACTTGCCTCAGCCCTGTAGTCTTGCTCTTGCCTCCCCGAGAAGTGTGGGTACCTCCTGCCAGCCTGATTGACCTGGCGGTGGTCTCTTTGGCAGGACAAGGTGTATCAGTTCTGCTGCAAGGACTGCTGCGAGGACTTCAAGCGGCTGCGCGGAGTGGTGTCTCAGTGTGAGCACTGCAAGCAGGAGAAGCTGCTGCATGAGAAGATCCGTTTCTCTGGAGTGGAGAAGAACTTCTGCAGTGAAGGTACTTGGGGAAGGCACGGGAGAGGCAGAACCTCCATGCCAGCCCATGCTGGGGGAGGAGAAGAGAGCATGGAGAGGAACAGAGGGGAGACTGTCTTAGCCAGGCCCTGGGGCGAGAGCCTTGCCATGCAGTGAAGGGAGGACTGTCGTGGGGATGGCTTGCTGTCCAGCCAGGCCCTAGGGCAAGATCTTTACCGTTCATTGTGTCCTTGGGGAGGGCTTTCTCACAGCTTTTCTCTCTCTGGGGGCTGGGGAGACAGCAGGTGGCAGCTCCGCTCCTCCTGTCATCATGCACTTCTACGCTCTTGCGTCTGGGCTGGCCTGACCTGGCTTTGCCCTGCCTGCTGGGTTCCTGCACACAGGAGGTTGGAGTCAGACTCTTCCTAGAAGCATGGAGGTGAGAGATGGCAAGTCCCCATGAGGTCCCATCT
This sequence comes from Tyto alba, assembly GCF_018691265.1. NCBI lineage: Eukaryota > Metazoa > Chordata > Aves > Strigiformes > Tytonidae > Tyto > Tyto alba. The sequence goes on along the minus strand of NW_024881326.1, from coordinate 24,332,152 downwards.
TATCCTAGCCCCAGGGGCCAGTGCTGGATTGTTCCCTACAGTGTGTTGCGTGTGCTCTGTTGTCTCCGCAGACCTGGATTCTGGTCATGTTTGGGTCAGGGAGGCCCCCAGTTCATCCTGGGAAGGTTTCACTCCTATTGTTTCTCCGCAGGGTGTGTGCTTCTTTACAAACAGGATTTCACCAAGAACCTGGGCCTGTGCTGCATCACCTGCACCTACTGTTCTCAGACCTGCCAGCGGGCGGTCACCGAGCAGCTGGAGGGCAGCACCTGGGACTTCTGTAGTGAAGACTGCAAAAGCAAATACTTGCTCTGGTACTTCAAGGTCAGTATTGGCACTGGCAGCTTGTGCTAAGTGCTGTGGTGGGCACAGCACCCAGATAAGTGGGCATTGCACTGAGGAAGTTCACACTGCTGGAGTCTGGCTGGCACTGCTGCGGAGAACCTGGCACTGCTGGAGTCCTGCCTGGCAATGACGGGACACTGCTACGGGGAAGCTCACGTAGCTGGAGTCCCCAGCTGATCCTGCCAGAGCACTGCACTGAGGAAGCTCACAGTGCTGGATCCGCGGCTAGTGCTGCTGTGAGAAGTTCGCACCGCTGGAGTCCCCGGCTGGCACTGGCAGGGCACTGCTGTGGGGAAGCTCACAGCACCTTGCTATGTGCACCTTTCACTGGAGAGTTGTGTTGCACTCGGAGGGGGTGTGGTTAGTTACTCGTTGTTTCTCTCCTGCTGATGCGGGCTTTAGGCAGCTCGGTGCCATGCCTGCAAGCGTCAGGGGAAGCTGCTGGAAACCATCCACTGGCGGGGGCAAATCAAACACTTCTGCAACCAGCAGTGTCTGCTGCGATTTTACAATCAACAGAACCAGCCCAACCTGGACACGCAGAAGGGGCCCGAGAGCCTGCTGAACAGTGAGTAGGAGGGAGGGAGGGGACCTGCATAGCTCAGTCTGAGAGACACAGGGAAGACTGAACAGCGAGGGGTGGAAGCTTCCTGCCCGGGACTGGATGAGACGCTAGGGAACAATCCTGCACTGGCCCTTGGGGGGGAAAGGACGGAGTGGGACCTAATGGGGCTTCTCCATCTCTAACATCTATGGTTCTATGACACACAGGGCCCAGACGGGAGGAGCCGGTGCCAGCGTGCTGCCTGTAGCTCACACTTAGCAAGGATACTCAGGGATTTAACATCCTCATGTTGCCAGCGGAGAGCTCGATTTACAGGGTTAGGGGACAGTGTGGTTTGGCATGATAATCCACCTGCAGCCCCACGCCACCTCCGAGCTGTGACCTTCTCAGATCTCATAAGATAATCAGGATTGGGCCAGGTCAGTGCTTGGATGGGAAACATTCAAGGAAAAAGCAGGGTGCTGCAGGAAGTGGTGCTGGTGATGCTGTAGGTGGGCTCTCCTCAGCCACAGCTGAACCTAGAAAGATCTTGAGGGAGTGCTGAGCTGCTGGAGGCACTCTGTCATGTGATGTTAGATTGGAGTCCTACCACTTACCCAAAGATTGCTGCAGCTTTGGGGCGTTGCCAGCTCCATGTCCCGGATAACCCCATTCTGCATCCATGAAGTTCCAGCTGGAGAGGAGGTTTTCACTGCCTGTTGCCCCATTTCCTATCATTAACTTGAGCCAGTTATTTATGGAAGATTGCAAAGTGCTTTGGGGTCCCTCAGGATGGAAGGTGCTCATAGTGACAGTGACAAGACATCGCTTGGCCCTCGGACACTCACATAGTCTCATTCTGCTTGGTCTTTCATATGCCATGATCTTCTTGGTAATTGGGTGATCTAGTTAAAATGCCTGCAGCTTATGGTGGGATTCACTTCGGTTCATCAAGGTTCAACAGATACGTGCATCACAGGCTCAGGGCTTTGCTGCCCTCCCTAGGATTTCATGAGGTGTAAAACCCTGACTAGGGTGCGCCAAGGAGGGGAAACCAAGACAAGGACCTTCCTGTGAGAGACCCCATTCTCCATCTCCAGACTCTTCCTGGTTCCTCTCTTGACAGCAGTGGGCTGAGTGCAAGAAGGGGGAAGCCCTGGATGTCAGTGCTGCTTAGACAGCAAAGCAGAGCTGCTCTGCCAGAAGCAGCAGGTTCCCCCAGCCACGGGAGTCCCAACCTGCCCTCCAGGAGCCACACTCTGTGAAAGGCTGTGTGAGGCAACAGCTCAAGTGGCGGCATGCTGGAGTGACCTGGATAAGGAACTCTTGGTTTCTGCTGACACGGGGGTGCACAGGGGGAGTCTGATTGATGGGGCACAGATTGTCGTGCTGCCCAGGGAAGGAAGAGGTATCAGATTTCCTGATTCCTGTAGCTCACCAAGTGATTCCGCAGCCCTAGCCATGCTGTTCCATTTGTCCTCTGCTTTCAAGGCATCTCGCTTGTGAGGGACCAGTAACACTGCTTTTGGGACACAGGCTCAGCGAGCAAGCTCTGCCTGCAGAGGGAAGCACGATTCACACCATTTGGCCATTGTCTCCTTGGAGCCATGGACCACAAGACTGAGAAGTACCTTCTCTACCGCCACCAACCACAAGAGTCTGAGCCTCACCCCACCCTGTTTCTGGAGGCCCCCTAGAACTTGGCTGTTTGGCACATGGTGCATCATGCATCACCCTTCCCTGTGCCGTAGCTGCCTCTTTGTGCGCCCTGTGAAGCAGAGGACTCTGAGGGCAGCCAAGGAAAAGCCTGTCAGGAGTAATGAGCACTCGGCTGAGCGCAAGCTCCAGGCTGCCCCAGCAGCTGCCGTGCTTGGTGAATGCTTTCGGTGGCACTGGGCCCTCTGTGTGTTCTGGCACACTCATCCCCTGCCAGTTTTGGGATAGCTGTGGCCGTCCTTGTCCAGGGAGTGTGGCATGCTGCTCAGCTTGCAAAGGAAGGATGCTGGAGCTGGGGCCTGCCATGTGTTTACACAGAGCTTTCCAGCCCAGCGTGCAGTGCAGGGGATTTCGGGAGGAGCAGTTTGTCAGCGATCCAGTGAGGAACAGCTTCTGCCTGGTCCATCCAGGGTCTCCTGTGGACCTGGCCACTGTGTTGCCAGCTCACAAGGGACTACCTGGATTTCGTGCTCATCTTGGGCAGAGCTGCTGATTACTTGCTTCTTTGGCAGCCAGTGGTTCCCTAAAACTGCTCATTCCTGTGACCCAGTGGCTGCTGCCAACCTGGTGATCCTGAGAGTGCTTGCTGGCAATAAAAGTGGCCATTCCTTTGCTGAGAACAGTCTGTGTAATGAGGGATTGAGGAGCTTCTGCCACAGAACTGTGCCCAAAGACTTCCAAGGGGAGCTGGCTCTGCACAGGGCCATCCAGCTGAGGAGGATAGAGGGCCAGAAGTCATGGTTTGTACGGGCAATGCCTTGAGAGCTCCTTGCTGGTGTTGGGATGAGAGTAAAGAACAAGCTACAGCTTTCCTGGAATCCTGGACATATATCACATGGAGCTTTATGGCAGGAGGATCTTATTTCCCTTAGTCCTAAATCATTGGCCTGAGGGGCAATCAACTTTGCTTTTGATTCTGCTGCAGCAGAAATTCTACTCATACTTCATAGCTTGTCTTTTCTCATTTGAGCCATCGATGTCTCCCACCTAGACCTGCTGCCCATTCCCTTCGGGCTGGTTGGAGATTGTTCTTGTGCCCATTGAGACCGTTGCAGATCCTATGGCTGAATGCTCAGCTTCAGGCTAGGGAGCTTCTTCCAACTGGAATTTACCCATCTCCCTGTGGTGGTCAGCAAGTGGACGCTGCTAGGTCTCCAATTGCTCAAGAGTGGTCCTGCGTTTCCTCGGGACAGAGGAAATCTGCACAATGCAAATGTGCATGTGTTGGGAGTCTGGGTCTTTCCCGGAGAGCCTCCCTGTATGTAAGAGGTGCAAATGGACCCACCGCTCCCTTTGGGTGCCGAGACCTGCTGCTTTCCTTGCAGGTGTCTCCCTCATGCATGGCCCACGGTTAGTCAGTGCTGTAGAAGGCAGTTCTTTTTCCCAGCCACATGGGTAACCAGGGCTCATGGGAGACTTGGATGAAGGTGCTCTTTTATCTCATCAGCCTCTGATGTGGGTGCAGGTTCTCTGCAGAGAAAATGAGCTGGAATTATCATCCAAGCCAGGATATTGTCACCACCTGAGACTAGTGTCTGCCACACGCCTCTTGCGTGCAGGTGATCCCCTCTTTCCTTAGGGGAATGGACTGCATCCCTAGGGATGGGGCAAAGCTGTCTCTGCTTTCTAAGATATCTTGGAACACTACTGCTAGCTCTGTCACCTTCTTCCTAGGGATCTCGAAGCACTTTGCCAAGATATTTGTAGCAGGGAGATGGTGGCACAGGGTGGGGCTATGGCTCGGTACAGCAAGCCGATAGACAGAGCTGGGAATAGAGCCCTGGGTTCTTCTCTCTACAAGGGGCTGGGATTTCTCCTGACTCGCTGAGATGGGGATGGGGTGGACTGCAAGGGAGCACAAAATGACATGGGAATGACTTTATTTTGGGGTTGTAGTGTCTTCTGAGCTGGTAGGGCTAGAGATTGTGGAAACATTAACTGTTCCTGGAGTGGCCAGGAGCAGTTTCTTGGGAGCCTGTCCCTGCCCTCTGGCTGCTGCCACCTCCAGTCCCAGAAGTGGGACCTGTTGGCCCAGGAGCTCTTGAACTTAGCGTTGTTGCTTTCTCTTACAGGTCAGACTTCAGAGCCAAAACCACCTGCCCCTTCCCCACAGAAGACAGAGACAAACATGGTAAGGCCTCTTGGAGGTAGGAGTTTGCAAGATAGTACAGAGGGGATGCTCCCAAAGAGAGGACAGATGTGCCATTGCTCAGGGAGATTTCAGTCTCCTACAGCCAATGCATTTTAAGATGTCTGGGTAGTGGGAGCTGATAAGAGCTGCTAGGGAGGGCAGCATCAGCATATCTCCTGTAAGGGGGAAGAATAGCAATTCCCCAGGATTTGATGATGGGCTCCAGAACGGCCTGCCACTGTGGCACTGACACCTCTTCGCACAGCGCTCCCCTGTGCCTGGGTATTGCTGCTGTTTCACTGTGTTCCCCGCTGTCCCACGTGTGTGTGTGTGTTGGGGACTGCCAGGCTCCAGAAGGGGAGGCACTTTGGGAGTCTCTCCAGCTGTACCTGTGGTTGGGAAGAGGTGATGCTGCCTTAGGTGGACACCACCCTCATGTTTTCTGCATTTCCTCAGCTGTCAGCAAAGACCTCGTCAGCCCAGATGTCTCCAGCTGCGCCGCCTCCCCCACCCCCTCCAGTTCCAGCCACCCCTCGGAAAAACAAAGCTGCCATGTGTAAACCACTGATGCAGAACCGGGGTGTTTCCTGCAAGACAGAAATGAAGTCCAAAGGATGTCAGACAGGTAGGAAAACAGGACAGAACTGAAGGATTACAGGGGCATTTTGGAAAGGCAAGTGGCATGTCCCTGCTCCAGAATAAATGTTGAATCCAGCTTGAAATACTGTCCGGAGTGGCTGAGTGTTGGCACTGTGCTGAGGAGTCTCAGGACAGTGCAGGGCACACAAGGCAGGTCTGGAGGTAGGCAGCCCATTTGCATCAGCAGCAAAAGGAGAGATGCAGAGAGTACTGCAGCATGATCCCACCTCTTGTGGGACAACTCCTGTTCCTCTGGAGATTGTCAGCTTGTCTGAGGGGCCATCTGCTGAGCAGGTTCCACTGTGTAGCTCCCGTCAGGCACATGTGTGTGGTCTCCAGCATATGCAAAGCAACTAGGCCTTTCAGCAGGACCACGTAAGAGCAGGGCTTGCACCTCTCGCTAAGGCAAGCCTTTCTTGTTGCAGGCCTGTTTGGCTAGCTGCTGCTCCAGCTCTGCCCATGAGTCACAGAGAAGGGCCGTGGTGCTGAACCGCTCGGGGCACAGCAGTATGCAGTGGGGCTGGGTGGAGGAGCTGCTGGGAGCAAGCTCACTGACATACTTTTGCTCTTGTCAGAGGCTGACTGGAAGCCCCAGGTGATTGTGTTGCCTATCCCCGTCCCGATCTTCGTGCCTGTGCCTATGCATATGTACTGCCAGAAAGTACCTGTGCCTTTCTCCATGCCTGTCCCGGTAAGCAACACACTCCACCCACTCATGTTCTCTTACAGTCTCAGTCCTGCTGTGCTGCAGTCTCCTTGCTTCTCTGTTCGTCCTCTCCTGCCTCTGCTTTCATGTCAGTTGGCTAAGTGTCAGTTTTCTGCCTGGTGTGCTGCTGTCAACAGGTGCCTGTGCCAATGTTCTTGCCCACCACGCTGGAGAGCACAGATAAGATTGTGGAGACCATTGAGGAGCTGAAAGTGAAGATCCCCTCTAATCCCCTGGAGGCTGACATCCTGGCCATGGCCGAGATGATTGCAGAGGCTGAGGAACTGGACAAGGCCTCCTCAGACCTGTGCGGTAGGTTCTGCCATGGCTTGGTCTGGCCCAAAAGCTGCATCATGTGGGGTTTGCTGGCTCTTGGAGCTAGAGCATCTTCCCGGATCAAAGCTCTCCTGAAGCCTTTGAAAAGGGAGCAGGGAAGAGCAAGTCCTCAACTTCTGCTGAGGAGATACCAGGAAAGAAGAGCTGCAGCAAAGACCAGTGTCTGCTACTGCCCCTTTTGGGGGATCCAGCCTTGTGGCACATGTGCAGCACTTGGTTTATTCAGGTGGCTGTTCAGGCTCTTAGCTAAAGGAGCTTCCCAAGCAGAAGACTAGCAGTCCTGACCTCCCATGTCTTTTTACTTGGGGGCTGCATTCCTCAAGCCCAGTGGCTAGGGCGGCAGCTGAGGAGAGTACAAATGTCCAATGTCTTGCTTCCAGGGAAAGCTGGGCAGCACAAGTGCCGTGGCACTGCTCTGGGCACAGGACTGTGCTGCATGGAGCCTGGCTTAATTTTCCATCTGACACAGGGAAAACAGACAAAAGACTTTCTTGAAAGTTGGGTTTATGATCTGCTTTTGCATTGCAGACCTGGTGAGTAACCAGAGTGCAGAGGGTCTCCTGGAGGACTGCGATCTGTTTGGACCAGCACGGGACGATGTGTTGGCTATGGCTGTCAAGATGGCAAATGTCCTCGATGAGCCGGGCCAGGACCTGGAGGCTGACTTCCCTAAGAGTAAGAGCTGGGTGAAGCAGGCATGCAGGGCTGCTCGTGCTGCAGCAGGGTCCTCCCGCTGCCCTCGGCCAACCATTGCCAGCAGCATTAAACACTGTGTGAACTTACCTCCCCATGCGCTCTGACTGACCAGGCTTGAGGCCAGGAACTGAGAGTCTTGCAGATGACTGCTCACAGCAGGTGTGAGGAGAACACCACTTTTGAAGGAGTGTGTGTTTGTCTAGATTAACTGACCTGTTGCAAACATAGGTCTGCAAAGGGGGAATGAGAAGCTGATTTAACACCTCAGAGAGCAGGGCAGTGGTGCTGGTGTGCTTATGGATGATGATTCCAGAGGATCCAGCAAGGTGAGAGAGAAACCTGGACAGGGCATGACATCCTGGGAGATGGCAGAATTGCTGAGTGTCCCATTAGTGGGCAGAAGGTGGAGGAAGAGGCAGGGGCTTGCAGGAGCACAGCAGTGCTGAGGCAGGACGCTAGCAGCAAAGGACAGAGAATTGGGGTGCCTGTGCCAGGCTGTCTCCAGTGCTGGCCTGGCACAAGGGAATGAGAAACATTTCTCAGGTTTAAAAAAACAAAAAACTGTCAGAAGGGAGAATGTAGGGCTCTGGTTAGTCTGAGAAAGCTTAGCATCATCTGCCAGAGCTGTATTTCCTCTGTTGGGCTGTGGCTGGAAGTTCATGCCAGGCAGTGGTGGAGGGTGTGAATTGTTGGGCTGTGTGTTCCCTCTTCGTCTTGCTTTAAGAACCAGGCCAGCACGGGGGACGGGATGAGAAGTCTCAGCTGAGCTCTTCTGCCTGTTTCTTTCCAGACCCTCTAGACATCAACCCCAGTGTGGACTTCCTATTTGACTGTGGGCTGGTGGGACCAGATGATGTGTCCACAGAGCAAGATCTGCCTCGTGCTGTCCGAAAGGTGAGCTCTCTGTGGGTACTGCCTGCTTAAAGCTCTTTGGGTTTGGAGTGGGAGCTGCCATTTAGGATGTACAAGGTGAAGTGTACCAAAAGCTTTGGTGTACTGGGGAGGTTGTGCCGTCTCCCTTTAGGGCATGCCTGGCCCGTGGGCCACTCCTTGAATGAAAATACTTGCCTGTCACTTTGGAGGACCTTTCCGTGCCACAGGTCTGTAAGAGCTGGCCTCTTTCCTACCTGTGGTCCTCCTAACTTAACGGGCCTTGTTGGCTTGGCTGTCAGCAGAAGGATGCTTGCTGGCATGGGCACAGGCACACTGGGGGAGGGAGCTGGCAGTCAGCAGGTCTGGCCAGGACTCTTGTGTATGTCCCAGGTAGGTGCCGAGTTTCATGGTACACCTCTCTACAGGGGCAGAAGCGTCTGGTGCTCTCTGAAAGCTGCTCCCGGGACTCACTGAGCAGCCAGCCCAGCTGCACAGTGCTGAACTACTCATATGGTGTGAATGCCTGGAAGTCCTGGGTGCAAGCCAAGTATGCAGGCGGAGAGACCAGCAAGGGAGAGGAGCTACGCTTTGGCCGTAAGTGCCCTGACTAGATGGGGTGGAGTGGCAGAAACGTCCCAGAAGTTGGGTCCCAGGGTGCTGAGGTGCTCCTGGCCTTGCAGGCTATTGTCTGAGGCTGCTGTGCTTGTCTCCATAGCCAAGCCCATGAGGATCAAGGAAGATATCTTGGCCTGCACAGCAGCTGAGCTCAACTATGGCCTGGCCCAGTTTGTCAAGGAGATAACACGGCCCAATGGGGAGCGCTATGAACCAGACAGCATCTATTACCTCTGCCTTGGCATCCAACAGGTGAGGGAGGGCTTGCTGCCCTCAAGTCCTCTACAGCCAGACCTGGAGGTCAGATCTGGTTGAGGGGAGCTTTTACCCCTTATTCTGCCTTCTGGGAACCCGGAGAGGATCACTGGATTCTCCTTCAGTGCCTCACCCCAGGACAGCAGCCCACCTGGCTCGGTCTTTGTTCCCAAGCCCAGTGGATAGGGTAGGAGCTATTCCCCGGCCTTACACCCTTCTTGCACATCCTTGAGGAGGACTGGGAGGTCTCCCCAGACTCAGTCCCTTCTTCAGCACCAAGTATGCTTTGTCATGCCTCGGGGTTTTCCTCACAGCTCTCAGAAGTGGCTGAATTTAGGAGTCTGCCCTGCAGCTCTGGTTGTACAAGGAGGGGCACTCTGCATGTGTGCCCTGGGCTCTCTGGGAAGGGTTTGCATTCCAGGTGCTGCCATGTCTCTCTTGACTGTGTGTTCTGTCCTTTCTAGTACCTGCTCGAGAACAATCGTATGGTGAATATATTTACAGACCTTTACTACCTGACCTTCGTGCAGGAGCTGAACAAGTCCCTGAGTGGCTGGCAACCCACAATCTTACCAAATAGTATGTGTCTCCAGAGTACGTTCAGTCATGTGTACCCAGTTTGTGCTTCTAGCCTTGGATCCTCCAGTCTGATTGTGCTCCCCCAGCCTCAACCCTCTTTCTTGGAATAGGTAGCATGGTCCCACTGTGTCTTGGGGTCATACCGACCCATACTGACAGCAGAGCCAGCCTAATTTATGCCTTATGGGAGCAGAGCGTGTGTCCTGGGACAGTCTGAATCTTTACAACATGTCACAGTGATGTCTCCACCCTTGGCAAAGATGATACCAAGCTGGGAGCCATACTGGCCCGTGCCTTTGTGTTCCCAGCACACGCGTGAGCCCAGCACATTATGCAACTGTTGGCCAGGGCTGCTGTGCTGCTGCCTTGAGAACAGACTAACTTGGAGCTCTGCAGAGGCTTTTCATGATGCTGTGGTCGGGGCTGCCTTCCCTGCTGTGTCTCGTCAGTGGTTAGTTCACAGATCCAGCCTCACCTCTGCATATTGGCTGTCCCAAGCAGAGGCATTTGGCTCAAGACCTGTGTGTCTAGGCAGGAGCTGGCCACGTCTGTCCTCCCTGCTGCTTTTCCTTCACCTCACGCTCAGTGTAGTGGAGCACTGGCCAGGAGTTCACTTTGTGGCCATCTATAGGAATGAGTGGTTAGGATTGATTTGGGTTCTGGCCTGTGGTTTGGCTACACTCTGGGGTGGCTAGTGGCTAGGAAGAGCCAGTATCTCACTCAGCTGACAGCTGTGGAGAAGTAAGCTCATGGAAAAGGGGATGTTGTGAAGCATGAGTCTTTTGCAGTGAGCTTGCTTGGACAGGGTGAAGGGATTGCCACGAGGCCACGCTTGATGTGACCTGGTTCTTCCTCTGTGTGTTGCAGACACAGTTTTCTCACGTGTTGAGGAAGAGCACCTCTGGGAGTGCAAGCAGCTGGGCGTTTACTCACCCTTTGTCCTCCTCAACACCCTCATGTTCTTCAACACCAAGTTCTTCGGGCTGCAGACAGCGGAGGAGCACATGCAGCTCTCCTTCACCAACGTGGTGCGCCAGTCCCGCAAGTGCACCACGGCCCGTGGCATGACAAAGGTGGTGAGCATCCGCTACTATGCTCCTGCCAAGCAGAAGAAAGGCCGAGGTAGGGTCTGATGGAGCATCTCTCTGGTCCTCCCCCTTGGCTCCCCCCACTGGGTCCCAGGTGTGATCCTGCTCTCTCCCCCTCTGCAGATGGTGCCTCTGGAAAGCGGAAGCGTGAAGAGGAAGTACCGATGCTGGAGCAGCGGGAGAACAGGATGAACCCACTCCGATGCCCCGTCAAGTTCTATGAGTTTTATCTCTCCAAATGGTGAGGCTTTCTCTGGAGAAGGGGCGTGTGCCATTTTGGGGTCACCTCTCAGTCTTGGTGAGACCCTGCGGTGCGGCTGCTGCTCTCCAAACATTTGTACTTGAGTGTGAAGCCTTGCTCAGGCTCTGTGCTGTTTGCGTAGACCATGATTGAGAGAATGCTTCTCTCTGGCCCATTCCACTACTTGCCTCTCTCCAGACAGGCATGAGTGTGCAGTATCAGTCCTGCTGCTTGGCTGGTTAGGGGCTTTGGTCCTGGGTGAGGAGCTTCAGACTCAGCTTGCGTCCTCGTCCTGCCAAAGGATGAGAGGCCGTGACGAGCCCCCTTACCCATAAGGGCAGGCCAGGATTTCTGAGCCCCTGGAGCTGATATCCCAGGGCTCATCTCCCTCTCTCTTTACAGTCCTGAGAGCCTGCGGAACCGCAATGATGTCTTCTACCTGCAACCTGAACGGTCATGCATTGCCGAGTCCCCGCTCTGGTACTCTGTCATCCCCATGGACCGGAGCATGCTGGAGAGCATGCTGAACCGCATCCTGGCTGTGAGGGAGATCTATGAAGAGCACAGTCGGCTCAGCGGGCTGGAGGATGACACGGACTAAGAGTGAGGTGCTGCTGGGCTGGCTGTGCTCCAGCCCTGGACACCTTGTCTCCCTGCATCTCGCTGCAGGGTAGGGGCTGTGCAGCATGGGAGGGGACGGTGCTGCGGCAGTGCTGTCTCTTCATCATCACCGGACTTGGACATCCCATCCTGCTCATTACAGGTCTCTCTCACACACACGGCCCCCGTGCTCAGCCCTGTCTCTGGTTCCAGCTGCTGGGTGAGCCATCTTCCCTGGGGCTAGTCCCCACAGCACAGGGGTGGCAGAGCCCCTATGGCAGCTCCCGTTGCCCAGCCCTGTGCCCCCATATCCTCAGCCATGACACTACCTTCCTCCCCCCCTGCCCCAGGGCAGGAACCGCACAATACGGCAGAGTGCCATCTGGGACCAGCGACCCGAGGCTTTCAATTCTCACTTCCTTTAACATCCCCTTGAGAGGGTGCAGGTGGCGTGGCAGGAAGGGTAGCTCTGCTGCTGAAGCAGGATGGTGTTTTCAAGCCAGTGGGGAAGGACCACTGGCAACCCGAGAGCTGCCAGGTCAGGGGCAGGACAGGCTTGGGGTGGCTGGGAGGAGTGGAGGGAGCCGGCGCTGGAATGTGAAGGCAGAGACTCAGCCTTGCTGCGGGGACCCCTCCCTCGTATGCAGCCACGATTCCTCCCTCGATTTTGTCAATGTTTACTGAGTCGACAGAAAACTGATGGAGACAGGTCTGTGCTAGCACTAGCCCTCTCTCCCCGCTGTTCCCTGTCCTGGCGTAACGCCCCCCTCTTCCCAGTGCAATGTGCCATCAGTGGGTCCCTCTGCTCCAGCCAGGGGCTTGAGCAGCTGCTGGCAGAAGCAAAGAGCTCTGCCTGGCCTCCCCGCTCCCTCCCAAAGCAGCGGGGTGCTAGTTCCCTGCCCGGGGCGAGCCTGGCTCTGGCTGCGCCGCTCCCTGCTGCCTCCTGCTCCTCCTCGTGTTCTGGTCGGTTTTCTTGAGCTGTACATGGGTCTCCTGTTGAGCCTGTATATATTGTTCTGGGCCCTGGCCCGGGGCCATCTGTTCTCTGTGTCCATGTGGAGAGTGAGCTGCTCACCAGTCTTGTTGTAGTGATGCCAGGGCAGTAGGACTAACCCTGTGTCTCTGGAAACCATTAATTTCAAATAAAGATGCGGAAAACTTTTGACAGCCCCTTCTTTTCCCACCTTGGGCAGGGTGGGCACTGGAGGAGAGCGGGGCCAGCATCCCACTGCTCCCCTGCACCTTTGTTCCTGTCCGTCCCTGCCTGCCTGTGCTGCCTGCGCTTCCTACCTTGGAATGCCCTGGCATGCTGGGGTGGCCCCTGACCCTGTGCCTGCTGGTGCCAGCCTGGCATGCCCTGCCTGTCCCTTGCCTGTAGGGCTGCCACCCAACCCAACCCAGCAGCGGCCCTGCCCTGGCCATGCAGGGTGTCCGTGGGATGGACCGGTCAGAGAGCGATGCTGCGGTGCCCGAGGGCAGAGAAGGAGTCAAGTGAGGTGCAGTGGGTGTTTATTTGCTCCCCAAGGGCTGATGGGCTCCTGCCCCAGCCCAGCCCTACTCTCAGCCCCGCTGTTCCCACAAGCACGAGGAGCGGCTGAGCTGTGTCCCTGAGGACAATCTCTTGCTCTGGCTGTGGGGTCCGTGCCACGAGCCCGGCGGGTCCTGGAGACAGAACCACCACCATGGTCACCCGAGCATCCCAGCAGGCCCCATTTACACTGCCAGGTCTGCTGCTCGTGCCTTCCCGTGGGACCCGCTGGCCACCCCCAGCCATGCACCTGCCTTTCCCAGGGGCGCCAGCCCGTGGAGGGGTCTGCTAGCAGCCACGGGGCTGCCGCTGCTGGGCAGGGTGCTGCGGGGCCCTGCGGGGCCGCCAGGACTGGGCAGGATGCGGGACTTGGGGCCTGGCCCCTGCCGGCACTTGGTGAGGCCCAGGTGGTAAATCTCCACCAGGTTGAGCAGCAGGGACACACAGGCCACCCCCAGCATGAAGAGGATGAAGATGGTCTTCTCAGTGGGCCGGGAGATGTAGCAGTTGACAGTGTTGGGGCAGGGCCAGCGGCTGCAGGTGTAGAGGGGCTTCAGCTGGAACCCGTACAAGGCATACTGACCCACAATGAAGCCCACTTCCAAGAGAGCCTTGAAGACAACATTGCAGATGTACGTCCTCAGGATGGCCCCCCGCATGCAGACCCGTCCCCGTGTGTCCCCCGTGGAGAGCCGAGGCTGCCTGGAGCGCTGCCGCCTGGCCCCGCTGCCAGCCTGTGCCACTGCTTGCTGCTGTGCCTTCTCCTCCAGATGGACCAGGTGCAGGATGTGGCCCAGGTACACGAGGCTGGGGGTGGAGACGAAGATGATCTGCAGGACCCAGAAGCGGAGGTGGGAGATGGGGAAGGTGCTGTCGTAGCAGGCATTCTGGCAGCCGGGCTGCTGCGTGTCACAGGAGAAGCCAGAAAGCTCGTCACCCCAGACCCGCTCAGCAGCTGCCCCCAGGACCAGGATGCGGAAGACGAAGAGGACGGTGAGCCAGACCTTCCCCACCACTGTGGAGTGCTCTTGCGCGCTCTCCAGCAGCCGCCCCAGCAGGCTCCAGTCCCCCATGGCACACACCGCAGTGCCCTGCAAGACAGCCGCCCTCCAGACACGGCCACCCCACAACCTGCCAAACCACCACCCTGTCCCCCGGCCAGGTGGACATGCAGGGACCCAACCTGGGGCTGTCCCTGGAGTGTCCCCACCCTGCATCCCACGGGACCCTCTAACCTACAGTGGGGAGGGCAGCAGGAGCAAAGCCCGCCGGCAGAAAGCAGCCCGGCCGTGCTGGGAGCACCCCGGGGGATGGCGTGGTGGTGGTCCTGCACGGGGACCCCTCACCGTCAGCGGGCGCGTGGGACGGAGCCCGCTGCTCCCACGCTGTCGGCTCCCCTCGGCAGGGCAGTGCGGGGTGCTGCAAGGTCCCTTCCCAGCTGGTCCCCAGCTCCTCGGCGGGGTGCGGACCCGGCTCCGTCTGTCCGTCCACCCGACCGCGGGTGCCCGGTTATTGGGGCATGAGGCAGCCGCCTGCCACATTGGTTTGCATTGTGACTGGCAGATGAAACAGCCAGTGGGGAATCTTTTTCCCTCTATTTTTGGTCTGGGCACTTGTCTAAATATATTTGGGCCTGCAGGGGCTGGTGCTAGGGGAGCACGAGCCCTTGGACGCTGCGCAATGCCACCCAGGGGTCACTGCTCCTGCACGCTGGCTGCCAGGGCACTGTGGCCACAGGTCCAGCCCGGCGTGGGCACTGCAGCCCCCGCAGCCCCTGGTGGCACCCACCTGGGCTAGGGTGCGGGGGTGGGCACCCCACACTGGCACCCCAGCCCCCAGCACGTCCTGTCCAGAGCAGAAAGGAGGGAGGCAGCACCTGAGAACGGATATTTAATGGCCCAAGATGCCCTCCTGGCCACCTGGGAGGGCCGGACCAGCGCCTGAGGGATGCTATCCATGGGACGGGGACAGCACAGGGCCGTGGGGTGGCTGTGGGGTGGGAACAAGGGCTGGGCCCCCTGCGGCGCCGGCCCTAGCAGGCAGAGCAACGGTCACCCTTCTCCTGCAGCCCAGGGTTGCGGCGCAGCATGTCCTTGAGGGAGCCGTCCTGCTCTGTCAGCAGCTGGTTGATCTCATTCTGCTTGTACTCGGAGGAGAGCTTGTGCCCATAGAAGGAGCCCTTCCCTGATGGGGGGTTGGAGTTGTGCTGGCCTCGGCGGGCACAAGCCCGCACCACCAGGTAGACCAGCTCTGCCATGTTGAGGACGATGCAGATGCTGGAGGTGACCAGCATGAAGACGGTGAAGATGGTCTTCTCCGTGGGCCGGGAGATGAAGCAGTCGACGGTGTTGGGGCAGGGGTAAGCCTCGCACTTGACCAGCCGCACCATCTGGTAGCCTGGGTAGAGCATGTAGAAGATGTACATGAACACGGCCTCGAAGAGCAGCCTGAAGACCACGCTGCAGACATACGTCCACCACAGCGAACCTGATATGCGCATCTTGTGCTTCTTCACCTCCTCCATGTGCTTGGGGTCCGCGTGCCCCGTCAGCACCAGCAGCTTCTTCTCCTGGTGCTGCTGGTAGGCCACGTGCATGGCCACGAGGAGGGCTGGCGTGGTGACAAGGATGAGCTGCAGGGCCCACAGACGGATGTGAGAGATGGGGAAGAAGTGGTCATAGCAGACACTGTTGCAGCCGGGCTGCTGCGTGTTGCAGGTGAAGGCAGATTTCTCGTCCCCCCAGACGCTCTCAGCCGCCACCACCAGCACCATTATCCGGAAGATGAAGATGACGGAGAGCCAGATGCGCCCGATGGCGGTGGAATGGCGGTTCACCCCGCTCAGCACTGTGTAGAGGCCGGCCCAGTTCATCGTTCCTCACGTCTGCAGGAGTGAGCAGCGAGAGGAGGTGTTAGGAGCGGGAAGGGCCCCTGGCTGAGAGCCACCGCGTCACGGCCCTGCCTGGTAGCAGCTGCCCCGGGAGGGACCTGGGAGCAACCGGCTGCCACAGGCCTGGGAGATGGACGGCAGGATGAGCAGACGGCAAGACAGCAGCGTGACTCCTGCCACCGACACAGCTCAGGGCAGCATCTGGGCTGGAGCAGGCAGGAGGGTGGTTGGCCCTGCAGTGCCAGCTGCTCCTGTCCTGCCACCCCACACTGGCACAGGGATCCTGACCCACCGCTGCTCGTGGGTTGGGATGGGGGCGAAGCTCCCACACCTCTGCAGGGCTCCCTGATCTTCAGCCAGTGCTGAGCTCTCTGCCTACAGATGGATCCCAGGAGCTCCACAGGCTCCTCTGCACCAGCACATCCCTGCCCTCCTCCCCCCCAATCCCTGCAGAAGTGGGACCGGGGAGCCCCACGCTGGGGGGACCACATGCAGCCACGCATAGGCCACCCTCCAAGAGCTGTCGCTGCCTGGGGAACATGGGCTGATCCCCAACCCCAAGCACAGACCCCCCACCCTGCTGGGGCCACCCACCGGCACTGAGCGGCCCCGGGGAGCTGCTTCCCACCCCGAGCATGAGGCTGGGGGGGCTGGGACCTGCCCTCTGGCCACCCCCGGTGCAGAGGGTCTCGGCGGCGCATACCTGCCGGTGAGGAAAGATCCTTGCGAGCTGCCCCCAGTGGCCCCTCTAAGGTCTCATGTCTCCGGCAGGAGAGCTCTGCTCCTCCTGCCCTTGTCTCTATCCGCCACTGCCCTGCACTGGAAGTCATATGCTGTTTTATAAACCATTTACATACAATGGGACCTTTTATCAGCCCCTGAACAACACACTTTAGCATTCAGATCCAACGCCCTGACTTCCGCCCACCCGGGCCAAACAAAGTGCCTGTGTGCTGCATTCCCGCTGCCCAGCCCCACACCCGCTCCCACCTCACCCCGCGCTGCCCACGGCTGCAGCCCCCCGACCGTGGGCTGCAGGGTGCTTGTCGCTCTGCCCAGCAGGACCTGTGCTGTGCCCATCACGGGGCTGGATGGCCAACTGGGGTGCCGGGGGGGGGGGGGGGGGGATGTCCCCAGCTCCATGCCCATCCCGCATGGATGGCATGGGGCCCCGTGACCTCCGTGTGAGCACCGAGTAGTCTGTGAGGACCCGTGGGGCTGGGTGCACTGAGCCACCATGGGTGCCACCATGCCCTCGAGGCTCTCCTGCCGGGGGGGGGTTGGTGCCAGCAGTGACAGCTGCGAGGGTGCTGGATCTGTCCTGCGCCAGTCCCATCCCACTGGGGACATGGAAAACAGTCTGCCGGGGCGGCACTGGCTGTGTGCTGACGGGGTGAGCCACACGCTGTGGGAGCTGCGCTCCTCTCCCGGGGTGCCGGGTCACTGGTACTGCCCCACTGCTCGGACACGCTGGCAGGGGCACGAGTCCCTGTGCCCTGTCCCAGCCACACCGTCACACTCTTCCCCATCCCTGCTGGGGGTGGTGCCGCGTCCCTCAGGTCTCGTCACCGGCCTTAGGTAGCCTCGGCAGCACATCCCGTAAAACCTACCCGCTGGGAGCCCACAGGGTGGTGGGGCAGCAATGCCGTCCCAAATACCACCTCCACCCCGCAGCCCCCGGGGTGCGAGTGCCTGGAGCTGCACAAGCACTGATGATGGACAAAGCCCCTGCAGTGAAGCTGTTGGGGGGGCAGCTGGTGCCCAGGCCATGCTTTGCTCCTCACCCCACCCCCCCATTGGGGGCCAGCACTCCCAGCTCTGCCCTCCCCGGCCCACAGCTGAGCCCTTCTGCCACTCCCACCCTAGACCCCCCGGTACCCCCCCAGCCAGGGAACGTGTGGCCACCCCTGCAGCGGTGCTGTGCCCACCAGGCTCTTACCTCAGCACAAGGACAGGCAAAGCTCTCAGGGACCTCACCAGCCTCAACCTCCAGCTCAGCACCCTGGACTTTATACTGCCCTCCGGCACGTCACCCACCCCCTCCCAAACAGCCTTGCTCCTTCCAGGACTTGCTCCCTGCCAAGTAAACACCACAGGTGTGTCCAGCCTGTGCTCACACCACCAAGGCACCCACTGGCACCCACTGCTACAGCCAAGTGTCACCCGGGGACAGCCCAGGGGCCACTGCAACACTGAGGCAGGGCCAGCCCCCCCGGATGGTCCCCTTGGGAGGTTTGTGGTCCCCCTGACCACATGCCCTTGCTGTGAGCATCTTCCCCACCGCAACCCTGGAAGCTGGGGCACATGCAGCGTGGCGGGGCCCCGCTCTCCATCCCGGGGGACAGCACTGGGCACCCCTAGCATGCAAAGCACCTTGATCCACTGCTGCAGGCTGATCAGCTGGTCCCTGGGGAGTCACCAACACCCAGATTTGATGTGTAAAAGTGCAGCTGGGGAAAGGCAAACAGCCTGTCAACGATTAACCGAGCTAACGGCCCGTTCCAAGGTCCCGCCGCCCAGCACCCTGCGTGGGGCCGCGGTGTGTTGGGACATGGTGACCCCGCTTTGCAGCTCGGGGCCCCGGTATGGGCTGCGGGACCCCCCCCCCCATCCCCTGCACCAGGGTGGCGGTGATGCTACTGTCTCCAGCATGAAGATGGCAGGCTGCCCCCCCCAGCGAGGGGTGGTGGAGGGCGACGGGGTGGTCCCCCGGCAGCGTGGGGCGGTGGTGGGCAGTGGGGGACCGGAGATCGCCGGTGGGGCGGGGCGGGTGGGGCCGGCCGGAGCCGCAATCTCGGCCCACGATAAATCACCGGCTGAGTCAGCAGCACCGGGGGGAGCGGGAGCGGCTGCGGCCGCCGGCGCCGCCCGGAGCCCGGGGGGGCCCTGCCCGGGGCGAGGAGGGCACTGGGCGAGGGGCAAGTGGGGCCAGCTTCGTGGGGGGACACGTCCCGCGGGAGGCAGACTGGCTGGTGGGCACTGGGGGAGGCACCGGGAGGGCTGCAGCAGCCAGGCGGGGGGCGGGCACTGGGAGGCAGGTTTGGGGGGAGGCACTGGGAGGCAGGTTTGGGGGGAGGCACTGGGAGGCAGGGTGGGGGGGAGGCACTGGGAGGCAGGTTTGGGGGGAGGCACTGAGAGGCAGGTTTGGGGGGAGGCACTGGGAGGCAGGTTTGGGGGGAGGCACTGAGAGGCAGGTTTGGGGGGAGGCACTGGGAGGCAGGGTGGGGGGGAGGCACTGGGAGGCAGGGTGGGGGGGGAGGCACTGGGAGGCAGGTTTGGGGGGAGGCACTGAGAGGCAGGTTTGGGGGGAGGCACTGGGAGGCAGGTTTTGGGGGAGGCACTGGGAGGCAGGTTTGGGGGGAGGCACTGGGAGGCAGGGTGGGGGGGAGGCACTGGGAGGCAGGGTGGGGGGGGAGGCACTGGGAGGCAGGTTTGGGGGGAGGCACTGAGAGGCAGGTTTGGGGGGAGGCACTGGGAGGCAGGTTTTGGGGGAGGCACTGGGAGGCGGGGGGGGGGGAGTCACTGGGAGGCAGGGTGGGGGCAGTGCGGGGCGACGGGGCCGTTCCCGCCCCCGGCAGCACCAGGGACGGCCCAACGCGTGGGAATCCACCTGAAAATGTCATCAAAATAGAGGAGAAAAAACCAAAAACGGGAAAGAAGGAGGAGGAACCCGTGCCGCTGCTGCCCAGCCCGGTGCCCACCCGCTCTCCTCAGCGCACGGTGGTGGGAGGACCACGAGCCCCGGGGGTGGGCAGCACCGTGGCAGCACCCATCCCTGCGCTGCCCTCCGTGCCCGGCCTCCGGGCACCGGCACCTGTTTGCAGCGAGCAAAAACTGTTGTGTAACAGCCAGAGGCCAAGGGCAGGCTGTGCCATGCAGCCCTGGCTGGCGCTGCCCCCAGCGCTCGGAAAACTGCCCTGCCTACGACCATGTGGACCAGAAACAGGCTCCTCGTAAATGACATCAATTATGAGGTTTCTTGGATGTCTGAAGTTGCAGGGAAGAGCTCGAGGACGTGGGCACATCAACTGATGACAAGCTGATGAGACGGGCAGGGCTGAGCCAACATCCGGATGGCGAGATGGGGGTGACGCAGCCGCTGGCACCTTGCTGGGGTCGGAGGTCCCACAGCGGTTTGCGTCAGTTCAGTGGAGGAAATAAAGCTCAGAACATCAGTGAAAGAATTCCGCTGCCAGGAGGAAAAGGGTGCTGCAGGGCAGGCTCTCAGAGCCCCTTTTCCCTGCCCCAGGCAGGGGTGGCCCCACGCACGGGGTCAGCCTCGCTACCAGTCTGGATGGATCGTCGCGGCTGCCGAGCATCCAGGCTCAGGCGGACAGCAGCAGAGATCCCCCGGGGCCCAGGCTGCTGCCCTCAGGGAGCAAAAAAACCTCGGGTTTGAGTCAGCTTTGCTGGGAAGGGCATTGGCAGGGAGTGAGCACAAAAATCCTTTGTGCCACTGCAGCGCAGGGCAGAGGGGGTTGTAGCACATGGCGTCACGGCTTGTCCTGCCCGCCTGTGGGTCTGCTGTCCTGTGTCCTGGGTGCGTCAGGGCTGCAGGGACCAGGACCAGGACACTGTCCTGGTGATGCTGCTGTGCGGAGCAGCATCCTTGCCCTCTTGCTGGTTGTGGCTCCCAGAGCAAGCAGGGGCCATGCACAGGTTCACGTATCCCCTCCCCGTGCCAAGGACACCTTTGTGGTTCAGTTCCCTTATGCTTCTCTTTGTCAGCAGCCCTAAAACATGTCCCCTGAAGCTGAAGATGTCCTACAATTGTCACACAGATGTTAACCGCTCACACCCTCTGGGACACAGCGTCCCCTGGGCTTTGCCAGGTCTCCAAAGAAACGCTGCTGATGGTCAAGGACACCCTGGACAGATGGCAGGCCTGGGAGTTCTGCAAAGGCAGTAGCGTGATAGGAACGTATCGCCTGTCACTAGCTTGCCCTTGGGGTCCTAGCTGGCATGGTAGTGCTGGCAAATGGGAGCAGTGGGCAGCTGGGGCAGTTCAAGGATGAGGAAGGGGGTCAGAAAGGCAGGGGAAGACCTTATTCTGGGACAGGAAGGCATCACCCCTTCAAGAGGACACCAGGCACCGCAGCGTGGGCAGCTGTCAGTGATGCCGGCATCACTGGCATGGCCCACCGGCCTGCAGGCAGGGCCGACCCCTCTGCTCGCACTGCTGCTAGGAGGCTGCTGTTGGAGCTGTGCTGCAGAACGCCGGCATTTCCATGGAAACCTGACGCCGTGGCCTGACGTGGGTTTTTCATCTTGATTCCTCTTGTAGCCCATCACTAAACAGGGGCACCCAGTGGCTGCAAGGGAGGGCCCTGAGACCACGGTCCTGGTAGGTGAGACCATGGGGGCCAGCAGCTAGGGCAGCGCTGAGTGGGACGGCGGGTCAGGGTTAGGGGTGGGCAGCCGTCCTCCTGCCTGGAGACTTGAGCCCTCAGGGAGCTGTTGGGGCGGGAAACCCCGGGGGAAGGCAGTCCCACGTCCCGGGCAGGAGTCCCACTGGCCCGTCGGCAGCCCACCGCGGCTCAGCTCCTCTGCTCCCAGGTGCTCCACAGCATCCCTGCCCTTGGCAGCGCAGCGCAGCGCAGCGCAGCACAGCACAGCACAGCACAGCACAGCACAGCACAGCACAGCACGCTGCCTGCCCCACGGCGAGCAGCCTGCTGCCGTCCCAGGCCGGTGTCCCCAGGCCATGCCCGCACTGCCGGCCGGGCGCTGCGGCTGCGGGATGTGGGGCGCGGGCTGGCAGGGCCTGCGGGATGCAGCGCTGGGGGGGCCACGGGGGGTCTGGCACCAGGGCCGGAGCACGGTGCTGAGCAGGGTGACGTGTCAGTGGCGCTGCAGTTGCGAGGGGCCCCCAGGAGAGCAGGGCAGAGCCCCCCCATGCAGCCCCCCCCCCCCCCCGGCTTGTTCGCTACCTGCCCCCTGACCCCCGCTGGCTCCGGGCCTCAGCCCTGGCTCTGCTGCCTGCGTGCTGCCTGGAGGCGATTCAGGACCCATGCCTGGTTTCCATGGCAACTCCAGCTGAAATTACGTTAAAAAGAAATGAAACCAGCAGCTTTTCTGGTTGGCAAGCAGGGGGGAGGGGAGCTGGGCTGGGAAAGGTGGTGGTGACGGGGGGAACTTGGTGGGAGGGGGCTCTGGTGCAGGTGGGGTCCTACAGTGCTGGGGGGGGGGGGGGGGGGGGGGGGGGCCCGGCAGGGCTGGGAGCGTGGGGAGACCCACCCACTGTGGCACTCGGTGTTGGCAGTCCCGGGACGCACAGTTGCTGGCTTGCACGCATGCTGCACTGGGGGTCCAACACCCTGACCGGGCAGGGTGATACTGGGGTCTTCCCGCT
Source organism: Tyto alba (assembly GCF_018691265.1). Taxonomy (NCBI): domain Eukaryota; kingdom Metazoa; phylum Chordata; class Aves; order Strigiformes; family Tytonidae; genus Tyto; species Tyto alba. The sequence continues at coordinate 24,310,018 of NW_024881326.1, read as the reverse complement.
GCCCCCATAGGGTGGGTGCCAGGGACACAGGAACCGTCTGGACCCTCCGGCCAGCAGGCACGGCCGTGGCTGGGGTGGCTCTGAGCCAGCACAGGGCACCCCACCCAGCCCGGGAGCCCCCAGTCGCTCGAAGAAGAGGCGAGACACACTGCTATTAAAAATATCACTTCTGTTTTATTTGGAATTTGTTACTCTGCGCAGGTGACAGGGTATAAATACATTCTCCAACGAGCATCCTCACCCTCAGCCCTGCCTGAGCCGGGGCAGGGTGCAGGGCCGGGGGTGTGCTGGCCCCAGGCAGTAGGGCCAGCCGGCACCGGTGCGTCACGGCCGCCAGCGTGGGCAGCATCTGCCAGCCGGACCATCCTGCACAGGGACGAGGCGTGGTGTCCCCGTAAGGACCTGTCCCTCCTGCCTTCCCAGGCCCCGGGTGCCAGTGCCCACTGAGGGCCGGGGGGGGGGGTGGGGGGGCGGGCTGAGACTGGGGTGCCCCGTGTTGGCTCCTGGGCAGCTCCTTCTCCGTGCCGCCTGCACCGAAGCCCCTCACCTTGAGCTCCGCTACCTGCAGCCGCGTGCAGTTTGGTGGCCACCACCACCCCGACGGGTGCCCCAGCCCCAGGGGCGGGTGCCCCCCAGCCCCAAGGCAGGCCGCATCACCCGCCGGTGGTCCTGCTGGAGCAGAAGCCCAGGTGCCTATCCCAGCCACATGCCCCAGATCCCAGAACTGGGGGGCGGGGGGGGGGGGTGGGTGTCACCCTGCGATGGGGGAAAGGCCCCAGCATGAGCAAGGTGGGAGGCAAATTCGCTGTCGGTGCACAACTCACCCTGCTCCTGCCAGCCCCGCAGCGCTGTGCACCCCTGTCACAGGCTGCAAACCGCTGGCTCGGCTTTCAAGCAGCTGTGCAGGCGGGGTAGGGGGGGTACACACACACACACAGAGCGTGGCCCCGGGACAGCGGTGAAGGGATGTGGGATGCTCCCAGGGGAGCAGGGCATGGTGGGGAGCACTGGGACACTGTGCCGGGGGCGGAGGGCTGCCCTGGGTTGATGGGGGGTGGGCAGACGGTGCTCACAGCAGGCGATGCCCCTCGTGGGGCAGTGGGTGGCACTGAGTGGTGGTGGCAGCAGGGGGGGCCAGGGCGGGGGGGTGCTCGCAGGCAGGCCGTCAGGTAGGCTATTTGGCTGAGATGTGTGGGCATGGGTGACAGAGGAGGGAGAATATCAAAAATACAAAAGAGGGCGGCCCTGCGGCGCAGGAGGCAGTGCCCTGCCTGGTGCCCACCCGCGGCAGGCGGGGGCCGTGGGGGGCCGGCACCGCGTGCACACGCTGGCTTCTAACTGGCTTTTTATTTTATATCAAGAACACTTGGTTTTAAAATCTTTACAAAGGACAAAACGCGGCGACTCCGTTAGTGTGTAAAGAACTAAAGATCTGCTTAAAAAATGTCTCTGCAAAGAGAAACGACTGACACAAAAGAGATTCTCTGCAGCGCAAAGAAGGGCAGAGGTGCCAAGTCTCCAGCCTGGGGCACTACTCCCAGGGTCCCCGAGCCCTGGCACCAGCCCCAGCACCCGCACCCAGCACGAGGCTGAGTCCCCGGACCCTGCCCACTCCCTCTGCCTATAGCACCGTGGCTCGGGGCCACTTCTCAGCACAGTGAAGGAGCCTTTTCCAGGGCACCTGGGATGCCAAGTGGCCTGGAGATGCCCAGGCACCGGCCAAGAGGGGTGCCCGGCCCCATTCCTCATCAGTCCCGGGGTGCTCAGTGGGTGGAGCACCGGGGATACAACGACCCCATGGGGGGAGGCACAGCCCCTTGTGTGGGGATCCCCGCGGCTGCTGCCAGTGGGGTCCCCCCCCCCGGCCGTCCACGCCGGTGCACGGGTGCAGGGGCTACACCATGTCCCCCCCCTGCACCCCATTGGGGCCCTGGGGTGACCCGCGAGGCCCTCCAGCCGGGAGCCAGGAGAATCAAAGCACTTCTCAAAAGTTAGATAGGAACAAAAGAAAGCGCTGGGGGAAGAGCAGGGCACCCGGCTGTGCCAGAACCCCCCCCACAGGTCTCCGGGCTCGGTGCCACACCGTCCGTGGGTGCTTCCCCTCCGTCCGGGGGCTCCGTCGGCCCCACCGGTCCCTCTGCCAGTGTCTGCTGTGTGCGTGTGCGTGCGTGCATGCGTGTGCGCCGGTGGCGGGCGGCTATACCCTGGTGGTGGAGTGTGAGTGGGGGAGCCCCGTGCTGTTGAAGCCGGCGGTGAAGGTGTTGTAGGGGTGCAGGGTCTGCAGCCCCACCAGCGAGTTGGGGATCATGGTGATGGTGTTGGGGGTCATGAGAGGGATGTCATCCGGCGAGCGGCGCAGGGTGAGAGTGTAGTCGGGCAGCGCAGCCAGGCGCAGGGCGTCGTGGGGCGGCACGGCCTCGCACTCATGGTGCCCCTGGCTCACCTGCAAGGAGGGCATCTCCTCGTCGGGCGCGTGGGCGATGTCGTTGGCAGCGCCGTGCTGGGGGCTGGGCTGCCGGTGTGTGTCCTGCCGGCGCTTGTCCTTGCGGTAGTAAAGGGCAGCAAAGGCCAGCACGTTGAGGAAGAGGAGGGAGGCGCCCACAGCGATGGTGACGCTCAGCTCGGTGGAGTAGTCACGGGGGCTCTCGAGCAGAGTGCCTGCCTCCTGCTCCGGGCTCCACTTCTCCTTCCCGTTCTCACTGTTGTAGGCGGGTGAGATAGCAGGGCGCTTGGTGGTCCAGATCTTGCCATTGGGCCGGCGGGTGATGTGGGAGTTCTGCGTGGTGTCGGGCGGTGGCACTTTGGTGGTGGTGGAGGTGTAGTGGAACATATCGTGCAGGTTGTACAGGTGGGGGACCAGGTGCTTCCAGAAAGCTACCTTGGTGGCCCGGTAGTGGTCACGTACCCGTGGCTTCAGCCCGATGTGCAGGTACAGCTGGTCACGGGGGTTGTACTTAGACCAGGCCACCTCCTCAAACCGGTTGGCCTTTGTGTGGATGAACTTGGTGTCCTGGGGGACGGGCTTGTTGGGGTCCCTGAAAAAAAAAACCAGGCAAAATAGAGCTAGCACTGGGAAAAGCTGGAGGGGCGGGGAGGGAGAGCCAGACACAGAGATGGAGGCTGGGGGGACTTTTGCCAATGGTGGCACAGGGTGGGCTGGCAAAAGGTCCTGCATGGCAGTGCAGCACCCAAACCCTGGGTCAGGTGTCACCCACGACAACCACAGCCAACCACCCTCCCCACCGCTGTGCTGGGCCCTGTCCCGGGGGCTGCCCACACTCTCAGCTTCTCACTGCGTGGTTGATGCCCTGACCCCAGTGCAGGTGCAGCACACAGACCTCTGGGCGTGGGGGCCTCAGTGTCCCACACCGGGCATGGCACCCCCCACCACAACACAGTCCCAAAGCGTGCAGACACCCCCCCCACACACCCCCCCCCCCCACCCCAGGCACAGCTCCTATCCCCACTCACCCTGTCTTGGCAAAGTTGGTCCAGTAGGTCATCACCACGGCGCTGAGCATGACATCGTTCTTGGAGAAGTTGCAGGGAAAGAGATCTGTGGGGCCAATCATGGGGATCCCGAACACATAAGGCACCTCATCCCCATGGGCTGCATCGGACCATGCAGGCTTCATCAGGCTCTGGCAGTGGTGGTAGAAGGCGTAGAAGTAGGTGGGGGAGCCATAGCGGGCATGCAGGTCAGCCGTCACCACCGATGGCTCTACCCACTGGTGGTCAGTGAAGAGGGCCACCAGAGTCTTGCGACGTGTCTCGGGGTTGTCCCTGTCGGCCCAGTCCGTGTACATGAACTTGATGGTCTCCCGCAAGGTGTCCTTGCCCTCGGGGTAGCCATACAGGTTGTCTACAAAGTTAGAGACTGAGTAGTCAAAGTCACTGCCCGAGACGCCATCCTCGGGGTCCACCACGCCCTCCACGAACTTCAGCCCCTCACCCTGGTTGACCCCCAGCATGATATCGTAATTGAGGAACTCGCCCTGCTCCATCAGGATCTCCGGGTCGTCCGGGATCACATCCCCGTCAATGACTGGCCCGAAGGCCACGTGGTAGCGAGCCGGCTGGATGTCTTGCTCCACCAGCTCCTTGGCGCTCTTCTGCCGCAGGCAGTCCACCATGTCCACTGTGTCCAGCACATTGCAGCCCACCTTGTCGGCCAGCATGCTGGTGTACTTCACAGGCTGGTAGTTCACTGCCCAGCTGGAGAGCGCGGAGCCGCTCTGGATGATGGCTCGCTGGAAGAGACCTGCAAGACATGCGAGGAGCGGAGGAGGTTCGCAGCGGGGTGAGCGGCGCTCCAGCACCCCCGGCGCAGGATGCGGTGTGGGAAAGGTGTCGATGCCCTTGGACTCCTGCAAGGACGCAGCGCTCCAGCCCACGCCTGGCCTTGACCCAGGCTGTGCTGCACGCTGAGCTCAGGGCCACCACGAGGGTGGCAGGGTGACAACTGGGCATGCGGTGGATGCTGCTGGCAGCAACTGAGGGCTGTTTCGCTCCCCGAGGATCCCGTTGCAGGGGATGGCACCCCTCAGCCCCGGTGTGGGGAGGAAAGGGGCCGTGGCTGCATCACAGCTTGGCCTTGCTGAGCAGCCCGCCCTGCCCAGCCATTCCGAGGACGTGCTGCCTGAGCCCCTGAGGGACACATGCTGCCCCTGGCTCAGCACCCTCCTCCAGCCCAGGGTGGCACTGGCTTTACCGAGCAGCCAGGCTGCAGGCTGGCAGCAGCAGGAGGGTTAACGCCTGCTAGGGGACACTTAACCCTGCATGTCCCACCCCACCGCTTTGTCAGGGTCCCCCTCACCCCCCTCCCCTGCCGCTTCCTGCCCAGCTGGGGCTGCTTGGTGCCAATCCGGCCGTGCAGGAGCACGCTGCCAGATGCACAAAGAGGGCCTTTCTGCCACAGGGAACACAGAGGGAGTGGACTTTCGCCCTGGAAAATGGGGCCACAAAGGCCCTGGCCCAGGCGGAGGAATGCGTGGCTGCGCTCCAGCCCCATGTCAATGGCGCTTGTGCGCAGAATACAAAGGGCGGTGAGGAAGTGGAGCCTCCGGGGCGGTGAAAGGCAGCCGGGCTCGGGGTGCACCCTGGGGTCCCTGCTCCTCAGCCAGCCCTCTCCTGCACCCCAAGTGCCGCCTGTGCCCTCACTGGACCCCAGCACTTGCTCACCAGAAGGGACTGCCTCAGTCAGTCCCCAAATGGTGCCGGCACAGCAGCAAGGTGGCCCCAGGGCTGCCCCCGGCCCCCTGAGACGTGGAGCGCTGGTGTGAGACCCCCCCCCGTGCAATCAAGGCTGTGCTGCTCTGCAGGGGAGCATGCATCTTCCCGCAGCAGAAGTGTTCCGAGGTTCCTGGCTCCTGGCCACTATGTCCATAGCTCCTGTCTGCACGCACAGTCCTTGCTCTGCCAAGTACCTGACGTACAGTCCCATGCTCTTGGACAAAGAGAAGCCACAAGCTCTGTTTGTCACCTCCCGGTGCCCTAGAAAGCTGTACCCAGTCTATGGGCTGGAGACTGGCCATGGGTTTGCTTGCTCTGAGACATCATCCACGCGCCAAAGAGCCAGGATGGTGGTTCCTTGGCTCCCAGGAGATGCTGTCCCAGCAGCAGCTATTGCTCCCTGCCCGTAGCATCACTTCCCAGACAGGCCCACCGGGCTGGGCTCTGCCCCTGCCCACCCCAGCCTAGGGAAGCAGAGGCAGCTGGTGTAATCAACAGCTGGTCACCTCCCTGCTGGAGCCCCTTTGCTGTGTCTCTGCATGGCCACAGCCTGATCCAGGAGCCTGCCACGTCCTCTCTCTCCATGCCAGCACCAGCTGGAGCCTGACGAGCACCCCAGGGAGGCAGCATGGCCCTGCAGCTCACACTGAAGCCCTCTAGCTCTGCCTTCCCTGCCTGTTCCCCTCCCAGGTGAGGGTCTCAATGTTCCCTGCATGCTGCAGAGCTGGCTGCCACCACACAGTGGAGCCAAGCAGTGGGAGCAGGGCTCTGCTGGAGGGTGCTCAGTGCTGCAGGTTGCTGCCAGCTCCTGATTTCCTCTTTGCTCTGCACAGTATCTGAGACTGGACACACCTCCGTGGTTGTCTGGGCCAATGCCTTCTCAAAGCAGGGTGCTGGATGCCTTGTCCAGCTGAGGTCTGAGCAGCCCCAGAGCTGGCAGCAAAGGGCAGCAGCCCTCACAGCGCAGGAGATGGGGCAAAGGAAGCACAGGTTTTGCCCGTCAGTGACTGTTCCTGCTCTGGCATGGCCAGCTGGGGAGAGAAGCAGCACTCTGGTCCTTGGCGAGGAACCCACCCGCCTACCAGGGCTGAGGCTGGCGGGTGTCCCCGGCAGCCAGACGCAGCGTGCTCTGCACCAGCCTCCAGTGTCTGCCTCTTGCAGCGCCTGGCAGAGCAGGTACAAATTAGCAGCTTCATTAATAGCTCTTGATTACTGTGAGTTTTCTTTTGATACCATAAAAACAAACCTGCCTGGTCTGCAGGCTGCATCTTAGTGCAGCAACCCTGCCATGCTCCAGAGCCAGCTGCCCCGTCCCCGGGGAGATGGGTGCTCTGGCCATTTTGTGGCCATCTGCTTTGATATGACACTGGCTGCAGCACCAAGCGCTCCCCTCCCACCTCACCACAGCATTTAGAGCCGACAGCAGCTCCCCTGACAGAGCAGCAAGGGTGCCAGGCACCCAACACAGCTGCGATGCAGTGGGCAGCACACCACTGGCATTGGGGCTGGATGGAAAGACATGGCACGCAGGTGCAGGTTTTAGTGGCCTAGTGTCACCTGAGGAGTGCTATACTGGTACAACAGTAGTTTTTGTGTCTGGAAAGTCAGGGAGCTGCCCCTCCAATTCACCCCCAGCCTTTCTCTCCATGCTGCTCCCTCCATCCCAGGCCCATACAATCAGTTGGGGCCACCGGGGCAGCCAAGCACATGGGCCTGCTTCCACAGAGGTATCACCATCTGGCCGCAAAAACCAGTTGGAAGCCTTGGGGCTGCCCTGTCAGAAGCACCCAATCCCAGAGAGGAGACTCCTGGACCGAGAGCACCTCTCCACGATCCCTGCCTGCTTCCCAGGCACTCTGGTGATGGAGAGGAACACCCCACCAAGCATCACGAATGCGTTACACGCAAAATCTCCTCCCCAGCCTTTCACACTCAGTATGGGCAGAGAAAAACCTTCTTCCTTCTGCAGGAGCTTTCAGCCTGTAAAAGACTCCCCACCCCTGTGCTGACGCTGCCCAGGGTGCCTGCACAAGGGCAGAAGGGCACGCAGAGCCCCAGGTAGCCACACAAGGATGGCACGGCCCCTCAGAGGCTCCCACAGCTGCAGATCATCCCCTGCCCTGCCCACTGCTCAGAAACGAGTCTGCAGTGATCTACCCGTGCTCCTTTCCTACACACTGCTCAATGTGCCATCTAACACAAGCGAAGCATCCTCTGGCTTTAGCCATCAAAAGCATCTCCTCCTGTTGGCGAGAGCTGCTGCCTGCTCTGCATAGCTCTGGGTAGCTGGGAATCCTACCCCGGGAGCCCCAAAAGCGGTGGGGGCAGCCTTGGTCTTGCCCTGCTCTGGGATTGCAACATCGGCAAGCAGCTCTGCACGTATAACTCACATTTTCCATGTTCTTGAGCTTATTGTACTCCAATACCCATCAATATTTGTTCAAGTCACCTGAAGAGGATGGGGGCAACAGCCCCGGGAGAATCCTGCTCAGGAGCTGGGGCGAGGGGAGCAGGGCGACAGCGCAGCTAACTTCAAGCACCAAGCACTCACACAGGAGCACAGACTGAGCACGAGTGTCCTGAGCACCCTGGGGCAGTAGGGAAAGGGGCTTACCCAGAACAGGCGTGTCCTGAGCAGGCAACAGCAGCTCCACACGCGCTGCCAGGGCTGGATCACTTCATCTTTACCTGCCTTTTTTCTTCTCCTTGTTTTCCTCAGATGTGGCAGGGCACTGGTGACAGTGACAGCAGAGCCAGCAGGCTGTGGGGCAGTCATGGAAGACCAGGGACCACCATGGACCTGATGGGGGAGTGCCTAACTTGCCAGCTTTTGGAAAGCAGCTCCCCACCAGGTCCAGACATGCCTCTGTTGTTGGGTCTGTGGGGCAGAGCATCCCACAGAACTCTGGTCCTTAGGTCACCCAGGGGAGCCAGGGAGCAGACACACCGAAAGCAGGAGCATTCTGCACGGGGTGGGTTGGTGCTGGCTGTGCCATGGGCTCCAGCACAGAAGGAGCCCGGGGCACTGGTGAGCTCCAGAGCCCGCTTGGGATATCCCACCACTCAGGAGGCTCTGGAGCTCCTCTGGGTACTCTGATCCCATGCATGTCTCAGCCTCTTTGCTTCAGTTTGCTGGCCCATCTGAGGAGAGGCTGGCAGCCAGCGGCAACCACTGGCACCCCGACGGGCTGCAGGGGTGGGTGTGCAGGCACAGGCAGCCTGTCAGACCTGGGAAGGGCCGCCAGTGGGAAGCAGAGCCCGGCGTGGCGATGGGTCTCTGTGTGGGGGTGGGCTCACCGCAGGGCAAGTGGTTTGACAGAATCAGGCAAGTTTAACCAAAAGGGCAGCTGGAGAAAGTGGGAAGAAGAGAACTGTTTCGGGCTTGCCTTTGACTCCGTGGTCAACTGCCAGCAGCCTACAAGCCCTGTGCCGGGCCTGGGCTCAGCGGGGTGCTGCTCTTCTCTCCCCACCATGGGCACAGGCTCTGCCACCTCTCCTCGTGGACCTGCAGGCCACCGCACTGAACACTACCAAGCAGAGTGCGATGATGGTGCTGGTGCAGCCGCCTTCACAACAGCCTGGGCTCAGGTCATTCCTGCTTTCAGTATCAGGGCAATCAGTCCATCGACAGCTCCCAAGGGCTGGCGGGAGGCTGCCGGCAGCCTGGCCAGCGCCAGCCTCCTCCCATACACCCTCCACCATGCCACCAGCCCTGCTGAGGTTCTGAAGGTCTCCTTCGTTCCTGTGAGGTTCCTGGGCTGTTGAGCAGGGTTGCAGCTCTCTGCAACAGCTCCAAGGGCAATTTTGTGTGTCTCTGAGGTGCAGCCTCGTGCCTCTGTTCACTGCCCACACACGTCCCCTCCACCCCTGCACCATGCCTGGGGACACAGCACTGGAAGAGGGCTGCACCCTCATATAAAGTCCCTGTGACCAAGTCCCTGGCAGGCTGGTCCCCTGTGGACCACATCCAGTTCAGGCTTTGCTCCTGTGATCTCCTTTCCCACGGTTAATTCTTTTTTCCTCAATGTTCAACGCAAATGTCTTTGCAGGTGGTTTACATGTGTTTGCTCTTATGCCAACACAATCTTTTAGCATAAATAATCCTTTCTTTATCTAGAGTAAACGCTTTGCTGTATTTACAGATGTCAGTCATATCACTTCCACCTGTATTTTGCTAGTTGCAGCACTTCCAGCTCTCCCAGTCTCGCAAGATGAGACCCTCCATCCCACCCCAGGCTCAAGTCTGGCTTCCTCTCTATTCCAGTACGAATGACTTTCTAGCACCGAGATCTGTGCTGCTGGTGCCCTGCGTGGTGCCCTACACCCCCTCCACACCTGCACATGGGCAAGCCCGGGGGGCCTGGGCGGGGTGCCGCAGAAAGGGTCCCCACCTCTCCTCACGCTCAAGCGCCGGCCTCGGGCTGCAGCCCTGCACATTGGGAGCACCAGCTCCATCCCTGGCTCCCACACGCTCTGCTGCTGGCCTCTCCCTGCCCACAGTTAGGGTTTTGCTTCCCAGGCCTAGGTCGGGCTCTCACCAGTGACTCATTAAAAAGCAGCGCTGGCTTTGCTAGGGTGGGCAGCAGCACCGGGAGGGGTCCCTTCCCCAGGTTAGCACCAGCAGGGTGCTTGCTCGCAGCCGCATCCTCGGGCTCGGCTGTACACCTACCTTCAGAGTGGTGGGAGAGGGTGAGCAGGCTGACACAGGAGGCACCGATGCCGGAGCCGAAGACGGTGATCCGCAGGGGATCTCCCCCAAAGAAGGCGATATTCTCGCTGACCCATCGCAGCGCCTGTATCTGGTCCAGCAGCCCATAATTGCCCTTGGCAGCCTGGTCCCCCGTGCTCAGGAACCCTGTGGGCAAAGGGGAGCCCGATTAGGGATGAGGAAACAGGGGTTGTCCTGGCCTCTCACCCTCCCCCCCCCCTTCCCCAGGCCTAGGGGAGCCTCTATGGGACCCTGTCGCACCACAACACGAGACCCCAACACCAAGATCGTCCTGTGAGCGCTAAGCTGGAGCAGGGACATCACCAAGGTCCAGCCACCCTCTGCATGGCACGGAGGGGCAAAAGGCTGCAAGTGCAGCTGCAAGCCCTGGGGAGCCTCTCCAGCCAACTGCAAGCAGTGACAGGGTGATGGGCACAAAGCCCTGTCCTACCCAGACCACCACCTGTGCTAATAACGGGTCAAGACGTCTCACGCATGCTCCAGAGAAAGCCAAGAAAGCGCTGGTGGCTGCAGGCGGGCTGAGTGCGTGCACAGCCAATGCTTTGCACGGACTAGCGTGGCCCGGAGTAAGTGTAAGGAGGTGGGCTGAGCAGAGGGGAGCCGACTGCAGCTTCAAATACAAAGGCTCTCAGTGAGGAAGATGCTGAGAAATGTGATCAACAGCAAAGGGAACACACAAGATAAGCTATCGGTGTTTCATTTGCTTTGACTCAAAGCAGGAAGCCAAAACCATGGTCCTAAGCTAAAATCCAGGCAGGTAACCTTGACCAGGCAGGGAGCGGCACTGACGCTGCTCCAGCACTGGAAGTACTCTGGCCAGACATGACGTAGCACTTCAGTGGAGATGACGATGGCACCATGTCAGTCTTATTTCATACTGTGACTTATGTCTCTTAAATTTGCACCTATCCATCTTAAAGGCCTGACTTTTAATATTGAAAAGTCTGGAATAGGCTTGTTTTTACTGAAAAGCCTATTTCCTACCAGGTAACTGCCATCTTCCCCAAAAGACTACGGGGTTTGGGGGCCGTCAAAGGGATGTGCTGCCCCAGGTCCCGGTCGGAAGCCCAGCTGCCCAGGGAGAGCATCATGTCAGGCTGGATGGCTAGCAAGAGAGCCAGACCTGCCAGCGGCTAGGCTGGGAAGGAGCTCCCCCCAAACCTCCACACCCCTTGTTCTCCCTGCTGCTGAAGGAGGCAGCAGTGATGCTCCAGGCAAATCTCCCCTGTCCCAGCCCCCCGGGGGCTTCTCTGCTGCAGCAGGCAGGGAACTGCACTTCTTTTTGACCCTCTGTCTCCATTTCACCTCCCTAGGTCGGCAGTGCTTGTGAAAACAGGACTGCCACCTTCTCTACATTGCACTGGCTGCTGTTCTGTGACCCCCCCTCTGCAGACAGCCAGGCCACAGCGGGCGGCCGCAGGGGTCCCGGCAGCTCAACCGACCTGGAGGGAGAGTTGCCAGGTCCCCAGGGGCAGCCAGGCAGTACCCGCTGGCAGCTCACCGCTCCAAGCCCTCTCAGGAGGAGATGCTAGGTAAACACATTTATTATTTATTTAACCGCAGACCAATATTTGCTTTCGGCTGAGCCAGGTTGTGTAAATGAGCCTGTGGGAGCGGTGCCAGGAGCCAGACCGGGCTGCGACTGCCTGCTGCGGGCACTGCAGCCCCCCCGCCCCGCTGGGCCCCAGCCCCCCCCTGCCCCCCCATTCCCAGCTGGGTCCAGCCCCGGCGCCTCTTGGCAGCGCCCGGCCCCGCTGGCAGCGCAGCCCATACCGAGCACTCCAACGCGGTAGTTCAGGGTGATGACAATCACGTTCCCATAGCTGGCCAGGACGCTGCCATCTATCATGTTCCCCGTGCCCTCCATGTACGAGCCACCGTGGATATACACCATCACCGGCTTGGCCCCGCTGTCCCGGATGTCTGGAAGGAGAGGCGGTTAAACACAGAACTCCACCAACGGCCGCAGCACCCTGCCCAACAGGCAGACGAAGGACGAGGGCAATGCCAGCTGCCAGGACCAGGGAGGGGGCTTAGGAGCCAAACCCAGAGCTCTCCTGCGGGCCACGGCGTGGCTCTCCAAAGCCGACCACTACCGAAGCAACCCCACCAGCCCCTCTCCGGGCGGCAGCAGCTGCTGTGCTGTCCCCACACTGCCGTCCCCTCAGGGGTCTCAGCACGCGTGGGAGAGATGCCGGCTGGACCCGGCTGCTCTCCCCAGAGTCGGGCTCTGGCTGCGTGTGGATGTCAGACCAGTGGCACCTCCACTGGGGGGGGGGGGGGAGCTGCAGAGTCCAGCCCCGGGACGCAGCCCCAGGTCCTGTTTTTGGCTGGACCCAAGCCCTCAGCTCCAGGAGTCACAGAAGCTGGCATTGCGGGGGGGGGCAGGGATGGGGGTGTGCAGGACCTGGAAGGCGGGGGGGGCACTGGTGAGTGCTCCAATGTCTGACTCTCCTGCCCGGTGTCGTCCCCCTCCTTTGCCCTCCCCCGCCTTTTCATCCCCCTAGGAAGGCAGAAACCTGCCAGCTGCCTGTATGTGAACCCATGGCACCCCAGTGCCCAGACACAGACATGGTGATGAGGCAGACAGTGCGTGCGTGTGTGCACGTCAGGGAGGTGAGCACGGCGTCTAGGTAAGGACAGGGCATGAGGCATGGAGTGAGAATGAGGAATGGGACCCCCAAGGGCCAGGGAGGAAGGACTGCGGGAGCCTAGGGCACAGGGAGCAGCCACGCTCCCTCCCTCAACTGGCCCTGTCCAGGGGACATCTTGCCCCTTCTGCCCCACTGGCCTGGGATCCCCCATGGAGCTGAGCCCAGGTGTGAGGAAGGAACACCCGTGCTCGCCTCCTGCTACAGTCCCGCCGACACTACACAGAGGAGGCGGCTGCGCCCATTATGGAGATGGTGCCAGGTCCTGCCTGCCTGCGGTGCCCAGCCCTCTCCGGGGGCTGGTGAGCCAGCACCGATGGACTTTGCCTTCCCTCATGCTCAACCACATCCAGTGCATTACTCGGGAGGGCTGGCATCGCTGGCTGGGGCCGCTCAGCGTTGGCTGCCCCAGCCAGCCGCTGCTCTCTGCCTGCCTCCCTCGCCGGTGCCCCGTGCCATCCTGGGAGCCAGCCCCTACCACGGTCCCCACGGAGCTGGGACTCACCAGGCACAGCCACGCTAACTCAGCGGGGATGCCCGGCCAGGATGGCTGGACACGCTCCCTGGTACCCACCTAACCCCTGCCCGCGTCCACTCGTCCCCACGACTTGCCCATTGCAGGGGGCTGCAGGGCAGGCTGGTGGGTACCTCTGGCCATCCCCACCTCCAGCTGTGGCCTGTGGCATGGCTACGGGTGGCCTCCCTTCCATACAGAAAACCTAGTCCCTCCGGGAGAATGAGGATATGGCAAAACCTGTGACGGCTCTTTTCCTGCTGCCAAGATGCAGCCAGGCAAACGCACAGACCTGGGGAGCAAAAGTGCTCGTGGTTCCTCTGGGACAGACACTGCCCATGCAGCAGAGCTATGGCAGGACAACTCTTCCCAGGGCCACCTGCTTGAAATGCAAAGGGCAGACACAGCTGTGCCTGTGTCCTCTCCTCCCTGCCACGCACTCCCACCGACACACAAGGGGACATCCTCGCAGCAGAATGGCAGCAATGTGCAGAGACGTACCAGGGAATAAATGGCTCCTCATAGTTGCAGCACATTTCAGTGTGGGGGGATTTAGCACACTCAAGTCAGGCTGAATGCTGGTTTACACCCTGATACAAGCGATCCTGGGGCACAGGTTAGTGTGAGAAAACAATGGGGGTTTGGTACTGCCAAGGAAAAAGCTTTTTATCTGTTCCCCAGATCCTAAATGCCATCTGCCAGGCTGTGCTCAAGCTACCCTGGGACTCCTGCACACCGTGGGGTTTTACTGTCTTCGGCATGTTAGGGCTGCACCCCGGCAGACCCTTCCTCCTGCCTCCCCTTCACATCCCTGCAGCCAAACACACCAACTCCATACCCTGCAGATGAACCACCCCATTTTGCTAAAAATAGCTTATTCTGCCGCTTGCTTAGCCCTGGCGTACAGAATCACAGCTACTTGAAAGCGCACTTGCTCTGCCGATGCTCTGGTTGCAAGCAAGACCTCGCTTGCATCGGGTGGAGAAGGAGAGGAGTTAACAGAAACCACATCTGAGAGGACCTCAGGTTTCCTGGGCACGGCCAGGTGCCCTGTGGGTGCCAAGGGTGCCATGCTGCCGGCATGGCCACCCTGTGTTGGTGCCAGCAGCGGGGCCGAGCAAGGGTGGAAGGGGAGGTCGCTGGCTCCCAGCTGCATGTCACTGACTTCAGAGGGATGAAGCTGGAGGTGGGATGTGACCGGGCTCGGGGTGAAATGGGCCCAGGTGCCCGAGGGCTCCTCTCCTCCCAAGCTGACATGCTTCCTCCCTGCCCTCGCTCAAGCAAACTTCTCCTGAGGCAAAAAAACCCCCCCATGAGCTTCCCTCCCCGCCCCGTTCCTGAGGAGGGGAAGGGCCTGGGTGCCCTGCACAGCCGGCCAGCCTGCCCCCCGCCCCGCGCAGCTGCCCGGCACGGCAGACGGACACACACAGGGCTCCCTGGGGATGGCAGCGGATGGCGGGCAAACGGAGTTGCTTTGCGTGTCATGCAGTGGCAGGCTCGAGCACAGAAATACCTTCGTCTTCATCACCGTCATTATCCGCTAAGTCCTCGCCCTGTTTCTTAGCGCTGGCTCCTAGGGACCAAACACGAGGAGACAAAACAAAAAGGAGAACAAAAGGAAACAAAAGCAAAATAAAACAAAACAACAAAACAAAACAAAACAAAACAAAAAAAAAACAACAAAAGAGAATTCAAAAATAGCGTGACAGCAGAGACAGTGGGGCCAGGCTTGTGCCCCACAGCACTGCTGGCTACTCACACTGCACCTCTCCCAGAGTCAGGGCGACGCAGGGCATGGGCAGAACTGCCCCAGGAGCTGCACCGGGATGCCACTTCCCCCGGAGCCCTTCCAAGGTCCTCCCCAGGGAGCGGGGGGGCAGCAGGGAGGAGGACAGTGGGTCTGGGGCAGCACTGGCACCGGTGATGGATCGGTCTCTCAGAGCACTCGCCGATCCTCCTTCATCCCAGCGCGGCCCCCGCCTGCTCACGCACGCCCGGCTCGCCGCGTTGGAACAAGGCTTCCCCTCCTACCGCCCAGGCGCAGGCAGAAGCCCTGCTCCCCGCTCTGCTGCCACGGGGGACAGCCATCGCCTGCCACCAGCAGAGCCTACATGAAGGGCTGCCCTGGGTGGCCACTGACCAGCAGCCAGGGTGCTGCCCATCACCCCCCCCCCCCCCCAGCGCTGGCCCCTGGCTGTGCCGGGCACGGCTACGCTGCAAACCACCGGTGCTGCAGCACGAGAGCGCCGCGGCACGCCGCGGGGAGCCGCCGCGCTGGGCGCTTCCCTGCTCTGCTCGACTCCATCCTGTGCCAACGCTCTTCTTAAAAGACGAGTTGCATGGCTCACTGAGGATGGCAAAGACACGGACCAGCTTGCCCTGACCAAGGCAGTACCCTAAAAATATCAGTTCCTGTAATGTCCTGAATGCCTTCCAGTCATCGCATGGCGTGGGCCAGGCCGGCAGCCCCAGCCTGAGGCTGCAGGATGATGCTGCGGCTGGCGTGCACCAAGCACGGGGCTTCCCGAGCTGCATGCAGCCCACGGGAGCTAGCAGGGGTGGCCCGTGGGTTGGCAGGGAGCAGGTGCAGTGCAGACCTGTCCTGAGGCCCCATTGCTGCGAAAGGCTGCAGGCCCTCGTGGGCACAAAGCCGAGTGGTGCCATTCCTGTGCCCTGCAGCCCCAAATGTCAGGAAGGAGCTGTGCTCCCCTTATCCCCTCAGAGCCGCAGAGCAGTGCCTGCGGTCCTCTGCTCCCTAACGCCTGCATCAAAAAAGTTCCCTGGGTGACGGTGACCTCGGGGGTGACAGCAGGGTTGCCCCTGGGTAGCACTGCCTGCAATGTGCCCACGCTGCCCGGTGACCTCCCCCCGATGCTTCGGGCTCTGAGGTCTTGCCAGGCCCTGCTATCACCAACGCAGCAAGGGTTTTGCGCAGCCCTCCAGCAAGGCTCCTGCAAGCACGGGGCAGCTCTGCGGCTGGATGAAACTATGATGAGATGAGCATGAAACCGGCTTGGAAGACAACACTGGGGAGTCGTCCTCATTGCCACTCTGGGAGTGCAATCCCACAGGTGACATGGGTGGCAGATCACGGAGATGGCAGCATGGAGGGAGAGGATTTGAACTTAAAAGGAATTTGCGATGGGGGAGTGAGACGCCTGAAATGGCTGTGGGGCAGTTCCACTGGAGCAAGAGGCTTGTACAATGCCCTAACCAGCCACGACCTGCTGGAGAAAGTCTGAAGGAGCAACAACCAGACGTCTAGAAAAATCCAGCAGGCAAGAAAAGTTTGCAGGAGGCTGGGTCATGCAAATTCCAGGAGCAGAGGAGTGATGGGAGCCACAGCAGCATCCTAACACATGAAGGGCCCCTGTGAGGTGGTGGGGTGATAGAGCAACTCCCTCTCTGCTGCACAGCGCACGGGCAGGCCTGGAGCTACATGAGACAGGCTGAAGCTGGGTAAGAAGAAACCCTTCCTGGCAGAAAGGGCAGGAAAGCACTGGCAGAGGTGGCCTGGGGAGGTGTTTAAGAGCAGGTGAGACACACTGCCAGGACGAAGTGAGGTAGAGCTGCTTCTGCCCAGAGCAGGGAGGGACTGGCGGTCTTCAGAGACATCCTGATTTTCTCTGACTTGGAGTTCACCTCCCGACCTACCCCCTCCGTGCCCCAGCCCTTCTTCCCTGCCTCCTGCTTCGTGACCCAGCCATCCCCTGAGCTCCTCACATCATTCTCCTGTTTTCACTCAGTGCCACCCCCATCTCTGCCACCTCTTGCTCCAGCACCCCAGCCCCAGCATCCCCACCTTCCTACTGTGTCCTCCCTGCATGCTCCCTCCCCAGACCCCCCGCCAGCTGCACGCTTGGCTGGGTGGGTGCAGCTGCCCAGCCTGTTTGCAGGAGGCTGCAAGCTTAACCTACTGCATCTTCATTAGGAACTGCTGCAAGCCCAGAAAGAACTTAAATGATGAAGAACCCGTGCAATATTTGCTAACTGATGCTATGTGCCAACCTCCTTGGTATTGCTCAGGGATAGGGAATTTTCTCTAATTAAGACCACAGGCAGCAAGCCTTCATCCGCACTGTGCTTCAGAGCTGGGAAGCCAGTCACAACCAGCTGAAGGTCCCTTTCCACTGCTGAGGGCCCTGGTGCTGTTAAAGCCTGGGGACTGGCGGGGCAGCAGCCCTCCAGCCTGGACTCCTTCAGGGGACGAAGGTCTCCATGCAGACAGGAGTGGAAGAACCAGCTATGAGGAGCTGTCAGGCTGTAAGAGAGGGCAGCGGACAACATCCCTGTGATCTGAGCAACTGTCCTGGCTGAGCAGGGAGGGATTCGGCTGGAGAAAGCCACCCCGGAGATTAGGAATGGCTGGGACAAGCCTAAAGCAACCTGAGCTTCGGGCACTGCAGAAAGGGCAGCAGAAAGCAGTGTTGGGAAGCTAAGCAAAGCAGGAGCGCAGTAGTGCACGCTGGGGGGAAGGGGAACAGTGGTGGTACATGCGTGTGGCAGGTGCAGAGCACTAGCCTTCCCCATCGGCAGAAATGTGCCAGCGGGGCTGGGGTTATGACGAACACAGGCTGCTGCAACCATGAGGGCTTTTTGCCTCTCACTACCTTGTTCACCTCCACGACAACCCACCAATGTCCCACAGTTCGTGAGAGCAATTGCAGCTTCACTTCCTTCACCCATCCCTTGCACGTTTCTCCATTACCTCCCTCCACTGGTTAATTACCATGTTCAAGGACACCCATCCCAGGAGATCTTCCTCTGCACTGGCAAAGGCCACCACGCAGAGCACAACAGCATCAACCCTCATAGGGATGTGTGGATTCACAGCTGGAAAAACCAAAAGGACTTGTGGCTCTTACTCTCCTTCCCCGTCAAAAACTCCCTCCTCTAACCCAGCGTGAATGCCTGTTGTGCAGCTTCACTTTAAGCTGACTGCAAAGTGACATTGTTCAGGCTGATAGGAAGGATGCATATGCTCTTATCTGAAGGCTCTAGAAAGATTTAAGCTCAAGTTCAATAAAAAAAATAAAATCTCTTTCCCTGGCACAGGGGCATCCCTGCTGGATTTATGCTATCTTAAGTAAACCATGCCAAGAGCACCAACACCAGTGCAAACAGAGATAAAGGAGGGCAAAGAGCCTTGGTCCTGGGAGCCTTTACACTCAGCATGGTGTGGATAAGTGAAGAGCAGGAGCCTGAGCTGACACCTTTCCTGATCCAAATGTCTGCTCAGGGTGGCTGCGGGCAGTCCCAGCACCCCCTCCTCAGTGCAAGCCCCCCAGGGCACCCACTCCCACGCAGCAGCCACGATGCTACAGGCAGCAGGAGCTCGCAGCAGCGCTGCCACCGTGTCCAACGGCCACGTGCTCCCGGAGGCACACACGCAGGTGGCCACACCAGCTCAGGTGCTTCTCCAGGAGTGACAAGCAACGGGGACAGGACCGGTGACAGCTGCTGAATCTGTTGCTGCACAGCCCCACAGGCAGGGGCTGCTCCCCCGGGACCTGTGTCGGCTGGCCCCACCAGCCATCAGCCCTTGCTGCAGAACGGCAGCACACCCTGGTGCTGCCCTGCCTCTCCCCGTCCCTGGGTGATGCAGAGGAGTTATCGCCATCCTCAAGCACACTCCACAAAAGCACCGTGTCTTCTCACGCTCTGCTGCCTTTGCCAGCACAAACACCTACCCTCACCTTTGCAAATCACTCCCCAGAGCACAAGCGGAGCACCAGGGCAGTGGCCTGCTCCCAGCCAGCTCTGCAAAGCGGCAGGCTGCGCGGGAGGCTGGTGAGAAGCCTTCCAGCAAGGGAGCACTGCAGGAGTTGTGCAGCCATAGGAAAGCCTCAGCTGGTACTCAGACAAGTTTGCTTCTTGGAGAGGAGCGCAGAAGCCGCAGTGCTTCTCCCGCAGAGCGGCTGAAGCGCATCCCGAGCCCGGGAGCTGCTGGGAGCTCCAGCCACCCTTGCACAGCAGAGCAAGACACTGGACTGGCACATTTGTCCCCGCAGCGCTGCAGACCCAGCCACAGGCAGCCGCTAGGGACAACCAGGGAGGGCTGCTAAGTGCAGGGCAGCCACACTTTTCCCCTCCAAAAGTGACATCCACCTCCTCGTGCCCTGCAGCAAGGCTCACCCAGGCTGGTGGCAAAGGGAAGGGGAAAGCATCCCAGCACCTGCCACAGCCAAGCACAGGCTCAGGCTGTTGGCAGCACAAAGGGAAGAGCTGCATTTTCCACTCAGGTACTGTACCATGCGTGTGTACACGTTCCTTGCGTGGGCAGAGTTATTTTCACAACAAAACCTGACCCTCAGCTGATCCTCAGTGTGGTCAGTTCTCCTGGCACCATGCATGGCTAGTTACTCTCAACGCACCGCTGTCCTGCCTTGCTCCCAGAGGAGGGACTAAAATGTATGGAGGACACTGGTATGTAGGAATTTTCTATATAGGAAGTTATTGTGGGCAACTGGGCAGGGAAACAGTGATGTTTTTCTGTCCCAGGGTTAAATTCTGATAAATTTGCAGTCCTTTGGCTGCTATGAAATACACTGAGCTTAGGGGTGACAGAAATAATGAAAACTCCAGTGAAGCGGGAGCTGAGGTGTTTTGAACCACCAAAATACCGCAGAGTTGCCTGCTCTGTGAAAGGAGAACTTATTCACCATTCACATGTGGCCTTAGAAATAAGAACCTAGAATATTCCAGAACGAAACCATGTTGGATGACACACAGCCTGAGGAAATCAGCACTGCAGGTACAATATCCTCACCCCAGGCATTACTAACCCAGGACACACGACGAGGGGCAGGGGACCCTCCACGTCTCATCGCAAGTAGCTCAATTAATTCAAGCCAACAGCCACTGAAGCCGTGGCTGGAGCCCAAGGGCAGCACCAGTGTCTGGGTGTTTTAATTCCCAGCACGTCACACCTGGATGCTCAAACAGCCCGCACTGGGGATCCACCGGCCTGTGAGTCAGCAGAGCCTGGCAGGGGCAGAGGGCATGTCCCTCCCTGGATCCCCGGGAGGTGACCAGAGGCAACCCCAGATGGGCTGCACAGAAACCCTGCCCGTGAGCAGAGCCGTTGGGGAGGGAAAACCAGGAGGCGAGAGGTGTTTCGCCGTGCCTTACGCTGTCCCCCTTCTGCAGCCGTAACCCGGAACCTGCTTCCCTGGCCCCGGCTGTAAGGCTGGGGGCTGGGGGGGGTCCGCCAGCCCCAGCAGCCGGTGGGAGGGCCGGGAGAGGAAGCGCTTTGAAGTGGCTGGTGATCGCTGGCACAGCCGGCTCCGGAGGCAGCGTGCGGAGACTCCCTAATGCGCCAGCCCTTTCAGGGGCAGCCTTGGCACTAAGAGAGATGGCGTGTGAATAGCCAGGGCAGCAACAGGAAAAGCAAAGCAAAGAAACCCAACAACAGAACTGGGGGAAATGGCTGGAAGGAAAGCGCTCCCCAAACCTCCGAGCCCAGCTGCGCCAGCCCTGCCAACCCCAGGGGCACGGGGAGGTGGAGGCCGGGATGCAGGAACCCCACTGCCACGGGATGCCCAGGACAGCAGCCCCTGCCCTCCAGACACCCCCTCCCTGCACCGAGCCTTTCAGAAGAGCTTGGCTGCCCAAGCGCTGGCACATCCAACTTTGGGATGCACAGAGCAGCCCCGGGCTCTCCCTGCCTGCACGGAGGCTGTGTGGCGGAACAGGCGAAGCAATGTGTCTGACAAGGGGCCAAGCCAGCTCGCATTTGCACGTCTCCACTCCCCAGCCCATGGCGCTGGCCAGGAATGCAGGATCGCTTTGGGACAAGAGGCAGCTGAGCTGCCCCCCTTGCCTCAATGTGCAGCAGGATGAGCCCTGCACGGCCCTGGGGGTGGAGGCGAGGCAAAGTGGAGATTTGTTTGAACTGGAGGTGCTTGGCTGCCTGCAAGGCAGCTGGGGGCTCAGGGAGGATGCTGTGCCAGGGGGCAGAGAGCAGATCCTTGCTGGCAGGGGCCTCAGGGTGTGAGCAGTGGGGAGCAGCCTTGGTGGGACCACAGATCAGGGCAGAAGACGGCAGCGTTTACACAGCCGGGAGAGGTTTTATGCTTTTAGCTGAGGAGCTTTGGATGCAAACTGACCAGGGATGCAGCAGGGGAAGAGCTCAGCCCACGACGGGCTGCAGTCCCCCCTCACACAGGTGCTGCCCCGAGTGCGCCCGTACACGCCCAGCAGGAGATGCACCCATAAGGGATGGGGGGCATTTAAGTGCTACCTGCCATCAGAGGCTCCCTCTCATTCCCAGGGGCTGGGAGGCTGCTGGTGCCAGCAGGATGAAGGTGGGAGCACAGGCTCAGCTCGGGAGAAGCTGTTCCGAAAAGCCTGGAGCAACGTGAGCATCCTCCTCTCACCTGACCCCAGACCTGCACTCCCAACCAGCACCAGCCCCAGCTCCCCCGGCCGGGGAGCGGAGGCGGCTAGAGCATCTGCAGGGATCCTCTGAGGGGGAAGCAGGGGATGGCAGGGTGGGCTGCTTGGAGGGCCAGTGATCTGGGTGGCAGCACAGAGAGGTGCCAGAGGAGCATGCCGTGGGTCAGGGGCCAGCCAGGCACCCTCTCAATCTCTCTCTCTTTCCTCTCTGTGCCTCTCTGCCGGTCGGCTTGCTACATACCTCCTTTCCTACATATTTTCTTGTTGGGCTTTCGGGTGCATTCCTTGGAAATCCGTTTTACTGTAAAATGAATAAAAGACTACAAAATAACAGGAGGCTCCACTGGCGGGAGTGGACATGCAATCACAACCACGCTGCCACCCTCCCGCCACCCCCAGGACCGCAGGAGGTCGGGAGGGAGTGTCGCCGTGGGAGGAAAACTCTGGGCCAACCGTGCTGGGCGGGAAGGGAGGCATGATACATCCTGTGGCCAAGGGCCCCAGGGACAGAGGAGTGGAGCCAGCCGGCCTGGGAGAAGTCACTGGCCTGCCAGACTGCTCTGCCACGCACAGCAGACCCGCTGCAGGTCCCTTCCAGCCCACTGAAAATCCCTGGGGGCTCCCGTTGCGGTGAGGCTGGGGCAGGCACGTGGGTAGGCACTGCCTCCTCTGCCCTCTACTTACAGTTCAGGTGGGATCCCCTACAAAGGAAAAGGTTAGACAAGGAGGCACCCAGCACCGCTCAGCCTCACCCCAACAGCACCATGTCCCACGGGTCCCTGGCACCCCAGGCTCATCACTCTGCCGCTGTCCCGCCAGCGGACAGGGGAGCAGCCAAGCGATGTGCCTGCCGGTGCCCCCAACCTCCCATCCATACCAGGGCCCGGAAAAAGGCTCCACAGTCCCTTCCTTGCTGGATCATCTCCCCAGGGAGAGGCAGAGAGTGTTCCTCCCAGCCGCAGCCGCAGCCCATGCCCACAACTAGCGCATGGACCTGGGGAGGGTGGGAAGGGGGGGAGGAAGGACAAACCCGAACCAACTCAAGACAGAACCTGGCACTCGGCGCCTGGGGAGCACAAACCAACTTGTCGCTCTGTGGATCTGCAGTCAGAGAGTCGGATTCAGATTTAGCAACACAAGAGAGGAACCTGTGACAATGCCATGGAGGTGGAGGTTGGGGACCGGGAGGTGTGGAGGAGCAGGAGCACGCAAGACAGAAATGGCAGCTGAGGGCAAGAGGGCAAACTGCGTGGCCAGAGAAAGCTTTCCACAGACAGACAGCATGCTGCAGGGTCCACAACCACATGCTTCAAACACAACACCCAGGTGAGACCAACCACTGCTGGGGAGGGGCGGAGAGGCCCCCCCTCCCTGCCCTCCTGCGGGCACCCCGGCAGGGACTCACCATCCTCCGTGGGGATGTAGATGTTGAGGTACAGACAGTCCTCGTTGGGGTCCTGGATGTACGTGGCCACAATATCCAGATTGGAGGTAAACCAGATGGGCAGCATGATCTCAGGAACAGCGTTGTGGATGTTCTGGGGGCAGACTGGCGAGAAGTGGGTAGCGTTCCTGATGCCCGACCAGGACGGTGGTGGCTCAGGGGGCATGAACCTCTTCTCCCCGACGGGGGGGGCGGCGTAAGGCACCCCCAGGTACTGGTCCACGGGCCCCAAGATCTCGCTGGGCAGTGGCACACGCACCCCCCGTAACTTCCCATAGTGCGTGTTGACAGTCGGTGAGTAGACCTGGCCCTCCATCCGCACAACTGCCGAGGCGAAGCTCAGGACCCAGAGGGTGAAACGCAGGTCCCAGCCGGCCACCAGCTCAGGCACTTGGGGAACGGCGGGCAAGAGAGGGCTTCTCCAGAGTGTCAGCCACATCGTCCGGGAGGAACAGCACCAACATCCAGGCCTGAAGCTCCTGGGGCGAGGGCTCAGGACATCCCCATCACGCCAAGCCTCTGATTTGTGCACCGGGAACAGACGGAGCAGGAGAGACAGGAGTCAGGAGTGCACAGCCCAGCCACACCTTCTGCTGGGTGAGTTGGGAGCACGGACTCAGGGAGATGTGCCACCACTCCTCACAGCCTGCCAGCTGCCTGCTGCTGCCCGCCTACCAACGGCCTGGCCCGGAGGGAACTGCTGATACTGTGGAGAGATGGAGGGAATTAACAGCAGACTTGCTCTGGGACGAGTCAAAGAGCTGCAGTGCAGAAGGAGCCAGGATCCCTGGCTGGACCCTCCCACCCATGGGTGCTCGTTGGTTCTGCCACCACCCAGGCAGGCAGCTGTGGGGATAGGCAAGCGTGTGTCGCAGGAGTCGAGCACGTGCAGACACACAGACCGCCTCTGCCCGTGCCTACAGGGCCCGTCCCCAGCACCCGGGGGCCAGCCCTGCCCCTGCCCTGCCGGGGTGAGCCCTGCAGCCGCCCCGGGGCAGCAGCACGGTGCCCTTGCGCCATGCTGCGGGAGGGTACCAGCGGCAGATTATGGGTGCCAAGATAAACACGCTCCACAAGGAACCTGTCAGGCACCGCCCCTGCACAAAAGCCCACCAGCACCGACCGAGCCACCAGCACTCCCGTGCCACGCAGGCTGTGCTCCTTGCCTTGGCTCCATCCCACCATCAGTCCCCTGTCTGGGTGTTACCTCACATACCAGCAAATTAGACCCACGTCTCCTACCTAGACAGTCATCTTGCTCACCCACGCACTCTCCAGCCATCTTTCTCCCTCCACGTGCCCCTGGCCAAAGCAGCAAGACCCCAGGCACAACCCGGGTGCTGGGCAGGCAGCGTTCCCCTCTGCTGGCACTGCAGCCCCCTCCCTGCCCTGATTGCCTCCCGGCCACCCAAGCAAGAGTCATGGAGGCAGAGCTCTGCTCCCGTGTCCCCACACCAGGCTGTCGGCAGGGCGGGGAGCAGACGTGGCAGCCCCCCACGGGGTCTGCAGGGAAGGGAGGAAGCTGCAGGCAGGCAGGCAGCAGCTGCAGATGGGGACCTGCAGATGTGTGTCAGCGAGCAGAGCTCCTGTGCCAGGGAGCCCTTGCTGGAGGCTGTGTGGATTCTCAGGGCTCTGCCTTTCACCTCCCCGCACCGACTGCTGCATGCAGGGCTTATGCAAGCGGCCCCCCTGCCAGCAGCACTGCTCCCGGGGGACCTGGGCATGGGGGGCCACAGAGGCTGGGCTTGCCCAGTGTTTGTCCTCACCCCGGCTGGGCGAGAGCATCATCAGTCAGAGGCCAGCTTCGTACCTCAGCAGGCTGCTTTGCAGCCTGGTCCCCACTAAAAGGCACTGCTTGGCGGTGGGTCAGAGGATGCTCGTCCCGCCTCAGCCACATGTCCTTACCCTGGGAGAGACAGCAGCGGTGCCAGGGTACCTCCATTTTGCCCCAGAACATTCCCACCCAGTAAATCTCTCCTAAACTCAGAGGGGAGCAGAGTTGCCGTGGAATTATTGGAGCACAAAATAAGGGCTGTACGCAGATGGGAGGATGCAGCTCTGGTAGAGGCTCAGCTGGGCAAGGACTCCACGGACGGAGAACACCTCATCCAATGAGGAAAATCCACAGAGAAAAAACAAAACAAAACAAAAACCACAAAACAAAACCACGGAGGGCATCTCAAATCTGCACTGCACATGTGCAGGCAATTCACTGCTGGTCATTAAGGAAATGGGCCCGTGCTGCGCCTGCCCTCCTGATACACCCGGGGAACGCAGCAGGCTCAGAAATCAGGGTATGACAGACATAATAAGAAACACTCAGCCCAGAAAATCATGTTACTGCATCCAGCCCACTAGAGCAGCAAGGCCTCGCAGTGCTGGGCATGCAGGCATCTTTCCAGCGCCCGCAGAGGGACCACAGGTAATTCCAGACAAGGAAGGTGGTACAAATGACAGGGAGAAGCAGTTGCACCTACTGCCCCATCCACAGCACAGGGACAACCTGAGGGCTGAGCTATCATGACTGAGGCTGAGCCCACTCTACCCCTGACCTCCATCACCTCTGCACATCATTCCCCTCCACCTCCTCCTGCCTCACCAGGCAGTAACAGAAACACACCTGGTAGGAGTATGACAGTGCTGCATTATTCCCCAAACAGCTGCCAAAGCCTAAGAAGGAAACACAAGGTGTATTGAGGGACAGAAAGACAGCTGAGGCACCCAGAGACCCCAAGCCCTGCTCTGCCCCACCACTGCTGGAGCTGCCTCTGCAGCACGGTGCCTCAGCTGTCCTGCTCTGCCTCCTGCTCTGGAAAAAAACCCATAATTCATCTAGCATTCCTCGCAGCAATGCTCCTCCTTCAGCAGAGAACTGACCTTTGCCTATCAGTGACAGGGGTGCAATTATGGCCCAGGCTCCCCCCAAAGCTGCATTCCCAAATGGGATCTCAAAGGTGCTTCAGACCCACCACCCTGGCTGACATTGCCAGAAGGCAAACCACTCGGTGCAAAGCTGCTGCTCGGGTCCCTGCAGTTACCACAGGTTAGGATAAAGCCAAATTATTAATGACTGTCATATCTAATTTGAGTGACTAGAAGCTACAGGCAGCTTCCAGCCTTTATGATAGTGCCCACAACTCCCCGCAGAGCCACTTCAATTGACCCGTCATCGTTTTCCCTCCGCAGAAACACCACAGCCCTGCCAGCAGTGGCTTACCAGCTGATTTCCCGATTCGAGAGCTTCCTCGGGGCTGCGGCTGCACGCTGCCATGGGCATTGCTGCTCTACCAACTCTTCCAGACAAGCAATTTCACAGCACCAGGGAGCACTGCTCTGCAGCCCACAGCTGCCCGGCTGGGCTGCACACACCAGTCACTGCAAAATTAGCGCTGAATATACCACCCACTTTGCATCCTCAGAGTGGCCACACAGCCGCCATAAAAGCCCTGTCCTGGCACAGTGAGGAATCTCTTTTTACAAAACACAGCCAAAAATCAGCTTCTTGCTATAGCTCCTCAGAATTATGTTATGATGATATTCCTTTGGGCTTTTGTTTAATCCTTATCCACGGTTCCTTTAATAGCTTTTAAAACCCATGGAATTCTGAAGACAAAAACCATAAGCTAAGATAGAACTAAAATTCCAAGTACACACCCTTAATTTAAATAAAATGATGCTACAGGTCTTGCAACTGTCTCCAATTATTAGTTTTACAAAGCATCAGGCACAGAAGTGAGTTACATTAGCAACAGCCAAGTATGTCCAGCTACAGAGATGCACAGTCAAGACCCAGCAGCCCTGACGTTACCCTGGAGAGCCACGATGTCTTAGCACTCAAATCCAGATCACAGTATTTTAACAGTTGTAATTCTACATTTGATTCTGTCATTTTAAAAGACTTTTTCCCTCCATGTGCCCGTGTCCCTGCAGCACAGAACAAAGGCACCCAAACAATCTCAGTGACATGCTCATAAGCATTCCTATGTTTGGATTGTTTTTCAATTACAAACCCCAAAAATGATGCAAACCCTACATCTGGAATTCCCCGGGTTTCAAATGCCTCATTTGGGATGATTACAATATCCCCATAACACATCTTATAGCCTCATATCGCTGTTCTGTGCTCTGTGCTTTCTGCTGTAACTTCATGTTAACACAACATTTAGGATGGGAATTTAGCCTTAATTTAATATTGACAGACTGCCATGAAAACCCAAGCTCAGCCCTTTCCACCAGGGGCTGTTGCGTGCGCCTTGCATCACAGCCTGTTACCTCAACAGCTCTCAAGCTTCCTCTTGGTCTTTCAAAGCATGCAGAATAACCAGGAGATCCAAGGAAGGACATTTCATTCAGGGAAGCAATTCCCCTCGCATCCCACAGGAGGTGGGAGCAAAACTTCCCCCGTTTTGCTGCCTACAGCGCTCCCGTTCTTTCTTCCCTCCAGCAGCAAAGCCAGACGTGTCCCCCAGCAAAGATGGGTGCTGCCTCCCCGCAGCCCTGCGCCAGGAGGAGCCGTGCCTGCCAACTGGAAGGGAAACCAGGCTGCGCTGGGCAGACACGGCCAAACTGGGAATGCTCAGACAAGCATGCAGCAAGGAGCCGGGAGGATAAAGACACCGCAGGCATCCCAGGTCACTCTGCCAGACTGCCAGTGGGGTGAGCGGAGGAAGTGAGGCTGCTAGCTGTTAGGGATGTTATTCATGTGCTTTGGAAAACAAACGCTCTATCGGTATTTACTGTCTGCCAGACGGCTCCCTCCTCAACAAGGAGACACTCTCCATGGAAACCTGGGCGGGTGGGATCCTCTGGAAGCCTCCCTCGAAGACGCAGAGTCAGGCGTCTCAACACCAGCCAGACGAGCCAGATCCACACCTTCCCTGGCAGGCGGCCGAGATGTCAGCAGGCAGCCTGCCCTCACAGCAGACCCTTCATCGGGGTCCAGCCTCCTGGCCCCGAGCACTCGGGCTGACCCATCCCCACTTGGATGCTGTGGCTCTCTGTCCTGTGTGGTCCAGAGCCAGGAGAGGTGGGGACCTCAGGCCGCCCAGCTGGATAATCTCCTCCCAGCAGCAAGCAGAGGGAATGTCCCCTCGCAACCCTCCGGCCACTCCGCCTTGTCCAGCTCTGCTCACCATCTGATCCCACTGTATTACGGCGAGAGGTAGGAGGGGGCCAGCCCACACATCCCATCACAGACATGCACCTGGAAAGCAGCACGAGAAACCGCTACCTCCTCTTCCCTGGGGCGAGTGAGCTCCAAACCTTTCCACCAGCCTGTGCTCCAGGACCTCAGGCTGATGCTCAACTCTTGGGCAGCAGCACCCGTCAGATGTGCTTCCTGCCCTGCCAGCTGCTCTCCTCCACCAGGCAGTGACCCTGTCCCTCACCGACCCCCTCTCCCATCTTACCTGGCCCATGACGCTGCAGAAACCCCATAGGAAACCCTGGGGAGTACAAAAGCTGCAGCACAACTGGACTGACACGCTTGTGTCTGTGTGTCCCAGCAACTCCTGAAGAGCATCCCTCTGCCAACAGGTCTTAGCTCGCACCCTCCGATGCTTGTGGCCTGGGTTGATGCGTAAGGGGAAATACTACAGGGCAAAGTTGGTGGTTACGTGCTATGGATTGTGCACAGCGGGTATTATAACCCACGCCAGGTTACCCATCCACGCCACAGGCAGATGGTTCCTGGTTCCAGAGCACTGTGGGAGCAATTCCCAGGACTTCAGGTCCATCACAGAGCTGCTGCACAGTAATAGATGGTTACCAGTGGCTCCCAGTTACACTGAAAGGTGACGTAGGATTTCAGAAAGGTCTGCCCTGCTGCTACTACTGCTCTGCTTTTCCATGAATGACCCAAATGACAGAACAGAGTATGTTTTAAAATCTGCACGTCACAGCGCTTTGGAGGCCAGGACGGGAATTTGACACGCTCCTGACAGGCTGGGGAAAGGGCTGAGAGCAGGGCTGTAAGTCATTGGGAGGTAAAAAACTGCACAAACAGACCACGGAAGAAAAAACAGCCGCGTTTCTGCCAGAAGGGTCATAAGGGCTAAAGGAGAGTACGACCTGAACATGAGCAAGCATGTCATTGCCACAAAAAAAGGCCAAATACAGTAGGATATATGAAAGGCCAGCTTATAAAGACATGTGAAGTAATTACTCTGCTCTCCTTTCAGCTCATAAAGAAACATCAAATAATACTGTTCTCCAGAGAACTAGTTCATTCCCCAGAAGATTTGGGCCAACTGAGAGAGGCCACCAGAGATCAGCAAGACCACCAAAAAGCCTTGGGCAAAAGCCTGGAAGAGTGGGGCTACTCTAGACAAGACAAGTCAGAGGATGCAGTTTTATAACATGTAAAGGCCACTGCGAAAAGGGTCAGAACAGGCTGACATTGAACTTCATGCTAGGTAGGATACACATTTAATATTAAGAAAGGAGAATCAAGTGTACACCAGGAAAAGTTAAAGCACGCCATGCATAACTGCAGAGGGTGCTGCATGGCAGATGGATGGGCAAAGTGTCCCCTCAGGATCGCCTCCAGCTCAGTCTCCACATTTCTCATCAACCCTGGCTGGCACCTCTGTTCCTGCTCTCATCTATTCAGTATTTGTCACCATCTGGGTGAACTACAGCCACCTTGGCCACAAAGTCTTCAGCGTTTAGGATGCTCTGACAGAGCAGAGCACTTAGGAGGCTTCCCAGCACCATGGAGCCCATCACAGCTGTTCTCCACTCTGCAGAGGTCTCCCCCTGAGCCTGGTGCCCCCCATCTCACTCTCCTCCTGGAGGCACGTCTGCAGCACCTCTGATATCTAGGCATCATGGTCACTCTGATGGGACAGAAGGAAAACCACTCATTTAGTTGAAACGCAAGACACATCCCTGTGACTTGTCTTTCCTAACTTCTACCCACAGCACCACCAATATCTAAAGCAAGTTGAATGTCAGAAGCTTACAAGACACTCCACGCACATCCTTTGCCCTGGGGAGAGGATGAGAGACCGCGTGAAAAGCGTCAGTCAAGTTCCTCATTGCTGCAAAAACATATGTGGGACAGAAGCTCTTTGACAACTCCCAGACACATGCCAAGATCCTCGAGAGTTCCCATTCAGAACAGAAGAATGTTAACCAAATTCCCTAGAAACAGACAATTTCAAGTGCCACTTCCACTGTGGTGCCAATGGCCTCCTGCTACCATATGGCCTATCCCCGTTTGCTCCATGGCCTCTAACAAGTCGTTCATGAAGGAGCCAAGTCTGCCTTGGGAAGGACACCAGGGGCAAAGCAGACCTTTCCCTTGCCCACACTTCAGCCTTTCCAGACATTTTTGGTGTTGAATGCCAGCACACTGTTTGATGCCTGGCTCCAGAAGGCACACAAGCAGGTGAGAGAGCCTGGCTCATTTCCAACTCCTGTTTAGCATCAAGAGCTCCAAAAATGCAGGAGGTTTCTCAGTGTCACTGAGCCGAGACTGGTGATGCTGATGAAGGACAGCCAGTGAGCACTGCTGCAGGGACGGTGGTGGGGTCAGTACCCAATACTGGCAATGCAAACGGAGGGTGACCTCTGTGGAGGACCTAAGGACAACTGTCCCTCAAAGCCTGGGCTCTTTTGGAGCGGGCTACGTTCTCACCTTGAGCTGGTCTAGCTTTCAACTGACCTTCCCACTCACTGCTTCCTAGGAGTCTGGTGGAAAGCTGAGGATGGGCTGCGTGGCACAGCCAGCAGCTGCTGTGTGAGCAAGAGGCTCTGACAGGACAGATCCCTGGCTGTGAAGAGCAGCAGCAGCAGCCTCTTGGTGGGCTGCCGGCCTTCCACATGGCTCAGGGATAGCTGCTGGAAATAGGCTGTTTAGTGCCATGCTCTGGATGGAAACAGTCTGGATTATCTCACATTACGTCTTCCCTGACCCCAGCATGAAGAAATGATGGCAGCTTTTCTCTCCCTCACCTTGCTGCTTGCAGTTTCCATTTACAAATGCTTCCCTGCAGGGGCAGAGGTTAACGAGAACCGCTGCTAAACAGCAAACGCAGCGCCCCAGCCTTGGCACGGGTATACACGCACTGGCTCCCCAGCCAGAACAGCTGGCAGCAAAGGAAGAGAGCCCGACCCATCCTGGGAGAGCCCCAGAGGAGACTCCAGAAACCCCTGCGATGGGGTCACACCGCAACAGCTGGATGTGGCATTGCTCTGGCCCGGCCTGAACGTGCCTGGCCCGGCCTGGCAGGACCGAGCACGGCGGGACGGTGCTTTGTGCTGTTCCCCGGAGGTGGGGTTGGGGGGGTGCAAGCTGCTCGGTGCCCCCCAGCCCTGCCAGCACTCCATCCCCGCAGGAAGGGGCAGTGGGGCTGGCATGCCCCCGGCCCGGCCCCCCCCCCTCGCCCCACCAGAAAGAGTGGTTCTTCTTCCCCGCACAGACACAGCGCTCCACCCCGCCGCCCAGGCCATCTCTGGGGCACGCAGTACTTGCAGGAAAAGCGCTTGGTCTCTCTGGGGCTCCCGCGGGCCGTTTGTCTGGCAGCTGGAGGAAAGGCAGAACGCGCAAGGATATCTGCTGAGCAAACTCTGCATCCCCTGTTCTAGACGAGGGGGGACCTCATTGCTCTCTACAACCTCCTGAGGAGATGGAGAGGGAGGTGCTGACCTCTTCATCCTGGGATCCACTGATGGGAAACGTGGGAATGGTTCAAAGCTGCACCAGGGAAGTTTAGACTGGGCATTAAGAAGCATTTCTTTACCAAGAGGGTGTTCAAACACTGGAACAGGCTTCCTGGAGAGGTGGTCGATGCCCCAAGCCTGTCAGTGTTTGAGAAGCATTTGGACAATGATCTTAATAACATGCTTTAACTTTTGGTCAGCCCTGAATTGGTCGGGCAGTTGGACTAGATGACCGTTGTAGGTCCCTTCCACCTGAAATAATCTATTCTACTCTAGAGGAAACCACTTTGTAAATAAGTGGCAGAATTACTCCAGTGCTCATTTTGTGCAGGGAGGTGACTGACAATGCAAAAGTGCATCCGCGGAACCCTGGAATTTCCAGACATCTATTCAGGAGCGAACTGACAGATAATCTGCTTTCAGCAAGCCCTTGGCACCAGCACAAAGTTCATGCCAAGACAACTCGCTCACTCTCCAACACATCACAAACAACCACCAGGCAGCTACTTTAAGGCAATATAAGCTCACTCACAAATCTGAGATCAACGCTCTGCAGCGAGCGACTGGAGTGCAAATCTCGCCCAGTGAAGAGAGCTGTCTGCACAAGCAGCGTTCCCCCCACTTCCTTCTCCAGCTTCAGCGAGCCGTGCATTGACATTATCCCAGCTGCTCATCACCATCCCCCTCACATCTGCCAGAGTAACAGCTCCTATGTCCTTTCTCAAACAACCACCTCAGAAACTACTGTGGCTAGCAGGGGCCCCAATTTTTAAGTTAACATGGATCATTATGACTGAACCATGCTAGGGAGCAATTACATAAGCATAAGGCTCTTCTCAGAGCAAGAAGCTTCTGAAACTCTTAAGTCCAAGCACATTCATATTTCTTACGTTAGCAAAAGCAGGTTTGAAATTCAATAAAGAAAGGAGACTTCACTGACCCAAAGAGGCTGGCTCGATGCAGTGATACCCCCATTTCTGAAATGCCCCGGACAAAACAGCAAGTATGAAACCCAGCTGCTGATGGAATGTCCTTCCCCAAAACTCTCGTACCCTGATCCCTCCAGCTCCTTTCTGGACACCCAACCATGCAAAGGGCATGGGCCACGGGCAATTTGCACAAAGCCCTGTCCTACCCAGACCACCACCTGTGCTAATAATGGGTCAAGACGTCTCACGCATGCTCCAGAGAAAGCCAAGAAAGCGCTGGTGGCTGCAGGCGGGCTGAGTGCGTGCACAGCCAATGCTTTGCACGGACTAGCGTGGCCCGGAGGAGGCTCTATAAATGTAAGGAGGTGGGCTGAGCAGCCAGGAACCGACTGCAGCTTAAAATACAAAGACTTCCTGCAAACGAGACTAGAGAGGGTGGGCAACAAAACCCAAGAGCGCTTTGAATGGGAACAGCTACACCCAAAATAAGTTGTCAATGTTTCATTTTTACTGACTCAAAGTAGAAAGCCAAAACCATTTAATCACATGTTGTAACCCGGACTGTGGCTGTCCGAACCTCTGGTTTCAGTGTCAGAGCTGATAAAGGATTGTTTCCTTTACCGACACCTGCCCCAACCACCTATTTGTGCCTGACACCACTGCCCACCCCTGTTTGTCAGCTGAGCAGAGTTTTGTGGGGCAGAATTGTAAACCAAGTCATGGAGGTGATCCAGGCTAAACTTAACGAAGCCCAGGGCAAAGAACAAAGATAAGGAAAATAGTTGGAGACAAGCAGGAACCAACTTTTCCATGGAAGCTGAAACACGACATAATTAGTCAGTTTTCCTGTGCAGAGATAAGGTTACAAGTTATCTGGCAGTGTGCAAGCACCACCCATTACCACCCTGTCTTGTACCATGGGACACCAACCCACCCACAAAGCCCGTGGAGCGGGGTGGCTCTAGGGAGACAGCAAATTCCTGTGCAAGGCCGGGAGAGCCCATCACAACAGAGCCACCCGTCCAGGGTCACAACACGGGCAGCTGGGCCACACATGCTCCCTCACGGTGCTAGAAAGCCCAGGCATTGCAGTCCAGCACCGAATCGTCTCCCCGCTGCAGGGCCCTCGGTGGCAATGCTCAGGAAAGCTCTCCCAGGAGATATGTGAGCTGGCATCACCCCCACGGTCCACACCACCTCCACCTTGTTACAACAGTCCCTACTTCCAGGTGAAACACCAGATGGGCTTCGCACAGACCCACGCACCCGGAGCCCAGGCTGTGAGGCTGTGCCATCCGTGCCCCCCGGCCTCCCACGGGTCCTGTCCTGCACCAGAGAGACAGCCCAGCTGAACCCCAGCCCATCGCCCTACCCGGAGCGGTGAGTGACCCCGCACATCCCGCCTGACACAAGCTGCTGAGGTGTGTGTTAGTGCCAGCGGCCCTGACCAAAGCCCAGACATGATTTTCTGACTATATTGCAAGAGTCCCGCCGGGGTCAGGGGAGCAGCACTTTCTCTGGCCAGCAAGGGACACCCAGACAGACTGATCATCCTGGCATCAACGTGCTGGTGCCTCTCCCAGGCCTGACGGCATCAGCAGTAACCCACCTGGACCGAGCCGACCACGGTGGCAGCCACCACTGCGGGCCAGGGCACTGGTCAGCCCCAGCTCTGCCCATGGCTGGGCTCGGTGACCGTATTCCCCCGCTCCCAGCACTGGTCTCTTCATTCACAGCAGAGGGCTGCTCTCTGCAAAGCACTCGGGGAGTGGGAGACCCAGAAATCTCTGGACTGGCGCAGGAGAAGGGGACCTGTGACCACTGGTAGCAACAGAGAGGGCAGAGCACAGGCTAGCGCAAGCTGCATTCGCTAACCCTGTAACACCCGTTCCCTGGGCTCCCACCAGCAAGCAGGACTCACTGGAAACACTGGGAAGATTCAAACACAGAGGTGGGAAAACACCATCGTTACTGGAAGCACCCACGGACTCCTTGGTCCCCGACACCCGTCCTCCCTGGCACCCAGCTTGCAAGCTGCTGGTGGCAGACAGCACCAGGTCCCTCCTGCTTCCAGCTGCCACCGTGTTCCGCGCCTCTGCAGGGCAGGGGAGACCAGCCCCAGGGCAGCACCTCCTGGCAGGGCTCCCGCCGGCAGCCAGGGCTGCACACCCGGAGCCAACACGACACAGCATCAAGCAGCCACGTCCTGCAGCAGCCACTGCTCCTCCGAGGTGACGTCAGCCTCCGCAAGAGCTGGCAAGCAGGACATGCTGTGCACGCCGGCCGCGCTGCTCCCAGACGCTGCCTGGCTCCAGCAGACGCCGCGGCCTGTGTTCCTCACCAGCTACTAAAGCTTATCTACAAATTGAATTTCACACTTGCACGCTCCAGAATAAGGCACAGGTGCTGGAGAAGCCGCCCTCCCCTTCTACATCTGTCTCCCCCCTGGCCCCACCCTGCCGCAGAGGATAATGGCTGGTGGCTGTGGAGGAGCTCCCGGGCGAAGCCAGTGCTGGCTCGTGGTAGAGCTGCCGGGGGGCTGGCAGTGCCCTCCACGCTCGGGGCAGCATCAGGGCGAGGGGAGCCCCAGGACCCCCGGCACAGGGGCCACCCATGCATGCCGCCAGCACAGCACAGCATCCAAAAATGCCTGTCTGCAGCTGAATAAAATAAAAGCCCATCCCAGAGTTACTGGTTTTCCCAGAAAGGCTAAAGGCTTTCCCAGGAACTCTGAAAACACACAGATTTGCTACGTGCTCCTATAGTGAACAACCTATAGAGTTCACATAGGCGTCAAGGTGAGAGATAGCTGCCATCACAAGTCATACGTATAGCAGGTAGCCTGGATAGATGCGGTGTCAGTCACCTTGGGAAGACCTCAAGCAGTTAGATGGTCCTGCCCAAGCTCACGACAGCCTCTACTCAACCAAGACAAGCAGCTTCCTCGAGCAGGAAAGCCTGCCCTCAGCAAGAGCCATCAGGCACTCACTCTCCCAAACCGAAACCAAAGCTAGCGTGATCAAGCAGAAACCCCCTGGGCTGGAAGGTCAGCCTCCAGCCAGGGCAGAGCCACAAAGTCTGACTTTTGATCTTGAACCGGGGCTTGCTAAGGACTGGAGGCCAGGCAAGCCAGCAGCTAGAAAAGAGCCCTGTTCAAATTTAAGCCAAAACGTATTTTCTATTTTCCCTTGTAGCTTTCTCCTCCCATATTTTCTATCTTCAAGCACAAAAAAGCAGAAAGCCTAAAACCTCTGGCAAAAAATCCTTTAATGTGTTTTACTGTAAATGCTGCCTAGTGTTAAGAAATAAACTGGACCAGAGCAAATCAGGCAGCCCGGGGATGCCCTGTCTCTCCACAGGGAGTGGACTAGGATGAAGCAGGACACACAGGCAGACTGCAAGGACCAGCAATGCCGAGGAAAGGCAATCCCCAGTGCCAAGAAGGCTCCCGTGCTCCCTGCTGCTTCTCAGAGGTCCCCGAGTACACCTCTGCCTTGGCAGATGCCCACTTTGAAGCATTGCTTCAAGCAGACGTGGGAGGAGGTTTTCGCTCCACAGAGCAGGTAACCACTTGGCTCCTCTTAAGGTCACGAGCATCAAAGCACATCAGATACCTGCCCAAGTCTGCAACCTCAGATCCTCATCAAGAGAGCTCAGTGGCAGCAGAGACCAAAATAGCAATGAGACAGAAACAGGGATCATTTCTGTCTTGAGGCACAGGATCTGTCCCCTTACAGCTGCTGGCCAAGGGCAGATTTCAGTTCTGTGGTCGCAAGGATGCCATTGTGCTGGCTGGATACTTCCCTCAGCCCTCACAGACAGGGTCCTCCTCAAAGTCATGAGGATGGGAAGCTCACCTCTTCATGAGCTTCAACCCTGCTTGGCCACATCCTGCTGCCCCCCATCCAAAGCCCACTGAGGACCACTAGATCCCCAGCTCATCCCTGCATCCTCCTCTCCAAGTCTACTCCTCCCCCAAGAAGCAAACCTCTCCCAAGCTGAGCCTCATGTCCTACTGTCCTTGTATGTCTCTGGACTGCTCGAGGATCTGGGGGGGACCACCTTCTGGCACCCCACATACACTGAGGTAAGGCTGAATTGGACCCTCACTGGTAGCAGGATATGAGTCTTTTCTCGTCTGGGCATAAAACCAGGAACAAAACTGAGACTGATGTTTCCTGACATGCATGAGAACAGGCAGATCCAGGGGACTGGAGGAGGGGTAGATGAAGAGCAGGTTCCTGGTGATCCCAGAGTGCCCACCACATGCAGCGAGTACCAGGGAACTGTGACAACGCTGGGATGAGACTCCAGCTTTGCTGCCAGCATGTCAGGTGGGTGCCCTGTGACCAGGGAATGAGAAAGCAGAACTGCCAGGTAACGCAGGAGGGAAGGGATATTGCCATCCATTTTGAAACCAACCGAGTTATCCACTGTTCAGCAGACAAAAGTCTGTCAGAAGTCTTCAGCAAAGGGTCCTGTGATGCCAAGGCAGAGGATCGGTGCTTAGCACAGGTTCCACCTCTCCCACCAGCTGCACCTCCCATCATATGGGGAGAGCACCCCGTGCTCTCAGCAAGGAAGCGGGACCGAGCAGGCATCTGTCACCCTGTGCCAAGCAAAGTAACACAGGGCTGGATAGCAGTAAACCCGTCCTTTTTTACCAAAGCCCAGTGCTCCCTCCTAGCTCCACCCTCTCTGGTAGGCACAACGTTATGAAAATAACAGCTCAGACCAAGGGTCCACCTTGCCCTCTGTACTTTCTTGCCAGTAGTCAGAAGCACAAGCAATTTGCAGCTCAGCAGCTGTCCAAGTTAGAGGTGGATCTCAGTGTATTTATTAGTGGGGGGGGGGAACCTCTTGTACTTGAATTCATTCTGTTTCTCCTAGAACCAATGTAAGGATTCACTGTTCGTGACACCTTGTTCTGAGGACTTCTGTGGTTTGATAGAATGTCAGTGAGAGGCAATGCCCCTCCTCCTGCTTGGCACCTCCTGCTAGCTTCATCTGATGTGACCTTGTACTTTCACAGAAAGAAACAGTGAACAGTTAACCTCAATCCCTTCTCTCCTGGCCTCCTGTAGACATATCTTACCCATCTTCTGTTGTTTCTTTTCCACTCTAAAGAACTCTGCCTTTTTTAGTAATTTTTTGCGCAGAAGCCATCAGACCTCTGACCATTCCTGCTGCAACTTCCAGCCATTTGACTCCACAATGATCTCAACACCCACACATCTCTCCTGAGCTCCCCTAGGCAGCTCTAGAGACAGAGACACAGAGCAACCTTTGCCTCCTTCTCCTGCATCACCGTCCCACGAGTCCTCAAGTTGCTCAGCAGTGTCTGGAGTCACGTAAGGGTAGAGGAAAAACGTTGAAGACAGCCAGACTCACCTCCACAACTCCCTTAGCACTGGGTGCCTGCACTGGGCGATGGACCCAGGTCACCTCCACAGTGAGGGGGACATGCAGACAGTTTGGCTGTGCTGCAGGCTTGGGTTTCTTCACCCACTGCTTTAGAGTAGTGGCTAATGAATGCCTGATGAGGGCAAAGTCCCCGCAGCCCCTGATCACCACGCCAAAGGGCATTCTCAGCAGTCCCCTCCCCAAACCCATCTCAAAAGCCTTCCTGAGCCAGCCTCAGCCAACCGTCCTCACCCTCGGAGAGTCCCAGCAGCCCAGGCCCAGACCCAAACAAGGCTTGTGCACAGTATGAGCCTTGTAACACGCTCTCTCTGCAACCTTTCCCAAACTGTGCCACCTGCTCTGCTGGCATGGCCAGAGCATCTGGCCACCAAGCAAAGCTCCGGCTCTGCTTGCCAGGCACCTTGCAGGATACGCTCACACTGAGATGCAGTTTGAAAATAACAGATGTTACTCCACTGTTTTGCATTTTGCAGTGTCAGGAACAAGACTTCTTTACCAACAATCCCCTGAGCTCCTTGCCAAGGCAGTCTCAGCCCAAACAGCGCTCCCCGGCACACAGTCTTGCTCACAGACAATCCCCCCCCCCGCCCATGCCGTGTGCCTGCCCCTCTGCCAGACAGACAGCATGACAAAAGGAGTATATTGCAAGGGCAGAGTTTCCCCACACAACTGCAAGACAAGACTAACATCGGTTTCATCGTGGACTGCCATACCCATCGCTACTGAGCCCAGAAGAGCCTCCAAATAAACAGCACGTATCCTCCTAACCAGGGAAAACTTCCAGGAGCCACACACACCAGACAGAACCTGGGAGCTGCAGCCAGAAGCCCCCACGTCTTTCCACTGCTTCTGCTTCATCCTCGTTTCCCCTCAGTCAGACTCGCTCCAGGGTCTGAATGATGTGGGTTCAAACTGCCAGCTCTGGCAATTGCAGGACCTTTTATTCATTCCCCTCACACCCGTTGCAGAATCCTGCTGAGGCCAGCAGCACACAGCGCTGGTCACAGCCTGCTCCCTGCCCCCAGCTCTGGGGAGCATCACATTTAGGAGACCACCAGACCATTTAGTCCACCATGAAGCACCACTCAGCTCTGCCAGAGCCCTCAAACCCAGCTCTCCTCAAGCACCCCGGTGCCGGCAGCCTCCTTCTGCTGACATGCCCCTGCCAGCTGGCTGCGACCACCCCCTCTCCGTGCCAACCCAAGACCCGTGCATGCCCCTGGCCGTGGCTGTGGATGCAGACACAAATGCCAGACCCCGATTAAGAAGCGTCTTCCGAAACGCTCTGTCAGTGGCGGCCGATAACCACAGATCATCGGGGAGGAATCTCTGTCTGGGATCCCACAGGGTGCAAATAACTGCCCCGTCCCACTGGCGCTGAAAGCCCTAAGGACAGAGCCAAGCTGTCCCTCTGCACTTGGTGCACAGCCCCAGGATGGCAGATACTCAGCCCCTCTGTGCTCTTGCTGTATGATTTCACAGGTTCCTCCATGGCTCCTTCACAGCTTGCGCCCAAACACGCTCCAGGTCTCCATTCCCAGGGCTTCCACCGTTCTTCCTCTCTCCTCTTCCTACCGGATTCCTCTAGCTGCCACCAGCACAGCACGGACACCTCACACTGGTCTGTCTGAGGCCACAGTTGCTCCTGGACTGCCAAGGGGGCTTCCCTTCTCCCCCACCTGCCGCGTAGAAGTAGCTCCTAACAGGAAGGGTACGGGAAGATGGCAGCAAACTGCTTGGGAGGCAGCAGAACCACTGTGGTTGGGGAGGTTTAGGAGCTGGCTGGGCTGATGCTGCTCAGGAATGGTTTAGATGGAGCTTAGAGACTCAGTGACCTCAAGGTCCCTCCCATATCTGCTGTCCTAAAACTCCTCCTCTCGACACAAAGACAAGGCCAACGTGGACCTGCCAGAGGCTTTTGGCCATCACAATCTCCTCGCTCATGGACTCGGCGTGATCCTGTTCAAAAGGCACCTGGACCGGGTCCCTGCCTGTGTTGGACTTGAGCACCCAGAGCGGACCCCACAGAGAGCCAGGAGAGATGCAGCCACCACAGCTGGAGCCTCGGCACTGCGCTCTGCCAATTCTCACACTGCCTTCTGAAGTTTTGGCAGGCCCCTGCCTGCAGGCAAGGCACTGCCAGCCTGCACAGCAGCTCCGCTCGCGACTCCCAGGCTCTGCTCACCCTCACTGCCCTGCTCTTGGGCATCTTCACTCCAGCCCTTGAGGGAGAAGAGCCACCACCCAGGGTCTGGGAAGGAGGCAGACCCAGAGGTAAGGTCTAGGGCAACACCCTTGGCATGGGCTCAAACCTTCCTCTCCAACACCGCTGCCCTAGATGCACATTGCATGTTGAATATGGGCAGCTGGAGGCTGCGCAAGGCAGCAGCATGCAGATCCTACCAAAATGGGCACTGCAACTCCATTTCCTCAGCGCATCATCGTGCAGGGCCCACATGCCCAGGTCCGAGGGCTGCCCTGCATCTCGGCTGCTTTTGCTCGTGCTCTGGTGCTCCGGAGGTTGAGAGCCTGCATGTTTGCAGGTGTCCAACCAAAATCCACATCCCGACTGCACATGTAACCATGGCAACTGCACATGAGAGTGGCAAAGCCTCGAGCTGGGCTAACTGCAAATGCAAATGAAGCAAACACATGCACAAGGCTAAAAGTGTGACCTCTAAATGTCAGCCTTTAACCATTCTGCAGACAACAGCTCTGGTGGTGGCCACCTGCAGCATGCAGAGCAGGAGGTCTGCTCTGACAGGGTCCTCGGGGCACCCAGCTCTGCGCCAGGGGTTGGCACGGGTGCTCTGGTGCAGAGCAGGGAGAGAAGATGGTACACGTTATTTCCCAGAGGTAGGAGTGACCCTTGCCTTGGGAAGCCACAGCTCCCTCTCTGGGGACGCATCGATCCCTTACCCAGCTGGGAGATGCCCCCGATTCCATGATTTCCCGAGGAAGGAAGGTCCCACCAGGCTGACACGAAGCATGGCCAGAGCAGGAGCTTGTGGGGAGCTGGCTCTGTCAGCTCTCCCACTGCACCCACGCGTGGGCCCAGCCATAGGGGCACCTCCAGCCCC
Source organism: Tyto alba (assembly GCF_018691265.1). NCBI lineage: Eukaryota > Metazoa > Chordata > Aves > Strigiformes > Tytonidae > Tyto > Tyto alba. The sequence continues at coordinate 24,268,954 of NW_024881326.1, read as the reverse complement.
TCAGCCATTGCCTGGGACAGAGCCAGCACCGGGCACCCCCAAAGGCCAGAAGGAAAATCCCAGCACTGTGGGGACTTTGTGCCAGAGCCGCCTCCCCAGGGGAGGTCCGTGGCCTTGGGAAGAGCTGCCAGCAGAGACCCCGGGGGGGTGTCCCCATTTGGGAGGCCGTGGTCCAGAAGGAGAGTGGCTGGCCAAGGGCCTCACATCCCTCGTCACTCCTCCTCTCCCTTGCTGCCAACAGCACCAGCCGCGGGCGCCAACCGGCGCTAACCATCACCCGCCGCGCCCTGTCCCGCTTTTGCGGCTTCGAGCGGGACGGAGCCGAGCTCTGGCACGCGGCGCCAACTCCGGCCACGGCGTCGGGTGGACGGAGCCACCGGCGACCCCCGCGCTGCGCCCGGCCCACCCCCCGGCTCCGGGGGTGAGCGCAGCCGACACGACAGAGCCCCGTTTGACACGGAGCCCCCCCCGCCCGAGGGAGAGGCGGAGAACCCCCTTTCGCTCCGGGAGCCCCGTGGCTCACGCAACTCCCCGACGCTACGCCCGATAAACGGCGCCAAGGGGACCTCCCGCCTGCCCTTGACCTGGGGACGCTCACGCCAGCGGCTGGGTGGCACCAGGCGCATCCCCCCCCCCCCAACCCACCAGCCCCACCCGCGCCGTCACCCCCAGCCCCGCGGGGGATCCCCGGCCCCGGGGCCGAGCCCGCTCCGCGCTGGGCCCGGCTGGCGGCCCCGGGGCCGGGGCCGAGGGCGGGGGCCGCGCAGCTGAGGCGGCCGCACAATCCCCCCTTTCAGCGCGTCGCCATGGCAACCCGCCGGCTCGCCGCGGCCGCTCATCCGGCCCCGTTAACCCCCGCCGTTACCCGCCGCCGCCGCGCTCGGCCCTACCCGCTGGTCCCCTCCGCGCCCCGGCCGCCGCACCCCGCGCACACCGGGCCGCGGCCATCCCCCCGCCCCGGGGGAGCCCACCGCCGCCGCCGCCTCCAGCCCCGCGCCGTGGGGCCGAGCCGGTCCCGCCCCGCCGCCCGCCCCACGGCGGGTGTGGGGGGGGGGTGTGGGGGGGGTGGGTGTCCGTGTCGGGCCGGGGCCGGGCCGGGCGGGGCGGGGCGGGGCGCACTCACCGTCGGGGGCGGCGGCGGCGCGGCTGGGCCATGCCGGTGGCGGCGGCTGCGGCTCCGCGCTCCGCTCGGCCCCGGCCCCGGCCCCGCACCGGGAGCGCGCGGCGTGTGCACGGCAGGGGCGGGCGGGGGAGGGGCCGGCCCGCAGCACCCCTTCGCTGCCGGCACCGGCACCGGCACCGGCACCGGCACCGCCTCGATCGGGCAAACCCACGGGGCGCCGGCACTGCCCGCACCCCCCGCTACCCCTGGAACCCCGTCCTGCGCACCGCACCGGCGCTGCCCGGCCGCCAGCCCGCGGGGGGGGGGCTGGGGGGAAGGCGTGATGCCCACCCCACCCGGGACACCGGCACGGCCCGGGGTGCCCTGCAGCGCCCCAGCAAACGACCCCGTCTGCGGGGGGCATCCTCTTCTACCCCGGGCACCCCTGCACTGCCCTGGGCATCCCGAATCCTGCCCCGCTGCACCCCGTACCTGCCCCAGCCGCGCCGCGTGGATCCCCTCCGCACCCCCCCCACCCCCCCCCGTGTAGCTGTGCTGCCCTGGCACACCCCACGGCAGCTGGAGCGCCCCATGCCCTCCAGCCCCAGAGAATTTCCCCACGGCCAGGGGAGCATCCCTGCCTCTTCCACTGCTCTGCAGGGCCCAGCTGATCCAGGGAAGGTTCACCAGGGCTCGGCGCGGCGTGGCCCAGGCAGAGCCCTCCCACCCATCCATCCTTGCCACGCACGGGGCTGTGGGCTCAGCAGCCACAGCCCCATAGGCCCCAGCAGCACGGTGCGACAAAACCCAGCACCTCTGTCGATCTCTTTTCCTCCCGGCATGCCCCTTCCCAGCGTGGAGATATTTTCCCCCCTGTGCAACCCCCTGGCAGGAGCCTCCTCTCCTTGAATCTGACTCTGCCCGTGGCAGAGCTACCGCTCTGTTTCAGTCTTGCCTGACGGGATTACAAAAACCATTTGAAACAGGATGGGGATTTGGGGCCTGCTGGATGTGTCTGGTCTCTGCATCTCTCTGCCATAGCCGGGGCAGCATCCGCCGCAACGCCTGATCAAAGAGAAGGACGTGCAGTTACCATCAGACACTTCCACGCTTTCCAATCCGGGCGAGGGGAGCTGGGCTCTGCCTCCCTCCTGCTGCCAGAGCTGCTGCCCAGGCCCCACCTCGGCTCCACAGAGCAGCCACCGCTTCCCGATTAAGCTGCTTGTGTGGCAGCACACGAAGGGCAGACATTTATTTCAGCTCTCCCACACGCTGCTGGCAGGTGCACTGGGTTGGTGAATGCACAGCCGCAGGGACATCCTCACACCCTGATGCAGGTCGGGTTTCACCTACCCCTCTGCCTTCCAGCTGCTGCTGCAGAGCAGGTCAGAGCTTTCCTGCCCCTCCTGCGCCCACCTTCCTCTCCATGGGACTGCTCACTGGCCATCAGCAGCTTGACTGTGTTGCTGGCCTGTCATACGCAGGGTGAACGTCACGCTGCCTCCCTGCATGCCCTTTCTCAGACAGGGTCCAGCGTCTCGTGGGACGGATGCACAACCTTGTCCCGTGCCCACCAGGGTTCATCAGTCCTGAGAAGCATACTGAAGGGGTCCCAGGACCCGTGCTGGGCTGCCCTGCAGTCGGCACGACTCCAGGCTTGGCTCCCTGTATCCCACCGCCCAGCAAAACCAGCCCAGACAGGGTCTCCGTGCGTGGCCCACTCCCCACCATGGGCACCACATGGGGAGGGTCGGGCATTTGCAGAGCTGCTCCACTCCTGGCTTCAGGTGCTTGAGCGGGCAGCGATCGATTTTCTTGCACACCACCAGCTCTGCTAGTGTCTGCCAAGCCCCCCTGGCCTGGGGCATGGTCTGTAGGGACCAGCCTGTGCCAGGCTGCTGGGTGGGGTGGGCGCGTGAGGCACAGCCTGCTCCTGCCCACCCCTCGCCCCACCATGCCAAGCCTTGGGCAACCTCGGGCTTCTCCCCGTGTGCTGGGCACGCACCATGCAGAATCACCTGCACATGCTGCCCGTGGACCCTGCCCAGCCACCCCCGGGGGGCTTCCCACACCCCCCACACTGGGCTGGTGGCCACAGCAGGGCAGCCACATGCGTTACTCAATGGGCAGCGTGTAATAAAACCCCTCCACTTCCCTCTGGCTCTGTCACAAGAAGAGCTTAGCCACAACTCAGAGAAGGAGCAGAAGGGCTGGAAGCTGTCAGACCTGCTTAAAACCGCCGTGGCTCAGCGCTAATGTGCAGCACAGCAGCAACAGCTGAAAGGCACACAGCCACACCGGGTAGAGCGCAGCTCCCCAGACGTGCCCTGTGCCATGAACAGGTCTTGCCCCAGTCCCCACGTCCCCCTAACAGCTGCCAGAGCCCCCTGGAAACCTCTGAGCAGACAAAGAGTCATGTGGGGTCTTGGACACCAGCAGCCCTGGGTCTGTCACCACGACGGAGCGCTGGAGTTTGGCTCATTCCATGCAGACCTGGCATGCCAAGCAGCTGGCTCAGCTGGGGGGAGCCTTGTGCTGAGGAAAGAGCAGGGGAGGCCGTGCAATAAATCAGGGTCCCCTGACAGCAGGCACGGACAAGTCATTCCTTTTTCCCCCAGGGAGGGAGGGTGGTCCCTGGGGCACTTTCACCAGACCCCTGGGGTGCTGAAGGGCACAAAGCAGATCAACGCCCGACTCTGTGTTGTCCTGCTGCAGCACCACAGCCCCGCCGCAGCTGCGGTGCAAGCTGCACCCCACTGCACCCCTGCCCGGGGCCGCCCATGGCCGCGCTGCCTTCTGCCACCCCACCCCGGCGCAGGCTGCTGCAGAGAGCTGCCCTCCTCCCTCCTCCCGCCCAGCAGCGATTCAGAAGGCAGCAGCAAAGATGCTGCTTGGCGCAGGCTCAGCTGCCTCCCAGAGCCAGCCACGGCTGCACACGCCGGGAAGAGGGGCTCGTTCTGCCCAGAGACAGTCCCCGGCTCCCCCGGGGCTGTGGCTCTGCTGGCCCCAGAACGCTCCCTGGCCCCAGCCCAGGCAGGAGGGGGGGGAAGCGTAGCCCTGCTCCTGCCCCAACCCTGGCTCCTGCACAGCACGGGCCAGCCGGCACAGCCCTGGCCACGAGCAGGGCTTCCACCTCTGTGGCCACCCAGCACAGGCTGCGGGCAACCCCGGCACAGGCCTCCCCTGGGGGGTGAGGGGCCTAAGAGCCAGCTCCAGGCTGCTCCCCTGCCTGATCCTCAGGGAAGGGGGCAAGCAGGGATACACCGAGGAAGCAGCCCTGCACCCAGATCTGTCCTCACTAACCAAGGAAGTTCATCTCCACCAGGCCCGGCCAGAAACACCTTCCAACACACCTGCAACAAGATGGCAGGAGCCTGGCAGAGAGGCAAGGGCAGTGCATTGCAGGGCTGAGGGTGGGTGTAGTGCCAGGCAGCCCGCACAGCTCTCCCCCCTGAGAACAGCTCTGGGCCCTGGGGCAGCAGACACAGGCCCATCGACCAGCCCACGAGGCACTGCCCTGGGACACTGACCACAGCTCAGGGCTAAAGCCTCACCATCCCTCCTTCCTTTTCCCTCCCCTCCCTAAGCTCGCCTTCTTGATACGGTCTATCCTACCAAACTGATTATTTGCCCTTAGATTAAGCGCAACTCTTCCCTAAGCCCCTGCAAGCCTCACCATCCCACACAGATGGGACAGAAGGAAGACACCAGTCAAAAAAAGCTACCAACGGGACCACAGATCAAATGGTCCACAAACAAACTGCTGAGGAAGAACGAGAGAAAAGGTGCAGGTGAGGGCAGTTTCCAGGTCCAACAGACAGCAGGAATGGAGAGCACTGAGTTAAAGGAGCCTGCTACACAGAGAGATAAGACTCCATGCCAGCAGGCTGCAATAGCCAGGTTGAGTTGAGAATGGAGCATGTTATCCATCCAGAGAAAGCACTGTGGCTGTCAATACAGAGTCAGCAGAGGAGTCTTGGTGCTTACCAGCAAAACCGTGCTGTGAGGAGCAGCGTTCTAAGTGCACTTGGTCTGCAGCTCCTCCTAGTCTGCAGAGGTACTAGCTCGAGCATCTCAGTAAGTGCTGTGGCTGGGCAGTTGGTGTGTTCGGGCTCAGAATTACCCTGCAATATAACCCCCTCTTTGCTTTATACCTCTGTCCTGGTGGAACATGCCACAGACTACCCGTAAAGCTCTTAATCAACATACAAATCCTACAAAGCTTATACAAACCCTTGCAAGCACGTGAACACCAGATTATGAAAGAAAGGGGGAAGAAGGGCTTTTTTTTTTCCCAAACCAAATTGTTTAGCTGTTCACAAAAGCTGAGAAAGCAGACTTTAGTTCTACTGAGAAAGAGATAAAGACCATGTTGTAGAGGTGCTGCTGGGCTGTAGTGGGAGAAGCGCTGAGGAGGAAACAGGATCTGAATACACACTCCTTTTGCAAAGTAAGCTCTCTGTATTCATCTGAGAATGTCTGCAGTATGGGGTTCATCTGGTATAAATAAAGTACAAAATATTACAATGTCTTAATCATTATTTTAACAAAAATACTAAAAACTGAGTAAAAACTGAAATCAAAGTGGGAAGGGAGACTATCAGCCACAAGGGATCTCCATAAACATTTGTAGAAATTGGATAGTAAAAACACTTTCCCTGTACAATAAAACCATCCTCCTGGCATCTCCCTGTGAGACAGGCAGCAGCAGCACTGGGGGTGCAGGCCCAAGGACAGAGCTTGGGGCAGCCCCAGTTTGTGGGTCAGGCTGAAGAGGCTGTATCCAGTCCACAGTGATGTCTCCCTCCTGGATCAGGCTGAAGAGCCACAGATCAGTAGCGTCCAAACGGGTTGTTGTTCTGCTGCGTCTGTGTATCTGTTGAGGTCAAGACAGAGTTAGACTGTCATAAGGTCTGGTTCAGAAAAGAGATCCCTCTCGCCACGTCACCAGCACAGAATGAGGAATGGGTCACAGGCTCTGAGAAGAAAAATTAACCTCTATGGCATTTCCTGCTCTGCTCGTTTGAGCTTTTAGACAGCAGCACAGTCAGGACCCCGCATTCTTCGAGGAAGAGATAGATACATGCCTGTTCTGATCCTGAAGCTTCTCCAGAGGAGATCTCTCCATCCCTCATGGTGGAATTGGTGCACCATAACAAAGCCCTGAAAGGTGGAAGCTAGCTGGGAGGATGAGTTTAGGGATTAATTATTGCTGATTTTGAAAGAAAATCAGCCCTGTAAGATTGCACAGCACCTGCAGCCGTACAAACCGCTCAAAAAGCTCGAGCCGAACACTCATCCTGAGGCACACCCAGAAACCAGACCCAGTGAAGTCTTCCGAGACAACTGTCCTGGTTCCCTGTCAGTATCCCAGTACAAATGAAGGATGTGCCCAGGGACTTACAGATGGCACAAGACAGTAAAGTTACATTCAAGAACCCCATGAACTTCCAAACTGCTGGCACTGATGTTTTGTTATGTACAGTGCTCACAGTATACTTGGGTACTGTTTGATTAATAAAATTCTGTTTTTTTTTTTTTTTTTTTTTTTTTTTTTTTTTTTTTCCTGAAATGCCATCAGCATGTTTGACCTTAAGTCAGACTAAGTAAAAGGAGACCAGTGTAACCTGGCTAGCCTGCTCTCCTCAACTCTGCTGGACAACAGCACATTCAGGAATACCCTGCAGCCTCCTAACACACCCTATACTGGGCCCAAGATATTCCTGTCCCCCTCCCACAGGCTGTTCTTGGTTTATGTCCTGCTTTCCACTCCATCCCAGACACTACAAATAAGAACTCCAGACAGTTCCTGGTGGAACCGATGCAAATCCAATAAGGGAGCATGGAAGCTGCATGCTGACACATGGCTGCAATGGACCCACCCATCTGTTCCATATAAAACAGCTCCGTTTGCTGTACAGACAGGATACAAAAATATGGCTATTCTGCTATATTAAGCTTCTTATATGAGGTCTTCCTATACTTGAATGTCCTAGCTGGGATCCTTGCACAGACTTGTGGTTTGTGAATCAGGCTAGTGAGAAACTTTGCACATTAAAACTTCTGGTTTGAGGAGGTTTTTTTCCTGTCACAAGGACTAAGAATTTTCCACCAGGGAACAAGTATAAGCACAATTTCCAAGCCCTCGCCCCACACATTTTTACATCTAGCACAGTCTCACACTTAATGCACTGCAAAAAACCCCTGTGTAGTCCATTGCTGGGCATTTTCATAGCACGTCTATCATTTTTATAGCAGAAAATGCAGTGAGGTGACAGTAAACAGCAGGCCATTCAGAAGGGAACAGCACAGACCCTGGGTTCTGTTTCTAGATCCCCCAGCCAGTAGGTCGATGCAGATTACAGGAACACAGTGCCAGACTGAACACCATCTATGCCATTACTCTGTGATGGCAGCCACAGAGGCCCACAGAACACTGCAAACACAGCAAGTGTGCAGCAACACTTCCCAGAGTACCCTCCCCACCTCCAAGAAGTCTTGGCCTGATCACAACACCAACACAGTATCTCTGGGTCACCCACCAAGTGAAGTGCCCCAGGGTTACAGCCTCCCTGTGCCCCTCAGAGGTCATCTGCAGCAGAGGAAATACCTCTGAATGCTTTGAAGCTGCAGACTGCAGATTTTGGGAGAGCTGCATGGCAGCCCCTACAAAGGCTCAGCTCCCTTGTTCCTCTGCAGGCAGCAAAAGAAAGGTCTAGAAGGTTGATCACAAGCTGGCAAGTGCTGCTTGCTCTGCTACAGTGCCCTTTGGGCCAAGGAGTCCTAAATCCTGATGCCACCTTTCTACCAGCATCATTTATGGCCTCAGTCTGGCTTGGCCTTGCTTCTCTACACCAGGGTACCTGCAACAGAAAACAGCAGGGAGGAGACTAAGGACAGGATTAAGAACACTAAGGCTTACTGGAAAGCTGCTGTTGAAGCTGTCGAACCAGAGCAGCTGTTTGCTGCTGCTGCTGTGTCTGCTGAAGGCCCTGGCGCTGGAACTGCAAAGAGAGAAACACAGTTATAGCCACAGCACCTGGCTGGCAGCCTCAGCATTCACACAAGCCCTGGGAAGCGCAGGGGAGGGAGAAGGGGGGGGATGCAGGTGGAGCACTGTTGGATTTGTGATGGACTATCACATCCCTCTGCCTTGAGGGAACACTCACAATGGGCTGCTGGGGGGGAAGAGCCTGCATACCCAGCCCTGGGGGCTGGCCCTGCGCCTGTGGCTGAGGTACTGTGGAGACCTGGGGTTGCTGCTGTGGCTGTGGCTGCTGCTGCTGCTGTTGCTGTTGTTGCTGCTGCTGCTGTTGTTGCTGCTGCTGTTGCTGCTGTGAAGACAAAAGAGAAGGGGCCGTCAGGGAGCTGTCTGGGCAATGCACACAGCAACAGGGCACAGGAAGGGCTGAAGGAGGAAGCATGTCCCATGCAGTAACATACCTTCTTACACCGTTTTCCTTACAGGTCCCTGATCTACCCAAATTTCACCAGAACACTGCCCTGGGCTGAGAAACGGCAAGAAATACAGGGACAGTAACCAAGCTCTTCTGTAAGATGAGGTATCAACAGATGGCAGGAAGAGAACTACGAGTCTACTGCTCAGCTGGGGAATGACTAGGAGCAAGAATAGAAAACAACTAAGAGCTAGCTACCTCAAGAGGCTGGCTGGTTCATCTCTTGCCTACTGATTCAGATCAGCAATACTGACTTCATGGAGTACTTGCCTCACCTGTTCTCAAAACTTTTCCAGAGGTAGCAAGAGAGCTCCTATAACCTCCCTATGCAAACCACTCTAGGTCACAGTTACTCCTACTACTGGAGTTTTTCCTAATCTCTACCCTGAATCTCATATGTTATGATTTAAGGCCACTTCTTGTCTTACAGCTAAGGGACAGGAACAGATAAGGTTTTTAGGCTTTTTTTGTTGAAGTAAAAAAATTTGGAGACTTAACTCCCCTCTTGCCTCTGCCTCTCTAACTCAACACCTTTCCTTCTCAGTCACATCTTTGATCTATCTTGCTGCTCTTCTCTGCCACTCATGCCAGCTGGTGTTCCACTTCAGTAAAAGGATGCAGATAAAATTGTGTGTGCAGTGCTCCAACCTAGATGTGGACTGAACTAGTTATGGTGAGAAGAATATTCAGTGTGTTGAACTCGGGAGTCAGAATACACCCACAAATCTCAAGGTTGTTTCATTTCTCCTAATTTTCAGACATTACTTTTATCTGCCAATGTGGTTTTGAACTCTTTAGATCAACAGAAGAATTCCTATCAGAAATAGACTAGTAATGTTATCAGAAAAAAAAAACAACATTGATGCTAGGTACAGTTCTGACCACTGGCTCAAAAGGGTAAGGTTCAAACCTTGAACAGACTCAGAAAACAGACAAAAATACAGTCAGAAGAAGGGACAGTATTTTATGAGAGGAGGTTAAAAAAAACCTGACCAATGGAAGCTGCAAGTGCTCCCTAGGAATACATTGGGTAATCATAAGAGTGAAAGAAAAGCCAGTAAAAAACAGGACACAGTGGACTATAATAATTGGATAGAAGAACCGGTCACAAATGCATTGAGGCTTGGATCAAGGATTCAATCCAAAGGGAGTGAGTTTCTAGAACAGCTTCCTAACTTCTTTCTTAAACCAGTTTGGCCACTTGGGTTCTTGAAATGGATGCTGTGACCTGGGTACACAAGTGAGCAGATGACTGACTGAATTAGTCAGGATATCCCTCCTGATTTCATGTCTAACTTTCTTGCAACAGCTGACTACCAACCCATGAAAGACAAACCAAAAGGCCATCCATCATTTCTACAAGCCACTGCATCACGACAGCCAACTCAAGCACCAGAAATCTGTTCTGCCTCTGGTATGCCTCCGACAACACAGCAGGCGTCACAGCAACAGGGAAGATTTTGGGCACTCCACTGTTCTTTTTAAGCAACCAGGCAATGTCAGCTAAAAGTTGAAGGTACACATGAAGTCACTGAGTTCGAAGCGGTAGCAATTTGTCTGAGGCATGCTCTTTTTCTAAATATGAGTGATGGAGAATGCTAAAATAAACCAAGTGAATAGTCAGGGGGTGCTACTCATCAAAAGGACTAAAAGCTGCTGACCATGCTACAGGCAGTCTCTTGTCCAGTGCAAGGCAGCAATTCTCAAATACTGCTGACTGCAGCTCTCTGCAGGAATCACTGTCTCGCTCAGGCCCCTCAGAACACAGAGCCTCAGCCCTCTTAGCCATGTAAAGCCTCCCCATATTCTACAGGTTTGCTAGGCCTTGTCATAAGGTATGCAATTCACCAATTAGCCCAAACTATTTCTGTGTTTCTTTGTCAATTCAATACATTTCTGTGACTCCAAGAAATGTATTCCTATCTGTATATCATGTAAGTACTCAATATTCTTAAGACCATAACGCAAATCCATGGAATACTCATGCCTGCTGACACATGCCTCTGTGAACCTCTGAACCTAGAGAGCTGGGTCTAACAGCTAACTTCGGATCAGTTTTCCACCATCCACTGTTAGATGTCACGTATATGGACTGGTTCACATCACATTTCCTGCCACTGGAAACTGCAGCCAACACCTATTTTGATCTTGTGAAAATGCAGGTGTGCCCCTAAAAATGAACTTGTAAAGGACAACTCTACCTGCTCTTGTGTGGGCTCCTGCAACTCTTCTAAGACAGCTAGTTCTCCGCACAATCTTACGGGCTCAGCCAGAGCAAAAAGAGGTGGGACGCAGGCCACAGAGGGCTAAACAGACCTTTACTGCTCCTAATTTCCCTTTATCTCATGCTAGGTGACTGGCAAAAGGTGCAGCAGGTGTCTCCATCAGGAGTGGCCAGCTCTAATGCAGGGAGAACCACCTAGCAAATTATCACACAGCCCTCAACAGAGCTGAGATCCTTCCTGGCACAGAGGGGCAGAGCAGAGCATTGCTGACACAGAGGTAAGCAGCACTGGGCAAGCCTCCTCCAGCTCCAGCAGCCTTCCTCCTGACAGCAACCACTCACCCGCAGCATCTGCTGTTGCTGCTGCTGCTGCTGCCTCAGGTACTGCTGCTGCTGCTGCTGGTCAGGCAGTATCTGGCTGGGTCGAATTCCTGAGGGGACTCCTTGAGGACCCAAATGGTTCATCCCACTCATCATGGGGGCCTGCTGTATTGACTGGTGAGGAAACCTGCAAGAGAAAAGAACAAGCTCGTGAAGGAAAAAATTCATGGGCAGCCAGCTTCTTTAATCCAAACCCAACTTTTGCCATCAACAAGACAGCCAGCCCAAACAGCCCTCTGCAATCCATGCTGCCTCTCTGCAGAAAGTTGAGTGACACCAGGGCCTCTCAAGGGTTTAATCCAAACTGTTTTTCTAGAAGCCCTACGTAACAGTCCTTGGACCACCATTCTACATGGTTTCCCTGCTAGATTTATACTTGCTCAGGAGCAGTGGAAATCCCAGATCTAGCCTGGTTAGATCTGCTGGTTAGATTTAAAACCAAAACTATAGCTTTCCCAGGTAATTTTTCTCATATTTCCCAATCCCATCTTTCTCTGGCTGGTAACTGTCTCCTGCCTGCAACTAGCATCTCCGAATTTCATCCTGTCTCTCTTTATTTTCCCAGGACTGAAAGCTGGACAGGTGTTCCCTTGAGGGTGCAAAGGACGCAGATGCTGTATAACACACCACAGAGAACAGGCTTTTCACAGACTGGTGATTGAGTTATCTGAACAGACTGGGGAAGCCCTCAGTGAAATACAGTTTATTAATGCCCAGTAGGGTGGGAAGTACCTCTGTGTGTTGCCCAAGGTGTGTCCATAGCCAGGGGCCTGCTGGTGTACATAGCCACTTGGTCTCTGCTGCATCTGTCTAACAGGATCCACCAGGGCAGGATTAGAGCTGGGGTGGGAATTCTGGTAGGCTTGACTGGAATAGGTAGGAGGTACCATTGTGCCTGACTGGGAAGGGTGCTGCTGAAGGCCTATGTGAGAGACGTAAGGTGTGTAACCCTGAAATGAAACAAAAAGCCTTTATCAGTCATGGGGTAAGGTACAACAGAGAATTTGGAACACAGAACATCAGTCTCCTGTAAATACTGTCACAAGGCTGCTCATCTCTGGGATTCAGATTCACGCTGCCCAGTAAATGAGTGAGAGGAGCCAAGAGATTTCAGGATTTAGCAGCAGAAATGAAGATGTTGCCCTGTGCTGGACCCAGATTCCAGTCTTACCTGTGGTCACTGTCACTTACCTGGGAGGGCTGCAGTGCTCCATAGGATGGGGTTGGAGCCATTTGGCGCACAGGCTGCTGTCCCATTATGCCTTGGCCCTGCTGGAAGACAACAGAGAAACAGTTTTTTCATCATCTCCAAAGGGCAGGACACCGCTGTTCTCTTCTCAGCAGCTCCCACCAAACCAGATAAAATAGCTTCACTGCTAAACCTATGAGGCTGCTGCACAGCAGCTTCTGCCTTGGAACAAACAGGCCATTAACTTCCCTAGGACCCCACAGCCAGGATGTGCCCCTCTCACTGCCCAACAGCCACAAATGCCCCAGTGCACCTCACTGACAGCCTTCAGAAACCACTAGTGACGTGGGCCCACAAAGCAGGCAGCAAACACAGTGCTGCACCAGAAGAACAGAGACAAGACAAATCGTCTTTCCAGGGCAGAAACAGAGACAGGGTTGGAGAATTCTGGGTAGAAGGGACAGACCCATCAAACAGCTTCGGCACGCTGTACTGCGGGCTCCAGCAACAGCAAGAGCACAGCTCTGACTTACCAACTTTGCTTGAAGCTGCTGCCTCAGAATCTGTCCCTGGGACACTGGAGGCTGCTGCCTGTACACTGTTGGCTTGTAGGAGGGGTCAATGCCCATCATGCTCCCCATCCCTGGAGGCAGCACACTAGTATAGGGAGGGCGACTCTGAACAAGTTTCCCCAGTGGCATGCGTACAGGTCTGTAGGATGTATCCAGGCGAGGACCACCTGCAAGAGGAAGAGAAACAGCCTGACTAGTCCCATGCTATTGCTGAGCCCCGTGGCTTCAGAATGACTGTTCATCACTGTATCCAGACACATGACAGGCAAAAGTGGAAAGCGTAAGGACCTGCGTGGGACCGTCTCACAGAAGGAGTTCTTACAAGAGGTTCCCAAAGAGGGGCAATATGCTCACCTCTCCTATGCACCTACCTGCTGGGAGAGGCTGATTCTGGGCATAGAGACCCACTGGTGATTGCCCATATGCCAGCCTCGACATAGTGCTTCCTGACTGGTGATGCAAGAGATCTGTAGGCATACCAACTCCATACGAAACCCCTCGGCTAGGGCCCAACACAAAATCCTGCAAAGACAAAGAAGAAACAAGAAAGATCAACGTGCACTAGGAATTCATGAATGGATGAAGAGTGTGAAAGGGTTGCAAAGTCCACAGGAGGAAGCCTGGGATGCTGAACCGGGCAGCCTCCTTCCCTCCCACCAGGGATTAAGAAAACGTTTGCCCTGCCCCAGGCTAGAAAGAGTAGGACAGAGCTCCAGCACTCCCAGCTGAGAGGAAACACATTCCATCCTCACCATTACACCACTCTCAGGCTCCTCAGGAAAGACTCAAGGGAGTGCTCTGTGACTAGGAGGGGAGGACATGGGAGGGTCCCCAGCTGTTGGGCAATCAATTACCTCAGTTTTGCTGGCAGACTGGTTGCGTTTCTTGGCTTTGCTCTGTTTCTTCTTGCGTTCTTCAGTAGAGTTGGCGGGATTGGAGCTTGTTTTATCAGCCTTGGTTGGTTCCACAGCCTTCTTCTCTGGCTCTAAAGCCACAGGTGTAGGAGGTTCTTCCTCTTCAGGGGGCAGTGGCAACGGCTCCAGGTAGTAACTGCGGGGCTTGGGTTTCAAGTGTGTGTGGTACAGAAGAAGCCTCTGCTGCTCCTCAAATCGAGACACCTTGCGATCCACCCGGACTGTCCCAAACCAGCCCCAGGAGAGAGGGGCTGAGTGCTTTAAGCCCTCAAACAGATCCCAAGGGGAAATCTTCTGCTTTGTAGAGACTTGCAAACCCTTTAAAGCAAAAGAGATAAGAACCTCCAAGTCCCTGCTGTTTTTCCTAGAAGGGTACAGGGAACTCTATGCTTTCTTCAGGCTCTACACCACATGTCACTTGTGGTCCCTGCTCTTCTATGAGGCAAAGCAGTCATTTCTAAAGGCCTTTACCAAGAGCTGCCAGTCTCCTTCATCCCATCTCTGCCAGCCTTCTGCACACTGGCACTGCCCAGTAACTCACATGACAGGGATTATGGGCTTCTCTTTATGCTTTATACAGCCATAAGTACAAAACCAAAGTTTAAATAACTTCTCAGACCATAGCAGCATGTATCTCCAAGCATTAACACCCAGCACTGCCCTTTCTGGACATGGTTATATGCCAGCTTGTTTGCATGCAGCCAGCTCAGCAGGCAACAAGGTGCTGCATACAGATGCCTCCCAAGCTGTACAGATTCAAAGCATCAGAGGACAAGGTGACACCTGCACTTTGCAGACAAAAGGGCTTCGCTTACCTCCTTCTTGAAAATGGAGTCAAATCCAGCTATTTTATTGCCTTTGGTGTCAATGAGGGATCCCTGAGGTTCGCAGGTGATGACGTCTCGGGTCTGCTTGGGAAGTGGCAGTAGCTGTCGCACCTTCTCCAGGCTGTCAGATTGCCGGTCCCCCAGCTCTTTCTGCACAAGTGGAATAGAGAAGACTTGAAGAATCGCTTAGGAAAAAAAAAATAAAATATCACCCAAAGCCCACCTGTGCCTCTTCTGGTGTCAACCTCCAACCCTTGCGTTACTTCTCACCTTTGCACCCTTCAGCCCTACAGAGCCATGGGGGCCAGCCTCACTGCTTCATCTAAACAGCCGCAACAGGACAAGTACCATTCACGAAACACAGGTAAATCTGCATAGTTGGACAACCATGACACAGCATGCACTGCTCCCCATACAGGGCCTGGTGTCCCTCACCCTGAGTTTCTTGACAAGATTCATGTATGCCCGCTTGTTCTCCTCCATGCTGCCCTGAGAAATGCTGGACATATCAGCAGCCAGGGTGCCGTTGATGAGAACACTCAGCATGTCCAACACGGTGGTGAAGAGCTCACTGTTGATCAGAGCAGAAAGGTCAAAGTCACCTGAGAAGCAGATATAAAGCCTCTGCCATCATAGTAACACTAAACATTAATCGATTGCCGAGAATACTGCCTACAGTCAGAAGGGCCAAGTGCTCTTCAGGCTAACCTCCCACACTAATCCTCCTTTTGCTTACGCATCACAGGGTGTTCACACTTGAGTCAAGTCCAGTATCACAGATCAAAACTGGCCTCCTGTCTATCCATTTGGCTTCTCAAAAAAGCAAGTCCAGACTCAGCTCTCCCCTGCTCATCTCTCTGCATCTGGAAAGCTAAGTTTGCTCTGGATATGTCAGAGTGCACTTGGATAGGAGGACCTAGTCTGTAGCCTGCTATTACTCTGAAGTCTCTTTCAGCTGTCACAGTACTTCTGACATTGTCTAGAGAAACAGCTAGCTCACGTGAGAAAAGGGGCCATGGTAACAACTGCCTCCCTTGGGAAGCATATGGATCAGAAGCCAGCCAGAAAGTTACTTGTTTGACTGCATGTCCACGGTGCCACTGCTGATAATGTCCAGGAGAAGCACAGCCCATTCAGTCGTCTGCTGTGTACTGCGCTGAACTGTGTCAAACATTCCCCCCACCTGGCAGAGAAAAGCAGTTTAGTCACAGGGACACCATGAAGAAATGCTAAGATTTTAAAGTGAGAAAGGAGCCTAAACCAGAGCAACTCCTGCACTACAGCAACTCCTACTGAGAGCTGAAGGAGATTGCAGTCAGCAGGACAAACTTCAGATGCAAGCAGTAGTGCTGTGGACTGCAAAAACATTGAAATGGAGCCCATCTCCAAAACAGAGACCAAGGCTGTGGATTTCATCCCGGCAAAACAGAGCAAGGGAGTTTTTCCACGCACACTACCCCACTCAGGGCTCAAGACCTAGAAGCAGCACAAGTTCCTCTTCTACTTCATTGCCTCAGGACATATATAGCTCCTTCAGTGTGCGTGTGTTCCCAAAAAAAGGAATAAAGGCAGACAACTCCTTCACCCCATATGGTTAAGCTCTTTTTCTGCAACTGCTCACCAAATTCAGCCGTAGTTTCAGGGCCTCATGCATCAGTTGCTTGGCTTTGCAGTCATCTTGGTACTGGTCTTCCCGCCAATTTGTAACAATCTAAGAAATTCAGGAGAGAGGACAGACCTCACAAGATGTACACAGAAGTTTATAGAGAGCAGCTTGTACTGTCCCCTGTCCAGGGACTCAGAGATGGTCAGCTCAAGCACTCTATACAGCAACCAGAGTAAAACCTTTGCTTCATTGAGCGTATAATCAGACAAACAACATCTCCAAGGACATGCCCAATAGCCTGCCTGCTGGAGGAGCAAGTCCTTGAGGAAAGTGAGGGGAGAAGCAGGACACCTACCTGCTGGACCTGACTGTACAGAGAGGTGAGGAGGCCTTCCCGCTGCTCATCCTGTCCTTTCAAGCATGTTAGCACCAGTGACAGAAAGGGCTGCTGGCTCAGGAGGGACATGCTGCAGACAGAACAGAGATGGAGCTGTACTGTCAGGCTGGGGGATCAGCACAGCAAGAATTGCCTGCCCTTTCCCCCAAGACTCACCTCTTCTGCTTCTGGCGGTCCCGCTCTTTGCGGGATGATGACCCCAGATGCTGTCCTTTCTCCAGTTCTTCTCCAGCCGCTTTCAGCACATGGCCCTGAACTGATGTTGGAAGCTTGGCAATCAGAGGGGCCACCAGCCACACTCCTGATCTCTCCAGGGAGCTGTGACAACGCAGGAGAGAAGCAGTTGGCAATCCAACCTATGATTCAGACTCGTCTACAAGGCAGCTGCGTGCTGGGACTACACCTACCTGAGGATGGGTTTGGCTTTGTTGCTGGCAGGCGTAGCACTTGCTGAGCTACTGATACTGTTGACTCCATTGCCAGCAGAGCTAGCAGAGCTGGTCTCTGCTGACTGCTGGAATACCTCAATGGTGGCCTTAGCTATATTTTCTAACAAGGAGTTCATCTCCTGGAGACAGGGCAGAAAAAGACAGCCAAGTCCTTCTATGAGAGCACCCACTGACAGGACTTGCACATTTCAACACTGCTCACTACAAATCCAGTTCACCAACCTCCCCATGGCTGTTTGGGTCTCAGACTTATCACACCCTTCTCATGCTTGGCTTTCACAGGCCTGACTCCCTCTGTTTACTTTCTCCCTATTCCCACTTCTGTCAGGCCACCTCCCCACCACCTCATAAGCAGCAGCTTCAACACTGGCAACACACAACCCCGCACGACCCCTCTGAGCAGACTCACATTGTTTGCTGTCTGCTTAATCATGAGCTGTAGCTCCAGCGAAGACTGCCTCATGGTCCACTGGTCCAGATTCTGCAACACACACGCATACTTCATACAAGTCCTTATGTTAGTTCAAACTACATCAACCCACACCCTCAGCTTCCATGATAATGTGTGTCAGACCCCTCGGAGGGCTGCATTTATGACAACCCCACTCTAACACTACATTAGGCAAATACTAGGACACTCCTAGATTCTGCCAGGAGCCAGCACCTGTAAGATACGTTTAATCCTCTGCCGCTGTGGATTTTCTCCTTCCTCGTTGTCCAGCAGCCGGTGTGGATAACAAATCAGCTGCATCAGCCTCTGGGCCTGTGTGCTGCTCAGGACAGGATCCTGCAAGTCATTGCTGTCTTCACAGAGAGACTTGAGACATCGCTCACCTACCCACTCCTGCAAGACGAAGGCAGAGTCAGCACAGTCAAATTCCAAACCAGTGCCCCTGCTTTCCATTTCCGAGAGATGCAGGGAACACGTCGAACTCATAAAAGCCTTATTAGTACACAGTTATGCCTGATAATCATTTCTCTTCATGAACTGTACTATCCTGATTCAGCAGGCATCAGGCACAGCAC
Organism: Tyto alba; assembly: GCF_018691265.1. Classification (NCBI taxonomy): domain Eukaryota; kingdom Metazoa; phylum Chordata; class Aves; order Strigiformes; family Tytonidae; genus Tyto; species Tyto alba. Next base: position 24,250,810 of record NW_024881326.1, on the reverse strand, counting down.
AGCAATCACAACAGAGGAAACATCAACTCTGACAAGTCAGCAGTAGTGAAACACAGTAGCTGCTGTTTCTTTTGATAAAATATTGGTATGATTTAACAGTACACAGTCACTGCCATGCCCAGGCTTCATCAACACTGCCGCTTGGGCTCAAAAGATCAGAAGGGATCACTTAAAATTATTTGGTCTATTTCCTGCACAACAAAGCCCTGGAGATGTCCTAAATTAAATAATTCAGGACTGCAGCTAAGGCTAAACTAGAACATGTCTTAGGGAAAAGCACAACCCTTAATTCTCAAATAGTGACGGAAAACACAATGCCATCCTTAGCAAAAACCAACGACTTCTCAAAGCCCAGGAAGGGAAACAACTGTCTGGATGCAAGGCATTTATAAAGTAACAAATCACAACGAGATGGTAGACAGAAAACTATTATTGTCAGCCTCTCAATTTCAGTTGGTGGTGCCTAAATCACAGACTGGTTTGGGTTGGAAGGGACCTTAAAGCCCATCCAGTCCCACCCCCCTGCCCCGGGCAGGGCCCCCTTCCCCCAGCCCAGGGGGCTCCCAGCCCCGTCCAACCTGGCCTTGACCCCTCCCAGGGAGGGGGCACCCACAGCTGCTCTGGGCACCCTGTGTCTCACCATCCTCACAGTGAACAATTTCTTCCTTACATCTAATCTAAACCTACCCTCTTTCAGCTTAAATGTATGATAATAATAAAGGCAGTGGTTTCCAAAAACAAACATGAGGTAGGTACTTCACACACTTTGCAGGTAACGTGCAGCATTCATTACTGCAGGATTTTCTCACACTGAAAATCAATTAGGCAAATTCATGAAATTAAAATCCACAGAGCACTGCTACATAAGCACTTCTGCAGCTGCAGAGCAAGCCTGGTAAAAGAATTCTTCCACTGAGAAGTGACAACCAGAGAAGAGATAAGGATCCAGTTCATGAGGCACACGTGCTGGTACTAAGCCTAGAAAGCTGGGAATAGTCCCTCTCAGCAGCAGACAGCACTCTAAGCATTAAGTAGAGCACAGGGATCAAAAAGGCTGTATCTCTGGTTTGAAATCCTTGGGGAACCACAGCCTAGATCTTCAACTTCATCCCAGATGAAGCTTCCACTTTGCCAAACACATGATCTGGTGATTTCTCTAACACCTATTGCATTTTTCCACTTCAGCATCACTACATCATCATCTCTTAACCTTCTCTTCCTTGAGTACGTAATATGCATATCCTTAGGAAGAGCCTTTTTGTCCCTTGTTCAGCTTCTGCCAAGGATTCAGACCTTGCCTCTGATCCACTTTATTGGTATAATCTCACAAATAAGTATGAAGTCAATTACCATCTTCAACCATGAGGGACTTCTAGCCTCTCTCTCGGCAACATTTCTTTACAAAACAGCCAACTCCCCAGGCTTCATATTACTGAAACAGAGCCTCTCATCTGCCTCTTCACAGGAGAGCTCTCCAAACAAGTTTTCCAAGCACTGTGGAAAACTCCACCACTCCAACGACCAGATTCAGGTTAGCACCTTTGACTCAAGCTTCCCTCTTGGTTCCCACTGTGGTTTATCACAGCTCTATAAAATTAACTTTTTCAAAAAGCCAGTCACAATTACATTTATTAAATGGACTAAAGGGCAGATCAGCAACTATGTCAGTCATCTGTACCTAAGAAGTCTTTAACTTAATTCTATAATCTGCTCCTTTTCCCCACCCCCTCATGATGAAGTCTATTATAAAACATACACCTGAGTATGAGATGCAACATTTTCCAAGTTTGAGAAATCACAACCTACAGTTTAAGGCATTCTACAAACATTTCAGAATTGATAGTGTGAGTCCTGCAGCATCCACCACTCATGCTGGGGGTGCTAATATTAAACACATCATTTTACCAGCCCTTTACAGCTGCAGGAACCCTGCATGACCTGGTGGTACTCACCGGTTTCCACTGGAACACTCACTCCTACATATCTAGTGCTGTCAACAGTTGGTATGAGTAGTGTGATAGCTGACACTGCTGCTCCCTCCTGTACACACACACTTTCTACCTACTGTGAGTCCTTCCTCCATAGACTGGGACCAGCAAGGAAGTCAGGTTTCAGTAACACCAAGTATGTTGAATTTACACTTGGTAGCCCCAGTTCTTTGGCAGGCTGGTAACATTGCTATATAGCAAGCCAATTAATAAACAACAGCATCACAAAGCACGAGGACACCACAGTACTATCATGTTGTGTTTACACAATAATACAGAATATAGGTTTCGAATTGTAAGTCTGCACATCTTTCCCACTGACAGAATAAATTGGCAACCAAGGCCAAGGACACCCTTCAACACCTATTTTCATACAATAGCAGTAACAGCCACTCCACTCCGCAACTAAATACCCTATTAGCCAGGTTTCAGTTCCTCAAATGTCAATTTTACAGGAAGGAACAGAAATACTGGTGCTGTCAGATTAGGCGAAGCAAAAGATTTTTGTTGGTGTTCCTTTAATTAACTAAACAGGGCACTGCAAAGCCCAGGGATACATTAACAGCCTAGCTGCAAGCAAGACTTAAGCTGCATTCTGAAAGGCACCATTTATCACTTCAACAAGCTGTCTTTCTCATGCTTATCTTCTTTGCCTCCGGCACACATCTCAACAAAACACTCCCTGAACTCCCCTCTTTTGACACCCTTGATGTTGCCAAAGCAAAGGGGATGATGTCCCTGCATACCGCAACACTTAATTCTTGACAACTATTTCCCTCTTTTTTTTGCTAATGGGGAGCAACCCTTAGCGCCATCCCCTGGCAGTACCACCGAAGGGTCTTTACTGATCTTTCAAAGAAATACCTGCCAAACCCAATCTGCAGAAAGTCATACAGGATATAGCTGTCTGCAGAAGGGGTAAGACAAACCTAGAGAAGGGACAGACTTACCTGTTGACATATACTCCTTAGTACATACTTGGCATAAATATCCAAGCTAGCTGTTTCTACAGTTACTACCCGACCACCAGCCTTCCTGGTGCCCAGCTCATCATCCATGAGATCATCAACACCTCCAGGGTGGGAAAAGCCAGAGCCTTTTAGTTCTGCATCTCCTACAAGGAAAACACAAGTGTCACTTAATCATCAATGCTAAATCCAAAGCCTGACCGACAAAACATCCTGAGCTTCTGTAAACTCTCTCTGCAATCAGCGATCTCTCTGCAGCTAAGATATGAAGCATGTTTACATCTCAACCAAAGGGCTTCTGACAAGCCACGGATCCACCAAAACAATCTCCTCTGGCCTTCTGCACAGCCAACACGTGCAATACAGTGCCCTTCACCCATCCCCCTAATAACATTCTTACAGGTCCAGGTGTCGTGGTTTGAGCACGGGTACACACCAAGAACAAAGACAGCCTTCAGCACTGCAAAGACTGCTCCATCCACAATACGATTCTGGGAAGCTGCCAGTAAGTGACGGTCACAGGAAGAGCGGATTCCCACTGTGGGTTTGTCTGCAAAGAGGACAGTGGGGAAGGGCAATACTCAGAGAGAGAGAAAGGTGCAGGCTCCAGAGCTGCCCAAATTACGTGCCAGTCAGTACAGGAGAATTCAGCCTAGAGAATCCTGAGGCTAGTCCTTTTCCCAGCTGTAACACAGGGTCAATTTAATTAAGTTTTGAGGAGCATAGTGCCCATCATGCTGTGACAACTGAACCATGAAATCCAAATGAGGAGCAGTGCCTGTGTCATGAACTCCAAGCTCCAACAGTACCCTAGCCTAGAATACAGGCTGGGTTTAGAGATCTGAGCTATCAGGATACTGATGAGAAGCCAAGAACAGAGCTTTCTGGACTGTTTCCATCATCAGACAAAAAGTGAATGCTGTGAAATAGCAGCTTCTGGCACCAAGTTAAGAGGCTACACAAAGCTCAAGACATAAAAAAAAAAAAAAGTGATCATTACTCTAATGGCTTTGTGATGGCAAGGCCACCTCTACTGGCTGGTTTCCTGCCTCCAAGGGCCTCCTCCCCAACATGCCTGGCTACCATGGAGTGACATAAATAAAAGGATATTGTTCTTTGGCCTCTACAGAAAGCAGTGTACCAGGCTTTGCCCGCTTTATTCAAAGCAAGCAGGTCATGATCTCTGATAGGGTCCAGTACCTCTTTTCTTGAGGTGCAAGAGCCTCGTACTTTCATAATACAGAAAGACTCTACTTTGATTCACTTACTGCCATCCTGCTGGCATGGGTTCAGTTGCGGAGTCTTGAACAGATGGAGTAAAATTCGGCAGGTCAAACGCGCTCCTGGTTCTGAGTCCTGTTCACTGCAGGCTATGTAAAGAAAACAGTCAACTGAGATTTCTTAAGCACTGGGACAGCTGATTCTCAACCCAAAAACTATTCACAGGGCACTGCGCTGGAGAAGCCAGCTGAGAAGCTGCAGCAGTATTTACAAATACAGAGCATGTGCAGTGAATAACGGAAAAGTGAGCTAATCCATTAGTATTATCCCCAATGTTATGTACTGCATTCTGCCTGCTCCATCTTCCCAACTTCACTTTATCAGACTCTGGATGCTGCAATCCCAGAGCAAAACTAAGAAGGCTGGTGGCAGAGTAAAGGCAGAGTGACCCAGGTGCTGTAAGCCCAATTGGTCAGCTGGCTGCTCTAGCCAAAATGCTAAGCTGAACCACATCAGCAGTGGGAGGTGTACTGCTGGAATTCAGAGCCAAGTCCACTGGTCAGACAGTGTGGCTGATAACATCTCTCTGTGTTTATTTCAGCTTGCACATAAACTCCAGAGAGCAAGACATTTAAAAACCCTAGCACAACCAGTTTTTGATAGAAACCAAAAGGCCAGAAACTCTCTAAAGCAAAATGTTCAATTCTTAGGTGCTATACTATAAAAGAAGTATTGGAAGTGTGTTTCACAACTATGGGGTTCACAAAGTATCCATTGAGCACAGGCCTCTCCGCCAGAACTGTGACTAAGAGCACAGGGATGCACTTACCAGCATTGAGGAGTGAGGGGATGGCAGCACAGCGGATCAGGTCCTCCAGCAGCAAGCACTGCCGGGCAATGAGAATGGCAACAAAGGTGGCCAAGGAATCATGGAAAGATAAGTCACTGACCTGGAAGAGAGGAGATCAGCTAGTGATCACAACAGCCCCTGCCTCATTCCCTCTGTCAGCAATTCCTCAGCTTGCCTAGGAGCTGGGGGCTAGAAGGGCCCATAACCCCAAGTCAATGTCCATGATCAGCCCAGGATGCAACAAACACCAAAGGGTAGCCCCAGGATTCAAAGCCCTGTCCTCAGAAGACAAAGCCTCCATCCCTTGTTCATTTCTGCCTTCTCCCATGGGATCCCTCCACTCCTGCTTCAATTCCTTTTCCCCTTTTGAATGTTTGCACTTGCATCAACATTGCAGAGGAGATCATTGAAGCCACAGGTTCCATTATTGGAGGAACAGCACAAAGCTTTGAGCACACCCAGCCACTCGGCGCTTAGAGACTTGCAGTAGCCAGTTAGCTCAGCACACAGGATAGCAATGTCGTTCACCCTGTTAAATAATGAAAAAGGCAGAGTCAACTTTGCTACTCATGCACACCATCAGGTCAGTGACTCTCTAAGGGACCCCGGCCTGAGCTCCTTCTTCCTCATACCCCAAGACAGACAAGGAATGGCTACTGGCTTTCTTACCCTCACCTAAAGATTTTACTATCTCAGTAGAAACATGAAAGTTCTGCCTCTCACCTGTCCGGATCATGGTGTCCCACACACACATGCATAAGTGCATTACAGACAAAACTGTAGCGGTTGGCTGGGTTTTCATTGAGGCTCTTGCCCAGGTTGGTGTATGTAAAGTTATGTGCAGATGGATTTTCAATTGTGTCAATCATGAACTCTGGTTCCCATAGCATGTTGGAGTCAGATGGCTCAACATTGCAGTAGATTGTGTTCTTCACCTTGGAGCAGAAGTCACTAAGCAGGACAGGAAAGAGAGATTAGGAACACAAAAAACTAAGCTTCCACTGAACTCTGATAAGCAAAGCAGTCCTGTGCAAGATAAGCCCTCCCTGGGCAAGAACATGTGGAAGTTGAAGATCACTGTACCAACAAAGACTCTCCCAAAAGAGTGAAGCTGGTTCTTTGTTGTGGAAGCACTTGGAAGCTACCTGTGTGCTCAGTGAACACAGCATGGGAATGGGTATTCCACGTCAGATTGGGGAAACACCTAACTCAGCTCTTGCTATCAGAACAGTTGATGCCCAGAGAAGAGTCTAAGATCAAGGCAGACACGTGGCAATACTGCTCCAGCATCCTTCCCCACCCTGCTGCAACTTAGGGATCACAGATTTTCAGTGTTAAAGATAACGCTCTCCTCAACAGATATTCCTCCTGCAAATGTGTCCACCTACTTTTTGAATCCTGTAGATTTTTGAAGTTCACAAGATGGAATGAGTTCCATGTTAACTATGACAACTACGACCTTTAGTCTTTTGCTTTGAACCTACCGGTTGTTATTTTCTATTCATTCCTTTTTGTGCTTGCAACACATACTGAACATTTAGTGTATTTTTCATACCAACCAGAACTTTACAAACCTCTATCATTTCCCCTCAGTCTTCCTCTTCTGTGGGGAGGGGATTCAGTTCCTCATCAGTAAGTCATTCCAAACCTCTGGTCATCTATTCACTCACCTTCCTTTGGGCCTAATTCCACTACACACTTTTTGGAGCCTCTTGCCCCAAAACACAAGGCACAGCTGTACCATGACTTAAACGGTGGCCTAATGATGCTGTCTGGTCTGTTTACCCAACTGGGATCCTTTACCCAACCGATAGTATATATCCATCACTACACAGAGCTTAGAAGGGAACAAGGACAATCCAATATGGATTATTTTAACAATGCTAAACTTCATCAGCAAGTTTATCACCTCATCGCTATCACTGCGCCCTACTGCAGTCTGCAGCCAACTTCTACTGTTATATGCTGAATAACAGTTATATGAAAAGTTTTGGTATCACTCGTGCAACTTCCGATGCATAGAACAGCATAAGTGCTAGGAGAGTCCTATGGGACTCCTCAGGGAGGGGTCACCTTCAAAATACAAACACTTCCCATTCCTTGTCTCCATCTCTAACCTACTGTTTGCCTGCTAGAGGATATTCCCTTTTATCTGTGGCCATTTACTTTAAAGCCTTGCTGAACAGCTTTTGGGTATTCAGTTAGACTAGTACCAAGTTTATCATTTCTGTATGTGTGATGACTCCTTCAAAGAACTCCATTGCACCTGTGACCACAGCACTCCCTCTTGCTCTCAATTCAGCCCAGCCAGAGGCTTCAAAGGCTCTTGGCAGCCAGGAGTTTAGTCAGCTGACACCAAGGCACAGCCACTCTCACAGCCCCTCAATGGGGGGTGACAATGAGGGTTAGACATTCCTATGGCATGCCTGCACTGGAAACACTAATAGGGAGCAGCCGCTGCGAGAGAAGACAAAGTGAAGCACTATACTGATAAACAGGGCTCTTGGGAAAATTCCCCTTCACAGGATCATGTAAGCAAAAAGCCAGGGAGATCTGTGGACTCCATCTCTGGGCTGCTAAGGGAGGAGCTCCACAGGGAGCTGATGAGGGGACTGTTCCCAAGAGAAGAACTGCAAAGGGCAGGCGGCCACAGAGTACAGCGAGCCCATGGGACAGAACCTGGAGGCAACATCAGCAGAGCAGAACCTGAAGAGCCAACAGGGGCAGAACAAGGATAAGGAGTGCAAAGTAGTACAGAAACAAACCCAGAACCAAGCAGAGCAGATTCAGAAGCAGTCTAAGGACTATTAGGGAGCTGAGCACAAACAGAGAACCACCTTTAGGATGAACTGCTCAGTCAAAGCCTGGTAGGAACACACCTCTCTATTTCTACCCTCCAGGAATGGGGTAAGAACAGAGCTGTGAATGTGCAGAGGACTGTTGAAGGCAATCTACCAGAAACAACTTGACAACCTAAGTGTCAAGATTACACACTGGGTCATTCCTGCCTGTAAAACAGGCATTACTCCCAAGACTTCAGTTCCCCATTGAGAGGATCTCGGGAACAATCTCAAAGAAGATCATAAGCAAAACTTAAGCCAAGGTGCTATACTGGTCAGCACCCACTGCATCCCAGCTGCCTCAGACTCACCTAAAGAGCTCCCCAAATTTACTTTTGAGGTGACTGCAGGAGGTATACAGGTCGTAGAGATAGGCCAGGATACAGCGCTCTGCTGAGGAGCCATCCGAGCGGTTCATGCCATGTTTCACCACCCCACACAGACTGTATAGAAAAAAAAAAAAAATGTTGCAGCAACACGGAAAAAAAATCTGAAGGAATAATCTTATTACACAGATATCTTCCTGAGCTCACAGCAACAGTGCTCACTGGATAACACATCCCATCCCCCAAAATTCTATGAGCTGAACAAGGCACAAAGTTGCTGCCTTTTAGGAAGGACACAGATATATCCCTGCCCCTTACAAGCCCCCAGAAGATACACTGCTTCTTTCCACATGGTGAGGGCAAGATTCCCTTACCCTTCGAAGACCTGAGCCATCTGGTCCTGGTTCAATATAAGGCAGGAGTGGTAGTGCCGCAGCACAGCCACGATGCACAGGCACAAGCTGGTGGTGTAGCTGCCAACGAGGTCGGAGGATTTCAACAGCAGTTCTGCCTCCACCACGCTCAGTTCATTCAGCAACTGCACCCAATGACAGAAAAACCCTTCAACAGCCACAGGGGTAAGGTATAGTCAGAAATGGAGCAGGCACACCACACCCACATCCTACAGGATCTGTCAGGAAAGGGACTAGCAGGCACTTGCTGCCTAGAGATGTACCCCTGGAACAACCGGTACCCCATACCTAGGCACAATGTCTCACTCAGGCAGTACAAGGGGCTGTCAGTGCTTGGGTATCAGAGGGTGATTGGGATATGGCCACAGATAGTAGCAGGCATCTTGTCTGGTAATTCTGCCCTGCATAAATCTCATTCAGCTCCCTTTTTAAAGCTAACAGCCTCAATTCTGTCAGCAACCATAGCAAGGCTTCAAGAGACACCTGGCACAGGCTGCAGAAACAGCAACAGGATTTTAGCAGGATCCAGGAGGCAGCCTGCACTGCCATGTGCCAAGGATCTTTCCAGGGGAGCAAGCTGGGAGAGCTGACGGAGACAGATGATCCCCTTCCCACTCAGAACAAGGCCTTGCTGCAGCCAGGGACAGAGATGCAATGCAAGTCCTTTGGAGACAACCCTGAAGCCTCTGGAAGAATAATCCTCAGAACAGAACATGTAAGACTACCTGCCACAACCAACCTATTCCTAACAGCTGCAGCCCAGGAGCACTGCAACGACCACCTCCATGACACAGGTCAGAGGGTCACCAGTGATCCCAGGAGCAGCCCAATCACTGCAGCACAGATCTCCTGCCTTTTGGGCTGATGAACTGTCCCCCCCACCCCCAGAAAGGTTTGAGCACACTGCACTTACCTGGATGGCAAAGTCAATAAGACCACTGATATTGAGTGAATACTCCATCAAGTCAAATATGAACTGCACGTGCTGTACCAGAGGCAGGTGGTATGACATTCCCAAGGCAAAGCTGGTGATCTGTTCCAAGACATTGCGAGATACCTGCAAATGCAAGATGACATGCAGTACTATCTCCCCTTGCAAAAAGCCCCTCAGCAAGCCCATCTCCCTTACCCTCCAGGAAGCTGCTCTCAGTAATGCAAAAGGACACAGCCAGGGCCCAAGAAGGACAGCAGTCTTGAAAGTTCTATACCTGAGACGTGACTTGGTGCTGATCAAAGTGAGAAAGGTGCTGGAACTTTGCAAAGATATCTTCAGCTGTTGGGAATGCTTCTGGCTTGCTCTTTTTCCTTTTCTGTCCTTCCTCTCCACCTACCAAAGTTGAGAGGATCAGAAAACAGTATTAGCTTACCTTCCTCATCAGTGGAGGACCAGACATCAGCCATCAGCACCTGCCACTCCCTTATCAAGACCATCTCCGGCCACACAGCATAGCCAAAAAGCCCAAGTCCCAGACCTTAAGATGATAAGCACCATCTTGAATTCAAAACAATATACTGCTGAGGAAGGAATCCCTAACCTGAGAATGAAACTAGGGTTAACATATAGTTTATCCCAAGTGAAGGTAGTCCTTGGAGGGAGAAAATACTTTCTCAATTTAGATGTACACTGATTGCCTGATGAAAACAGATGTTCTGGATTGGAGATATTCAGCCTCAAAATTTATCAGAGCACCCCATCTTTTAAAGAATCATCTTTCTACCACATTTCAAATTGCCTTTCAGGAATCAGACTAAAGAGAGAAAAAATTGTAGCCTGATTCTCAGCTGAGAGAAGTCAGAGGCTTTCTATTGATTTTGACACAGCTATCCAGATTTCCCATCCTACACATTTAGCATGTGCCCCAAGCATAACATCATGCTACATTTAATCAAGGTCCTTTCTGAATATGCATAGGCAAAGTCCTCTTTGTGTCTTGTGCAATGATCTAAATGCAAGAACTAACGAAAATAAAATGTGAAAAGCCAAAGTTTTGGCCAGGGTCTCTCTGAACCTGGTATGACTTAATCCACTTCTGAAGAAAAGTTCAGTTAAACAGATACTGTCAGAAGGAAACCAATCATCTTACTTGCTGGTTAGTATGTCTGGGAACAGAGCACCATTCCAGACTCTCAGTGACTGATACAGCTTACCAGGCACTGCAGATTATTTAAAATCCTTTCACTGTGAGACTCCAGACAAGGGAGCCAGCCAGCTGGAAAGATGCTCCCACTTCAGAAAGGAGTGACTCAAGCTCTACTAACCTGTCTCTGCAGTGCTCTTTCTGTTTAAGACTTTTAGAATGTCTTTGGTTATTTTCTTGATTGTATGCCGAGCATCATCCCGTTGTTTTCCAACCCCAAAAAGAACTACTAACCGTTGGTTACACTCATGACTGCATGACTCCTCCTAGGGAACAAAACGAGACAACTGGATTAGCAACTATGAGGCTGAATGCTTTAATCTTGTTTCACATCTAGATCTCTTGAAGCAAAAGGAAAGCTTCATCTCAGAACTTGCTCTGGGAGTAAGCAAGGAGACATCTTAAGTAGACCACCTCCTGCAGCAGTGCAGGAAAGCACAACTGCTCCTTACCCACCCACAGCAGTACCACAGGGAGACAAGCCACAGCAGCCTCATGACCAGAACACAAGGCAGCAGAAGGGGCATGGTTATGAGAGGTCTCATACCTGAGGAATAGGAAAGTGTGTTGCATACTGGATGTGCCGAGGCTGGTCATACAGGGATGCCAGCATTCCTTCCACAGACTTATCCTTCAGCAGAGGCTTTGCTTCCTTTTCAGGATCTGGTTTCTCAGGGGAAGGGCTGGCTTTAGAATCACAATGCATTGGAGGAGAAAACATCTAGGGAAACATAAGAACAAGAAAAGGTAGTTAGGGAACATGTCATGCAACAGTGAAGGCTGTTGAAGGAAGGTACACCTGCTCAGTCCTGAAAAGAAGCAGGAAGAGGGAGAGTTGGAGAAACATCCAGTTCTTAGGGTAATCACCAAGGTAATGTGCTAAGACACTGTTCCCATTTCTGCTTCTGGTACACGTTGTGTATCAAGTTAAAAACAATAGGAAATAAATAACCACAGCTTAGAGTTTTGGGAACAACCACCTCCACAGAACAAGTGAGGATCCTGGGAAAGCCACAGCTCTGCACATCACACCTGCCTAACGTTTACCTTGAAAGGCCAGAAATCGTTGGAGGAATGTAGGTACTCAGGGATTTTTTTAACTACCACAAGTTATTTTTATTACTAAGTGCTTCAAATCATTCTGCAACCATGAACTATACCCACAAATATTATGAAGGAATATAAAACTGAGGTAGTACTGAAGGCCACGCAGTACGATGATAGCAGACCTGGGTCTTCTCCCAGGTGATCAAGAAAACCCCTGTTTACAGTAACTGGTCAGTCTCAATCTCCTGGTGCTACCATGGTCATCCATTTCATATCCACTTCCAAGCTGTCCACTTCCTACCCTGCCCAAACACTGGGCTGGCAGTGGCCAGAGCACAAGAGATCCCACGAATGACTGGGACTCACTCTACTCTGACAGACCCCAACCTGCATAAACAGGTTATATGGACCTTTTTACAGTGTCAACTGCCTTATAACCCAGCCGCTTCCAGCACACTGGCTCTACAGTAGAGAGGGAGTACTCACACAAAAGCAAGGCACTTGCTGCCCCTGGTCCCACTACAACATACTGACCTACTTACTCAGTAGCAGGTAGATAATGCAGGAACATACCGAAAAGTCTGTCTTCTCCATGTCATCAAAGAGAATGCCAGAGTTGTGGTCGATGTCCATGGTCTCAGAAAGACCTGTGTCCTGGGAACAGACAGAGCAGCTTTACATCTCAGTGAACAAGAACAAGACACAGAACAAGAGAGTATTTGTTTACTACAGCACCTGATGTCCACGTTGGACAGTGACAGCAATATGCCAACAGACCCATGGTGCCTGGCAAGCTGGAGCCAAATACACTGCAAACATGTTGGACAGGCCTCACACAGCACCTCATGACATGCTGCTCTGCTCTGAGCAATTCAAGATTTTCCTATCTAACCCTTTACACTCTGCAGGCTGATTCCAGCCACTTAAAACACAGCCTTCTACTTCTGAAACTGAAATGCTAAGGAAATAGTTTAGGGGAAGGAAAAGCATAAGTCACTGGTACATTCCCCAGCAGATAAGGAGGCTGCAAAGCTGGTAAAAACAGGCAAGCACAACAAGGGGACATATACAGGAGGGCCATGGTACTTGTTCCCTCACCTCTAGCTTGATGCCACTGTTTCCCTCCGCCTCCTTCCTGTCATGCTCCTCAGCAGGATCATCAAAAGGTGAGGGCGGGCGAGGTCCATGAGAATCCATGGCAAGATCACCCCGAGAGATGAGCGTGCACATGTAGATGTTGTGAGAGAAGACATCATGTCGGATTAGCTCACAGAACAGCAGCACCAGGTTAAAAAACTCCACCTTCTCATTTTCCTTCCCAGGATCAACTGAAAGGACAGCACATACAGTCAGGGCTATCAAGAGTTCTTTTGCAACACTCTGAGCAACACCAGCCACCTAACCTAGGGCTAGAGAAAGCGTTTCCACAGATCTCAACACAGTGACTGATACACAGTTTTGAGCTTACAGTAGGGTCTTAAAGCAAAAAGCCCAGTTTCAACAGGTGGCAGTTAAATAAGTCAAAAGCTCTCCTGTTGGTCTCACAGACCAGAGACATAGGACTTCAGTCTGGCAGTGCCATTCCTGGGTGTACAAACAGTTGCCTGCATCATTCGCAGTTGTATCCTTTCTGCCTCAATGTCTGCAGTACTTCCACTGAGAAACTATTCAAGAGCTTTGTCATTTACTAGTTAGAAACCTCCCTCCAGTTCTCAGCCCGAATTAATTACTGATTCGGCTATACTCATTTATTCTTGGCCAACATTCTGTTAACAGAAGTGCTTCTGCATTATCTTTCTGTCATCTGGCCCTCCAGTCTGCTTTCCCTACGTCTCCAAAGCATGCTCTGGATCACAAAGAAGCCAGAGAAAGAATTTAGGTACAGACCTACACACAAGAGAATAGCACGCAAGTTCTAAGTTTGCAGGAGAGGGAAAGCTAGAAACTGGGAGACCACAAGTTCTTATTGCATACTTAGCATAGGAGCTTGAGTGTCAAGGAACTGCATAAGGACATCCTGAAAGACAGGAGCGCTGGCTGCTGAGAGAGAGCCTGAGGAGATGGAGCCCTTCTCATCCACAACTTCAGAGTCTCCACATCTCTGTAGAAATAGAAAAAAGTACCAATTGCTGCCACAGAGGAGAAACTCAGTATTCGTAAACCCCAAAAAAGAAGTCTTCAAGAGACTTTTCCTATCTTGCACTTATAGGAAATTTACCACAGAGGATTCTGTAAGCTACTTCAGTCTCCAAGCATGCCAGTACTTCCATACTGCAATCACCTGTCTCCAAATGTATCTAAGAAATGGCATACACACCATCCCACAGGCTCATTTATGACCATATGGGTTAGATGGAGCAAATGCCATAATTAGCAGCACCAGTATTAAGAGGCATTGTGCTGATCAGCTTTTGCCTTTTGGTGTAATAGTGAGATAACTGTAGTTAGGCAACTTCTGCTCTCCTTTACCACTGCGAGCCTTCCAGGAATAAAGACTTACCTCAGCCTCTATCTCTGCTTGACGCTTCTCCAGGAGTTTGGCCACGACCATAGCCCTGTGGCGTCCAGAGCGTTTATAGCTGACAGCCCACTCGCACAGCAAGGCCACCACTGCATCGTCGTCTGGGGAGATCTGGTGAGATAGAAGCACTACAGTGAGAACCTGAGCCAACCAGAAGAGGTGAGCAGCCCTAAGGCCTCAGGTTGGATATAGCAGTGAGCCTATTTCCAGCAGAGCACAGCCCAAAGAATGTTCCGTTCCCCCTCTCTTAATACAGAGGACAGATGTCAAGCTAGAGCCCCCCTGCTTTGACTCCACTTTGAAGCATGAGGTGATCCACAGCTCTTGACAAATCTCCAGTCTGGCTTTGCTTCAGAAAATCATCTCTCTTCCAGCAGCACATCTACAGAGAGCTAATCTCAGCACAGAGAGAAACACAGCCGCTCAACAGCATTATAGGTCGTATACAAACTACCAGTTCTACAGCTCACTTCCAGGAACCAATGCAGTATTGGTTGCGCTATGGCCCTACGCAACATAAATATGTCACCTCCCAGGCTAAGAGGAACTTGAACTGTGAACTCAGAATTTGACAAGGCTAGCATTTACTTCTCTCAGACACATAACATGTCTTTATCATCAATCTTCTATCTAGACTGATCTCTTCCACTGAGACACCCTCCTCAGTTAGCAGTGTGGATTCTCTCAAGCTTACATGTATTTATTAGCGGAGACTTTCTAGAGCACAGATCCCCCATGCTCACTTTAGGACCTCCCTAACTTAAGGCTGCACAAAATCCTTTTCAATGGAGATTGCAGCTCTTGGCCAAAGGCCACTATCCAGTTAGCTCTCTGCAGACAGAGGACAGTAACTGTGGAATATAAACAAGAACACAGCCATGTCCAAGACCAGCAGCAAAGTCCCAAGGCACCTCGTGACTGTCTTTGGTTGGACCCAGCCCAAATATCCTGTTATACAAGGAATCCAAGGAGTTGCTGAAGTCAGATCTTTCAAAGCTGTGACTGTCCAGAACTTCTAAAGTGTGCAAGACACGGCCAATAGTGAAACCTAGAAGAGAACAGAGAAGAGAAATGCATATTTGGCAACTGGTACAACGGATTCTGGAACAAAAGTTTGTGAGCTCACAGCTTATTTTCCTTGCCTAAGCAAAGCTGTACCAGTCAGGCAAGGGTCCACCTAGGTTAGTGTCCTGACTCTCACAGTGACCAATCACAGATGTTAGGGAAAAGCATCAGAACGTGGCACGTATATGAGAGTACAGTTCTCTGATACACATTTCCAGCTTCCAGTAACAGAAATGCCCCCTACACCTGGGGAAATGGACCTATGCAAGATTTTGCTCTGGAAAGAAAAAGGGCCTTTTTTTTTTTTTTTTTTTTTTTAATTTATTGCTGACAAACACCACCAGCAGCAAATAGGGAAAAAAATAAAGAAAATAGTCAGGCAGGAAGTTTCTCATGGTAACACATAGAACAGGGGGGAGAAACTTTAACCTACAGCAAGTTACCTGCTGTGGTTTCCTGGCACTTGTCAAATGACCAGCGAACCTCCACAGCCTGGCCACGTTCCTTTATCTGCTGCTCAATTTCACGCAGCTTTGCCCGAACCTAAAAGCAATGGACTTGTGTAAGCATACAAAAGGATGCCTTAGAAGTCCTGTATACAAAATTATTAGAAAACAAAGAGCATGACAATAATTCTACTAGAGATTAGATTTTGTCTGTCTTCCAAGGATATCATTATCTTGCCTATAGCAGAATGGGAGTAGTTAATTCCTTGGGAGACAGCACCGCCAGCTTTGCTTATTACACAACATGAAAGAAAACTGTGAAAGAGCCAAGATACAGCTATTATCCTGGACCACAAGAGCTCCCTTTTTTGAAGGCTGCTCACCTGCTGTGTAAAGGCTGAATTCCCTCCTGGCATGGGCAAGTTGGATGGGGCTATAGGCAGGTGGTCCAGTGGAGAGCCAGTCTTTATCCTGCTATCAGTCAGTGAGTAATGCCACACAAGGGCACTTGGGCAACACAAAATTATACTCTGCAACAGACAAAAAAGTCAGTATCATTGAGCAAATCAAGGTCAAAACAATTAATTCAGATTACTTTCTACAGAAATAACCACTCCTTTATCCTACTGTCCAGGCATTCATCATCCTGTGTACATATTTACTATTCGGGTGTTTTTTTTGTTCCAAGCTCTGAAAGAATCTTTGGGCTAAAGACCATACTAGAGTAGAAAGGAGTAAACTAGTTCTTTTTCTGCACTGAGCTTCTTGTCCTAGGTGTGCTTAGGAAGCCAAGACCAGAGTTCCACATTATCCAAAAGCAGCAACAAGTTGCTGCAGAGCTCCCTGCTGCTTCTAAACAGAACTTACTTTCTACAACTCACACCATCAATGCACGGTTCAACCCTCATGGTCCGGGATCAGCATTTACAAAAGTGACTTACAGCCCTCATCAAGAGTAAAGTGTGAAAATAAATACAAGTCAACAGACCAAAACTCATTATACTATGTTATTTAATAATTATGAGTATGATTATAGTCATGATTATAATAACAATACTATATATATATATATATATATATGCGTTTTCGTTCTTTTATGATCTTGTACAGACACCCACACAAACACAGACAAAAATTCACTGAACGATTCCTAGGATACACCCCTACAGCTTCTGGTTCATAAGGAGCTGGCCATTAAGACAGACAACCAAGGCTGTTTTAAAACACTCAAACCAAAGAATCCATCATATCTCAAGAACGTATGAGCAGAGGTTAATTATGTACACTGCTAGAAAAGCATCTGTTTCCAGCCTGACTTTACCCAGCTTGAATTTCCAACCACTAGATCTTACGCCGCCTTAGCCTTATATACTACCTGCAGATCATAAGGATCTGTAGATCTTCTATCAGCAGCATGCTTCTGAGACATACCAAAAAAGACCAGACCATCATTAACCAATCTGAACTTTTTAAGCAGGTTGTGTTCAAACCCCAGATCAGTCAAATCTTTGAGGTGTATATGATCACATATTTTCCCCTAATGTAAGCTCCCGAAACAAAGGATTTTTACATTTTAAAAGATGTTTTATCACACAGAAATTAGAAAAAAACCCTCAACTTTTTAACTGAAAGTAACCAAGAAAGACTTAATAGGAATACAAAGGGGCTATTTATAACCGCCGTATTCCTCTCTAGCTGTTGCAGACAGGTCCTTACTTCTAGCCAACTGTACTCCAGGATTTTTCTTTCTATCCTGTTTGAGAGCTGGCTGGTTGCTTCTTGATACTGTCAGGGCTCCTTGATCTCAAGTTTCTCTGTTGAGCTGCATGTTCCAAGCTCTGTGCTCTCTTCCTCTCCACCCCCTGCTCCATTCCTGCACTCTCTGGAATCTCCTCTGCTTTAATGTGCTCGTGCTCCTTGCCTCCCCTGGAAGTGGGAATCTCCACTCATTCTGCAGGGACCCACCTGACCTAGTCATTTCTCCTCTTGAAGAAAAACACAACCATGAACACACACGCTGAACAGAACTCACCTATCCCCCTCTGACACAAAGACAGTATGGACCGAGTTCCACAGTGACACAACAGCATTTGCCCTTCAAACATATACCAGGGTTCTTCAACAACCTTCCCCTTTTACCACAAGGTAAAGTTTAATCAATTTCAAGTATAAAGATCAGGAGTTTACAGTCGCTCCTTTTCATAGCCTGCTGTCACTCTTGAAGGGAGTGGTCTGACTAAACCATAAAGAAGTGGGAGGGGTTGGTTTTTTTGTGTGTTGGTTGTTTTGTTTGTTGGGGTTTTTTGTTCTGTGGAAGTGGGTTTTTCTGATGAGAGGTCGTTTGTTTCTAAGAGCTCACAAAATTACAAAGCACATTTCTTGCATATTTTCCTTTCCCAGATGACAACCTGCTACTGACATACACAAGATGAAATAACCCCCTTCTTTCTCATCCCCTTTTCTGCAAAGCTTTCCCAGATATCTGAGGCAGCTGTGAACAGAGCAAAAGGCTTTATTCCTTCCCATTTTTCTTATGCAAGTCAGTCAAGGGCACTGCTACAGCACTGACGTCTGGTACGAAAGCTCTGTAGTATGTCAGCAAAGACCTACTCTTTGACAATCATGGTTTGATATTTCTGTACTCAGGAAGCTGATGAATCACGCCATAATGATTTTTCTGTGATACAATATAAACTGTCCCTGTTGACTCCACTATCACCAACCACTACCCAAACCTACCTGGAGGATGCAGCTGAGCCCATATACCACTGGCCGGTGCTGAGGGCACAGCAGCAAGTCGCTGAAAGGGCTGGGAGGAGGATTCCCTGCAGCTGGCTGAGGGGTGGGAGTTGAAGGAAGAGCGTTCCCTGTCTGGGCAGACAGGATGTGGGGTGGGTGCCCGCCAGCACCATCCAGCTGCATAGCAAGCCTGCGGGTGCAGAAGTAGGCCAGACGTCTGGACAGGTATGCAGACTGCACAAACTCTCCAGAGTACTGTAGGGAAGAGGAAGAGGTGAAAACATCCTCATTACAAGCAACACAAGACCCTTCCAAAGTCGCATGATGTGTGGCACTGCCTTGTAGAAATAGTCCCTTTTTACAGAGAGCTCCTTAGCATCAGTGATCACCCACTGGCTACTAAGCATATCAGAAAATCCCCTTAAATGCTCTACGGCAAAGGCTTCATGTAACAAAACATACCCACACCCAGCCTTCAAAGGTCTGCCTAGAATCTGTTACAACACAAAGAAAGAAAAGCAGTTTCCAGGTAGTGGTGCACAAGGACTCCAACCATCACAGCTATGACATGGGCAGAGATTACCCAGTCACATGCAGGGAAACAGGGTAAAGGACAAAGAAACAGAAGAGAGTAGGACTAAAATGGTGTCCCTGCATGAGCTAAGGAGGATGCTCAGCAGGACACTCCCTAGTGTTCTCAGTGCAAGATCATCCGTTAGGCAATAGGAGGAGGACTGACAACAGTGGAAGTCAGAGCTCTTCCGAAGCAAGCCAGGTACATATTTCTCACCCGCAGCAGCAGGGGTAGCAGCATTTTCAGAAACTCATCTTCTCCTGACCGTATCTTCTCAAAGCACTCAAGGACCCATGTCAGGAATTCGTGTCGGTCCAGCATGCCATCCTGCACGCAGATAAAAGCAGAGCAAATGGGTAAAAGCTGAAGCAGCATCTGTTGGAAAGGCAGAGCAGCAGCAACTGCTTGCTTTCTAACAGCAGAAATAACTCTAGAAGTTTGCACAGTTCTGTACCACCCCTGCTCTACTACTGAGCTTAAAACTGCATCCAGCCCTAAGGGTCTATTCACAGAAGGATAATACTCTGCAAAAATAAATCACTTTGCAACCATTTCCCCTAGCCCTCCTCTGCTGTGCACCCACCCAGCAGCCCACTCCAGCCCCTCACCTGGAACATGAACATAGCTAGTTTTTCATTGTAGTCCCACTGCTTCAAAGCTTGTTCCACCTCCTGGGGCATTGGCCCAGATGGTGAACCACAGCCTTGCCCTGGGAGCTGTCTGTAGAACTCTGCAATTTTCTGCAGTTGCTCTGACAGGTACTTGGTGATGATCTGTGTCCATTCTGGAGAAGAGAAGACAGGTCAGCAACAAGTGTCATGGTAAACAAAAACAGGAAAGAACCAGGCTGGTGCATAGGGGGAAACCCAAAAACGTTCCTGTCATTTGAAAAGAACAGAAAGACAAATCAAAAAAAAGCGACACAATACTAGCTTTGCTTGTGCCCTGGCGGTGGTAGGAAAGAAGAGGGATACACAGAAATAGGGAATAAGGGGAAAAACTTCTATGTTTGGGGGGCAGAGTTACTTTGTACAAGAAAAGTTGGGAAGAAAGATTCCTCAACTGCCATTGTTGAGAATCAGCAGGTGGAGAGAAGAGGTTTTCCAGTGGGAAGCAGTATTAGGCCAGCCTAGTTTAGCATCCTCAATAATCTGGCAGACAGCAGAAACACTAGAAACACTTGAACTCTGAACTCATTCTTAAACTCTTTCAGATATCAGAGTAAAGCCACAACCAGTGATTTTTTAAAAGAATTGTTTTTACTAAAACCTAACTGCGTAAGAGACAAACTCAATACACAAAGTGACAGCACAATTACACTCCTCTGGGACAATGCAGATGGCAAAACCCAAGGCAAAACATGCAAGAATGTGAAACAAGCACCAGGGTCAGCAGCAGGGCAAACACTCAAAGGAACAGGAAAATAAATGGAATAAATATATCTAGCAAACCAATCAAGCTCCAGAAACAGAGCTAAGAAGCCTGTGTAAATTTTATATCAAAGATAAACAAGAAGGTGAAAAAAAAAAAAAAAAACAAAAAAAACCCCACGGATTTCAGCTGCTAATACTGCTTTTCAAATGAGTGTGGTCAGGTCCTGTAGTCACAGCCATATAAACCAGAAAACAGCCAGGGAAGCTCTCCCCACAGTACTCTGGAGCAGGCCAAGATGTAAGGGATGTTAGATATTGGATCCAGTACGGCTTAATGAAATGGGAAACTCAAACAGGGAGTAACAGACCAGAATTCTCTGGGAAATGTACTTACTCACTTGAGAAGAAGCTAATTAGTCATCGCTAAATTATAACGCTTACAGTCTTTGTAGAATAATAAAAAAACAGGTTATACAGCAGAAGAGCACAGTAGAACTTAATGGGGAGAAAGAAAAGGTAGGATCTCAGGAAGTATTTGTGGCTGATAAGACTTATTTTTCAGCAGTACTCTCACAGGTAGGCCCTGTTGTTTTAGACAGTTATGCACATCCAAGCACTAGGACTTATCAGCAGGAAACAAGTTTATCTGGATTTCCAGGCTACCTCTTACTATTCAAGAGCAGGCTGAGAAAGACACCTCTGGGATGGACAAAACCAGTGCTCCACACAATGTGCTTACCAATGAAGGGATCGATGACATGACGCTTTTTCACCTTGGTTTCCGTGATGGCAGCATAATAGGCACAAGTCATTTTGATGAGCCAGGCTGCTCTCATTACTGGAACAGTGTACTTTGCCAAATAACCAAAGACTTCTTCCTTCTTGCTAAAGATGGGCACCTGTAACAGAATTGAGAGGGAGAATTGCAACCAAAGGCTTAGTTGCTTTGGAATAGTTCCCATCTACACACACTGTAGGCACTGCAAGCTGTGAAAAAGGTAAAAAGGGAAAAGGAACCACGTTGCTCTGTATCTCAAAAAAACCTACTGCAAGAATTCGCTTCTGGTCAGAGAGCAACAGTACCAGAGCTACATTTCAGCATAAACAGAAACAAAACAAATTGAAAGAAGACAGAAAACATAATTACACCATTGTAAATCCAGGCCCTGAATCCTGCAAACAGATTCAAGGATAAGCTCCAGAGAGGATATAAACAACTACAAAAAGTAGGGACTAAGGACTGAGTTAGAAACACTAAATATCTACTATACAGACTGAAGATAGGACTCTTCATTCTGTAAACAAAACAAGTAGTTACAAAAGTCTTGTAATATCATGAGTAGCCAACGGAAGACTGTGAGAAACAGGGAACTGAGCACCATAGTAGTACAGAATCAATTAATTCAAGATTCAAAACTCAAGATACAACATAGGATGTTCCCAGTGAAATGATCAGACTGCAGATGAATAAACCAGGAAGCAATAACGTATCACTGGAAAAAGTACAGCTGTGGGGCTCATTTACACAGGATACTACAGAGAGCACAAGTATGCACGTGTTCACGGAGGAATGAGACAAACTCACAGAGAACAGGCCCATTTGGTAGATGCCTCAAAGACCCTGAACTACTGACAGTTCCACCGCTTACTTGCTATGTTTCTTACATTTTTCCCAACTATCCTCTGATGTCTCAAAGACACAGACTACTTGGCTACTGACAGTCACCGCTTTCATGTCTAAGTCCGTGAAAACTGATGGAGTCCACT
The DNA here is from genome assembly GCF_018691265.1 of Tyto alba. Lineage (NCBI taxonomy): Eukaryota > Metazoa > Chordata > Aves > Strigiformes > Tytonidae > Tyto > Tyto alba. Next base: position 24,228,534 of record NW_024881326.1, on the reverse strand, counting down.
GCAGGAAACTGGAGAAGGCCTTGAAAGGTTCCAGCTTTCACAGTGACCTCGGGAAACCGACTGTCAACATGCAGAGAAGGATACAGGGACTAGGTTTATAGGGAGACAGATTCTGGGAAGATCTGATTACTTTAATTTTCCCCCAAGAGTGGAAAAGAACACCAAGGACCAGACAAACTCCAGCTTCTAAACTCTGTGCTCTGCTACCATTTTGCAACTAGGAGTTATGTTTTTCCACAAGGTAAGTAGATTCCCGAGTGCCTTGCTTATAGGCTCACTCTGATAGAGAGTTAGTTCCCCTTGCTACGGGCCTGATAAAACAGTAGAGTAAGACCTTTCTTTCATACTTCACAGAATCCAATGCTCCCAGGGAAATACCTAGCCCTAGACCCCAAGGCACAGAGGTGCTCTAGCCTGGCTGAGACCAAGCTATAGTACACATACTCTTCTTGGCTTAAAACCAGAAATACGCGTCCCTGCAACAGAAGTCTGGGAAGTCACTCAGCTTGTCACCTCCAGTAACTCTCACTATGACTTTTGAGAACTTGAAAAGCCATCCACAACAGGAACGGTCCTAATCTAAACAGATCAAAGGCAACAGTGGCAGCTCTTCTGAAAAACATCCAAACCTCAAATCAGTTGTATCATACGAGCCAAAAGGCAAAGTTGAACACAACCTCCAAACAACAGACGAGGGACCTGTTCTCTGAGTGGGGATGACTACAGCCAGTGCACTACAAATCCTGGAGGCGTTCTTCAAGCTGAAAGTTTCAAGACATGTAGAAAGAAGAAATTTCTCCAAATAGTAAAAGCACTTCAGAAACAAGCGCAGATTAAATGCTCTACCCTGTCAGGCAGTCTCTCCTGTAAAATACCTTCTTAGCGAGATGAGTGAGGGGCTTAGTTCCAGCCAGATCTGTGAACCAGTTGTTTATGGCACTCTGAGAACGTGCTGTCACCAGCCAGAAGTTATCCTTCTGATTCACCTGGGGTTTCCGTCTTCCTGTGTCGGGCAGTGTATTGCACCGCAGCTTTTCTGCGATAATACTGCTGAAATTTGAACTGATCTGGAAAGAAAAAAAAGGATGAATTACATTTCAGAGGCCAATGATCCATTCTATATGCTTAAAATTTTATTTATCACTCTTACCATAAGTCTCACCAGTATGAAACAAAGAAAACCTGCCAATAACTTCCTCTGTTACACTTGCAAAGAGGAATGCTTCTAGACAATGCATACAATAACCAAGCTGGGATTCAAGCTGCAACAAACACAACTCTATAAACACCTGTCAAACCAGACAGAAGGCTTCTCAGACAGACATCAGCCAAGGAAAACAAATATATTGTGCTTACTGATTGCCTTCCATCCCAGGTCATTATTAGTCCTCTTGTCAGGGAGACCAGGAAGTTAACATCCTGATTTTAGCAATTGGAAAAACGGAGCCAAAGCCTGCTATATAACTCCTATGTTTAAATCGCCAGATGCTTCAAGAAATCTTATTTCTTTTCTACTGTGACCATAATGTAACCAAGCCAGTAAGAAATTTTCTATTTCTGGTATCCTAGTCTACTGCTTTAATTGCAAAATATACGGAATTCTAGATGCTGCTTTACTAAAGACTGCAGACACTGACATGTCCCTAAGACGCACGGAGCAAGACAAGAATCTGCTCTCTCAGAGGTGGGGCACAGGTCTAAAAGAATGCAAAACTTTGATTCTACGGGCACAGAGGGTTAGGTCTTGAATCACCCATGCTAAAGGGAGGAGTCTCCTGGTTCTGGACACAAGGAAAGAATGAGACCCAGGACTGTCCAGCACCCAGCAGCCTGCCCGCGCAGCCACAAGGCCCCGCCAACCCCACACCCTGTCCCAACAGCTCTCACCTTCGCTGGGTTGAAGTTGACATTTTTGGCGCTGCCGTGCTCGTCCCCAGAGACTGCCGGCTGGTTATTGAAGCCTTGCTTGACGTTCAGCGCAGTCAGCTCATCCTGCGGGGGGGAGGGAAGAGCGATCAGCAGGGCCCGGCAAGGCGCCTCCACACCCAGCGCCCGCAGCCCGTCCCCGCCACGACGGCCCGGCCGGCCCGCGGACAGGGCGAGCCGAGGGCCCGGCGGGTCCCCGCCGGCCTCCCCCGGGCCCGAGCCGCCAGGCGAGCCCCGGGACCCAGGAACGGCGGCTCTGGAACCGCTCCCGCCCAGCCGCCCACCGCCGGCCCGGGGGCTCCCGGCGCACCCCCGCGGCCTCCTCACGGCCCCCCCCGCCCCCCGCACCTCCTTCTGCTTGGGGTCTTGCGGGTAGACGTCAGGCGGGCCGAGGCGCGGGCGCTTGAGCGGGCGGTGCTCGTAGCTGAGGACGCCGAAGGCCGCCATGCCGGGCCGGCGGGCAGCGGCGGCCGGGCCACAACAAGCTCCGCCGGGGCCGCCCGCGCCTGCGCCCTGCGCCGGGGCCACCCGAGCGCCGGCGGAGAGGCCCGAGCGCCGCGACGCTACGGCGGACGTCGCCGAGGAGCGGCGGAGCGTCCCGAAGCCGGGCCGAGGAAGAGCGAAGAGTGCCGAGCGCCGCCGGGGCGGGCCCGAGCCTGCGCCGAGCGGAGGCGGAAAGTGCCGAAGATGGACGCCGGCGGGGGGGAATATACCGAGGGGCGCGGGGCCGCCGGCTGCGGAGCGGTGCGGGGCGGGGGGGGGGGGTTGCCGGTTGCCGCCGTGCTGATCCCGCCGCCGCCCCGCAGCCCACCGCGTCGCCCGGGACACGGCCGCCTACGGCCGCCCCCCCGGCAACCGCCCCACCGGCCACACCCTCCCCGCTGCGCCCATGAGCATCCCCCCCAACGCGAGCCTTTGCGACCACCCCCTGTCACTGCCCCCCGACTCCTTACGACGGCCCCCTCCGTGGGCCCCTTTGGGACCGTCTCCCCACAGCTGCCCCCCCGGGACTGCCCCAGTGACTCCCAGTTCTGAGTGACCCAGCACAGGACACCCGCAGTTGGGCCGCAGGTCAAGATCCCCACACTGGCCCTGCTCCTCGGGGGCAGCCCCGTGGGGGTGAGCCCCGTGGTGTGGGGCAGGGTGATGCGTGGGCACGCAGCACATCGAACCGGGGGGGGTCCCGGTGGGGCCCCGAGGGTTGGGTATGGGGGGGCCTGGGCAGGAAGGGTGGCGAGGCCCCAAGCTGTGGGGTCCTGGCATGGTGAGCCATGGTTCCCCTATCGGGGTGACCCGTGGGGTGCCGCGTGGGGTGGGCCCCTCAGCAGCAGGCGGTGCCGGGGGGCAGGAAGCGGTGTGGGTGCGGAAGCCGGCGGTCCTGCGCAGTGGTTTGCGCGCAGAGGCTGTTCGCATGCGCCCCACAGCTTGCCCTGCCATGATGGTGCCTGGTGCCTTCCTTGCGCCCGTCCTCCTCCTCCTCCTCTGTGGGCTCAGCCCCTGCCTTGCTGCTGCCCACAGCCCTCCAGGTAGGGGGGCACATGGGCCCTGTGGGGGGGACGGGAGGCTGCGATGCCCCGTGGGTGGTGGGCTTGGGGGGACGTCGCTCACCAGTGATGGCGGGCAAGAAGGGCAGGACGTGGGGCTGCGTGGGCTGGCCAGCCCTTGGGGTATGCGCCAGAGATCCCACAACCCCCCCACCGATGCGCCAGAGACACCCAGCACCTCTGTGTCCCCTTGCAGTGGGGCTGCTGGGAGAGCCAGGCTGTGCCGGGGAGCTGGAGCACCGCTGGCATCACCAGCCCCGTGGCTACCAGCCCAGCAGGCAGCACTTGCCAGGAGGGACCCTGGCCACGGGTGGCAGGCTGGGGTGGGGGGCAGCAGCAGGATGCGACACGCAGATCCTAAAGGCCCCGTGTATCAGCCGGGCAGGGCGGCAGCAGCTCCTCTTTCTACCTGGCACCCTCACCCCAGCCATCGTTTTCGGAGAAAAAAATCCACTTCTTGGCTGGCTGTCGGTAAAACACCAGCTTTCCAAGGAAATGGAGCCTCTCTGCACCCCTGGACTTCCCGGGCTGCCAGAAAGGTGTCTCATTTGCTCCATTGTGTGACATTACAACCCAGGAGAGCCCGGCGCTGGCTAACTGATGGGTTTGGACCTTGGAAGGGGCCAGGTGTCTCATTGCCTGGTTTTTAGGGGAAAAAAATCCTATTTTCTATGAGCCTCGAGGACAGCTCTTGGCCGTCAGCAGCTGGTTTGGCACTTGCAAGGCCTCTGCGAGGCACCTCGGTCCACCAGAGGAGCTCGCCCCGCAGCGAGCCGTGCCGGCAGCCACCAGAGCAGACTGTGACACGATACCTGGCGCAGGGACCAGCGCGGCCCCGGTGGCCCTGCAGCCCCCCGCCAGCCCGGGATGTGGCCTCCGGCTGCGTGGGCAGGAGCGGGGCTGGCACGGTGCTGCGGAAGGAGGGGGCAGAGGAGCCGGCGTGGGTGCCTGGAGCAGCAGCTTGGCCTCCCAGGGCTCAGCAGTGTTTGCGACAAAGATCAAACTACCGGGGCTCAAGTCCCTGGCCCCATGGCAGATAGGTTGTGGTGGGAAGGGTGGCCCAGCAGAGCCCCCATCACCCAGACACAGGTACACACGGGCACCTGCAAGCACCCAAAAGCAACATGAATTTAGCCAGGGTGGAGACACCAGGCACAAATCCTGGAAAACTCCTAATTTTCTCGTGGGACAAGAAAAATGGGTTGGCAGGGAGGGGTTTCCATCTTATCCCACAGTGCAAGGGGCTGCAAGCAGTGTCCGCAGGGTGACTAAGGGGAGCGGATGGAGGAATCAAGGCGAAACACCACATCCACAGCATGAGGAGCCACCAGCACGGATGTGGGAGGGGCAGCTGCTTGGCTGGCAGTCCTTGGGAGGGAGATGCGGTGCTGCCAGCAGCCTGGGCATCACTGGCACAGCGTGTGTGAATGGGGTGGGGGGGCCCCAGCGTCGCAGGCAGGCTGCACCACAGCTCTGCTGGGAAGAACTGGGTTGGTTTGGCGCACGTGGAGGAAGGCTGACGGAGATCTGCAGGGATCCCTGGCGTGTGCCGTGTCTGTCCGGTGCACTCCATGGCCCCGGCACAGCCGCCCACCACCACGGTGCCCAGTGGTGTCTATCCCTTGCAGGGGTAGAGTGTGTCCTCTTCAATGAGGAGTACATGACCTGCACATGGGGAAGCAGAGAGACGCTCACGGCCAACTACTCCCTCTACTACTGGTAGGTTCCCCTGCCCCGCAGCCAGCCTCGCAGCAGGGTGTCCGGTGGTGGGTCCACACACAGGAGGCTCCTGCCAGCATTGCTGGTCCCAGCTCCTCTTCCCTGAGCCCAGGGTGGGGGAGGCTCTGTCTCCAGGGCAAGAGGGATGGGATATGCTGGGGAGGAGGGTCCCTGGGGTGGGTTGGGGCATGCAGGGTCTTGGGGAGCCCTGGTAACCTGCTGCAGCACAGGTACGAGAACAGGTCCCCTGTGGTGGAGTGCAAGCACTACCTGTGGGACCGGGGCGTCAGCATCGGCTGCCACTTCAACCAGAGCGAGATCATCCAGTTCCAGCCTTTCCACGTCCTCATCAATGCCAGCCTCGGCGGCAGGACCCTGGAGATCCTCAGCGAGCGCATGGAGCTGCAGGACCTGGGTACAGAGCGGTGGGGGGCATCCAGTCTCCTCTGCGGGGCTGCTGTGGGGCAGGAGCGGGGCTGTGGGTCCCCAGGGCTGCCCCATCACACCCTGGCTGGCGGCAGGGCCACTGGGGCGTGGGGACAGCACTCACCAGGCATCACCCGTGCTTCGCAGTGAAACCAGAAGCGCCCGTCAACCTGACCATCCGCAACATGAGCAGCAACCAGCTGCAGCTGACCTGGAGGTCCCCGTACCCCAAAGCCCAGTGCCTGGAGCACGCTGTCAAGTACAAGAGCAACAAGGACACCAGCTGGACGGTGCGAGTCCCCTGGATGTGGCACCCCAGCCATCATGCCCAGGGATAGGCTGTGCACCAGCCTCCGTGGCAGTGCCGGCCCTCACTGCGTGGCCCGTGTCTCTCCGTAGGAGCAGCGGGTGAAAGGAGATGTCTTCTCCTTCCCCAGCGTGGACTACGAGAAGTACTACACCTTCTATGTGCGCAGCAAGATCAACAGCTACTGCGGCAGCACGCAGCTCTGGAGTGAGTGGAGCGTCCCTGTGGTCTGGGGCAGCAACTCCACCAGCAAAGGTAGGTCCTGGGGGCTGCGGTGGGACGGGACGGGCTGGGGCATGGTGGGGCTCAGCAGAGGAGGAATGGCCAAGCAAGTGGAAAACTGGCCCAAGGCAGCAACTATAGGGGCGAGACCTGTCCAGGCACCTGGGGCACAGGCAGTAGCATCAGCCCCTGCGTCCTTTGCACTTCTGAAAGGCAAATATCCACCACCAGTGGGACCTGCTGACTTCTGCCAGGGGTTTCTTAACCCTGGAGGGCTGCTCTGGCATAGCCAGTCCAGGACAGGTTGTGGTGACGGTGCAGTAGGGCTTGAAGATGGGTCCCTTCTCCATCCTCTGCTCCCAACTGAGGCTTGCCCCAAACGATGCTGAGCTCCCATGGCCACCCACGAAGGGTCCCAGACGTGCCCACCCCACTGCTGTGGCAGTGCACCGGCCAGGGGTCGATGTCACCCCAACTCTTTGCAGGCGCAGCGGAAGAACAGCCGCACTGGTTCTGGATCCACAGAGTCTTGATCCCCATTGCCGCCTGCCTGCTCCTGCTGGTCCTTGTTGTCCTGCTGGTGCGCATGGAAAGGTGATCATGAGAGGCTAGTGGGGGACAGCAGCGTAGGGGGGGGTCTTCCCTTCCAACACATCTCTCCCACGCAGGGTGTGGGTCATCCTCATGCCCCGAATCCCCAACCCCAGCAAGAACTTTGATGAGCTCTTCATCACCCACAACGGCAACTTCCAGGTAAGGCTGCTGTGGGCAGCCCTGCCCCAGACTCACCCCCTGCCCCACAGGGTTGGGGCTGGGCTGGTTGGTGGCTCCTCTTACCCTGCTCTGCTCCTCGGAGGAATGGGCTGGAGTCCCCAAAGACGTCGTGGAGAGCTTCAGGCCAAACTATAGCGAGAATATCTGCTACGTGAGCGAGCTGCCCCCCAAGGACAGCTATGAGCCCCTCTGGGAGAGCAACGACCACCCACCGTCTGCGATGCCCGGGGCCCCGGCTGCCCCTTGTGAGCACAGCCCCTACAAGAACAGCTATGTGGGAGTGTGACGCAGTCCTGCACCCCCGCGCCCCGCATGCTCCGCAACCCCGCTGCCTGAAACCTCCCCGCCCTGCAGTCCTCACTCCCCACTCCCACTCTCTCCCAAATGCCCAGGACCCCCAGCCCTGCTCCCTGCCATGGCCACATGGAGCTCCTCGCGATATGGTGACTGTGCTGCACTGCAGGGCGCTAGGTGAGCGTGGTGTGCTGGGTGCGCCGGGCAGTGCGTGGGGTGCAGCGCGCAGCAGCCTGGGCGCACCGTTTGTCGCATGCGTGTGCTGCACTGGGTGCACTGGGTGCTGCTCTGGGTGCATGGCAGCCCGCTGAGCACAGTGCACGGTGTGCCAGCACCTTACCTGTCCTGGAGGCATCCAGCAGGGCGGGCAGGGTGACGTTCATCCCACCACGAGCCCCGCTGCGCACAGGATCCCTTGTGGGGTTGCTGCGGCACGGCAGAGCTGATGGGCTCCCCACACCGCTCCCCCGTGGGCTGCCACACCGGGTGCACTGGGGACGCCGGGGGCTCGCTGAGCCCCACTCCTCGCGCCGAGGTGCCCGCGAGCACACCCGGGGACGTGTCCTGGCGAGGGGACAGATGCAGCCAAGCAGGCAGGAGCCACCAGCCAACCGACGGGGACATGGGGGCTGAGGACCACCAAGGGCCAAGGAGGCCAAATGTGAGAAAATGAAGGAAGATTCACGAGGAGGACTGTAAATATGCTCAAGTGACTTGCAGCTAGGATGTAGAAAAACAGATATATGATACTAACTGTTGTTTAGCCTGGTGTGTTTGACATGTAGAACACCTGTGTTCAGATAACAGGCCCGTGATAGGCTGAGAGGCACCTATTGAAGGTGCTTGAGATTCCTGCCCTGCTGTGGGGAAGACCGAAGCGCAGTGTTAAACTACACCTGCACAACTCCCTGACCAACGGACAAAACCAGCAGGGTCGGCCAAGCTCTATCACGGGCCAAGCTCTGTGGTGCCTGCATCCCCGCTTGCGTGCCTTTGCTCCGGTGCTGCTTCGGGGAACGAAAATAAATTTCCCCTCTGCATCCCACCCGTGGTTTTGTGGTTGTTCCCACCTCCTGCTCACGCCCGGCTCATGCACCAAGCCGTTGTGCCACCTCCGGCCCCTGGGGCTGCTGTGCCCCCCGCGAGCCCGCCTGTCCCCCCCCCCCCCCGTCACCCGTGGCAATAACGGTCGCGGGCCTGCGGCGCTGGCATGTTCATCTACATCAAACACGGGGGTGAGGCCCCCCTCCCCGCCACCCCACGGGTGTCCGCTCCACGGGCACGGCAGGCTCAGCCCTCAGACCCCTCCGCTCTCCCTGCAGATGGGCAGAGCTTCCTGGCGAACACCAGCTGCGCCGTCCTGCCGCTGCTCTCCTACGTGAGGAGGATGGTGGGGGTCCCTGAAGACGGTGAGCCCCGGCTGCGGGGCTGCAGCTCCCTGCTTCACCCCATCTCCAGTGGGACGCTGCAGGGGCTCTCCGTGGGGTGGGCGTGAGTTTGGGAGAGGCGGGGGGGGGAGGTCCCCCTAGCTCGCGGCACCAGCACCCCGCGGTTTTTCCAGATGTTGTTGACCTGTGCGACGAGCTGGGCACCCCCAAGCTGCTCTTCCAAGTGACCAGCCCGAGCAAGATGGTCAGCGAGTTCCTGCAGGAACGCGGCACCCACTACGTGTGCAGGGTGGAGCTGGGAGCACCCGGTAGCCCCCTCGGGAGTCCCAGCAGCGTGTGGGGGGGTGGTGGTGGTGGGGGGCAGCGAGCAGGAGTGACCAGAGGGACCGAGGAGGAGCACGAGCGCTGGTCCTTCACCCCCCTCCTGGAGCACCCCAGCGCGGCGCTGACAGGTGGGCGAGGGGTTGGGGGGGAGCGGCTGGGCAGGTGGGCGCAGGCAAACGGGGGGCTGCTGCGAACCCCCCAGCCCCACCTCTGGCGGCAGGTGCCCTGCAGCTGCAGGACAAGCACCCGCGCCGGAGGCAGGCGGGCGCCCTGAAGATGCCAGAGGCGAGTAGGACGCCTGGCATGGAGACGCTGCTCTCGGCGGCACAGGGCCAAGGAGAGGTAAAGGGCAGGTGGTGGCACCCCCGGGGCGGCCGGTGTGGCCTTGCCCAGCTGCACCGAGGCGGGGGGGGGGGGGGGGGACACAGGACACATTGTCAGCCACAGGCCAGCCCTGCCCCCGGGTGTGGGGGGGGAACCTCTGCAGGGACCTGCCCCCCTCTGTGGCCCCCAGCACCTCGTGGGCACCTGGCTCGCCCCATTCCCACCCCCACTGCCCCCACACCTTTGTCCCCTCCCCGTGCCCTGCTGTCCTGTCCCCACGGCTGCCGTCTCCATGCTGTCACGCTTGTGCTCCACCGCCCCATCCCTGTACCCGCTGTCTCCACACCCTGCCACCCTGCCGCCCTCTCCACCCCAGCTCCCGCGCTCCATCCCCCTGTCCTGCTGTCACTGCGACCACATCCTCAGCCCCCCGTGTCCCCGTAACCCTCCCCGGCACCACCCCTCTCTGTGCAGGGCAAGGCGCTGGGGCAAGGCACCGGCACAGAGCGCACCAAGGGGACCCGGCGCAAGGCGACTTCACCCTCCCGAGCGGGGCCGGGGCCGGGCCAGCGGGACCCGCAGTGATGAGGCCCAATAAAGTGTGGGGGCATCCCCACCACACCCTGCCCGGGGCTGTGAGCGTCACTGGGGCTGGCGGGCGGCAGCTGCGGGAGAGGACGGGGACAGGGATGGGGGGACAGGGGGACAGGGGGACAGGACATGGAGAGGGGGAGAGGACGGGGACATGGACATAGGGACAGGGGGACATGGACAGGGGGACACAGGGACATGGACAGGGGGCCGGGGGGACATGGACAGGGGGACACAGGGACATGGACAGGGGGACACAGGGACATGGACACATGGGGACAGGGGACATGGACACATGGGGACAGGGGGACATGGACAGGGGAACGGGGGGACATGGACACATGGATATGGAGACAGGGGGACATGGGGATGGGGACATGATGACAAGGGGACACAGGGACATGGGGACAGGAACACGGGGACATAGGGACGGGGGGGACATGGGGACAGGCCACCCCCCGGCCCCGCAGCGCCCCCCAGCGGCGGGCAGATTCGGCCCCGCCCCCGGCCCGCGGTGGGCGGAGCCTTCGCACTTGATGGACAGGTAACTTTCCACCCCGGCCCACGTGGTGCGCCGGGCTTCCTCCCTCTCGCGGCCGATTGGCGGGCGCGACGCGGGAGGCCCCGCCCCCTCGCGGCGGTGATTGGCGGGGGCGGAGCGGCAGCCCCGCCCCCCGCGGTGCCCGGCTCAGCGCAGCCGGTGGCCCCGGGACTGGTGCCGGTCACCGGGACTGGTGCCGGTGGCCCCGGGACTGCGCACCGCACGGGCTCACCATGATCGTGTGTCCCCAAAGCGTGGAGCACCCCCGAGGAAGCCGGTGCCAGCGGCTGCCGGGGCAGGTAGGACCCGCCGCCCCGCCGCCACCGGAGCCCGTCCCGGAGCCCCGGGCTCGGCCCGGCTGCCGCACCCGCAAGCCGGGGGCATCCTCGTCGCCTTGCCGGCGGCGCTGCCCCGCTGCGGCGGCCGGTGGCCCGGTGCCGGTGCGGTCCCCGTCGCCTTTGTGCGGGATGCAGGAGGCGCCGTGCCTCCATCCCTGCCAATCAAACTTGTTTTTCTCTCTCCGCCTGCACTGCCCGAGCCGCGCACCGGGGGCGCTGCCGCCGCCCGCACGGCGGGGCCCACGTTACCGGCCACCGGCACCGCCGGGGGGACCCCTCCCGCGGACACTAGCACTTCCCCTGTCCTCTCGAGTACCGGGGGGGGGGGGGGGGGGGGGGCGGGTCGGGGGAGCATCACAGGCGGAGCCACCGGTACCGGCGGAGCCGCGGTCTCTCCTGGAGGAGGGATGGAGCCCCGGGGGGGCGTGGGGGGGGGGGTTCACACCACGGAGTGTTCCCCGGGGCGGCGGCGGCGAGGCGGGATCCCCCGGCCCCCTCTCCCGCGGCTCCCGGTGCTGCCCGGGCTCCCGGTTGCAGGGCGCAGGACCGGCTGGGCTCCTCCATCCTCCTGCCTGCTTTACATGCAAAGTGCTGCCCGGGGATTGGCTGGCTGGGCGGCGCCGGGACATCGTTTCTCTGGCTAGCACTTGCCCGGGCAGGGAGAGGGCGAGATTGGAAGTGTGTATGGAGTCGGGCTGCCTTTTGGGATTCGGGGAGTTTGGACACGTGAAAGACCCCGGGGGAGGGGGGTGATGCTCCCACTGGCCAGGGCTGCGAGTGGGTATAGGGGAGGAGGAGGAGGGTTATGCCCGGGGCAGGTGAGGAAGATGGCACTGGGGGGTAATGTGAGAGGCTGGGGGGATGTGGCTAGTGGTGCCGGCAGGAGAGACCGTGGGCTGAGCCGACGCCGTGGGGAGCTGGCAGGAGCCTGCCAGGGGGTGAGGGCTGAGCTGGGAGGCTGCCCTGCAACCTGCCTTCGGCCTCTCCTTCCAGGCCGTGGCTGCCTGGTGCCCCGGTCCATCGTCGCCTGAACTTGCAGAGCCGGGAGAGCTGGCGGCCCCGGAGGCTGAGCCCTGGGCTGGTCGCACGGCTCCTTGCTGGGGACAGCCTTCACCCGGGAGGGAGCCGCAGGGCCCCCAGCTCCTCCACTTCTGCCCACCAAATGGAGGAGACCAGCAGATACAGCCCCACGGGTGTCCTCAGGGCAGCTCATCTCCCCGAGCAGAGAGGCTCTGCGGGGGATTTCTGCAGGTCACTTCTGGTTTACACCATCTCCTGTGGGACAGAGAAGCCAGTGCTCTTCATCCCTCCCCATTTTAATTTGGGGTTTGGGTTGTTTTTTTTGGACCTCTTTGTCCAAAAGTGAAGAGGAAGCTCCCAATGGCATCATCAAGTAAATCTCTTGACACCTGAGTGATAGTGTGTCCATCAGAAGTGCAGGATGCTAGAAAATAGCCAGAGCAGCTTCCTGCGCTGCCTCTGCGGGTGCAAATGCCCCAACCTTCTGGGTCGCCTCATGGCGGCACGCCGAGCCACTGCAGAAATTAACGCCTGATGTAGGTCACTGATAGGCAAGAGAGCTGCTGGCGAGGCATGCGGGTTCCCGGTTGGGGCTCGGAGAGCTCTGTGTGTGTCCTGACCAGCAGTGACAACCCAGAGGCTGGTTTTCTGCCGTGCCACTGTGGTTGCTGTGCCCCAGTCGCCAGCCTTCGGGTGACTGCGTGAAGAGACGGACGGGAGGAAGATGATGACAGTGTCAGCGGGGCCATTTGCTCCCAGGGGACATTTTGGTTGCAGCCCGGGAGGGGAGGCACACCCACTGCATCGGAGGGTGCTGCCTAGGCTCCCACGCACGAGCACAGACCCCACTGTTGGGTGGGGGGCGCGGCAGCAGGGCTGTTGCTGGGGTGCAGCAGCTGCCCAGGCATGTTTTGCACATCCCCACTCTCTGCTCCCACTGCTCTCTCGGGAGGAACTGGGACAGCGTGGCTCGGGGTTGTGCTCGGCTGGGGCGCTGGTGCAGGGCTGGGCCGGGCACTGCTGGGGCTGTACGGGCCCTGCTCACCGAGTTGTGTTTTCGCTGGTGGGCGTAGCTGGTGCCAGCCGTGCCGCACACCCGCGGGCCGCAGGTCCTGCTCCCACGCTGTGTCCTTGGGCGGCATGTGGGGAGAGACCTCCGAGTTCCTCTGTGTGCTCCTGACTGCACGGCAGCTGCCAGGACGCGGCGGGGCAGGAGCCTGGGAGCAGCTTGGCTGGCTCCACAGCTCTCTCCCTGTCCCAGTGCTGGTGGCACAGGGGCCTGGCAGTAAGGCTGATGGGCTGCTCAGTTCAGGGAGGTATTTCATGTGTCAGGTTTCTTCTGCTCTGGCCTCGCATTTGCCTCAGGCTGCAAGGAAACCTCACTCCTAGTTCGCCCTTTGCTTCTGCTCGCCAGGCAATGCCCTCTCCCAGGCAGAGACCAACCTGTGTTCCATGCAGCCTGCCCTGCTAGCGGTGACCCCGCGGAGCAGTGCTCTGCCCAGCTCCCCAGCCCTCTGCGGTGCCTTCTGACCTGACGGTGTCTGTCGGGGAGCACCCGAGCCGGGAGAGGAGATCCCACCCCCCTCCCAGAGCCCAGGCTCGGCCGGCGCAGGCTGCTGCGGCAGGGGCTGCTCCGGGGAGAGCTGAGCAGAGCGCCTTCCCCACAGGTCGTGAAGATGTCCGGCAGCGAGCCCGAGCGGCCCCAGTTGCTCTTCGTGAAAGTGCTGGCGAGCCGGGGGCGGCTGGAGGCGGTGACCCAGCAGATGGGCTACCACCCGCAGTACCTCGACAGCTTCCTCAAGATGCAGCATTACCTGATGCACATGGACGGCCCGCTGCCCTTTGACTGCCGGCACTACATAGCCATCATGGTGAGCCCTGCCAGGAGCTGCCGGAGGGGCCGGGGGCTGCTCTGCTCAGCTCCCTGTCTTCCCTCCATCAGTCTGTGCCGTGGGCTTCTCTGCCGAGGCCAAAATCATGGTGTGCTGGAGGTTGGGCGAGGGGTGGGTGCGGGGTCCCCGGGCTGGCGCAGCACGGGGATGCTGACCTGCTGCTCTTGCAGGCAGCCGCTCGGCACCAGTGCCAGTACCTGGTGAACCTGCACGTGCTGCAGTTCCTGCGGGCAGGGGGAGATCCCCAGTGGCTGCGCGGCCTCGACTTCATCCCCCCCAAACTCCGCAACCTCAATGAGATCAACAAGATCCTGGCACACCGGCCATGGCTCATCACCAAGGAGCACATTGAGGTATTGGGGGGGGGGAGGGGAGACTCTCAGCCAGGGACGAGGACAGCGGCACCCCCAGAGGGTGCCAGCACCCCGCCCACATCACATCGCCGGTCTGTCCGTGTCCTTCAGAAGCTGCTGAAAATCAACGAGTGGAGCTGGTCACTGGCGGAGCTGGTGCACGCTGTCGTCCTCCTGGCACACTGCCATGCGCTCGCCAGCTTTGTCTTTGGCTGCGGCTGCGAACAGGACGAGGGGCTGGCGGGCCGGGGCTCGCTGAAGCCCTTGTCGCCTGGGAACCAGTGCTTCTGCGAAGCCCCTGCTGGCAACGGCTGCAGCCAGGAGCTGCTGCGCATCAACCGCAAGCGGGTGAGCCCCGGAGGGGTGGGTTCACGGTGGGGCGGGGGGGCACGGCCAGGACCGCTGCCCTCACCCCCGAGCCTGTGTCTGTGCAGTCCCTGGACTCCTGCATGGAGCTGGATTCCCTCCGTGAACGCGTGCAGCAGATCCACGTGGAGACCGAGGGCACGGAGGCGACGAGGCTGCTGCAGCAGGACCAAGAGGAAGGTGAGGGGCAGGGAGCAGAGGTGGGTGTGCAGGATGGGAGTTCGTACGGCATACCAGGGTGTTGCTCTCCCATCTCTCTACTGACATTTTCCATGATGGGCGGTTAAGAGATGCTAGCAGTGGGTGAAGAAGGCCCAAAGAGGTGCAGCATGGCCCGGCTTTCGACGCCTGCTGAGGCTGGGGCCGTGGCAGCTGAGCATCGCACTGACCCATCTGCGGGGCTCTCCCCTCTTGCAGATACCGATGGGGAAGTCACCGGTGCCACCAACCTTGCGTGCTACATGCAAGACCCTGACTTTGGATACCAGGACTTTGCCCGGCGTGAAGAGGATCAGACGCAGGTATTCAGAGTCCAGGTGAGGTTCCTGCTCTCTTGGCAGGCAGCAGCCTGGTCTGCCGCCTCTCCTCTCCTCGCCGCTCCTGCTGGGGGGCGGATGGTTGTGGGGGTGCCCGCGCAGTCCGGATCTGGCACAGCTGCTTTTGCAAAATGCCTGAGCTGGGCAGCTCAGGTCTGAGAAGGGACCTGCCCCACTAGGGTTGGGGAGAGGGAGGTGACCAGGGACTTCGGTTCTTAAGGGCTGCCGATTTTTTGTTTTCACATTGCCTCCATGGAGGCAGGGGTCAAAATCATTCAAAAGCTGCCTGATGACGGATGTTGTGGTTTGTGGCAGAGCCAAGCCCAGAGCAAAGCTATTGAATTCTGCTGTGTCCTGAGGTCACCAGCCCTTCTTCCTGGGAACGTGCCCTGGGCTTCTTTTTGCAGTTGTGAAAGCCCCTTGCTGTGTTCAACAGGATTATTCATGGGAAGACCATGGCTTCTCGCTCGTCAACCGGCTCTACTCTGACATCGGGCATCTCCTGGATGAGAAGTTTCGGATGGTGGATGGTCTACAAAGCAGTGCCATGGCCAAGCGGCAGGGCTGTGAACCCTCTGTCTTCAAGCGAGGCATCTGGAACTACATCCACTGCATGTTTGGCATTAGGTAGGGAACCCAACCTTGCAGTCCAGGGGAGAAAACCGAGCTGACCCAGGTGGGAGGAGGGTACTGCCGTCTAGCAGATGGCCTTGGAAGAGAGACGGAGGTGAATCACCTGCCTGGGTGCTGGGCCAGGCAGGGAAGAGTTACTGAGCTTCTCTGACCAGGGCAGGGTGCTTCAGGGATGGGGCTTCAGTGCCTGGTGGGTGCTGCCGTGCCCCAGGGCTGCACTGTGTCCCAGGCAGACCACGGGTGAGGTGCTCGGCACGCACATGGTGCCTCCCCTGTGCTCCCCACAGGTACGATGACTACGACTACGCCGAAGTGAATCAGCTCCTGGAGCGAATGCTCAAAGTTTACATTAAAACTGTAACCTGCTACCCAGAGAAGACAAACCCAGAGATGTTTGATAGGTTCTGGAAGCAGTTCAAGCACAGTGAGAAGGTGGGACAGCTGGCCCCTGGTTCTGACCAGCTGCGGTGGGGCTGGGAGCAGGCAGGGGCTGCGGGCTGGGGTGCTTCAGGGGGCGTGTGGGAAACTTCCGAGGCACCAAACCAGACCAAGACAGGTCCGGGGGGAAATGGAAGCTGGCTGTTTGTAAGGAGTTGGGCTTAGGGTGGCACGGGGATGCCCAGAAGGAGCACAGGGGCCACTGGCAGCATGGGGACCTCCAAGGCCATTACCCACGCCACGAGTGCCTCCAGCTGAGCCCTTGGTCCAGCTGTGACTCAGCGGAACGGCTGCTCCGGGCTGCAGGGACCGGGCTGGTGCCACGTGTGCTGAGGATGCCCTAACACGTGGCTCTGGGAGGCAGCCACAGCCCACAGGACTGGGAGGAGCGGGAAGGGGCAGCTGGAAAAATTGGCGGCATTTTGTCTCGTGCCAAAAGACTCCCTAGCTCGGTTGGGCACTTGCTTGCACCGCTGCCTGCAGTGCACTGCGGCTGCCTGAACCTCTCTTGCTTCTCCCTTAGGTTCACGTGAACTTGCTCATCCTGGAAGCCAGAATGCAGGCAGAGCTGCTGTACGCGTTGCAGGCCATCACCCAGTACATGATCTCCTAGACGGTGGGGAGCTGCACTGCGGCAGGGCCGGGCAGCATCCTCTCTCCCTGGACTCACGTCGTGTGACCCGTCATGCTGGAACGGATGGCGAGGGATTGCTCAATTTAGTTTACTTGATTGCCTTGTTCCTTTTTTTTTTTTTTTTTTTCCCCTTATGGGGCTCACTGAGTGGCCCCATTACGTGCAATTACCAAACTGTGAGGCAAGTCCATGCTGCTGAGATGTCGGTGTGATGCTGGAGACTTGAACACGTTCGAGGACTGCCAAAGATGCAGGGGGAGAGGGAGGCTGGAGGGGACTGGGGCTGGCGTAGAGGGATGCTCCCCCGTGAGCAGAAGCTCCTCACCCAGGTGCTGCAGGAGCCCCCGCAGGGAGGGCTGGAGGGAAAGCTGGCTTCCTTCCCTGCGCTGCAGTAGCTGCCCTGCTTGCAAGCCACCCTTTGGCACCTGGCCTTGTTGGGGTGATGCATCTCACTTGGGAACAGCGTGGCCAGCTTGTGGGTGCATCGCAATGTCCTGAGTTGTGTGGCCAGGCAGGGAGGAGTGCTGGCTCTGAGCGAGGACCTTTTCCCAGCCCAGGACAGGAAGGATGTACTTGGCTGCCTACGTGTCCTGCCCTTTAGGTCTATGTGCCAAACCCCTCTGGGATGGACAAGTGGTGACCCAGGTGAACTCCAAACTGTGAAGCTCTTGCTGGCAGGATGTCCTGGTGCTCTGCCTTCTCTGACAGCTGGGTGGGAAGGTCTCTGGCAGCGTTGAGATTTCTGCAGGGGACTTTGGGCAGTCCGCAGGGAGCTTGCCCCAAAGCCCCTCCTCTGCCTCCCAACAGCAGAGAGGCAAGGGGAACAAGGGAGGCTTCCTGAGTTAACATGGCTTGTGTATTCTTACCGCCGTGAAAGAGCTGAGGTCCTGTGCCCGGGCACTTGCTGCTTAACAACGTGGTGGAGTAACCCGCAGTCGGCACAGGTGAGCTACAGGAAGCTTCTCAAACCTGGGCTGGGGGCACTCCCTGGGCACTCGCCTTACCCTCTGCCCGGCAGGCTGGAGCACGTACAGCCATTCCCTTCCCTGTGCCAGGGCTGCTCCCTGCCTGTGCCGCAGCCCCTGGCTGGGGAGGTACGAGGGATCTGGCACAGCCGCGGGAAAGCAGCCACGAAAGGGGAATGAGTCCACCTGTGGGAAGTGGGAGCCTGAAGCAAGGGCAGCTGTCGAGTCCGCCCAGCACACGCTGCTTCAGTCGACCTGTTTACTGCGTAAATGTACAGGAAGAAAACCTTGTGTATGGAAGCTACAGAGAAAGCCTATTTTTGCTATAAATATATTATGTTTGACATGGATGTGTGCTTTATTTCTGCCAGATGCTTGGAAGGAGATTGAAACTTAGATGGCTGCTCTGAAGGTAAGACAGCAGTGCCTGGCTGACCACAGCCCTGGATGGTTCCAGCTCCAGGAAACCCAAAGTTCCCAGCTGCCGTGGGGCCCAGCACTGACAGCTCTGGTCTAGGGCTGGCAGCTGGTCACTGAGGCTGGACCCATCCTGTTCAGCTCAGCTATGTCCTCTTCCCATGCTCAGATGGGCAACTCCCACGGTGTTGCATGTTCAACAGGAAAAGAGGGAAGGTTTTCAAGGGGCTGTGGTGCTGCACCGAGGAGGAGGATGCTGGAGGAAGGAGTTGGCTTCTCCCCTGCCAGGTACCTGGCCGTAGCTGGGAGAGGTGCAGGTGCTGCTTCTGCAGCTGAGGAAGAAGCTCACAAGCAGGTGCTCAAGTGAGAAAGGACAGAAACCAGGACCAGCTCTTTCCCCAGCTGTGCTGCAAGTGCCCTCCCTGCAGCACAGGCTACAGGAACCTGTACTGGGCCAAGCTGGTGGCCTGCTGTTAAAACGCCAGGACAACTGGTTCTGGGTAGTACTGGCTGAGTCAGTCCTGGTGCCAGGATTGGTGCTAGGACACCTGTCACCAGGCTTGTCTTGACAGTACTGGGACCGGCACGGCTGCACCACTGTTTAGCCCCAGCAAGGGCTGGGGGCAGCGGGGGGGTCCTGCTCACTGTCAGGCATCGTGCTGTTTAACCACAGCAGCCTGGCTGCCCTGCCAGCTGTTTTGCCAGCCTTTCCCCTGTCCCTGCCCAAGCAGCTCTGCTCCCTGCAGGGCTGGGACGAGCCGCCGCAGCCAGTTCTCGGCAGGGATCGCCGCTCCCAAAGCCAGCAGCGCAGCCGCAGCTCCGCACAGCCCGCGGCTGGCTCCCGGCACGCTGGCAGCACCGGCCTCCTGGCCACACGCCCCTGCCCCATGCCACCGGGGAGAGAGACGGGAGAAGGCAAGAACAGCACGGTGCTGTCCCGGGGTGAAGGGCTCCCTGTCCCCAGGAGGCGTGAAGCAGGTTCCCTTTTGCCTCCCCCCCCCCCCAATCTTTCTCCACTCGTGCACGAGTTGGCCTTGCAGGAGCTGGGACAGCTGCTGCTTGCTCTGGCTTGCAGAACAAGCACCAGTCACAGCAGCAAGACAAAGAGCTCCACGGGCTGTCAACCCCGTCCAGAAACAAGCACGGCTGCTGGCAAGGGCAGGGGAGAGTGCCAGCCTCAGCTTCCCGACAAGAAGAAAACATCCACACATGATCTTCCAGCTAAAAAGCAAGAGCTGAAGCAACCATCTACTCCCATCCCTGCCGAGCCAGCAAAGTTACTGCGTCCCAGGTTGGTCTTGCAGCAGATAACTCAAGCATGGGGGATGGTGTCACTGGAGAAGCCTGTACGGGTCTTGACCAGACTCTTCAGGGCAGTTCTACACCCACACCAGTAACTACAGCTCAGCTTTTGAAACCCATGAGCTGGTCCCTTTACCTTATCACACCTCCCCCCCGTCCCGTGCCCAGCCAGGCTGTGAAGCTGTTGCCCCCCCCGAGGCCCAGGCTTTGGGGCTTTCTGGGGAGGGCAGTGCAGGCGTTGCACTGCTCAAGGTTAGCAGATGACTCTAAGCCATATGGCACACTGCGAGTTCAGCAACTGCAATGCTTGGGACCCTGCCCTGGTGCCCCCTACATCTTTCATATGCTCAGACTAGGATATTCCTCTCGATTGCTCTATGGATGGGAGGAGAGCTGCCAGAGCCTGGGGTACCTCTCCTCTGTAGGAGCCCTCCAGGATGCCCAGCACACACACATGGGAGGCAGGCCACCCTGACCTTACCTTTCTTTCTGTGCTTTCACGTGTAGTCCCATAACTGGTGGCACAGAAGTGTTCACCAAGCAGCAAGCATCCAGGGCAAAGCAGGTCTCTGGCCAGAAACTACGCTGAGCAGAAGGCTGGTGAAGGTTTTGCACTGGCTTTAGGTACTGCTGCTCTGCAGGCAACTATTCCACCTGCCAAAATGCTTATGGTGACAACTTCGGAGAGCTGTGAGGTCTCCAAGACTGCAGGAAAGGCTGGCCTACTGCAAAAAGGGTGCACTGAACCTGTGTAGCAGTTAGGACAGAACACAGCAGGACTCCTGGTGACTACTGCAGATGGTGTCACACACATTGAAAGCAACCCTGAGCCAAGGCATCCAGGTCCCAGCCTGGCACCTATCCTGCACTTTGCTCTCCTTGGCAATGCTCAAGTGTCACAGGCCAATGCTCGAACTGGCATAAAGAGTGTTAACAGCTACTGGGGGGAATGCCCAGACCCCTGTTCTATGTCAAGTTTTGAACACATTCACTCTGATCGGATCAAGATCTGCAAAATCCATCCTTGGTATTTTGTTCCTCCAGCAGCACCTACTGTTACGTGCTTGCAGGAAGCTCTGAGAAGTGCCCAAGGAACAGATGAGGGACAGACAGTTCCCCTAAGGATCTCTTCCTAATCCCCCATGTTTGGAGATTGGCTTAAATCTCGAAGCAAGAGCCTTTAGATCCATTCCAGAGTTACCTGCATTAACTGTTTTAACATTATTACTTTTCAATGGTATTCTTTACCAGATATGATTGGATATTGAGCATCCAAGGCTTTGAATGCAAGTTTTCTGACCATACACATACTGTGCAATTTAATGAATGAGGCCTTCTCCTTAGTAGCTTTAAAAGAACCCGGCTTGCTCATCATGTATCTAACCAGGCTCTTCACTCCTGCCCCTGTTTCCCTCTGATCTCCTTGCCTGCCTCCACTCCAAAGCAACATGACTGAGGCTCTGAACTGATCTTCTGTGAGACCTCTTGTGAGCTATTGGTGCGTGGAGCACCCCTGGGGCAGAGGGGGACAGCATGTTCTCCAGCCTCATCCCAGCTGCACAAAGGCATACCTGCTGGAAGGACATGCTGTTTTGACTCAAGGGCTCCAAGCACGTTCCTTGCAAGCTGCTTCACTGGCTCAGATCATATCTGCATCCCTACCTGCCTTATGTCAAGGAAAGACCCCTGAAGGTACTGAGCCGAAAGCCTGCTCCAGTCCAGAGACCTCTCACCTAACTGCACCCTGAGCAGTCCCGAAGAATGACCAGCTCCTGGCTTCTGCTCTGCCATTCACATCCCCTTTGATCGGCAACCCCAAGCCATTAACTTCTAATATCAAAACTGCTCCCCAGTTGTAATACCCTTCCTTTTTCTGATGGAGCATTTGGAGTATGCAAGCAAAGATAAAAGCTCATGCACATGCTCATCTGTCCTAATTGCTAGCATCTGCCTGTGGGTGGGGTGGCTGAAAGAACAAAGTAGCAGCAAATCCATCTCTTTATTCCTAGAGATAACTGGTGGAGTTGCTGACACTCAAAGATGTTTGAATGCAGCTATATAAAATGAACAGAGTACTCTTACGCACTCAGGTCTAGAAGGGCAAGGAATGAAGGGGCTAGGATGACTCTAGACTAGTCCTGCAGAAGTTAAAACTCCTCAGGGTCAGTTTTAGGGCTTGGCAGCCACACAGGTCCCCATGCACTGCCAGCAAGTTGTAAGAAGGGACTCTATGCACTGCAGAGCACACTGGAGCCTTTGTGGGCTGTCACACACCTCTGGCCAGCTAAGGTGCATTTCACCAAGGGGATGCCCTAACAGGTGAGAACGGCAGAGGGACGAAGCCAAGGGCAAGGAAAAAGTAGCTGGACCTCACCAGGGGAACAGAACAAACTGCATGAGACACAGAGCAGAGGATTACAGGTTTTTATTTGTCAAACATTCCCCCCTAGTCTAGCACATTCTACAGTCTTGCTAGCACAGATGGTAACAAAGGGCCTGTAATGGTTCAGAAGTTACACTGCTACAGAGAGCAAACAAAAGCAGAGATTTATTATGTAAAAAAAATTGTGAGAAACGGGTAGAGTACAGAGGGGACAGGGTGGGAATTATGTCAGCTAGTGATGCCTGCCCTGCGTGCAGCAGACGTCTGTGCTAGCAATGCAGAAATCCTTCTTGGGACCGCACAAGATGAAGACTCCACTGTGCTGGAAGCATCATTTCACAGAACCATCCCCATTGCCTTATGAAAAAATGCTCCTTTCAGGAGAAGTGACTCATCTTCTACATAGCCAAACCTCTCAAGACACCTTGGGAAGCACCACAGGGTAGCACCACACCGAGCATCACAGCACCAGCTGCAAACATCCCCTTCTACCACACACCATAACACTGCCTTAGCCAGAGAACCAGAAATGCAACACCATCAGCTCTTTCACCTTCAGCTTCTGCTGCCTATTGTCCCTGCTTTACACTATTATTTAGATGCAATTTTGATTCCATCAGAGACTGACTTCCATTGACTACAGACACGTCAAAGTGCGGGGAGAGACATAAAGGCTACAGAAAAGAGGGGATTCCCTTCTTGAAGGGCAAGCAACTGTGGTGATGGGTTACCAAATGCTATCAAGCTTTCACATGGACAGATCTTTCACAGGCTTCGGGAGTCACCTCCTGCTTGCTTTTCCCCACATTAATTAGAACATGTTTTTCATTAGACATGCAACTGAGGCACACCCTAAGCTATCCCTGTTCATGCTCATGTCCCAAAGTTGATTGATCTCTTGTAGTTTTTTTGACAATGGGTCCAAACTTGCACATTATTTTGGTGACAGTCCAGGACACCACTCCCAAGGCACTCCTAGCCATGGTACCAGACACAGGTTTCATTCCTGGAACAA
Source organism: Tyto alba (assembly GCF_018691265.1). Classification (NCBI taxonomy): domain Eukaryota; kingdom Metazoa; phylum Chordata; class Aves; order Strigiformes; family Tytonidae; genus Tyto; species Tyto alba. Next base: position 24,205,862 of record NW_024881326.1, on the reverse strand, counting down.
GACTAGCCCTGAAGCATTTGAGTGTGGCTATAAGTAAGCAAATAAGTAAGAAAATTAACAAATGATGATCTACATAAAAGCTTTCTAGGCATTTCCTTTGGAAAAGCTGATTAGTGCTACTTGCTTCTAGTATGAACCTTGTTTATGAATACACCAGGGCTCTGGAACACTCCCACTGCTTTCACTTCTCTAACTTACCAGGATGATTTGACTGCTGTTTTCAAAGCAGCACAGGGTAGTGGATGACATGTTTTTAGACACACCAACAAGGAAAAGGAAGGGCTCTGAGAAGCTTTCAATATATCAAGCTCTCACAGGAAGCTGGGAGTATAGTAAAATATGCTTAAATTATAAAGAAGGCTCAAGCAATTTGCTAAGTCCAGGTGTAAATAAAAGCAACGTTTGCCTCCTATTAGGCCTCATGGGCCTAGTTACCCAAATCCTTCACAGCCCAGAGCTGCACGGTGGCTTCACACTGTGAAAGATGGAATTTGATCTTCTGGAGATAGAGACTTGTCACCCGAGCTCAGTGAGGACAAGGAACAAGTGAGGGCAGTGCAACATAAGCCTTCATGCCAAGAATCCCCTGCCCACTCCCCTCAGGCACTTATCCAGGAGCATCACTCCCCATGTCACTGGCCCTTCCCTCCCCACCCAGCTCACAGCTGCTCTCAAAACCCCAGCCCAATCCTTCACTAGAGCGAAAACTAGCCAATGGGTAAGGGGCCTGTGGTGCTAACGCAGAATGAAGATCCACCAAGACACTATCCTGAATCCAGCAGCAGTCAATAGCAAACACTTTGGGCAAAAATACAGAAAATTCAACAAGTATTGAGCAGCCCCCTGCCAGGTACAGCCCTTCAGCAAGCAGCAGTTTGGGAATTTTAAAGTTTCCTGTGTTCTATGAGGAAATACCTCAGGCTAGAAAAGCTCAAGGTTTATGAAAAGTTATTTGAGAAGGGGCTGGAGAAGTCTCAAATTTTCCACATCCCTGCCCTCTGTGCCCATGATCCAAGCTATCCTGCTACACATACAAAGAAGCAGCTAAGTTGTCTGCCTGAGCCTGCAACATTACATTCACGATTTACTGAGCACTCCCAGAGCACTGTTAAGTCTTCCAAACCCCATCCTCAGCACAAGCATGCTCTCAGGCCCCTTCAACCACTGACAGCTCCTGTTGTGTCGAGGAGACAGAGAGCACCTGCACAGACTGCTGCAAGACAGAGACGTCCCTGTCAGCACACTGGTACAGCAGGACTCCAGCCACAGGTGCTCCTGTCTCCAGGACAGGTGATTCCCCAGGAGTCTGGCCTGGGAGTATAGCGGGGGGGGGAATGCAGGTGCTCTATTCCTTAATAAAAGGACAGGGTCTCTTATAAATTCACACTGCAGAGCACCAACTATGATGAGCCTTGGTGTACTTGGGGTGCAGCTCCTTCAGCTAAAACAGGTTGAGGACATGTACTAGCTGAGAGTATGTCAGATCTCCCGCGGGTGCTACCCGAGTGCTCAGGGCCAGGCTCTCTATAGCCAGAGATCAGGCCAGGTCCCCAGTGTGTCACACCTAGGGGACACCTTGGAACAGCCTGAAGACAACACTTCCTCCCCACAGACCAACCCAGCCAGAAACAGATCACCATGGATTTGCAGGTTAATAATATTGTCCTTCCTATTCCTTTGGGCTCTGTTTTCATGAGAAACGAGCTAGAGATTCACATATAACATGACCACACATACCGGTGTCTTGTCCTTTGATATATGGCTGTGAAGCACAGGCAGCCAGTCGACTTGCTCTGGAGATCACGGAATTCATTTCCCCTCAAGGCCCAAGCTGACAAGGTAGCGTATTACGTGCCAAATAACACAAATCCCGCCAGAGCTATTAGCTGCAGTCCAGAATGGTTGATTCTTAAGTGCGGCACATGCCATCAGGTGTTTGTGGAAAGGATATCTATCCATTTGTGTAATGAACTAACTGCAGGGAGAATGTGCATCCACGGCAAGTCTGCAAGATCTGGGATCCCACCTTAGGATCTGCCTTTTTGTTTGTTACAATGAGGTGTGTCCAGACATGCAGATTGTGGGTAAATTTGAAACATATCACCATGAAGTCTGCCACAAAAGCAGACTTCAAAGCAAACGTTATCAAACTACTCAAAGGCTCTGATGGCAGAGCATGCTAAAGATAAGACTGTTAAAGACTCCTTGTTGCAGGTAACCAGAAAAACCACTCCTGTTCCAATCTTCACTCAAATGAAAATGAAATGAAACCCATGAAGCCAGAGCAGACAAGGTGGTAAAACAGTATGGCTCACTGCACTGCATAATACAAACCTTCTGAACAGAAGCCACCACCACCTTCAGAAAGGACTGGAGAGGCTTTCTGACAGACCAAGCCTACCAGAACACCACGTAAGCACCATGTCTCCCACAGACCCTGCCCCTGCAAACACCAAAAAGGTGACAGGAACATGCCAGCTAATGCTCTGAACTAACCTCTTGTCTCCGAGCTTCTGCCCTGCAAGAATGAAGAGACAGGACCTGATCCCCAGCACAACCCCAAAGGTGTGCCTACTGGCTTCGAGTTCCCCAGCAGTAGCAAAACTTCAGCAAGAAAACAAAAATCTTCGGAAACCAAAAAGCAAGCTACCAAATACAACTGATTGTGCCCTCCATAAGGGCTACCCAGAGTGCCAGCAGAACTAGCACGATCCAGTCCACACCATCTTCTTAGGAGACCAGGGAATCTGTCCTATGTATCAGCTGCGGTCCAGCTACTTACAGGATTAGCTGAGAACGATCGCGCTGTTAATGATTAGCATTCCCTAACATCACGCTCTTTGCTTGGCAGGAGTGCCCAGTCGAGGAAAGAGACTGCGTAGCTGTGGCTGAGTGCCATGCCACGCAGGCACCTTCTGCCTGTTCTGGGGAGAGCAGTCATTCCCCAGTTACACTGTGGTGCCCTTTCCACTTTTCCAATGACATTTTCAGCTTTTTGGCCCAAAATGCCTTAGGGCTGTCCCCTCCCATACTGTAGTGTTATCTGGTATCAAGGGGACAGATGCAGCAAATCTGTTTTTTTTTTAATCCAATAATCTCATTTTCAATTAAAATATATAATATATATTTAAAAATGTTTAGAAAAGCTTCTATGTAATTTGCAACTACTTTTACATATAGATTACAATAATGTACAACTCTTCCCCAAGGTGGTTTGAAACCACGGGGACCTGCCAATTCTTTCCCTTCAGTCATATACATAACCAAACATCCAATGTGTTTGTTCCTAATACAGCTCTGAAAAAGAAGTCTGTCACTGGTACCTTCTCAGAGGGAGAGATGCCTAATATGCCTAATGGGGACACACTTAACATTGGCTTCATATTCACTGTAGAAAGTTCCCAGATTAGTAAAAAAATATTTCATCTATAGAAAATGCCCTTCTGAAAAGCAACCAGGGCTCTGTTAAGGCCACACCCAGGCTTTCCATTTCTCTGCTGCAGCAAGACAGATCGGAAACAAACCTAAAATGATGTTTTTATGTCCCAGAAACAGCTATTAGCACCTGTGCCTATTTCACAGCAGGCCGGTGTATCAGGAAAGTGCTGAGAACAGCACAGGGACTTCTCGAAACATGCTTCTGATTCAATGGGGCTCAGCCGGCACAGTGAAAAACTCAGTGTCCTCCTGTTCCACTCAGGTGGACAAAAGGAAGCCTTCTACATCATGATCACCACCCTTCCCTGCAGAACGGCAATGGCTGCTCCAGAGATGGGCACACTGAAACCAAGCCCTCGAAGGAGCGCACTCTTTCCCCACAGGGCTTCCACCAGCAAGCTCCTTCCAACTCCTCTGCGAGTCTGTGGGATACCAAGTGCATATCTGGTGGCTTAATCAAAACACCCAACTAACTTCACCCCAGAGGGTAAGCCAAGTGAGAGCAGAGCCAGCCCTCCGCCAGTCTGAGGCACTGGGAAACTTTCTGCCATAGCAGAGAGAGGATAGCCATTGAAAGATTCCTCCAGCAAATCCAACTCTTCACATGGGAAAATGCTATTGCCTGGCACAGTCTTCTGGCTGAGGTTTTTACCTGGGCTCCTCTTTGTACATGTACGGCCCAGGGTTTCTCCAAATGGTCCAAGGCAGGGTCAGGTTTGTAGGAAGAGCCATGGCACATAACAGGATTATTATTTTTAAACTCTTCCTGTTGCAGCCAGATGCAGGTTGCCCCTTCTTCCCAGGTGGGCAGCCCCTTCTGCCCAAGGTGTGGCGTGCAGGGAAACCGAATCCAACGTGCTCCATTCTTTTCTCTGCCAGGGGTGGGAAGTGAAGTCAGAACCCAATGTTCGAAACCTGAAGGACACTAGGAAAAAGAGAAATAGAGTGAATGGTTACATCTCAGCTTCAGTGGGAATTCTGAATGCATAGATAAGGAGTTAATTACTATCAATCAGCTCCTGCTGCTCTAAGGATGCCAACTTCCAGCAAGGAACAAACACAGCTCATGAGAGACCTTGATCAATGGGGAGTCAAGTGGAGGATACAACTGCTCAGCTCCAAGCTTCAGAGTACAATTGAGACAGAAAGACAAAACAAAAGCACAGAGGTCAAAAGTAAGCACTCCTGCAAGCTGACAGCACCAAAGCTCTGCAAGATAAGGAGGTTTAACCAAGGACTTGGCTAACACCAGAAGCATTGCAGGAAAACAGCAAGGAAAAGGAAAATTACTCTTCACCTTAAGCAACCACAATTATCAATCGGTAGGGAAAAGACTAAAAAAGAGATTTTTAGAGATCACACGCTAAAACCATTTATGCTTACCCACTTAAAGAAACCCTGTATGTACATGCAAATAATTAAACATTTCTAGGTATCTCATTCCCCTGCAAGTCTCAAGATCCCTTCTCAGGTCTTCTGCCTCACCTCAAAGCAGCTGCCGCAATATGCTCAAACAAACCTTGGAATAGGTCTAAGCAGACTGAAGGCAGTGACATAAAACCTCCACCGTAGGTCTGTGACCCACTTTGGAAGGCAGAATAGCAAGATAAATGTAGGGCATCCCACCAGTCGCATTCAGTAATAGCGAGCATGAAATAAACTTGTGGAAAAGGAAAGAAGCTTATGAGAGGGAATCAGCCCTGAACAGGAATGGACAGTAACTTAAAACAGAAGCCAGAGCAACAGGCTACTCAAGGAAACTGCAAGTTGATGGGGATTTTATTTATTAATGTTCTGGTAGACAAAAAAATAGTATTTGAACCAAAGGGAATTAGACAGAGCACATCAAGAATACCATGAGTCCAAACCAAGCTGGGCAAGGGATAAAGAGTGCTCCAGGCTATGAAGGGAGTCTAACTGAACTACTAAGGATCATTAGCTAATGTCCCACCAGGAGAGCGGATGAACTTTACACTTGTCAGTGAAGCACAAACTGTACTACTGTACAAAAGAGGCAATTCTAGTCCAAGTATTCCTCCCATTGGCTTGTAGAAATACATAACAGAGGTAGATGAGTAAGCCCAAAGTCCCTGAGTTCCTCAGGAACATCCCAGTGGACACCCACACTTCCCACAACCAGAACGGAGGACACTTGCATTAAGTGCTGAAGGCAAGAGTAGTTGCCCATGATGAGCACCTGCATGCCACAGTCTAACTCCAGCTGTGGTTCCCCTTTTTCCATGACCTTGCTCACTAAGGCTTCCATAAGTCACTCTGTACAGCTTGCACATCCAGTGCCTTAACCAGTGAATGGCAGGTTTACAACTGAGTGAGCTGCAGCTACAACAGCAACAGAAATCGTAGAATTCTTATTTTTCCTAGTCAAGGAAAGTATTCAAACCCTAATTTTCTTCCTCTGCAGCTAAGGCTAGGTTTGTGCGTGTTGCATTGCTTCTGGGCAAAGTTTCAATGTTTGATCTCTATCTCCAAGTAAAGAGACACACAGTTCAGACTGACTCCTAGCAAAGCTGTGGACAAGCTCTTTAGCTTGAAAGAAGGGGATAAAGTAATGTCAGCTTTGAGCACCATGGGTAACATCAACTAGCTTGTGTCTTCCCAAGTGCTGCAGACTAAATGCTTATTCCTGAAGACCTCTCTTGCTTACAAAGAGAAATATTTCTCCAGCTCCAGTTTCATTCTGGCTGCTCAAATCAGAGTGTGATTACTGGCAGTTAATTATGTACAGTTTTGCTCGGTGTCACACCTGTAACTGACCCACAAGGCTACAGGTTAAACCCACAGCAACTACTCAGAAGGACAGCTTTAGGTTAGCGATCACTTAAGAGTAGCTTTTGCCAATGTGAATTTAACATGGAAAAAACACATGGATATAAAGACATGAAAGGAAAAAAAATCTGGCACGCTACACCAATGTATAGTTGCAGCTGTGCTTTCCCTGAACAGTGATTTCAAAACAGGGACCTTATTAACTCACTCCAGTAACAGATTCAGAGAAGGGAGAGATGACACAATCGACCTCCTCAGACACTGATGTCTGCAGCTCACTTGGTTTTGGTTAAGAAACCATTCTGCCTTCTTTTTCCCAGGGTCCTTCCTGGCCTCCAGGAACACTCCTATTTCTCTCCACATTCACCCTGTTCCCCCTTCCTAGAAACCTGATCCACCTCTCTGTCTTGGTAGCATTTTACATAATACTTGCTCTCCTTTGGGGAAGAAGCTCCCCTTCATCCCACTGTATGGATTCCAGGATACGGGCAAAACTCAGAAAAGCTTTGCAAAGCTCAGAAAAAACAAACATAATCTAAGGACAGAATAAAAGGTTTGAAACAAAGCACACTGAATAGGGCATCACTCCTCCAAGTGCAGTACTGCTGTTAAAAATTGTTCACCAAGAAGCATGTAGGTGCTACACTTTCTGCTGAGACACGATACTGGTTCAGAACTTGCTCCAGATATCACTCCTTTCTCAGTGAGCATGTGTCCAGCATATTTCCCATAAAGTATCACTTCAACTTCACGCATGGAACAAAGCAAATCCAGGATTTTTAACATCATATAGCTCCTCTGTTTTCATTAAGCAATTCACATGCTAAGTATGGAATAATAATATGGAGCAAGAACATAACCATGCTGTTAAGAGCTGTTGTTCTTCATAAGCACCATAGCCACACTTTCACCAGTACTAGACTCTACATACCCTCAGTTTATCTGATTTACGCTTTTAAATAAAATAACCTATGCCTGGTATTCTGTAGACAGAGGTCTTGTCTATCCAGCCCAGGTAGTGAATGCACCCAGGACTGCAGGACAGCTTGCGTACATTTTGAAAATACTCCTGTGAAAAACATTTAACCCCTGCAAAGTAATGTATTCCCAAAATATGATTGCCTGCCTTAACATGGCATAAAAAAACAAACCAAAACAAAACCAAAAACAACAACACAAAAGCTCAGAACAATATCCAGTGGAAACACTGCTTGAAAGACCTCAGCCTCTGTCACTAACTTGAGAATAGTCCTAACGCAGATGAAGGATGCCAATGTTTTGTCAATCAAATTTGTCTTTGAAATCTAAACTGAGTTTCCATAGTCCACCTGAAGTTAGGATATTCAAGACAGCCACTTGGTAATTCAGCAAGAGCACAATTAACAAATATACAGGACTATAAAAAGCTCCATAAGCTCCATAACAAAACAGAAAAGCTTCATGATCTTCCCTCTCTCTACAGTAATGAGATCTATTACATACAGACAGAAGAATGTTACCAATAAATTAAATCCTAAGCAGTACGGTGGGACTTGGAATAAGAGAGAGTTAAATTGTGTTTAAAAGTCAATATATAGTGGTGTATCAATATGTTCACAGGGTTTAAGTACCACTAGCTTAAAGGACAGCATTTCACTTTGTCTAGACCCAAGGCACTTGCCTAGAATGGCTGTACTGGGGCAGAGCATAAAAATATTTAACTTATTATCTGGTCTCCAGCATGAACAGCAGCAGAAATCATCAGAAAATTTAAGTTGAAAAGGGCCTCCAGAGGTCCCCTAGTCCAAACTACCTCCAGATTATTTGGGTACCTAAGAAAGCGTATTAAGGTCAAGTGAACAATAATTTCACTCAGTCTCCATCATTTTGAAATTCAAGGGCTTCCCACAACTGAAGCAGTATCTGCAATTTGCCCTTATGTCTACCTGCTCAGCTGGCTAGTATTAGGAGTTGAAATTGTGTCACAGTTTAACCCCAGTTGGCAACTAAGCACCACACAGCCACTCACTCCCTGCCCCCCTGCAGTGGGATTGGGGAAAGAATCAGAAGCATAAAAGTGAGAAAACTCATGGGTTGAGATAAAAACAGCTTAACAAGTAAAGCAAAAGCCACACACACAAGCAAAGCAAAACAAGGAATTAATTCACCACTTCCCATCGACAGGCAGGTCCTCACCCATCTTCAGGAAAGCCGGGCTCTGACACACTTAACAGTTACTTGGGAAGAAAAACACCATAACTCCAAATGTCCCCCCCTTCCTTCTTCCCCCAGCTTTATATGCCAAGCATGACATTGTATGGTCTGGGATGTCCCTGGGGTCAGTTGGGGTCAGCTCTCCCTGCTGTGTCCCCTCCCAGCTCCTTGTGCCCCCCCAGACACACTCACTGGTGTGTTGAGAGGCAGAAAAGGCCTTGGCTGTGTGTAAGTGCTGATCAGCAGTAATGAAAAACATCCCTGTGTTAACAACACAGTTTCCAGCACAAATCCAAATTACTGTGAAGAAAATTAACTCTATCCCAGCCAAAACCAGCACAATTTGCAACACTAACAAATACAACATCTGCTTCCTAAACAGGAAATATTCTTGGCAAAGCTTCTGCTTCCCAACCAATATCCAGTCTATGCTCCAGCCTATGAAAGAAAATGTCCATTTTCTGTTAGCCAACTGAGCTCCAAGTGTGAAGTAGGCCTGCAGCTCCATTTCTCTAAATCCTTGACTGCCTTGGTGGTTAAAGAGCTTCAAATCAGGGTGTCACACCCTCAAAGAATAAAACATTTTTAACTCTTATTCTCATATTTACAGACCAAACTGACTCTAGAAATTGTTGTGCAAATATGAAAGACTGCTGAAGAGGCAGCTTTGCTGTGCCTGGGAAAGCACTAACGCATCCTTTCTCCTTCCATCTCCATCCACACTGCACACTCCCATTTCCCATTCCAGTAATAGGTACATAAGCAATCGAGTTGCTAATGCTGATGAACCAGCTTACCAGACTTCACAGACACTGTCCCAGATAAGGGAAGGGCAGAAGGACTGATAACAGAGAGTGATTGTGTCCTGCTACACACAGGGCAAAGCAGGCAGTCATGACAGACACACTTTGCAACAACATGTACTAGAAAATTTTTCAAGAATGTTAACCTGGATAGTAACACAGTGTGTGCTTAGCTCAGTTCAACTGTTCTGTATATATAGGGTCATGTCTTTATTTATGGAATCAGCATATGCTCTCCTGTCGAGTTCAGAGCTACAGGCACTGCACGGCAGAGACCGACATCCTGTAACACACTCATCTTTGGTAAGAAGAGACAACAAGAGTTTCATTCAGGTTGCTGCTCTACTTCATAGAGGAGCTTACTACATGCTAAGTTAAATCTACCTACCTGTACACAGCTTTTCCTCCTTCTAACTGGGAATGCAGCTCCCCCAGAAGCTTTTTACTCAAAGAGCACCTCTGCTTCCAAACAGGTATCTAACTGCTGCAGAGTTGGGCACAGGAACCATCCAGGACAGGGCTGTAACATTTTATGTAACTAAACCTACCTTTTTGTGCTCCTGAAGTTAACTTGGTACCCAGGTATGGTTGGAGGCCTGTGAGGTGCTGGGATAGCTGGGAGTAGACAGAATGGGTTCAAAGTTAAAGTCCAGTCCTTCTCCATCCATGAGTTCACTGTTGATTATATAATCCATATCACATTCAAGGTTTTCCATGTACATGTCAATGTCCAGGTCAATGGGCAGCCTGTCCTGGTTCAATCCCAAGGGAGCAGGGCTGGCAGAAGCAAGCAGCAGTGGACTGCCCAGCTGGACCGACTGGGCAGTTGTTGCAGAAACTGGAGCCTTCAAACTGGTGATACTGGCAGTGTTTTGAGGTGATGTTACTATGGGAAGTGTTGATGGCAAAACACCGGCACCGACCGATTCCGCCTGCTGCTCTGTAGGCTTTCCTCGTGGATTGCCTGAGCTCATCTTACTCTGGGCAGCTTGTCCACCCAGAAGCAGAAGAGTTCGGCTGCTCATCCTGTTACCAGTCTGTGGGAGAACTGGATCCACCTGAGTCATCATAACATCCCTTGGAGGTGGTGAGCTGGGTGTCAGAAGAGCTTCCAAGGTCTGAGGGGCAGAGAAATGGCTGACAGAACTTTGCAGTGAGATATCAACAGGGTTAAACAGGGAATTGCCAAAAGTAGTGGTCTGACCAGCTGCATTCGGGCTCCTCAAGGAAAAGCTGGAATCTCTCTGGATCTGACCACTTGAGGCAGACTGCTGAGTAGATAACACAGATGAGCTGGGAGACATCAAATTTAACCCATCGATGAGCTCAAGCTCCTCAGTTACAGTTGGTGGAACATTGCTGGATGCACTGGAGTACACTAGAGAAGGAAGGAGCTCTTCATCATGGAGATCATCCTGCTCCGTCAGGATAGGAGAAAGCCTGGCACTGATGGTGCTTGCATTCGAACTGGTTCGAGGTCTGAAAGTGTTCCACACATCAGAGTCCTCATTGCTTCTTGAGGATGGGCTTCCAGGCCACTTAGGGAACTGCGAGCCAGGACTGTCAGCAGTGGATTCTGGAGCAGACTGGAGAGGAGGCTTCTTTTTGGATGCTTTACCTCTGACTTTTGCAAGTTTGCTGCTGTTGTCCATAGAGGCAGCTCTTCTTCTTGGTGCTTTTCCACTTTTACCACCCTCAGGATTGAGCATCCACCAAGAGCTCTTCCCTGTGGCTTCATTATGGACTTTAATAAACTTGCTGTGCAGGGACAGGTTATGTCTAATAGAGTTCTGGAAAAAAAAGAAAAAACAAACAAGCCACAAACAAGATATGAGGACCAGACAGTTAAGACACCTCACACCTAGAAATCTCAACAAGCATAAATGCATTCAGACAGTACGCATAAAAGAAAGATATAACAAAGACCTACCCATTAAAAAACCCTATTTCTGCTTGAACATGCTTGACAGCACTAGCAAGCACTGCCATGTCTCACTGCAGCATCAAGGGTGAAATTGCCATGACAACTAGCAGCTTCCATCCAGGAAAATATTAACACAAAAGAACTTTCCAAGATGATTGAGAATCCACAAAAAGTAAGCATACCACAGAGCAAATTCCCAAATAGAGCTTGCAACTGCAACATAAGCCTAGCTGAATTTGTGCTAATGCTGCTCCCACACTTCTGCCAATGCCATTAGCCAGTATAAGCCTGGCTGAAGTTTTTAGTTTTTAAGTGGCTAGCTTTTGAGCACAGCGTGGCAGTGAATCAAGTAGACTGGGTGAAGAGAAATGGCAAAACACTTCTGATTCAGTATGCCCATTACCATCTTCATCCCCAAACCAGACAAACACGCGAGAAACTCTGTGGAACAAGAGTCCTAGTAATCTGCAGCCCGACAGCCTCACTCTGCAAGGAGGCAGTATGCTTTCCTCTGTGTTTCTAATGGGGTAAGATTTTGAGTGGATAGTGCACTCCCACACAGTGCATGTCGGTTTTGGCCTCTCCCATCTTTCTGTTTGGCAAGGCACACATTCCTTGCCCCTCCCAACTCCCTTCTTTTGGTTTAGCTTTGCTGGAAATGGCAAACTAACACATCTGTACAACATCATCAAACTGAATTTTCAGCCTGCAACTGATAAACTCCCTGGCATTTTATAATCAGCAAGTAATAATCTCATTGTTTGAGCAGATCATCCACAAACTCCCCTTGAGGCCTGTGTCACGCATTTGTTTGATATTTGCATTTAATTTGTTCAGACAGGCAAATTATACATCATTAAAAGGTGCTACACTGGTAGCATAACAGCAGTCCAAAAGCAACATCTTTTTCATATAGACTTAAAGCTATATATCAGCCTTCAGCTTTTATGCATGCTCTAATTCTGAACAAAGTAAACCGTGCTTTTATTGTCCTTTTTCCCATCACCTCTGAAGACAGTTCTTTCCTGCCTGCTGCTTCCCCTCTGCCTATCCTTTTCCTCTCAGCCAAGTCCTCACCTTGCTCATTTTGGTCACCTCACCAGGAGTACTATCCTAGAACAAGGCAGATGTAGATAAACAATACAAGCAAAGCAGAAAGTCTTCACAGAGAAGGAAGGAGATGTGAAAATCATTCTGTGTTAGCTTCCATTTTAACCTTTGGCTGTCGAGGACTTGGGGAAAACTGGCTGATTGTTGTGATTGCTATCAAATAAGATACATGCTCTTACTTGGAAGGCAACCCAAGGGTTACTGTGGAGCCAGGGCCTGATGGAACACCAGTCAGTCAATGCTCTTACACAGTTTTATTATTTGAATTGTTCACAGTAATAGCTATACAACACTCCTGCCTGGCATCTTCTCTAAATAAAGTTTTCTTTTCCTTCAAGTCTCAAAAAAAAAAAAAGTAATTCAGATTGGTACCCTGTCTCCTGAAAGGCAGCTGCTTTCATTTCCAAAGAATCACCCTCTTTTCCCAGGTAAACGTGAGTGACTTTGAATGAATACTGCTGCAGCAATAAGAACCACTAGGTTGTCACTAATTCTTCATTTGTTCTCCTGAAAGTAATCTGTGAACTCATGATGACACCCAGTTCTGCCAGGAATGACCCAGCAGCTTGTACATAGTATACATTTGGAGTCTCATGACCATCCATTTTTTAGCTCCATTTACTAAAATGGAACTTTAGGCCAATAGGTTCAGAATTTCAGCATCTTAAAACTAACCTATTCTGTTTTCTTCTCACACATGGCTATAGCCACGTTTTAATTCCTGTGTCAGCAAAAGCATGCTACACTGGTGCAAGCACTTCTGCACTGGCGCAGTAACGCTGAAACCTCAAGAAAATTAGCACCACTTTGGGTATCGTAAGTGACAATTTTAGTAACTAGTTCTCTAGTTTTTTTTTTAGCTGAAAAGCAGCTTGAAATAAGATATCTTGGAATAAGGCTAGGATTCACAGGAACAGATATGCAGCACCTGGTACCTTTTATGAAACAATCTCAAAGTGCTTTTACTTGTTACTGCTAAAATGACATAACAGCTAATAGCTGTAGGAACAGATAATTGCTGTACCACTCCTTCCTTCCTCATCTTCAAACTCTCCTCGCATAACACAAGCATCTGTGAACCCAGGAGCTAGTTCAGAGAGCTAACCCAACTGAAAAGCAGCCCTATCATTCCTTGAAAATTAATTTTCCTGACTCTTATCTCTGCTTGTTTTTTGAGCTACTTCACAGTGCAGGTCAAGCACTGAAAACTAAGGAAGAGAACAGAATGTGTAGTTGGAAGCAGAGGAAAAAACCCGAACACTTCTTATGTGAGGGTTAACTGCTATCAAAACTGCAGTGCCTAAATTATCACTCTTTCAGCTCTCCTGCAGCCTTTGCGAGGTGGCTCACCACCGCAGCTACAGCACCCAGAGCATAACACATCTGCATGACTGAGCTCGCCTGCATACTGGAGATTCAAGTCCAGAGAGTCCCAAAATACAACTGAACTGACGCACCTACCAGCCTGGGTGATGTGAGACAGCACAGGATTCACACTCGCATGCTGCATGCTCCGCAGCGCAAGAATGCATCTGCTAGAGTGATTTAATACACCTAACATATGGGGGGCACCCTCAAATCTCATTGAGAAAGCAAGGGACAAATCAATTACACTAAAATAATCATAGAACTTCAGGGCAAACCAGACAGGAAAACTAACAGAGTTCAGTCACCCAGGCAACCCTGACGTACTTCCTTTCCAATGTTAAGCAACTCAAACCAGAAACATATAGGTGACATTAACTTTTTAGATGCTCAACTTCAGCAGCGCAGGAGGATCCCAGGTCTGAGCACCTGCAATCCACATGAGGTCTTGGATCTGCAATGTCCTTGACCACAAAGAAGCAAGACCTGAAAGAAGAGGCACAAGCAGGAATCCTTCAAATCCTTAGGGATCTCTTCAACAACTAGTTATGGGTGATTATTGCTGTTCATTCAGATATAGAAGCTTTTATGGCTGTATGTGAAGTGTTGCGGTAAAAAAAAATGCCAGTCTGTATCTCTAATCTATCACAGATCAAAGAGGATTCCTTTAAACCACATTCAGACAAAACCATTCTGAAATAAATAACAGATATTATGCAAAAAAAAAAAGTTTGGATGGAGACATTTATTGTACACTGAAAGGTGTGCGTACAAGGTAGGATATATGGACCAGCCACAGAAGTGTGGCTAGCGTCATACACAAACTATTCCCTAAATCTCAGTTACCACAACATTAAATCTTCTTTGATGAAATCTCTTAGCCCTATTTAAAGAGCTGGAACACTCCTTGCCATCATATCAGACCTGCCCCCACACAGGTGTCAGTGCTGCTCTGGACCCTGCCCAGCACCAAACAGTGCTTCAGTCTCAGGATGGGAACTGGCAGCACAGCCAAACAATTATCCCACACAGTCAGCCTTCTGGACAGCTACCACAGGCACCAAGATACTATGGAAAGTGCACAAGTGGGTCACAGAGAAGACAGAACGCCAGTGACAGCCTTTCCAGGTGACTGTATGGCTTTGTAGGTAAGGCTGATGTTATCTACTATAAAACTGAAGTTTTATTCAGAGCAGGTCAGAACATTCAGGATGGTTTGTTCAGACTTCAAGGCTCCTCACACTAAAAACAAGCTTAAACTCACCCTCCTGTGATATACTTTCTTCTAAGCACTGATGTGACACAAGCAGAAGGAGGCCCTGCCCAGAAGAGCTTGTCTATGCAGCAGTGGTGCATGAACTGCACTAGCAGAGTACTTGGGGCCAAGCACAAGCTGTGCTAAGACAGATACAAGAAACAGTAGCTATCCTTGAAAACGCTGTGTTTGCCCACATTTGCCTGGATTTTCAATTGCTGCTCCCTAGTGTCAGGGCCATTCTCCTAGATATTGACAAGTTTCTACTACAAACCACAGAGGCACCAGACTTCTTAATAAAAAGTGTCTCAAGAATGAGTGACAGAAAAAAAAAAAAAAAGATACACAATCACTGCAGCTGCCTTTAATACACACGCACTGCCTTGGAGGCATACAAAGAACATGGTCACATCCCAGCACAGGGCCATGTTCCAAATTCAGGCCTATAATTGTGCTGAATTATCATTTGCAATGGCATTCTTGGGAGGCTTCAAGAGGAGAATGCCTTGCCTGCTGCATTTGTCAGTGCCTGTCTCAGCACTCACTCAGCTGCTTGGCTCCAAAGGCTTCAGGAAAATGTCTTCATAGCAGAGAGTTTGCAACGTTACACTCCAGCAAATAAACAACTGCTCCAGAGCCAGGGAGCTAAAACATTTCCCTAGCAATCCCCTTCCAGAAGGGGCACACGAACACAGATGTCAAGCTCAGCAGACAGGGAGCTGTATTTTAGGAATAACATTTTCCTTTCTGTAGTCTTTCAGTGGGAGCCCAGAAGAAGAAAATCCTAGCTCTCTAAAAAGCAGACTGAGGTGATTTACAAGTTTACCATGACAGGCAGGCATATACAGCAAAAGCTGTTCAGGATTAGATAGAGCAGAAGAAACTTGTTGGAACAAGTAATACCAGCAGCCCAGGAGCAGCCTTCTCCAAGGACTGCCTGGAAAATAAAGCCATGCTGCAAAGAACAGTCTTTCAGCAAAGCAGCTTTCCAGAACAAACTGGCAGGGAACATGAAAGAGTAGCAGCAAAACCTTCAGGTAATTTGACTGGCATTGCACGGGACAAATGGACTCTCACCAGAAGACAAGCTCTCCCCCACTTTTGAAGGGGACAACTACACTGTACAAGACTTCAAATAAAAAAAAATACATCTTGCACTTCCATACTTACTCAGGGCATTACACCTCGTTTGGGATAAGGGGCTTTTAATGTCACTTCCAATGAGGGCCAAGTACATGTTGCTATATTGCAATGGTGAGCCCTCACTGTGTTTGACCACTCCTCAGTAAGTTTTATCTCACCTGAAAAACAGGTCACCTGGTGACCCCCCACACATACCACTGTCCTGCTCCTATGCACTGACACGAGCCCCATTTTCCACACCCAGGACTTTATCATCCTCCCATCCACAACACCCTGCCAGGCCCAGCTGCCTGCCTCCCTCCTCAGCAGGCCCTCATCTAAGCCAGACCATTTGCTGTGGCCAGACCATTTAAGGACTAATGAAATTAAAAGGTAAAAGATTCTGTTAAGACTGATGGACAAGAGCCACCCACGCTCCTCGGGTTTCCTTTCCAGACTCTTCACTACAGCCTCTGAACAACAGTTGTTCAGCTTTGCTTGTTATTCCCCATCCCCACTTTAAGGAAACTCGGCTAGGTTGTTAGCAGCTGGGACAGAGAACATCTCCCTGCTGCCAGGACTAAGCACATTGCTAATACCACATGAATGCATCTGGGGGCATACAAGGTAATGGCAAGAATCCAGCAGTTTCCACCCCGCCTCAGCTACTCTGGATTCCAACAGCCAGACCCTCCCTCCCCTTGCACGGCAACAACTTGCAAGAAACCAAAATAATCCCAATTTAACAGACCGAGGTTGATGGCCCTGTGCACCAGAGACCGACCCAGACTCTAGACTGAGCCTCCTCGATGCACAAAACTGCACCAGGCTGAAGGTTGGGCAGAATTATACTTTGCTCAGAGCTAAAATGCCAAGTTTAAGTTTTATGCTTCCCTTCGCTTTATGGCATCAATTTAGTTATACCTCAGTGAGCAAAGACAGGGAAATATTTTGAATATGTTCTCAAACCATCAGCTTGACATTATCATTACCAAAAGTCAAAAGCAAACCTGTGTACAGCATTCTCACCAGATGTTCCTTTCCAGATAAAGGGTTTCTTTGTGAAACTAAAGAAAGCTCTCCTGATAGTGATTTGGGCCCTTACCCGTCCATGTTAAGAAACTACAACGCTGACAAGTCTCAGCCAAAAAATCTTCAGCGATACAAGGACGCTCCAGCACAGTCTAGATAGATATAAGCAAACAGCCAATGTGACTATTTTAGGAACCGACCATTTTTTTTTTTTGTAGATCTGACTACAGAAAAAAAAAAAACAAACAACAAAAGCTGGCTGAACAGTAGTCAACACAAACTATCTACTTTCCATCTTTACCAAAAGAAGTGCTCACAATCTTGTATCCACTGAACTGGAAATTATTTGTAAGGTGTAAGGATAACCTAGCAGAACCTACCAGCTGCAGCACATCAGAAACAGTCCAGAAGATGGACAGGCTTTTTTTTGTCTGCCAGCCTGTTACTCTTTCACAGAGGAGCTTCAGAGGGCCACAGGGCTAGCAGCTGCTCTAACCTAAGGTAGCTCTGCACATGCTCTGCCAGGAGGTCAGACATCCTCAGATCTGAGAGAGCCTGGGGACCTTCAGAGCCAGAACTATGATGCTGGAAGCCACTGAAGTCACTATCATCATAAAATGAACTGCAGAGCACACGCAAGGAAGCACCTGGGAGCCCTCAGCCACATCTCCTGCCCATCTGGTCAACAGTTAATATCAACTACATGCATATGAATATAACACAAGCACGGAATGGAAGGGTTTAAAGTAAAATGCTGCCCACTGTAACACAGATTAAGAGCTAGCTGAGTTTCCAAATGGATGACACTTTCTGTTTCAGACAAGCAGAATGCCTGGTAACTTTTAATTTGTAATACAGCTACTTGAGTTGTTGCATATATACATTGTACACATTTGAACCATTGAACCAAAGGTGTGACTTCAACCTATAACTAATGTAATACTGCAGAATCATTTGTGCTGTCCTTTACGTTGCATATATAGGAAATGTCTGATTTTTGCTTCAGTGAAGTGTCTGTCGAGGGTAAAAAGAATGGCTTTCGAGTTCATTCTGTTCCTGCAGTGGGAAAGATAACAGCTTTGGGAGAATACACAGAATATTTCATTGGGAAAGACTAGTCTTTAACCTTGCTCCTCACCATGTCAAACTTGCTCATAGTCATCAGTGTGAGAAATGCAATAACCAGTGCAAACTGCTTCAGCAGGGTTTATGCACTTCTTTATTCAAAACCCTTAACACCTTCCTCCCCCAAGAAATCTCAAAGCCAGAAGAAACTATCCTGTTATCCACAGAGCAGCTTGCAGAGCACCAAGAAGAGGATTACAAAGAAGCTGTGCAACACACCCCTACAAGGACACGGCTGCCTTTCAGGCTGGTTAATTCTTAACTTCAGCTGAATGACTGGAGGGAAAGGACAGACTGCACGCTCAGCAAATCTGTCCTTTACAAACCACCTGAAGCAGTTCAGGAACAGCAAACACCACCTTCCTTGAAAACACAGATTCTTCCGGAATTCACAGAGGTTACACCCTGGCAGTCTGTAACAGCTGTTTTTCCCCCAACTGGGTAGTGGAGTAGGACAGCTGTAAAGTAATTACAAAGCAACAATGAGTTTATGGGGTTTATATTAACTAAAGCAGATTTTTAAAGACTTTTTTTTTAATTTCCTATTTAAAAAAATCTCTATTAGAACTACACTGCATACAAATAGGACATATTATCAGCGTGGCTCTGCCCAAACAACACAAATAACAGAACTGTAAGAGTTGTAGTACTACCTTTACAGGCATCAAAATACTACACGAGCCTTTCGCAGCAGTTCCACATCAATTTTCTTTATCCAAACTCATTCCATTCAAAATTGAGAAATACAGCTAAGACAACTCAAGAAGTTGGGTTTTTTGTTGTTGTTGGGTTTGTTGGGGTTTTGTTTAGGGTTTGTTTTTTTTTTTTTTACTTAAATTAAAAAAAGATGCAAGCAGAGCTTCACAGCTCTAAAAATAACAAGGAACAGTAAAAACAAAAAACCAGGCAGATCCATTCCTCAACTGAAGAGACATCTTTTGTTTATTCAATCATTGTCTTAAATATAAAACATACACCTATTAAATTTACTCTAAGTCCACAAAATCAAATTGAATCGATTTGATTGATTTGGCATCTTTAAAACTGTAAATGTCTAGCCTGCTTTCATCTAATGTACCTTGATGCAAATAGACTAAAGTAAGTAAAACAAACGAAACCTCTTGCAAATCTATGTAACTGTATGTTAACATAAAGGGAGACTAGAAGTCGGAGTTCTGTGGTCCCACGTGATGGTGCATGCATCCTGCCAAGCCCTGCCAACAGGATTTGGGAGTGAGCAGGGAAGGAAATGGAGCAGAGGGAATATACTATAGCCTCCTTTGCCTCTCCTGGACACGTAGTATTAACCGAATGTCCCCTACATACCAACCCAAACTTTGACAATATTTGTTAAAAATGAAAACAGGTTTTTATGAGAATTTACCCTAGCATTTAAACTGTTTGAACCATACTTCTATCACAGTTTTCTGTTTGCTGGATGAAGTCAGGGGTTTCAAACTGCCCTAATCATAAGGCAGACTGATTCCCACCACAGCTGCTGTCATTCTGCCTTCCCACATCTTTCCTGGCAAGAAGTTTTTGCTCTCTTCCCCTACTAAAGTCAGCCTGAATTAGTCCACTCCCAGGCTAAAAAACTACAAATTAATTTCATGCTGAAAAGTCCTCACAAAACAGCTATAGCAACAGCATCTGAGCAAGGACCTTAACACTTCTATGTGCAGATTCTCATCTCTGCTTTTCTGCAACTTAAGTCTAACTGTATGTTTCCCAAAAGTGATATAGGATTAAAACACAGAGTAAAACCAAGGACTGATGATCCCGTTACACATGAATGAATATATCAAAAGAACAGTTACACTGAATCGAGCCAGAAGTCTACCTAGTCCAGCATCCAGTTTGGCAGGATGCTTTGCTGTATTCCACCTTCCCCATGGGGATGCATTTCAGAAGCCACACTGAACTTTAGTCTCAGGCACTACTGCCAAATAGATACAGACAAATCCTGAAAAGAAAATGCACCAGTTCCATAAACTGTCTGACAAAATAACATGACTCCACAGAGAAGCAGCAGCACAGCATGCCTAGCCTGAGGAAGCAAGAACTATCTTCCAGGGGGACCACTAAATCTTCTGAAGAAAATGTACCCAAGCACCTGTTCCAAATCTGAATTTAATAAGGAGGATTCAACCTGTATAAAGAAGGAAAAAAAAAAAAAAAAGTCAATTTTAGTCAACCTACGTTCATCCTCCAGGAACTGTCAGCGAGCCAGATAAATGGGAAAGGTGAAAAGTTTTGTAACCACCTGTGGCAGCCTAAGCTGTGACAGCTGTGTCCCTCTCACCATGTTCGTACCCTCTCTGGAGCAAACATTCAAACTCATGTAACCACATGGTGTGCCACTTCAGAGAGCTGAGCCAGCTAAAAGCTAACCTACCAGAAAGAACTAACTTTTCTTTTTTTTTTTTTTTCCAAAATTAACCCTCTGTGCTGACTTACTGCTTGGTCACACAGGCAGAGGAACACGTGGCTGGAGTCACGGAAGCCCCAAACCACACTGGCTCAAGCTGTCGCAGAACTGCAGCATGGACGAACTGCTACCAACACCGCAAATGGAGAGGTACACTGCAAACAAGAGCGTGGTGTTAAAAGTAATTCCAGTCTGCAGTGAGAGCAATAGATCACACTCTTTACGCTCCGGTCACCGTGGCATCCACTACAACATATCAAGAGACTATTTTGCAAACCAGCTCTCGGATCTCCCCTTCTCTTTGCTGGAGTTCATTTGCCTAAAGAGAATGGGAACACCAGGCTCCCACCTGCAGAGAACTGAAATGGAGTTTAGCTTTTAACAGAACTTTGCATACGCCTAGTTTCAGAGTGAGAAAAGACAACGTAGAGACTTTGGAGCAGTATATTGCCTTCCCTTCTCTGAACTCCAGCAGAGGTCCCCAGTCCCTGCACAGCTGCAGCACTGGCACTGCTCCGGGACACAGCACCCTTTTTAAAGGAAGCCTCTTGAAAGCCAAGAATGCCTGCTATGAAACACTTGCTTATATTGTGCTCTAGCACGGTCAGGTGACAAAGGTCTGCAGCCTCACTTTTAGAACCCCTTCAACTGATGCTTCACCTCACACAGAAGCTTAGAACCTTCTGACTGACTCTCAACTCCTTTTCTGGAAAGCTTTTCAAACGCAAACGGTTCAAGCCTCACAAGACCTCGCCATAACCACCAACCCAGTGATGCCCGCTTCTCTCTGCTCCAGCTGCACAGAGCCCAAGCTCGGGCCGGGCCTGAGAAGCCCCTGCCCTGCACACACAGACAGGCAAGCCTGCGCCAGCCAAGCTGAACCCCAGGCCGCAGCGCGGGGATTAGGCACTGGCACCAACGGCGAGCGTGCAGAGCCCGGCTGTGGACGAGGAGCAACAGGTGAGCGGGGGGGGGGCTGCGCAGCTGGGGGGGGGCGGCAGGCCGGGGCAAGCGGCGGGGGGAGCGGGGAAACCCCTCCCCGCTCGGCCACACAGCCCGCCTCGGCCCCGGCTCACCGCGGGCGCCCCGCCGAAGGCAAGGCCCGGCCCTCCCGCCCCGTCCCGTCCCGTCCCGCACCTTCCAGCCGGCGGAGCTGTTGCTGTCGCCCTTGTCCTTGAAGTAGGGGACGGAGCGGACCATCCACTCGTAGATCTGCGCCAGGGTGAGCCGCTTCTCCGGGGCGCTCTCGATGGCCTGGCTGATGAGCTCGGCGTAGGACTGGTTGCCCCAGGCGTTGCGCCGGGAGCCGCCCTTCCGCGCCGCCGCGCCGCCCGCCCGCGCCCCCTCGGCCCTCCCGGGCCCCGCCGCCGCGCCGCCCGCGCCCTCCTCCGCCGCCCCCGCCGCGCCGCCAGCCTCCGCCGGCAGCTCAGGCCGCGGCAGCGGCCAGGTGCAGGAGCGCGGCCGGCTCTGTGGCTCGAAGTCGGGGTCGATATCCGGCGCCGCCGCGGCGCCGCCCACCTCCGCCATGGGCGACCACCTCAGCACCGACAGCGACGCTGAGCCGCCGCCCCGCCGCCGCCGCGCATCGGCCCAGCCCGGCCCCGCCGCTCCTTTGTGAGACCCGGGCCCCGCCGCCGCGCCGCTCTGTTTACCAGGGAGCAGCGCCGCGCCGCTGCGCCTGCGCGCGCGGGGCACGCCGGGAGCGGTAGTCGCGGCGGGGCGGCGACGGGTGGCCAGAGGCGGCCGGCGGACTCCAATACCCAGCATCCCCCTCGCCGGAGGGACGGGGCCCCGCGCGGTGAGCGTGGCAGGCGGTACGCCCGCGCGACTACAGCTCCCGGCAGGCACCGCGGCGGCCGCGGTTACATAAGGCGCCCGGCACCGGGCCGGGTGACCCCTCGCGGGCGGGGCCCTGCTGGAAACCTCACGACGCCACACCGCCGTTACGATGAGCGCGCTGTGACCCCCCCCCTTCCCTGCGGGGAGTGTGGGCCCGGGGAATGGTGCTTATTCCTGCCGTCCCGGTCCGTTTGTCAGAACGGCGGCAACCAAGCTCCAGGGCCCCAGCGCGCTGGGGGCTGGCCCCGCCCCGGACGCTGTATGGCGCCGACTTTCTGTACGTTTTTGAGCCCCCGCTCCCCGGTTCCCAGCCCGGGCGCGCAGCACGGCTGACTCGCCCTCCGGCTTTGCCCCGGCCCGCCGCGGCCGGGCTGGGGAGGCGCCGGCGGCGCGGGGCAGCGCCCACAACTGGCCCACCGCGCAGGTTCTGGGGCCGCGCCGTGGCTTGCCCCGCGCCCTGAATACCCGCTCCGCTTATTCAGGCGGCAGCCGGGCGAAGGCGCCGGCGTGCGCGAGCGGGGCGGCGGCGAGGGGCCCCGAGCCCTGGATACCCCGCCGCGTTATGCAGCCGTCGGGCGGGCCACGCCGCGTGATGCGCGGGCGGGGCGGGCTGCGGCAGCGGGGCGGGGCGGGCCGGGGCGGCGGCGGCGGCGGCGGCACCACCATGTCGGAGGCGGCGGTGGCGGACACCCGGCGCCTGAACGCCAAGCCGCAGGATCTGACGGACGCGTACGGGCCCCCCAGCAACTTCCTCGAGATCGACATCTTCAACCCACAGACCGTGGGCATGGGCCGTGCCAGATACACCAGCTACGAGCTGCGGATGCGGGTGCGGGCCCCGTGGGGCCTGCGGGCCCGGCCCGGGGCGGGCGGGCAGGCCGCGGAGCCCCGTGTGGGCTCGGGCGGGGCTGGGCTGGCCGGTGGCCGGGGGTATGGCCCGGGGAGGGGCGGCAGCGCTCGGTGCGCGGGGCCGGAGCGGTCTCGATGCTCGGCCTGCGCCATCGGGGACGGGGAGCGGCGGAGGGAGCCCGGCCGGGGCGACCCCGCGGCGCTTGGGGTAGCCAGGCAGGGGCTGTGCTCGCCTACAGCGGCGAGGGGGGCTGAGGAGGCGACCCCCGGGGCCGGGCAGTGCTGGGCTGAGGCTGGCAGCTCGCCTGCGGCTCTCCGGCCGGCCGGGGCTCAAGGTCAGAGCTGCTCAGCTGTGGGGTTTGCTGGGACCCTTCGGCATCCAGCGAGGGCTGGTACACACAAGGGCAAGGAGGGTGCTGCCTCAGCAGGCTGTGCCCCTGTCCCCTCCCTGTGCCCGAGTGCCAGACCTGGCACTTGAGCACTGTTTGGTGGTTCTGAGCGGGGCATGACTGTGTGAAGCAGGTTTATCTCGAGCAAGGGAGGAAATCTAGGTAGCAGTACCTTGGGACCCGATCACAGTCCAGTCTAGCTACCCCTTCTGAGTCAGCTTGATCACTTTACAAAGAGCCCGTGATCCAGGAGTGCGAGGCTCAGCAGGCTGAGCACTTCTTGCAACGTTCTCTTCACTGGGTCTTAACCGAGCCGAACTGGGGACCTCTTCACAGCTCTGCATCTGATAGCTGAAGGAAGTAAAATTGAGCTTCCCCTGAAACAAGCTACCTTTAGCATATGGTAAGGTGCTTCTGTTCATAGCGTGACTTAACTGCTAAGTGTCTACCACCTTTCAGAAGAATTGAATGTTTGCCTTTTTATGTTCTGACGCTTGGTTTCCATCAGCCTGCCAAAGGGTGCCTGGCAGGTGACAATGAGAACCTCTTAGTCCCACTGAAACCAGCTCTTGCGGAGATGCTTTGCAAGTAGCTGGTTTTATTTCACAGATCTCATAAAAATGTTGCGATGATACCTGTGTTCATCTGGGTGCTGCTCGTCAGAAGGTTTTGGTACCTCAGTTCCTTGAATGTTTCAGGCTGTGTTGATAGGCTAAAGGTGAAGTTACTGTAGTTGTTGGTCTTTAGAGGCTAGTGGTGGGGAATTGCTGCACATTCTTCCAGTGACATAACCTGGATACAAAAAAGCTGCTTGCCTGTTAGGGTAGGTGATCTGTTCTGAGAGAAGATTGTAGCACAAAGTCTGGCCTTGAGCAGTTCCTGGGATGAGATTTCCTCCCTTAGTTCTTCCATGGAAATGCTGGTGTCAGGTTGGAAGTTCTTTTCCTCTGCAGGCTGCTGTGATGCTCTCTTGTAGATCACTTCAAAATGGAGTGAACTCAGGGAAAAAAAAAAAAAAAAAAAAAAAAGAAAAGAAAAAAATCAGCCTTCTCTATATTGTGAGCTCTGGTTCCAGTGCGTGCCCCTGGGAGGGGGTGTGTTCCTGAAAACTTGAGGGGGAGGGAATGGCTGATTCTATGTAGCCTGGCAAGTGCGTGCTTGATTCCAAAGGGCTTCAGTGCTTGTGTTTTGTCCTGAGTAAATAAGCTGGGTGTTCTTGTGATGCCTCCTTCTCAGGGGGCTTGGTTTTCTAAATGCAGCTTCAGGTATCAATTGCATGTTGAAATACTATCTGGCTTCCAAAGCAACCTGCAAATTAACTACTTCTCTTTGTTACAGACCAACCTCCCAATCTTCAAATTGAAGGAGTCATGTGTGAGGAGACGATACAGTGACTTCGAATGGCTGAAGAATGAGCTGGAACGAGACAGTAAGGTGAGGCCTGACTCAGACCTGCCTGTCCCTGAAACCAGGACATATGGGAACAGTTGCAGTGATAATCTTGAGCCGCCTAGAAGAGAGGCTGTGGTGGTGGGCAGCTGTTGGGACTTCATCTCTATCCACGTAATGGGGCTGGAAGTAGTGTCAAATGGCAAAAGATACCCACTTGCAGGTGACCGTGCTGCTGACAGGGTGATTCCGTGCTTTCAGATTGTAGTGCCACCGCTGCCTGGAAAAGCTTTGAAACGACAGCTTCCCTTCCGAGGAGACGAAGGCATCTTTGAGGAGTCCTTTATTGAGGAGCGGAGACAGGGACTAGAACAGTTTATTAACAAGTAAGCTTGATGTCCTGAGTTTGCTGTGTGCTGCCTTTTCAGCTACTGCCAGTAGAAGAGGGCTGTGGGTTGTCCAGGAAGGAGTCTTAATCTGCTGCATGCAGGTGCTAAAGGAAAGTGTCTGCAGCTGGGCAATGAAACCACTGCTCTGAAGCAAGTCCTGCTTTGAGTATGAGTTGTGTTCAGCGCTCTCTTCTGAGAGTGAAGCGAATACTAGCAGAATAGCTGTGCTGCAGAGAGCCTCTGACAGGGTGGCACTGCTTCAGGATGCTCATGCCCTGCTGCAGGGCATGGTGTGGGAGGGAATGCTCTGTACTCTTGCTGGCCCTGTTGTACACCAGTCCAGTGACCTTGGCCTGACCTTGGTGCAGTTGTGCTTGGGGTTGGCTGCCTGTTAGCAAGGAGGTCTGCCTTACTCTGTAGAGAGAGCAGATGTGTGGGGGTCTTGGTGGTGGCTGTGCTAACCTCCACATCTGATTTTTTTCCAGAATTGCTGGACACCCACTGGCACAGAATGAGCGCTGCTTACATATGTTCCTGCAAGAGGAGACTATTGATAGGAATTACGTCCCAGGGAAAGTGCGCCAGTAGGAGCACCTGGCACTGTCTTCCTCCATTCCACCCTCCCTCCTGCAAAAATGACATTTATTTTTACACTAAATCTGTCTTCTCTGAACCAGTTTTCCTCTCTTGAACCTCCCAGTTTGTTCAGTATTTTCCTCTTTTGTAATGGGCAGCAGCTTGTTCTACTGGGCTGTGATCTTGGCCTAAAGGTATGAAGATTTATGCAAGTGAGTATGTTGTCCCACACCTAGGGGCAGATGTGAATAGGTGTGGAGCAGGAACTTGCTTATGGCGTTATGTTGTAGGAGCTGCCTCTCTCCCTGTACAGGAAAGTATGAGATGACCTTCACTCCCCTGTCCGTGCAGCCCCAAGCATCTCTGCAGGAGACTCTGAAGAATAGCAGTTGTCATGTTGGTCAGTGATTGCATCAGGTATTAGAGTTTTAGTAAGGCTTACCCAAAACAGTGAGTAGGTGCCTGGGTGTGTTGGTCTCTTGTCCACCCCATTCACCCTGCATGAAACCCCCATTCTTCACTGTCTGAAAATGCTGAGACCCAAGACCTACTCTAACCGTGCTCTCAGCCTCCTGCATTACAGACCCGTTTGGTGTATTTGTGTTACTCCCCCTCCTTTCTAACGTGCTGCTGGCAGCTTGAGGGGTTTCCATGATGTGTGCTCTCATGATGCTCTGCGTGGGCAGTTTGGCGTGTGGAAGCTGGGATAGCCTGGGCTGTAGCAGTGTGTGCTGCGACGCCTTGGCCCAGGGTTTCAAAAACACGGCTTGCTGTGCCATGAGCTGGTGTGGTAGTGTTTCCAGCACCGTGCCGCTCAGCTGAGCCATGGTGACCTTGTCCTGGGCCCCAGCTGCAGAGGGGAGGAGGTGGGTCTGGCTGAGGAAGAGCAGGAGAGGGCTGGTGGGGGCTGTTGTAGTGTGCGGCTGCAGTGGCTGCCACAGGAGGAGCCCAGCAGTGGGGCCTGGGGTGAGGCCACCTCTGTAGAAAGGGACAGCAGAAAATGATCAGTCCTGGGCTAGACACTTGCTTACAAAGCAGAAGTAGCAATGGCTTTTTGTATGTTCTCCTGTTCTGCAGTGAGCTAGGCAGTTATTTGTGTGGAAACGAGGACACAAGGCTGGTCAGGGAAGCGTTCAGAGCTTGAGGGGGACCATGAGGCTGTGACTCACTGCAGCAGAACTGTCCTTTGGAGGTTCCTCCGACTGCCACAGCTGCGATGAGTGAGGTTGGGCCTCAGCTCAGGGGCTCCTCAGGTCAAGTCTGGCTGGTTTATAAGCGCTTGGTTGAGCCTTTCTTGGAGTGTAGGCCTGCAATGACTGCCCTTCCGTTCCTGCCTGCCAAGCACGTCCTCCCTAACATCTCCTGGGCTTTCTGGTGAGGAACTGGTGCTGTTGGGTGAGAGGTGGCTCTCGGGGAGGAGAAGTCGCTGAAACCGGGAGGGAGCTGTTCTGAGGGCACGGGAAGGGCCGTGGGGCAGCACGGCAGCGGGTGCCGGTGGAGGTGGCTGTGCCTGTAGCGGGGTTCAGCCCCCGTCCCCCTGCCACTGCCGGCCCCCGCTCGGGGTGGCCCCTTCCTCCTGCCTGTGCTGCTGCGGGGCTGCTACCCACCCAGCTGTCTCCACCCTGTCCAGTGTAACGTCCCGGTTCCGTTCGCATTAAACCACTGTGAAGCCGAGTCTGTGCCTGGTCCTGCGGGGGGTTCCCGGGGCGGAGGGGGGGGGGGGGGGGGAGGGGGAGAACGGCTGGGCCTCCGCGGGGGCGGGGGGGGCGGCGGCGGAGCCCGCCCCGGTCCCGGGGGGCGGGGGGCAGCCCCGCCGGGCCAGTCGCCCGTCGACGAGAGGGACCGCGGCCAGCGCTGCGCCCCTCCCGAGCCCGGGTCTGACCCGCGGGGAACCCCCGCGTTTCCCGGAGAGCCTGCGTGGGGCGGCCCGTCCCCCCCCCCCCCCGGGCCGCGGTGGTGGCAGGCCGCCGGTTCTGCCCCGGGCACGGGCGTCCGCGGGTGCGGAGCTCCCCGAAGCTGCTGAGGAGCGCGATGCCCCGGCAGCGAGGCTTCCCGGGTCGCTGGAGGCAGCCCCAGCACAACGACCCCCGTTCCTGGGGCTGCAAAACCCCCTCTCTTCCCCCCCCCCCCGATACAGAGTTGAAGCCGAAGCCGGCATCCCGACAGGGCTTTGCAGCCGGCAGAACCTTCCGCCGGTCCCAAACCCACCCCCCGGGACACAGGGATGGAAAGTAGTTCTGTACCTGCCAGCTGCCTCACGCGAGGCGGGGGAGCTTGGGGGGTCCGATTCTGGGGGGTCCCTGGAAGTGGCGCAGGTGGGAGCCCAGGCAATGCGCTCGTGCCCCAGGTGCTCTATTTAATTAGCACCGCCTGGCCTCCCACCCACGTGGGCTTGAAGCCTGCACCCCATGGCCTTGCGGGGTCGCAGGGGAGCCGGTTCCCGTGGGCCTGGGGTGGGCTGAGCCTAGGAGAGGGGTGGTGTGGCTGTTTTGGGGTGGCAGCCTGTGCCAAACGTTTGCCTGCTGTAGCTGCTGGCAAGGTTGGGGATGGCAGGCACCCTGCCCTGAGGCTCTCTACAGCAATTCCTATGGTGGCTCATCACTGGCCGCTGGGAAAACTAGCTTCCCTCAAGCGCTTTTGTCTCAGCACGCATGAATCTGGGCAGAAGCCACGGAGGCTCCGGGATGGTGGGAGTAAGGAGCTGCTGCCCTGGGGAGAACATTCACGTCTCGGCTGCAGAGTCAGTGCGGATCCTGGGGAAAGGACGGGAGAGGGCAGTGTGCGCTCAGGCTCAGAGAGGTGAAACTAGGAGCAGGAAGACTAGGCGAAGTCCCTTTCCCTGGAGAGGCACCCAGCAGAGAGCCTGTTAGATCTGGTGCTCTAATTAACCTGTAGGACAGAGCATGGCCCTGCTCAGCTCATGATGCTGCGAGGGTGCTCTCTGAGCAGGGGCTGATGCGCTTGGCTTTCATTTCCTGGACCCCCACTTCAGGATCGACTACCCTGGAGCAAAAGTGCAATAGGACCCAACAGCTGCAGGAAAACGATGAGTGCAAAGAACGGCTGGTTACAGCAGAGACTGTCTTGGGAGCAGGTGAACAATATGGAGGTGTGATCGCACGCAGGAGTGGGGAGCTGCATCTTGCTACCCTGTAGAGAGGAGCCCCTCAGGAACATTCCTGGCTCCTGACTGCCAAAGGCCTGTTGAAAACCAAGCATCTTGTGAGTGCACCGTGGTGAGGAGAGTCTATGTTTCTGTGCCGGGCTCCAGTGGATCCTCGCCTTGTGTCGGCGTGAGCACGGGGAACAGCTGCCCAGGGCAGTTGTTGGGCAGTGCTGCTGCCCAGCAGGGTCCTCACAGAATAAGTGTGCCTGGGAATGCTCCAGCCTGCTCTGCAGGCAGGGTGCGCTGCCTTCCCCAAGAGCTGCAGC
Source organism: Tyto alba (assembly GCF_018691265.1). Taxonomy (NCBI): domain Eukaryota; kingdom Metazoa; phylum Chordata; class Aves; order Strigiformes; family Tytonidae; genus Tyto; species Tyto alba. The sequence continues at coordinate 24,176,417 of NW_024881326.1, read as the reverse complement.
TGGACAGCCTGCAGTTCTGGGCCCTGCAGAGTCTCCAGAGTGTGGGGATGCAGTCCCTGTTGAGCAGGGAAGAGCTCACTGTCCTGGCAACATGGAGCACCATTTATCTGGCAGCTTGGGCCAGCTGTGCCAGATGTGGGAGGTGATGGGACCTGGGGCTGCCAATGTGTGGGCTGGCACCTGAGCCATTTTAGCCTTTCCAGGGGTTTACACGAGACCTTGTGCATTTGCTGCATGGCTTTATCACCTCTCAGGTGCTCAGAGGACTGCAGGCTTCTGTCCAGTTAATTTTTTTTAAGGGACTTTTGAAAGATGAACACCCCCTGCGGCTTGTGGTATCACTTTCATACTTCCTGACATGCTGGACATGTCTCCAGGATGGGGTGAGCAGAGGCCTACAGCAGTGAAGTCTCCTACCTGCAAAATATATTTGTGAGCTTGGTACATGGGGCTGGCAGTTCTGGGGGCTGTGGGACACCTGCAATCCAGATGACACCCCTCGCTCTTGTACCTGAAGCCCAGGCCTGCAGCTCCATGGGGACAGAGCAGGATCCCAGCTGCCACCCCACAGGGGCCAGGTGGGAGATGTTCAGGACAGGCTGAGCACCCACATACTTGCCTCCTGCCTGCAGCTGACAAGACTGCTCAGTGTGAAGCCTGTTGCCAGACGATCTCCTTGCAGGTTCAGCCCCTCGCTGGGGTGAGCCCTTGCCCAGGGGCAGGCTGCAGGAATGTTCTGGTGACCCCTTGCCGGTGTCACTGAGGGCTGCTGGGTGGAAGGGACGCAGCTCGTGGCCTTCCCCACGGTGCAGGTGCTGAGTGTTGGGACCAGCAGTGCTTTGATGCTGCTATTGCTCCCCAGGAATCTGTCTGGAAGATGCAGCAGTAGAGGAGAATGATGACTCAGGGAAGAGACTGACAGCTGGCATGTGGGGACAGACTCACAGCAGCCAGTTCTCTGGCTGCCTGTGCTGCTGGGCCAGTGATATTTGAGGAGCTCTTGAATGAATGAGTTTTTTAACCCCTTGCATTTAAAAGAATGGTGTCTTTTCCCAGTGATGCTTGCTGCCTGGTGGGATAGGGCCAGTGCGGGGTGTTGCCTGCTGTTCTCCACGGGGCTGGGCAGAAAGGGCAGGTCTGTGTGGGGCTGTGGCTCATTCTGCTCAGCCAGAGACTTGAGGTCTTCTGTGTGAAGGAAGTGGGTGCTGGTGAATGAAGGCACAGCATGGCTCTGGGGAAGCCTTTCTGGACAAATTTGTTGCTTCCAGGTGGGATGCTTGCATGTGTGGTGGTGGCAAGCAGCTGTATGGCAGTTTCTGCCTTAAACTACCTTCACGGCGCAGTGCTGGCTGATGGCATGTTGGGCTTCTGCAGCTGTTAGTTGCTACTTCCTATTTTACTAGCTGGTGGCTTGCGTCAGTGTCTGGGGCAGGTGGTAGGGAAGCAGTGCTTGGGACTCAGTCCATCACTGTTCCTGCCTCCCAGTGCTGGAAGCCCTGCCCTGCTGCCTTCTCTCTGTGCTATATTGACACAGGCACCTCATGTCTAGGTGAGGCCCTGGAGAGTCCTGCTGTCTGGTGCTGGCAGTGCCCCAGGGATGGGCGGGGAAGGGTGGCCTGCTCCTGCTCCTGTTATCTCCAGCTGGTGTTCCTGGCTGCCCCCCTGAGTGCCGCAGGCAGCCCACCCCCCTTCCTGGGGCAGCTGCTCTTGGCCATGCACAGGGGTGGCTCCACAGAGATGCTTTGTCCACTGTCTCCCACCCCTGCCTGCCACTTGGTCGCCAAGACAAGCAGCTCCGGTGGTAGCATGAGCCACAGCTCTAGCGTGGTGCACGGGGAGGGTTGCCTGTACATGCATGCTGAAGAAACAAACATTTAATGCTGCCTCTGCCTCTGCCTTCAACACTGGTGATGGGCCCTGGCACCACCAGAGCCTTGTGTTGGAAGACCATGACTGGGGGGATGATAAACCCCCAGCTGACCCTGAATTTGTTTGAGACTTGCTGCTCTAGCTGGATGTGCATAAATCTGTGGGGCCTGATGGGATTCATCTCAGGATACTGAAAGAGCTGGCTAATGGCATTACGAGACCTCTCTCCATTATTTTTCAATGGTTTGGGAAGTCTGGAGAGATCCCAGTCAACTGGAAGCTGGTAAATGTTGTCCTCATTTTTAAAAGGGTAAGAAGGAAGACGCTGGTAATTACAGGCCTGTCAGTCTCACTTCAGCGCCTGGTAAAACTATGGAGGAGGTTATTTTGGAAGTTACTGGAAAACACTTGAGAGACAACACAGTCATTAGTCATAGCTGACAGGAGTTCACGAGGCGGAAGTCCTGCTTAACCAACTTAATTTCCTTTTATGACAAGGTCACCCATCTTGTTGACCAAGGGAAGCCAGTACGTGTGGTGGTTTTAGATTTTAGCAAAGCTTTTGATACTGTCTCTCACAGTATCTGTCTGGATAAGGTGTTCAGCACACAACTAGACAAGTCCATAATATGCTGGGTGAGCAATTGGCTGATGGGTCAGGCTCAAAGAGGTATAGTAAATGGGGTTACGTCAGGCTGGCAGCCAGTCACCAGTGGGGTTCCTCAGGGCTGTTTTCGGGCCAATGCTCTTTAATGTTTTTATAAATGATCTGGACACAGGAATGGAATGTGCGTTAAGTTTGCTGACGATACTAGACTAGGAGGAGCTGTGGACTCCCTTGAGGGTAGAGAGGCCTTACAGGGAGATCTGGATAGACTAGAGGGCTGGGCAATCACCAACCACGTGAAATCTAACAAGAGCAAGAGCCGGATTCTCTGTCTGGGACACGGTAATCCCGGTTAGACATGCAAACTGGGGGATGAGAGGCTGGAGAGCAGCCACACAGAAAGCCATCTGGGGGTTTGGGTTGATGACAAGTTGAATATGAGCCAACAGAGAGCCCTGGCAGTCAGAAGGGCCAGCTGCGTCCTGGAGTGCACCAAGCAGAGCATCACTGACCAGTCAAGGGAGGAGACTGTCCCGCTCTGCACTGCACTGGTGCGGCCCCATCTCGAGCACCGTGTGGAGTTTTGGGCGCCTCACTATACGAAGGACACCAGACTGTGAGAGTGTGTCCGGAGGAGAGTGACCAAGATGGTGAAAGGCCTCCAGGGCAAGACTTCTGAGGAGCAGCTGAGGTCAGTTGGTTTGTTCAGCTTGGAGAAGGCTGAGGGGAGACCTCATCGCAGTCTCCAGCCTCCTCGAGGCGGGCAGAGGAGGGGGAGGTGCCGATCTCCCCTCTCTGGTGACCAGCAATAGGGCACGAGGGAATGGAATGAAGCTGCATCAGGGGAAATTCAGATTGGACATTAGGAAAAGGTTCTTCACTGAGAGGGTGGTTGGTCACTGCAACAGGCTCCCCAGGGAAATGGTGATGGCACCAAACCTGGCAGAGTTCAAGGAGCTGTTAATCATATGGCTTAGTTTTAAGTAGTCCTGCAACGAGCAGGGAGTTGGACTCAATGATTTTTATGGTTCCCTTCCAACTGAGATATTCTATGATTCTATGCTTCAGTTGTGGAAGATGACGGGGCTCCAAGGACTGATCTGGATCAGCTTCTGCAGGGCTTTTGGCCCCTTTTCCGGGCTGGAGCCACCTCCTAGCCTCCTTGGCGCTGGCTGTCTGCACCCTGCCACTGTCTGCCTTCCTGCTGCTCCTGTCGGGACGTGCGCTTGGCTCACTTGATGCCTCGAACTGCTTCTGGCTCTTGGCTCATGCTGCTGGATCAGGGCACTGAAAGGGGAGGAGGAGAGCGATAGACTGGGAGGTGAGGATGGGGCACTGGGAAGGTAGATGTGGAGCTGTGTGTGAGGTCTGGGAGCCGGAGCCATGTTCGGTGCCGCGCTCCTGCTCCCTGCTTGAAACTGCCTCCCAATGGCTGCTGTTGCGAGAGGGTTTCTGAGATTCTGTGAGCCTTGGTGTCGTCCCCCCTTCGCCACTCTGGGTACCCAGCCTGTGCTTGGCTGGGCCGGGGCATCCCCCTGTGGAGCCCTGCTGTGCCCGTGGTGCTCCAGGTCCTGCCCGAGAGCACCCTCAGCACCGCAGGCAGCTCAGGAAGGAGCAGCAGGCCCCTTGGCGCTAACAGTGAGCCTGCGAGGGATTTCTGTACCTTCGTCTTGAGCTCACTTCCTTCCCAGCGGGGAGCGTGCGGCCGGGGAGGGCGATGCCAAGCCACAGTTCCTTCTGAGAGTGGGAGGAGAGCCCGCGTCACCGCTCACAGGATGTTGCGTTGCTGCTTCCATTGCCTTGAGGTCATTTTTCCGAGCAGAGACTTCTTGTCTCCCCCGCCCTTGTGTGGGCACCCCCGAGGGGGGTGGGGTGGGCAGGCACCCAGCGTGGGGCCTGCAGCGCCCTGCCCGATGCTCTTGCCTCCTCCGCTGCAAGCAGGCTGGAAGCCTGTTGCTTCTGCCTGCTCGGCAGCGGTGCTGGAGCAGAGCCTTGCCGGCGATGTCAGGGAGGGGCTGGCTCACCCCCCGGCATCGCTGCCTGTTCGAACGGGTGTTCACGACAGGCGAACGCTGGATTGCATCAGGAGCAGGTTTCTGGGGGGCTGGTCCCAGCCCGTGTGCTGGAGAGAAGGGTGCTGGTTCCCCCCTCGCTCCTGGCTGCCGGCCCGACTGCCAGACAGTTTTCCCGCGAAGGACGGAGGTTGAACCACACGATCCTTGAGGTCCCTTTCAACCTGGTATTCCATGATTCTGTGACTGGTGTTTCCCATCACTTAGAGCTGCCTGTTGCTCCCGGAGCCGAGGAGACTGTGGCAGAGCCATCCCCCCCCCCCCGTGCCTCTCGCTGGACTCCCTGTAGCAGGGCTACCCTTCCCACCGTGCCCCAGCTTTGGCAGGCTCTGCTCCCCCGGCACACGGGGGGGCTCGGGGGGACCCCCAGCCTCCTCCTCCGTGGCTTCTCCCGGGGGAGCGCGGCTGATGCCGCCGGCCGCACCGTCCATCCCGCTGCGCTCGGCGGTGCCACTCGCAGCCGCCGCACTTCTGCGGGCCGAGCCGTGCCCGGTCCCCACCCCGCTGCCGGTTCCGACTTAGAATTTATTTATTTTATTTTTTTTTTTTTTTTTTTTTTTTTAAATCCGTGACCCGCAGGGTGGCAGGGCTCGGAGAAACAGGCAACGGTGGGGCTGGGGGGGGACGGGTTTCCCCGCATCGGCTGCGGGGCTCTTCCCGCTCGCCCGTAGCTTCCGCCGGGGCGGGGCGAGTGGGGTGTGGGGGGTGCGTGGGCGGGGGGACACACACAACTGTGGAGACGCGGGGGTAACGCTGCTCTGAGCGGTGCGTTCCAGCATCTGGCGGGAGGAGCCGGGCACCCCCCCGGCAGCGGCGGCGGCGGCAGCATCGGCGGCAGAAACGGCGGCAGAAGCGGCGGCAGAAGCGGCGGCGGCGGCGGCGGCGGCGGCAGTCGTCCCGGAGCGGCGCGGAGCGGAGCGGGGCGAGAGCTCAGCCGGAGCGAACCGCCGGTGAGTCGCGGCGGGCGCTGCCGCCGGGCCTGGCGCAACCGGTGCCGCGCTTGCATCAGCCGCCGCCCGCACGTGGAGCCGCGGTCCCGCCGTCCCCGGGGCAGCGCCCACGGAGCCAGGCGGGCAGCTCCCCGGGGGGCTGGGGAGGAGGACGAGGAATGGGGGGGGGGGATTGAACCTGACGGCCCCGGCACCTGCTCCGGGATGCGGCGGGGACCGGGATGCGGCGGGAGCTGTCGCCCCACGCGGGGCTTCTCCTGCGCGCCTTCCAGCCCCGGGCGTGACAGCGTGGCTTCCTGCGAGACGCTTCTCCCGGCCGTGGGCTGAGCCCACCTGCCCCAGCAGCTTCCCCGAACGGGGCTGCGGAGGCTCCGGGTGCTTAACGCCTTCCTTCCCCCGGGCAGCGGGGCCCGCGTGGGGTGGGGTGGGGTGGGGTGGGGGGGCAGGCTGTCCCCCATCTTGCTGCTTGGTGTACTCGCGCCCTTTTTTCTTTGCGCTGCTCGGGGATTAAGGGCTGAGCACGTTTCTGCTGCCAGCCCCCCCCATGCTTGCGGTCTGTAGGGCTGGCGTCGGGCATCGAAAATCCTCAGAGCAATCCAGCAGCGCTGGGGAAGACGGCCAGAGCTGCCTGGATGGACAGTGACTGGGGAGGGGGGCAGCGCTGGGGCACTTGTTGTTCCCTTGAAACCCGTTCCAGAGGCTGCCCGGGGCTGGGCCGGCTCCTTGGGCCAAGGCCGAACGTGGAACGTGCCAGCTCAAGGTGGAAGTTTCTCCAGAAGTGGGCTGGTTTGGTGGTTATGGGGAAGCAGCTGCGCTGGTGGCTGCCACCGCAGCCCTGGTAATCCCTCTCGGCGGAAACGGGTCACAAAGTTGTCCTCATGCGTACCGACACTGCTGCATGCAGCGTGGCATCGGTGCTGCCCCGTGCGCCTGGCTGGAGCATGTTTTGTTTCCCAATGAAGGGAGCAGCTGGTGGGGGGAAGGCGCTGGTGGGCGGGTGCTGGTCACGGGGCGCCAGCCACAGCCGTGGGCACTGGGAGCTGCTTTCCTTCTGACTCCTCTCACCCTGGGCAGGCTGACTGCTCCACGGGGTGCTTGTCTCCCGGAGCTTTTTGGGGATGGGCGGCTGCTGTGAGCAAGGGGAGTGGGGGTGTCGCACGTTTAGGGCAACTGCAGCCTGCGCGGGCTGCTCAGCAAGTGCCATCAGCACGCAAGGGATGTGTGCGGGGGGCTCGCACTGTATGTCTGGCCACGCACCCCCGCCGAGGGTGTAGTGAAGATGCTGGGAGCAAAGCAGAAGTGGCTGCGTCCCATGGACCAGCCCAGCCTGCCAAATCCTCTGCTGGAGGAAAGCTTTGTCTCCCTGCCATCGCTGCTGCACATGCCCACGCGCCAGGCCGGCGGGATGCACCAGCAGTCAAGTTTGGGCTGAGGGATCTCCGGGCTGCCAAATCAGTGGAGACTTGCTGGGAGACAGTGAGCAAGCTCTGGGACATGCCCAGGGGCCCTGCGGTGGAGACCACACAGGCCTGGTGCAGTGAGCCTATTTCCCACCATGGACTTGCCGGATTCATCCCGGGCTCTCTCCCAGTGCAGGGGCTGTGCAGGGTGGGTATGTGCAGCTCCACGGCGCCGTGGAGGGAGCCGCCACGGCTTGTGCCCCACCAGCGTGGCGGGGGCTTGGTGCCGATACGTCAGCGGGGGGCAGGCACAGCTCCTCTGGGCATCACTGCCTGCCCTGCTCCCTGCAGCCTGGGTCCTGCTGCCGGCAGGGCATGGAGCTTCATGCTCCTGTGGTCTCTTCCCTTGCAGGGGTCTTGAGCAGCTGAGTACCACCCACGGGAGGACGAGATGTTTGGGGGAAAAATGACCAGCGTGGGGAAGAAGCTGATCCGCCGGCGCGTGGTGGATCTGAGCTCTGAGGACACACGTTTTGCTCGCTGCCTCTCCACGCTGGACCTCATAGCCCTGGGAGTGGGCAGCACGCTCGGGGCTGGCGTGTACGTGCTGGCCGGGGAGGTGGCCAAGGAGATGGCTGGTCCTTCCATCGTCCTCTGCTTCCTGGTGGCTGCTCTCTCATCGGTACTGGCTGGACTCTGCTATGCAGAGTTTGGGGCCCGCGTCCCCAAGACTGGCTCTGCCTACCTCTACAGCTACGTCACCGTTGGTGAGATCTGGGCTTTTACAACCGGCTGGAACCTCATCCTCTCATACGTGATAGGTACGGGGCCGGGCGGGGTGCTAGCATGTGCTCCTTCCAGCACCGCACTAGCAGCGTGGGGGGCTGCTGGGGGCAGGCTATGGGGTGGGATCAGCAGGGAGGTGAGTGCCGGGGTGGGGGATGGCCGGTGCCGCTCTGCCCTGGGCTTGGGCTGATGCACAGATTTGCCATCGACCAGGCACAGCCAGCGTGGCTCGAGCCTGGAGCGCAGCATTCGACAACATCATTGGCAACCACATCTCCACCTTCTTCATGAACAAGACCACAGTGCACCTGCCGGGGGTGCTGGCCGAGCGCCCGGACTTCTTCGCTGTGATCCTGATCGGGCTGCTCACTGGTGAGTGCATAGGAGAGGCTTCCATGGCACAGCGGGTGGTGGCACGGGAGCCTGGCGGTCCCCCACTCACCCTCTCCATCCCTGCAGCGCTGCTGGCCTTCGGCGTCAGTGAATCTGCCCTTGTGAACAAGATCTTCACTGCGGTGAACCTCTTGGTGCTGGGCTTTGTCATCATTGCCGGCTTTGTGAAGGGAGACATCAAGAACTGGCAGCTCTCGGAGGAGGACTACATCAACCGCTCGCACCTGGACCCGCGGGAAGACAGCGGGTGAGGAGAGCAACTGTGCCAGGCACAGCGCTGGCACCAGCCCCGCCGTCCGCGCACCCCATGGCAGCTGCTCTCCTCCCTCCTTTCCAGGAAAAAAGCCTTTGGCTCCGGCGGGTTTTTCCCCTTTGGACTGGAAGGGATCCTGACCGGCGCTGCCACCTGTTTCTACGCTTTTGTGGGCTTTGACTGCATCGCCACCACAGGTACGGCCCTGGGCGAGGGCGCTGCGGGCATTTCACCAGCTCAGCCGGCTGGCCCCCCCCAGGGAGGATGCTCCGCGGCGTGGGGAACAGCCCATCCCACCGCTCCTGGGAGGTTTCCCCGCACCACGGCAGCTCTGTCCCCAGCTGAGTCACAAAAGGGCTCACAGCCTGCCCTCCCCCAGGAAAAGGGGCCCCCCGCACCTGCGCAGGCAGCTCCCAGGTCAGTGGGGAGCCCTTCCACTGCTGAATCCAGGCTGCAACACTGCTGGGAATTGCTACTGCCTCCCGGTTATTTTCCAGCCTCAGGCAACATTTATCTAAATGACTGAGTTCCCGCAGAACCACCGTTCAACGCAGGGAGCCCTCTTAATTTCCTCTCATTCCTCCAGGAATCTACTTAGAGGGTGGCTGGTACAGGCTGTTCTGCCTGTGCCTCCCCGCTCCCAGGGGCTGCCCGGCAGCCACCTCCTTCCCTCCTACAGCGGCTGCCGAGCCCCTTGCCAGGGCGCGTGGTGCGGGGGGAGCGCGTGCTTTTGCAAAGGCCGGGGGGCAGAGGGCATGGTGGCTGTGTCGCTGTGCCCACGCGGACGGAGGGCCTGCGTTCAGCAGGCTCTGCTGGGAGCAGGATTTGCTGGGAGGGGCAGAGGGCTGGCATGGCTCGGGGGGGGGGTCGTGAGCCCAGCTGCCAGGCACCGCACACCTAGAAGCCAGGTCTGCAGCCACGCACCTCTGCTCTTGGCAGTGCCAAGGCCTCTGCCAGCACAGCAGCATGGCTAGGGACCCCTCCTCTCTTAACAGCCCCTCTCTTGCTGCTGCCCAGCCCCATGCTGCCGTGGAAAGTGGCTCATCCCCCGGGGCCAGCTGCCCCACGCCGTGCCGCGTAGCGGGGACGGACGCTGCCTCTTGTCTCCGCACAGGGGAGGAAGCCAGGAACCCACAGCGCTCGATCCCCATTGGCATCATTGTGTCCCTCCTCATCTGCTTCGTGGCTTATTTTGGGGTCTCTGCGGCCCTGACCCTCATGGTGCCCTACTTCCTCCTGAACAAGGAGAGCCCCCTGCCCGAAGCTTTCAAGGCCGTGGGCTGGGACACCGCCCGCTATGCTGTTGCTGTCGGCTCGCTCTGTGCCCTCTCCACCAGGTAGGACTGTCTCCATTCCTGGCATCGCCTGGCACAGCATGGGGACCAGCACCACGCGTCCCGGCTGGGCTGGGGGTCTGCTGTCCTGCTGCCAGCACAGCGCCGGTCCCGTCCCTGCCTGGGTGGTGGATGTGGACAGCTTGCTTGGCAGGCCTTGAGACATCTCTCCCCACGGCAGCTTGCTGGGGTCCATGTTCCCCATGCCCCGTGTGATCTACGCCATGGCGGAGGATGGGCTGCTCTTCAAGTTCCTCTCCAGCATCAACAACCGCACGAAGACCCCTCTATCAGCCACCATCACCTCGGGGCTCCTGGCGGGTAAGGCTCCCAGCTGCTGCCTCGCACCGAGCCCCACGATGGTCCAGAGCAGAGCTCATACTGCATGTCATGTCCTTGTTGCAGCGCTGATGGCCTTCCTGCTTGACCTGAAGGACCTGGTGGACCTCATGTCGATTGGCACGCTGCTGGCCTACTCGCTGGTGGCAGTGTGTGTGCTCATCCTCAGGTGGGTGCCTCCCCTTGTGTGGCAGTGCCCAGGGTGGATGTGCCCTTGCATCAAGCCCAGGGCTTGTGGACAAAGCTTTTTCCTTGGGGGGATGTGGCCCGGGGAAGGATCAAGCCCCCACGGTGGAGGCTGCTCACAAGAGCCTGTGCGGAGTTTCTGGGCACGTCCACGGGGCAGCCACCACGGGGCTGCCGCCGGAGCAGCACATGGGGCTGGAGGAGTGGGAGGGCGTATGAGGGTGCTGCCCACTGTCCCCCTGGACTGGGAGGTTCCTCGGGCTCCGCTGCGACTTCTCCCATCTGCACAGGTACCAGTCGGGGCAGCTGAACTCCCCGAAGGCCGTGGAAATGCTGGAGCTGAACGGGAACGAGGAGGAGAGGGTGATCATGAACCTGACCATGGCTGCTGCCAGTGCCCAGCAGAAAGAGATGCTGTCCCTGACGACACTCTTCAACCCACCCATGGACACCCCCACCGCGCTCTCAGGCCGCATTGTCTACATTTGTGTATCCATCATCGGTGAGGGAGCGGGAGCTGGCAGCTGATGTCCCCTCTTGCCACTGGCCGGGGCATTTTTGATGTGTCTCCACAGAGCCGGGGAGGGATGGTGGGCACGCTGGGCAGCGTCTGTGTAGCACAGGCTGCCACCTGCCAGCCCGTGCTGGGCCCACTCTGCCCTGAGCGGGGTGCCAAGCGCAGGGCGTGGGTGGCATTTGGGGCACACGGGGGGGGCTGGTGGAGGATGTGGGTGCTAAGCCAGGCGTGTGCAGGTGGTTGCGGGAGCTCCCTGTGACAAACGTGGCCCAGGCTGGCCACCCCGCGAGGGTGGTCCCTAGCCCTCTGAGAGTGCTTGGGCTCACCCAGGGAGGTTTGATGTGTCCATCAGTGGCTTTATTGTGCGGGCAGAATGGGGCGGCTGGGCCGGGTCTGGGTGAGTATCAGAGCTGGGTTTGAGCTCAGCTGAGGGCAGGCTTCCCTCGGCTTGCCAGGCTGGTGAATTCCCCTGGCAAAGTGCTTTCCCAAGGCTTTGGGGTGGGTGTTGGAGACAGCATGTGCTGGACCCATACCTGACCGAGAGGAGTGGGTACCTCAGCCCAGCCACTGGTGTGGCTCAGGGTCCCAGGAAGGCCACGTGCCATGCAGCCCCCCAACCGCTTCCTCTCTTACAGCCACACTGATCACAGTCACCTGCATGGTCCTGACCCTCAAGGTGACCGCGCTGAAGGATGGCAGTGTTGGCTGGATTGTGTTCCTGGTGCTGCTCCTCGTGGCTCTACTCATTCCTACCATCATCGTTTGGAGGCAGCCGCAGAGCAATGCGCGACTGAACTTCAAAGTGAGTGCAGCCCCCAGCAGCTTGGCATCTGCACCCCTGCGGACCCCTTGCAGGGTCTGCCAGGGCTCACTGCTGGGCTGTCACCATCCAGGAAAGTTCAGGGCCCCGAGATGCAGCTCTCCAAGGCGCAGTCCCCAGCGTGGCAGTGCCCAGGTGCTCTCTGGGCTGTGGCAGGGGCGGCATCCCTCTGTCGCCAGGAGCATCCTTGAGCCCAGCTGGGTCCCTCAGGGCACAGCTGACACATCATCTCTTGTCCCTCGCAGGTACCTTTCCTCCCACTTCTGCCAATCTTCAGCATCTTCATTAACATCCTGCTGATGGTACAGCTGAGTGCCAGCACCTGGGCATGGTTTGCCATCTGGATGGCTGTGGGTACGTGTCCTGGGGAGGGGAGTGTGGTGCCCGCAGGGTCTCCCCTGGGGGTCTGTCACACTGGCAGCCTGGCGCTGTGCGTTTCATTGTGGAAACTGTCCCACAGGTTTTATGATTTACTTCGGCTACGGGATTCGGAACAGCGTGGAAGGGAAGAATGCGGAGGAGCCCAGTGCCACAGTAGAAAAGCCTTTATGCCACCCTGGACTAGACCTCAGCGCCAGGGCTGCTGCGGTCTGAGGGCCCAGGCACCAGCACTCCGTGGAGCTCTGCCAGTATTCCCGCTTGGGAACCAGATCATGATCCATAAAAAATTCATCCCCTCTCCCGCAGGGAGCTAGTCCCAGAGTCAGGACCATGGAGTCGGGTCGTGCGCTGCCCTTTCCCCTCGCAGAACAGAGGTCAAAGAGACAACTCCCTGGGCCAGGAGGGAGCGCCGGTGGCCTAGGGCTGGTCTCTGCCATCCCCCCAACCCTGCCGAGGGGCAGTGACACCGGCACGGCCCTGCTGCTGTGGAAGCTGCTGTCAGAAATGCTGCTTTCCCTGTGCGCAGGAGGCCCGCCTCCCCCCCCCCCCCCCCGCCCCCAATGATGCAGCTGTATTCATTCCGTCTGTCCGTGTGGCTGTGGTCACTACCTCCTCTCCGTGCTTTCCAAGCACTGGGCGTGTACGTGGCAGCTGTAGCTGGAGCCATGCACCGAGGCTTGGGGCAGCTCGTTCTGGTACTGCCAGCAGTCCGGTACTCCCCGTCAGCACGGGGCTCAGCTGGCCAAAACCTCTGTCTGGGATTTGCATCCCGCACTGAGCCCTGTGCTGCCTGGCCATGCCGTTCGGTGTGAGCATCTAACTCGGGTGTCCGTGAAGATGTCCACAGTGTAGCTGTACTACTGTCCAACCTCCTATACCTTTGTATAATTGGTGTTTTAATGTCAACTTTTATACCTATTAAACTCAATGGTTTTTAAGTGCTTGGCTCTGATGGTCCTGCTGCATCCTGTTAATGCCCTGCGGTCGCTGGCCCTTGGGCAGGACCCCATGGGAGTAGCCAGAAACTGTGGAGCAGAGCTCCAAGGCCAGCTCAGCCCAGCACTGCTGGTACCCGGGGGCAGGACAGGAGCCTGCCATGGCCCCATCCTGCAGTGGTGCTGTGTGGGAGCGTGTCACCACGTCCCAGGGCAGCGGCTGCAGTAAAGACCTTGGAACTATCTCCTGGAGGCACCAGCAATGGCCTGCAGAGGAATTGTGGCCAGGAGCTGGGCTGCATCCATGGGAGAAAATGGCAATTTCCCAGATTCTGGTCTGGTCTAAATCAGCCCTGACAAATTATTTTGCAAAATAATCTAATCTAGGGCAGATTGAACTCGCGTGGTTTTGGCATCTCTCCCTGTTTCCTGGCAGTGGAGCAGGGTCACTGCACGGTCAGCGGTGAGGGCCCCACACCACCGGCTCTGCTCGGCCCCTGGGCTGGAGCTGTGAGCCCTGCCCCAGGGCTGTGCCCGGGGTAAAAGGGGCTGCGGCACCTGCTCTGGGCTGGGCTGGGCACCGCCTGCCCCTCCGCCCCAGGTTGAGGTGCCCTGCCAGAGCCTCAGGCTCCAGCCCACAAACGCAGCTGACCCCTGGCACCGGCTCCTCCAGCTCTCCTGGTCACGCTGGTGCCTCAGTGTGCTGCGCCGGGTTCCATGCCCACGGCTATGCGTGGGTCTGCTTGTGCCTGCAGACGTGTTTGCGCCTGGCTCCAGGCCACCCCACTGAGAACCAGCATCCCATCCTGGGTGCCCACCCATGGAGCGGGGTGATGGAAGCCCCGAGCAGCTCCCACCGTGGCAGCCCGGCACAGGTAAGCGGCTGCCTGGCACTATCAGCCCGTGCCGGCGTGGTGCCATCCTGCCACAGGCGCAGGTGCTGGCGGGAGCACAGCAGCCCTGTCCGCACCAGCCCCACGGCGGGCACTGTGCCCTCCCTTGGCTGCCTGCCTGGGGCTGGGGGGGGGGCACCCCAGACCTGGGCGACCACTCTGAGGGGACCCTGCCTCCCTCTGCCCATTGCCTCCTTCCACTCTATCCGGGCTAGCAGAGCTGCCAGGGATGGCAGTGTATCCTCTGCCAGGCACTGCCTCTGCCCTTCCCAGGCCCTGCCAGCGTTCCTCTACATCTTGGTGCATCAGTTGCGGGGGGGTGAATAACACCCAGCTGGAGCCCCAGCATGTTTGTTGGCAGAAGGGAGCCGCCTGTGCTGCTCCCACCGCTTTAACCGCTGCCACGCCAGCTTGTGTGCAGCCTGCTGAGATGCTCCGATATCACCCCAGGGCTCCATGGTGAAGAGAGGGACTGGGAGGGAAGCACGTTCCTGGGTGAAGACTGTCGGGTGATGGGGGCTGCAGGGTGGGCTTTCCACCCCCGTGCCAGTCTGGAAGGGGCCATTTTCTGGTTTGAGAGGCTTGCCCCCCCCCCAGGTGCTGCACGCAGCTGCCTGCAGTTTGCCCCATCAGCCGGGGAACTTCCACCCAGAGTCTCAGCACAGGATGTGTTCCTGCCTGCTGCCCGGCCGTGGGCCTCCCGGGGGCAGCTCCAGCCCCAGCACAGGGGCAGGCAGAGCCCTGGGGGGAACCAAACAAGCCTGAAGCTGCTCCCCCGCTGCCTCTGCCACCGCGCTGGCGCTGGGCAGGCTGGAAACACGCATGGGCAGGCACACCAGTCCTGTTTCAGTGCGGTCTTGATGGCTGTGGCACTCACCCATAGCCAGGGCTTGGTGTGTGATCTCCCTGTTGCTGCCTGCCGTGGATTTAAAGGGGAGCTGGAGGGTTGCTGAGCTGCGGGCGACGCGTACCCTGGTGTGTGGAAGGTGCACGGAGCCGGTGGCTCTCAGCATCCCCCTCCCCAGCCTGGCTCCACGCTGTCCCCCGTGGCTTTTGTAACTGCACACAGTGCTGTGCTAGCTGCCTTTGGGGGACACGGGGCTTTCTGGGTTGTGGGGTTGGAGCAGCTCTCTGCACACCAGCTGCTTGCCGAGGAAGAGCCTCTGGGGGGGCTGCCAAGAGGAGCCCGAGTACTCAGGCTCGGGGCAGGATGGAGACAGAGGGCTATGTTGCTGAGCTGCTGGAGGGAGAGCTGGTTCTGCAGAGCCTGCCCGCTGCGCTGCTCCCCTGACAGAACAGGGGTAGCCCTGGCGCATGGAGATGTAGCAGCAGATTAAATTTTAAATTTGGTGCAATGATCCACTTGGGAGTTAAAATAGGCTGGCTTGTCCACATGGCTCTGTAACCCCAAATATTTCACCCTGGGGAGTTAATGCACTGCCTTCTCCCCTGTAGGACCCACGAGGAGTATCCTCACATACTTCCCCTGCAGGACCCACAAGCAGGTATCATCAGATCCTCTTCCCTGCAGATGACCGGCTGATGGAGCAGAGCTGGGGGGCTGCCGGGTGGGGCACATCCATCAGTGGGGCACAGGCCCTGGAATCCACCCTGGGGCAGATGGGGTTACTGGCTTGACAGGGAAGACTCATCAGCTCGTGATATTTCTGCAGCGGTTGCGTTGCAGGGCCTCACCATCCAGAAGAGCTCCAGGAGATCAAAGCTGGTGCCGGGTGAGATTCCTATCTCTCCTTACTCATCCAGCTCCAGGCAGGTCCCAACCCTTCTGCTTTTTGTGGTAACCTCTGAAGCATGCACAGCCCGGTATCTGGCACCAGGCAGCATGCATCCGATAATCCTCTCGGCCCTGAGCTGCAGCAGGTGGTCAGCTCTCTATTCATGCAAGCTTAATGCTCTCCTTGCTCTGCCTTTGCAGGTCTGGCACGATGACTTGCTGCCAGGTGGTTACTCCTCTCTCGCTCTCCTTTCTTCCCAGTGCTGCAGCTGGTGACCTGGTTCCCGCTCTCCTTCCCTGGTCCACGCTCCAACTAGCCAAAGGGCAGTTCTTGTCACAGCCTGTCCCAGAGCTAACAACACCTGAGCTGTGTGGGAGGACACCCTGGTCCCTCAGGACTTCCTCCTCTCTTACAAGACGGTGTACCCCGATGGGCTCACCACAGTGGAAGTGAGCACCTGTGTGAGTGGCATGGAGAGGAGATGGTGGAGGTGGTGTGTGCGATGCAGGCAGCAGATTTATGGCGCAGACAGGCGGTTTTCCACCGGTGGGAACTGCTTCCCGATTAACTACCCCTTCTCTGCCATCGTCAAGGTCTCCGTGGGCTGTGTGGGCATGCTGGTGTCCGAGCACCACGTCCTCACTGCTGCTCACTGCATTCCTATTAGCAAAGACTACATGAAGGGGGCCAAGAAGATCAAGGTGGGTTTCCTGATGCCAGTGCAGGGCATTGCCAATGGGACAGGGATGGGGAGGCTGGTGATGTGCTGGACCGAGGTGCAGCACATGCAGGTGCCCAGGGGCTGGATCCAGGACCCCAACCTGGCCAGCGTGGACTATGACTGCACTTTCTCAGAGCTGCACAGCCTGTGCACACTGGTGCCCACATGTGAGGCTGGTGGCAGCTCTGGCAGTGGAAGAGATGGCTGGGAAGAAGATTCTCTTCTTGGGGTCTGACAGCGACAGGCTGGGTGAGCTGGTCTACCGTTTCTGTGGGGTGGAGGACGGGACAGTCCACCTCATATACAAACACTGTGATGCCAGGCCTGGGATGTATGGCAAAGCGTGGGACCCTGTATGACACAAACTGGAAAGGAAGGTGATCAGGGTCTCCTCAGAGCACCAGTGGCTAGGGAGCACCACAACTGCAATGTTGCCGTTCGCCTGACCATACTGACAGTTTGCTCAGATTTGTTACTGGATCAAAGGGGACTCTAAAAGCTGTCACACAGAATGAGACCCGCAGCTTGTCTCTTCCCCTCCCCAGTGCAGATGGCTTTGAGTGTGCGAGAACGTGGCCAAGGAGCCCGAGGAGAAGCCACCTTTCCTGGCAAAACTGCTCTACTCTGTTCTGTTCTCTGCCATGGAGGAAGAGGGTCTCCACAGATCACAAGGGATCCAGCAGAAACTCACTGAAGTCCAAGTCCTGATTCCCCAGGAATCCTGAAGGGTGGTTTATGTCCCTTTGGTTGATGCTGGCATTAACTCAGCATCAGGGTTCTTTGCTGAAAAAGCTTGGCTGTCAGCCAGGGAAAGTGGCGTCTGCTTCCAGCATGTTAACTGCTCACGACGTGGAGAGGCAGCCACATGCTTGCTGCTAAGCTTTACCCCGTTTCTCTTGGGTCTCAACAGGCCTCTTGGTCTGTTGGCTGCACTGCTCGCCTAGGCACTGCCCCAGCAATGTGAGGACAAAGGGTTTTCTCTCCTAATAGGGCCTTGGTGTGCTGATGAAAGGTGTCTGAAAGGCAGCCCTGGAGCTTGAGTCTGCTGGGCACAGAGTGTGCCACAGCCAGGAGCCTGGCCAGGGCAGGAGAGTCTGCTCCAGGACCCTGGCAGCCACAGTGCCTGGGAAAGCTCTTGGCAAGGGCACCTCTTCTGACGGATGCAGCACGGTGCCACCTGGGTACCTACATGTGGCAGCACGGGCTGAGAACTGGGAACACCTACTGACTTGTAAACTTTCTCATCTCTCTTTGGTTCTGCCTGGGATTGCTGCAGACGGAAGGGATCCTGACATTTACTGCAGCTGTAGTATTTGAGATGGTTTATTTTAGGCAAATACATGTATTTGAATAAAAGTCAACAGAAATCTCTTTGCAAAGGTTATGTTGAAAGAGAAACTGTGCATAGATTGCTGGCCCTGGCTTGGGACTTGCTGAAGGAGACACTCTTCCTTCAGACTGAAGTGAGTGGGACAGGAAGATCTGTGTAGAGCTGAAATCACAGTATCTTTCAAAAATAGGGACTGATGCCTTCTGGAGTCATAAAACAGCCCAGGCACCTGACTGAACAGATTTCTGCATGTTCTGTCACATGCAGAACAGGCCATACCGGGCTCTTTCAGGAGCAAACTGAAAGCTTGCCTTATGTTTCCCTACCTCATACACAAGAGATTCCTTTGCTAATCTTAGAGTTTCATGGCTGATACATCTCCCCATCTTCTGATGTTTTCCTGCATCCCTGCTGTGTTTGCCCGGGCAATTATTTCCTCTGTAATTCATATTCTCCACAAGGGACCTCACACTGATGCTGCTTTGCCAGGCTGGACAGTTGACAGTTGTATTTTTCACACTGAAGTCAATGTCCCGCTCCTTTTCACTGCACCGCAGGGGCAGCCCGCATCACAGGCTTCTCAGTGCTGTCATCGCTTAAACCTGCTGAAGACTAAACATGCAGTTCCTTCAAGACCTGTGACAGTTGTACAGGCGCAGCAACCTGATTTGCAAAACAAACAGGTAGGAGTTATTTCAACAAATTAAATGTAACATTCCCTTCACATTCAGTTAGCAAGTCTTCGGGGTAATGTGGCTGTTAAACTAATTTAAATTGGTCTGCAGATGGGTGTGCAACAGTTTGTATTATCTTGGATGAGATAATGCATGAAAAATCATGATTACACATTACTGGGCAGGAAGCAGCTGCTATTGTTTTCATAATACAAACTCAATTTACAGACAGAATTTAACTTGTTCCATGGAATTACCTGCCCTAGCTGAGAGGTTCTTGGGGACAGATCAGAAAAGGTTTTCATCTCCTCTGGTCCCTTGTTCGGACCCTAAGAATAGGTTAGAGAGTGTCAGCCATGCTCTTCTTAAAATTAGAAGAAAGCCTGTCATAAACACAGGGAAGGGAGTTCCAGGTTCTTTCCTCTCTGAAATGCACACTGGAATTTTGTTTTGCTTTCTACACTTCTCCGATTGTGGAACAGGTGACAGGATAGGGAAATTTCTCCTAGAACCTGATGACATGAAGCATAAGGACTTGTCTCATTCAGAGCAGCCATACTGTTTAGAAGCAGCTTCCTTTTGATATCAGCCATCAGCTACTGCAAAACAGAAGAGGAGGAAAAGCCAGTGCCAGCCCGGAAGCCAAGAGAAATATGGCGAGACTTGTGCCCCCTTTTAGTGTCCATCTTTGTGTTTGCAAGTGACAGCAGCTTTAAGACACCAACAGGAGATGTTGCCCCCCAGTTCATGGCACAGAGCGAGTGGTTCTCATGCACAAACTGCAACAGGTACAGGACTCACTGTTGTCGTGGGCTGACCTTGGCTGTACAGCAAGTGCCCACCAGGTCGCTGTATCCCTCCCCTCCTCAGCAGGACAGGAAGGGGAGGAAAATAAGATGGAAAAGAACTCGTGGGTCAAGATAAAGGCAGTTTAATAAACAAAAAGCACGGCTGTGCGTTGGAAGCAAAGGAAAACAAAAGATTTATTCTCTACTTCCCACCATCAGGTGATGTCTGGCCAGTTCCCAGGAAGCAGGGCTTCAGGAGGCGTAGCGGGTGCTCCAGAAAACAAATGTTGTAATAATGAATACTGCCCCCCTCCTCCTTTCTCTTAGCTTTTATTGCTGAGCAGACATCATATGGTATGGAACGTCCCTTTGGTCAGTTTGGGTCAGCTGTCCTGGCTATGTCCCCTCCCAAGATGTTGCCCACCCTCAGCCTACCGGGTGAGTGGGGAAAACGTTGGAGAGACAGCCTATTCCACACCATTTCCATCATGCTCAAGTCCCACATAATTTAATACATATATATATATATATATAACTTCTAACCATCCCATTGTAATTAATTTTTATTACTCAAATCCCTTCTTACCAATACTTACAACTTATACTACATACTTCAACCACCTTTACATGCAACACACAGATTTATACATGCTCATTAATTCCTATCCTCTGTCCTTTAACAGGTAAATATTATTCTCCCATTCCATGGCCTTCCTCCACTCCTCCAAATGTTCATAAGAACAGGCTATGACTTAGGCCCCATCTGTCAAGATGGGTGCTTGGGACAGGAGAAGCAGTATGTTCATTTGTTGGGCACCAGCGCTGGCTTGGTTCGGGTCATCGTTGCACTCACTGGGTTCCTTGCAAAACTCACTCTTCGTTGGTTGAGTTTGTTCCTGCTACATTAATTCCTACAACATACAGCTCACATCACAAATGATTTTTCCCCCAAGGTTAAATCTCCTGGCACACACCAGGTCTCCCCATCCTTCTGCATTACCCACCAAATACACCCAGGTCCTTGAATTAAAACAATCCCATTAATGGGTTTGCCATTTCCCATGGGAGTAGCAACCCACATCGCCTTCCCCAGCCACTTCCCTACATGTACTATAGGGACCTTATCTCCTCCCACAGTAGTAAGGACTTTGTTTGGGCAGGACCGGGACGCTGATCAGATCCTCTGGTGTTAACCAGCCAAGTGGCTTCTGATAAATTTATATCTCAATGCTTCCATGCTCCACTGCCCAATGCTCTCAACATAGTTTTTAACAGTCCATTAGATCTCTCAGTCTTTCCAGAGGCTTGTGGGTGATAGGGGATGTGATACACCCACTCAGTGCTGTGTTTCTTGGCCCAGGAGTTTATGAGGTTATTTTGGAAATGAGACCCATCGTCGATTCAATTCTTTCTGGAGTACCATGTCACCACAGAATTTGCCTTTCAAGGCCTGAGATGGTGTTTCGGGCAGTGCCATTGTTTATGGGGTATGTTTCTACCAAACCAGTAGTTGCTTCCACCATGGTGATTATGTAGCGCTTGCCTTAGTGTGTTCATGGCAGTGGTCTAATACAGCCAATTTGCCAGGCCTTGCCACGTTGAAAACCCAGTCACCACGCTCTGTTCCAGGGAGACTTTACTCATGTGGCTTACTTGATTGCAGCGTATGTTTCACATTTGTGAGTGATCTGTGTGATGGCCTCCATGGTCAGGTCCACCCCTCCTTCCCGAGCCCATCTGTATGTTGCATCTCTCCCTAGATGTCCCCATGTTTAGTGGGCCCACTGAGCTACAGTTAGCTCACCCTTACGCTCCCAGTCCAGGTCTACCTAGCTACTTCAATTTTGACAGCCTTGTCTACCTGTTCCTTGTTCCGATGTTCTTCAGTGGCGTGGCTTTTAGGCACGTGAGCATCTGACATAACTTTAGAGCAATGTTTTCTACCTGGGCAGTGATGTCCTGCCACAATGCGGCAGCCCAGATGGGTTTACCCCTGTGCTGCCAACTGGTCTTGTTCCACTGCTATAGCCACCTCTGTAGGGTATCAGCCAACATCCAGGAGTCAGTATAAAGTACTGGCCATTTACCTCATTCAGCAATCTCTCGGGCTAGTTGGATAGCTGTCACTTCTGCAAACTGACTTGACTCACTGTGTTGGGTTTGTGCGTGTGGAGGGGTTTTGGTAGCAGGGGAGGGAGCTACAGTGGTAGCCCCCGTGAGAAGATTCCCAAAGCTCCTCCGGCTCCAAGTCAGACCCGCCTCTGGCCAAGGCTGAGTCAATTAGCAAGAGTGGCTGTGGCTCTGTGGTAACGTATTTAAGAAAGGGAACCTGAGAGTAGGAGGAGTTGTGAGGGAAATAACCTCTGCAAACGCTGAGGTCAGCTGAAGAAAGGAGGTGGAAGACGGTGAGGTGCACTGGAGCAGCGGCTCCCCTGCAGCCTATGGTGAGCAGGCAGGCTGTCCCCTGCCGCCCATGGACGGCACCGATGGAGCAGATGCTGACCTGAAGCCCATGGAGATCCCATGCCAGAGCAGGTGGCTGCGCTCAGAGAAGGCTGGGACTGAGGGAAGCCCGTGCTGGAGCAGTTCGGCACTGGGAAGACTGCAACTCTCAGGAGGAACCCACGCTGGAGAAGTCTGTGGAGAGCTGCAGCCTGTGGGAAGGGCCCATGTTGGAGCAGCTCATGAAGAGCAGCAGCCCATGGGAAGGACTCATGTTGGAGGAAGTTCATGGAGTGAGTGAGTCTTGCTGATCGATCCTTGGCTCTCCAATTGATGCATCGGCTCATGGATGGGAGCCAGGGAGTCTTGGTTCGTGCGACGTGGCTGCTGGTACACCATCCTGGTAGCAATTGGCACCTGCTGTTCTTTGACTTACAGCAGTCCCGCAACAAAGGGATCTTCTGAGAGGCCAGGCAGGGTAGGTAGCTGTTTGATCCTTTCCGTGTTCACAGTGGCTACACCAAAATCCCACCTTTTGGGTCCCTGAAGTACCCTCTCCTGAGGTAGTTTATGCCAAGCATACACGGTGCCTCTGGGCTGGTCACAATGGGATGCTTTTGCCACTTGTCCCCTCTTAACCTCCCTTAGCCTCCAATACAGACAATTCTTGGCATCCTCATCACTCCAGAGATCCAGATGGGTTCAGTGCCCCTGTACCCTGATGGCACCAGCGCACACTGTGCACCAGTGTCTACCAAAGCCTTATACTTTTGTGGGCCTGATATGCCAGGCCACTGAATCCACACAGACCAGTATACTTAGTTGTCCCTTTCCCTCTCCTAGCTGAAGGCAGGGACCCTCTATTCCTGTTCCTGGTCAGAATATTCACTGTCTGACCCTTTCAGTTCCAGACCAGAATTCCACCTCACCGGGATCAAGGGAGGTGATCTCAGTTCTATGTCTGGGAGATCGCTGATTGCCTTCTTGTGTCTCTACAGAAACAAAGCTGACAGCCTTCTTGAGTGATGCCTTCTTAACAGCTCTCTTCCCTCTCAGTTTGTGTACGTGGGCTCCCAGCTTAAAGGTGGGTTCACCATCCCATTTCCTCATGTCCTCCCCCTGGTCACACAGAAGAACCAGAATGTGCCACGTGGCATGCACCTGGGGCTCATTTTTCCTCTGACTGGGGCAGGAGGGCATTGATTTCTTGGGGTGCCCCTGACAGCCAAGGTACAGGCCCATAGGGGTAAGGAGGGACAGAGATTTTCTTCGAAGTTTTGGAGCCAAGAAGACACTCTCTCCATAGTTGGTGTATCCATATCTGGGCAAAACATCACTGCCAAGCTGTTAGAATATGATGCTGGGATGCTTTGAATCACCTTCCTCCACATGGCCCATGAGCACAGCATATCCTCTGGATCTTTGGAGACCTCATCACTGTCTAGATCACTGTAGATGACTTCCAGCACTGCTCAGGTATGGATGCCTTCATCTGCAGTAATCCACTTTTCCGGGGAGTTCACAAGTTCTTCCTTGAATGGGTGGGTATCTTGCCCTCACACTTGAGAGGAGCCATCTCCAGAGACTGCAAATTGCTGTCTCATTCAATTCCTACCTCAATTCCCTGGTTTCTAGCAAGGGATCCCAGCTGCTGGGCTTCCCTACCTTCCAACTGCTGTCAGCCCTACTATCCCAGCATCAGAGCAGACAGGCAGCAATTCACTCACCTGCCTGGCGGCTGTAACCTTTCCGCATGTCTCGAAGTTCTGATGAGGTCAGAGGCTGGGTAGTTTCTGCTTCTTGCCGGCACTCTTTCTTTTCTCCAATTTCTTTGCCAAAGAACCACCTTCTTGATGAAACCCTTCCTCTTCTTCCTCTTCTCTTAGTAATCAATAATATGGACCCGTGGACCTCCTTGTCCAGTTTCTTTTTCAATACTGGGGCAATCACTGTCGTTGATGTTGTTTGAATCCCTGTCTCTACTATCATGCTCTCAGATGTATTTTGCACCCTGGTCTCAGCCAAAGTATTCTCAGAGGTGGTTTGGGTCCCTGCCTTAACCACAGTCCTCTGATAGTACTGAACTGTGGTTTGACAGGGCACAGCCAAGGCCCAGTACAGTGCTAGAAGCTGCCGGTTTTCACCGGGGTGGGCAAGGCACCCTTCTATGAGGTGGCACATCAGTTTGCCAGGGCTACTTGCCTGTTCAGGTGTAAAGTCCTGGGCTATGGGAGGAGGTAACCACCCTAGGCACACACCCAAATCCTTCCACACACCCTGCCACCCAGGGACCCGCTGCCTCGGGGCACGTTTCAGTATCGCCTGGCCCAGAAGTTGTCTTCTCTTACACTAGGATGACACCAGATTCCACAAACCCCATAATATGTCAGCAGTGTTAATTAGTAGCATTAAACAGCTCATGTAAGGGTGAACAAGGACCTTGGGAGCCAGCATAGTAAAACCACTCACATTGCTCCCAGGTAGGAAGAGGGATGCATTCCCTCATCCTCTCCACGAGACAGCTCTCCCAGCACAGTAAGGCCATCAGTGCCAGGGCAAACCACACAACCATTTCGTGCCAACATGTTCCTAAACTCAGCAAAATAGAGATAAGCAGTACAGCCAACAAACTCCATGACCTGCACAGAAGCTTGCTACTTAAATGCTATAGCTATAGCACGCTTAGTACAAAACTGCCATTGTCTCAGGCCCCATGTTGAGAGCCTGAAAGGGCTGTCGTGGGCTGACCTTGGCTGTACAGCAAGTGCCCACCAGGTCGCTGTATCCCTCCCCTCCTCAGCAGGACAGGAAGGGGAGGAAAATAAGATGGAAAAGAACTCGTGGGTCAAGATAAAGGCAGTTTAATAAACAAAAAGCACGGCTGTGCGTTGGAAGCAAAGGAAAACAAAAGATTTATTCTCTACTTCCCACCATCAGGTGATGTCTGGCCAGTTCCCAGGAAGCAGGGCTTCAGGAGGCGTAGCGGGTGCTCCAGAAAACAAATGTTGTAATAATGAATACTGCCCCCCTCCTCCTTTCTCTTAGCTTTTATTGCTGAGCAGACATCATATGGTATGGAACGTCCCCTTGGTCAGTTTGGGTCAGCTGTCCTGGCTATGTCCCCTCCCAAGATGTTGCCCACCCTCAGCCTACCGGGTGAGTGGGGAAAACGTTGGGAGAGACAGCCTTGATGCTGTGGGAGCACTGCTCAGCAGTAGCCAAAACACTGGTGTGTTACCAACACCCTTCTAGCTACCAATACCACTGCTAGGGACTGCTAGGGGGAAAATTAATTCAATCTCAGCCAGACCAAAGACAACTGTTTATTTAAAAAATGAAAAGAAACTTTTAACAAAATCACGCCGAACAGTGAGGATCTGAAAAGCCAGGCAGCACTGGGTGCATCATAAAGAAAAATGCAGGCCCTGACCAACCCAAGGGCTAGATGTGCAGACAAACACCTCCGAGTGGATGGTAAGACCTTGTTCCACTTCTCTTATCCAAACAGTGACACAGCTTTGTAAGCAGATGAGGTTGTAAATTAGAAACCTGAATCTCTTGTCCATCCCCACAAGGTGCCCGGGCACATGGAGGCTCTGATGATGGTAAGCTTTTAAGAAGTTCCATTTGAGAGCAACCACGGCTGCAGTCGCAGCTTGGAGGAAGCCACCTGCTTAGCTGCAACATGAAGAGGACGTTGTAGCACAAGTGTGTGACATGCTGCATTTCTTCTTACCCAGAATCCTGCAGAGCTGTCCATCTTTTTTTCCCTTGTTGCCCTGTATCAGCACAGAACATCCTCTCTAGCCCAGAAGGAAGGGGGAATGAATACATGTATATCCACAGTCTAAGGAGGGTCACCTTTTGCTGGAACTTGGATCTCACTCCCTACCCCAATCCAAAATGTAAGAACAGGGCTAGCTCTGGGAGGAGAGAGCCCTCTACGAACTAGGACCCACAAGGCAATTAATAGATCGCAGGCTGATGATTTGCCTTCTGCATCTGAATGATCTTGCCAAAGCCACCTCTTCCCACATCATAGTCTGTCCGGTACTCATCTCGCACCTGGAGCACAGAAGTAACACAGATATTAGTACCCTGAACCGCCTGTCTCCTGCTAGACTTCAGAATCATCATCCCCTCCTTACTCAGCTGCTAGAGAACAGAAGTTCAGGTTAGAAGCACTTTGACTTGTTTGAAGCCTCTTCAAATAATCCACCAAAAAGGTGGTAATGGTAGTGAAAAGGACAAATGAGGATATATCTGATGGCTGAGGTCTTTTTTAGACAAGCAAAGACCACAAAATACTTTTATTCAGCTTTGCAGTCCAGCTTTCAGAATTGCCAGGCTTGGCCTCAAGAACTTTTCTTCCCTCCACCCTGAAAATCTGCAAAGAAACCTCACCTCTGCCCTGGGGCAAACTGCTGTGTTGTGAGATTGGGCTGTCCCCCTCTGTTCAAATTCTGCATCATTTTAAGAGTACTAGCTTGCTTTAGGGAACATTCTGCTTGCACTGCAGGAAGTTTAAAGTTCTATTTCTAGCTTTTAACACCAGGCATCAGTTACCAAAACAACCTGGGAATTGATAAAGTTCATTATCAGGTCTTTACAGTCCACACATTGTTCTGCATGAGACAAAAGTAGCAAAGCAGTACAGAGTCTTAGGGGGGATCAAATTCAAGGCATGAACGGGTATTGCCTTTACCTGTCCTCCCGTCTTTCCTCTTCCATACTGTCGCCCCTCCTTAAATCCTGCATCCCAGTCAGTTCGAATGATGCGGTCATCTAGTCGTGTGCCGTTGATAAATCGCATTGCATGTTCAGCATCTGCTCTTGTGTAGTATCTGAAGCATACTATAAGAACTAAGTGTGCTACTTTGCTGGGTACAGGGAAAATAAAAAACAGTACTGTATTCGAGAAGCAGAAACCCCTCGCCTTCCAGTCTTTTCTACACTTCATGCTCTTCTCTATGGGATCTAAAACTGCACTCGTATAAACCCAAGCTAGACAGCTCCCACTCAGAAAGGATTCTGAACTTTAACGTTAGTACCTGCACAGACAAGAAGTAGTTCTGGATCATTTATTTCACAAGCAGGTGAAACAAACACATTAAGGCCTTGCTGAGGGCAAGGAATCTGTAATGTGCCTTTTTATACTATGTGAAACTTGACTGAATTTGAACATGAGGAGCAGGCTTTGCAAAGACAGCTCACGGTACAACTTGTACAAGCCTGTTACCCTCTGCTTGGAAACGCCACCGTGGTTTATTCTGCTCCTACATTCAGGTGTAAGGCTAAGGTGAGAAACTGAATGTGTGCGCTGGCCACGTAAGAGCTCAGACTGACGACTGTAACACTCTCATTTCGGCCCTAAAATCATGAGAGGAATTATTAAAAGGAGCTCTCTGCCACCTCTAGAAGGTACAGCGGCAGTCGTGCTTTTCACCTACGGCACCACTGTGTCTCTCTCTCAGTTAAGGCGGTGGTGGTGCAGTAGGAAGGCTGAGAGTGTCCGGCAGCAAGCACTTCACTATCACTCCTTTTCCACAGCGGTGCAGCAAAGCTTGCTGCGCAGAGAGGAAGTAAAAGCAGCAACAGCACATGGGCCGGCAGCAGCAGCGAAACAGAAAGGATACTCGACAAAGCAGAAGCCGCAGGGGGTTTTCTTGATCTTGTCCAGCCCCATGACAATCCTCTTGACGTCCCCACACTTGGAGAAGAGCTCCTGGATCTGCTCCTCCGTCGTGTAGAAGGACAGGTTGCCGACGTACAGCGTGGAGGATATTTTGAGGGATTTCTCCTGCAGCTGCCGGCTCCCCTGAAGGCAGAGGGGGAGGAACACGCAGCGGGGTGAGCACGCCTGCCGCCCCGCTCCCGCGGCCCCGCCGCCCACGGCAGCGCCCCCCCCCGCCGCCCCCGCCGCCCCCGCCGCCGGGCGCACCCGGAAGTGCTGGTCCCGGTACTGGCTGATCTCGCAGTAGGAGTCGCTGTTGAGCCCGCTCAGCGTGGTGTGCAGCAGCCCCGACATCTCGCCCGCGCCCCGCCGGGCCCCGCTCCCCGCGATCCTTCCAGAACCGCCGCGGCACCCACCGCGCAGCAAACGGGCGAACCCCCCGCCGCGGCGCCCCGCCCGATTGGCCGCCGTGCCCGTCGCTCGGCACGGGGAGGCGGGGCGGCAGCGCGGGGCAGCCAATCGCAGCCGGGAGCGTCGGGTTCGGCGCGGCTGCGGGCGCCGGGCCCGGGATGCTCCGCGGCGGCGCGCATGCGCGGCGGCGCGGGGTGCCGCCATGGCGGGGGCGCGGCTGGACGCGCTGGCAGGTACCGCCCGGTATCGCCCGGTGCAGCCGCCGGGCCTCACGCCCCACCTCACGCCCCGCTCTCCTCCTGTCTCACAGGGCTGGCGCGGGAGCTGCTGAGGGAGGAGGCCCCGTCCCGCATCGCTGCTCTCACCGAGGAGCTGTTCCAGGCCGTGGGCGGCCTCTCCT
This sequence comes from Tyto alba, assembly GCF_018691265.1. Taxonomy (NCBI): domain Eukaryota; kingdom Metazoa; phylum Chordata; class Aves; order Strigiformes; family Tytonidae; genus Tyto; species Tyto alba. The sequence continues at coordinate 24,148,506 of NW_024881326.1, read as the reverse complement.
GGGAGGGCGGGAGCGCGACTGAGGCGGAGCGGCGGCTCCCCGGCCCGCCGGCCTTCGCCACCCCGCCCGAAGAACTGGGGGCGCCCTGTGCTTCGCACCCCGCGGCCGCGCTCGCCCAGGTTGGTGCTGCCGCCCCCGGCTGCCCGGCCTCTGCGGGGAAGCGGAGCCTTTCGCCCCGGCGCTGGCGGAGTGTGAAGAAAGCAGGCTGCCTTCTTCCGCTTTTAACCCAGTAGGGTGAGAGTCCAAAATAAAGCTGAAAAGGTCACACTTGAAAAAGTCAGCGCAAAACGTTGATCCCAAATGTAAAAGCGTGCATCACAGTTGGAAAAATCTACTGGTATGTTAGTGTTAGTAAGGTCTTTAGGACTTTATTTTTTTACTAGTGATATTAGGGGTTTTACGACTTTATATTTTTTTAGCAATATTAAGTTTTTTATTACTTCATTTTTTTTAGACATACCTAATCGTAATTTAAAGTAAAAATGCAAGCGTAGAATGCTGATGCATTAAGAGTTTGATCGTGAGTCAGAGAAGTCCTCATCCTTTGTGTGGATTCTGATAACGATAGATACTTGAGGAAGAAGAAATCAAGCAAGCATGTCATTTTACCTGCTTGGTAAAGCCAGTAGGTAGTATTGAAGTGGGAAGTGCTCATTTTCGTGCATTATAAAAGTGAATTAGGTTGTTGCTTATAATGCTTCTATTTTTTTCCCCACTGTGTGTTTCTTCTAGAGGAGTACTTATAAAGTAGTAAACATCTACTTTAAAAGGCTTTTTTCAGAAAGAAGTCTGATGAGTAACACATGCATCTGGAATGAAAACAAGACCAGCTGAGATGTGCCCAACGTTTTCCTCCAAAATTATATGTTGAAGAGAGTTTTAATTCATCAAGATTATCACCTAAGGAAGAGTGATTTTGAAAGTCCTAAATTTGTGACAAGGAGCAAGATAGGCTAGCAAGTGTCACAACAAAAAGTGTGCTTGGTGCAGTCTGTAAAGACATCCACAAGCATAAAACTGGTATCCTTGTTCTTCCTGAAACAGTTGGGCTAAACGTTTTAAAGAAAGGTGAAGTCATTCATTTGTAATCCCTTCAATATAAGGGGCCATAAAATGTCCCCTGGGTAGGCAAGAGCGTATTTGTAGGCAAGATCTGCCATGAAAGCAAAGATTTGAAGTGATGGGAAGTGCAGCCCTTCAAGGTGGGTTGTTAGAGGACCTTAATGCCTTTACGTAGGACTGCATCATCTTTTTCACAAGTATATAGTCAGAAGCCTTTGTTCTTTGCTAATGCAGAAGTTTCCTGATGTAGGTATTTAAAATTATTAAGCAACTTGGTTTCCTTTTTGGTTGGCAAAAGAGGTGAAGCCTTACTGTAGATGTGTTTTCAACCCTGATAGAATTCTTACAGCTTTTTCCAATCCCTCCAAATTTTTCAACATCTGTTTAAAATGTACATAATGTACTCTAAAAGCTGCCAGTGAATCAGTTGTATTTTGAATGTGGTGATGTACTATTGCACAAATTTTGCATCTATGAGTATTTGTGAGAAAACTTCATCCCACATGAACAGGGTAAGTGAGGTCATGTTTTGCTAAGTTTGAAAAAGGACTTGATAGAAACACAGGTTAGGACATTTCAGTAATATGACAGGTTAATGGGATTTTGTTTAGGGGCATATTTGAATGTTTCTGAAGTCCAGCACCTTGCTTACAGAGTTTGCTATTAAGCATAATTTCAAATTGGGGCTGAAGGCACTGATGGATGATGTGACATAAATGTGCTATTGGTCATATGATTAATTAGTTCGTTTTAGTTTCAGGTCTTGTCAGCCTTGGGTTTACAGAATCATGTTCTTTCTTATCTTGCTTCATGTTTTAAGATGTGAAATAGTCTTTTATAAGACTGAATATATCTTATGAAATACATCTATGAAAAGACTGTGTGCTTCCTGCCCCTGTTTATAATTCTTTGGAAATGATGTATCTATAGAAAAGAATGGTCCGTACTTTGAGCTGAAGAAATGCTATTTGGCCCATTCAGCATGCCTGTTTTTAGATCACTGCCCCCGATCTCCTCGTGTGATCATGTAACAGTTTCATGGAAAACTCACACCTTTGGCTCCAACGTAAAAGGAAGTTGCACAAACGTGTGGAGAGGTCATTACTGTGGTTCACATGGAAGATGGTTCCTTTTCCAGTACTAAATTTTAGTGTGACCCAAATTACAGGACAAAATTAACGGAATTCTCCTACTCAGGTTGAAGAAGGTGCAGTAAGCCTGTGGAACTGGGCTGTAACCAAACACACAGGTTCTGTTGTCAATGATGAGCAAAGAGCTAAACGTACGTATGTGTTCTATACCTTCCTAAATGTATTTTGTGTGCTGTAGCACGAAAAGGAAATATTCTCTATGGACAGGCGTGTATGTAGCGCTGTAGATTTGGGTGACAAATCCAGGACAGTTTGTTTGGATCTTTGCAGACAGGGTGTAGACAGAGGAAAATACACAGCTGGGATTTGTATAAACAGTTTGGGAAGGAGCATCCTGGTGTAATGGTGATCTTGTGACACTGAATCAGTGTAGGCATTCTTATCACTCCCCCTTTCCCTGCCAGAGCATCAGTAAACAGGTGCTGTAATTTGCCTCTAATGCTATGGTTTTAATCTAAAAATGTAGGGAAATAACAGATTTAAATTTTAGACTGTTGGTCACTTAATTTGTATCAAGTGAGATAGTTACATCAAAGAAACCATCTCATCAAGGCTTACATACAGGAAAACTATAAATCCTCTTTTTACTTTCCTGCTTTAGCCAGGTACACAGCTGGTGGGTTTGCTCGGAGCCAGGAGCAGGGCTTGGGGGAAAGGCAGAAATGAGCTTTTGGTCTTTTCCCTCAACCTGTTCTTTATGTGGTTCTGCAGGATTTCAATTTCTGGCCTACATTTTTGTTTTGAGGGATTATAGTCAAAATTATGTGTAATCTACATCATATAAATTATATCAGGTAAAGGGAAAAGGGTAAGTTTATACAAAATAAGTAGTAATTGTAGTGTTGCATTCTCAGATCTTGTATCACAGCTGAAGGGCCAGGGAGAGGCTATTTTAACTACATTAAGTGGTATCTTTTCCATCCCTGATGTATAAGGAAGGCCTGAACATATTTTTGCTTTTTACTTTGAAAATGGAAAGATTATTAAACTTAATTTCCATATTTTGCTGAAGGCTATTTTGAGGCTCTCAAGACATGTTACTGTAAGCACCTGCAATGTAATTAAGTCTTTGAATACCATGTATTTAACTTAAACTCCCTCTAAAGTGTTTAATAGGTATTTTGATGAGAATATATTTTTTTTTCTTTTTTTTTTTTTTTCCTTACTGCCTAAAAAGCAGTTTTAAGCAGCTTGGCTAAAGTGCAGACTGCTTTGACTCCTGAAGCTTTCAGATTTTTCTTTCTTGTAATTTAAAATGGCAAGCAGTCTTTCAGATACGGCAGGGCCTGATTTTCTAAAAAGTAAAAAAGAGAAAAGGGAGCTTATGAATGTCTGCACTGTTTTCTTGCAGTACGTTTTGTTGCTTGCAGACTGGTGTGCCTTTGTGAAGGCAGTGATCCTTCAGAGGGAACAATTCGAAGACAGATTTTGGTAAGGCTAATGGTGGGTGGGGAATGAGGTATAGTTGATCACCAAGGGAAACCTTCAAACCCTATTACAGTTTCTTTCGAAAGGGAGTGAAATTTATCTGTAGTTCAGGGGAATATACACACTGAAGTGGGACCTGTCTTATCACAGGGATACCTGCTGAGTTAGTACCGTTAACGTCACATCTTTCTTATATGGTAAAATGTTCTATGAGCAACATGTTAATTTATTTCAGTATCTTATAATATTGTCTAGTAGGGCACCACAAGTCTTATGCTACATTGAAGTGTTAAGGACTTCAGATGCGAGAGGTGCTTGTTGAAGATTGAAGAGCTGAAATACCCTTTTCCTGTGTTAGATGTGTGCATCAATGAGATGAGATCTAACATTGTCTTTCTTGCACAAAGCACTTACCATTTTCTCCTTCAGATGGCTATGAAGACTGGGAAAGGGTGGATAGATATTGGAAAACCTGATATTGGTGATGGATTTCTAGAGATTGCCATGAGTGTAAGTTCTTTTCCAGTTTTAATTTCTTACAAGCACACCTATTTGTAATTTCTGTGGGTGATGCCTACACTTTGTTTTCTAGAGAATAGAAAAACTGTATGCGAAGTTACTTAAGGGGAGCGATGGTGAAGCAGATATTCATGTGCACAAAGCTGATGTGGAGAAGAACCTCTTCAAAGTACTCTCTTATCAGGCTGAATCAGTACGTGTTCTTCCCAGTTTTCCTTATAAGTCACTAGGGCTATAGAGGGAAACTCTGACCCAGTTATTAGATGTATGAATGCTTGGCATTGAAGACTTGCTGAGGGATATATTTCCTTCAGTTAGATGTAAGATAGCAGATCTCGTGTTTGTGTTCGGTGTTGCAATCATTTAATGATTTTTAATTTGTCTGATTTATCGCAGTCATTTCTGCTGTGGTGTTTATATCTTCTAGTTCGGATTTGTTGCTCTATAATTTGGCTAGCATGGCTGTTTATAAAACAAACAGCTGCCTTTCTGAATCATAAGGGTGTCAGTTCCAAAGATGTCCTGTGTTTGACTAAAGAAGGGAGGTAGAACTGATATAGAGCCTGGGTCCCCCAGACTGCATTCATGTAACACGTACACATTCAGCAAGTCACTTTGGAACACTCATCGTACTGCACTAGTATTTGCAGCTAGGCTGATTGGAAGTCCATGAAAGTGGCATTCATCATGGCTGCAGATAGCCAAGGTTCGTATCTAACAAGCAGATATTCTAAGCCACACATGCAGTGCCTTCTGTGACAGCTTTCATGACTGCAAACTCATGAACATCATCAAAGCTGTTCATATTCTATACCGTCAGACAGAGATCTTTCTATACATGAATACCCTCTCTCCCATAACGTCATCTCATATGTGCTGCTTTCCACATGTAAAGGCTTTAAACAGTGGGAGAATCAGTATAAAATTACAAGATCTAGAAACAGTAGGTTTCATGACATTTGATATTTTCTTTAAAGTCTCAACCTCTGGCATCATACAATGAAGTAAGAATCATAGTGCCTAACACAGTATGGGAGAAGTCTGAAAAAATGCTCAAGGTTTTCCATGGGATCAACAACACAAATTACAATAATTCAAAGTATGCAATTTAGAAATTCTCAGTTCTGTGAGACGTTGTGCTTGACTGGAGTTCCTGAGTACTTTTTATCAATGCTATAGAGTATTACAGACATATGACTGTAAATATGAGAAAATGTAGTTGCCTGCATTGCCTGCATTTGTTAACACCACTGGCCTCTATATCTAGAAAGGGAATACTGTCTTCCTAAACAGAGCTCTCCGAAACAGGCCAAAGCAGTGGCCAAAATTTTTAATTTGATCATGGCAGAGGGAAGAGGACCTTAAATTATTGGAGAGGCGGTTTAAGATTTGCTGAACTGTTGTCTTAATGTCTGAATGAACTTGTCCCATGCATCTGGCCTTTTCACAGTACTTAAGGACTGCAGTGTTTTTCTGGATGTCTTTGTCATCTGGCAATATATAGAAATATACAGAATTATTGTAGCACTGTAAGGACAGATATCTAATCCCAAACCTAGCTTTACTGAATGTGAAAAATCTAAATCCTATTTTTGAGAATCAGTCTTTTAATGAATTTTAAAGATGAGTTGCTCACTATAACAGTTTGTTGGCATGCTCTACTGCTTTCTTAGGCAGTTGCTCAAGGGGATTTTCAGAAAGCGGTGATGTGTGTGCAACGCTGCAAAGATATGTTGATGAAATTGCCAAAAGAGGTAAATGAAATCATCTCTCCTTTATCATTCCAAACTTTGAAAATCTGCTTTCCTCTCTTTATGTTAAAAAATTACTTATGCCATGTAACATTTGAGATTATTCTTCCTAAAAAACAGCAGGCTTTTTCTTCAAAGTTATTTTTTTTTCTTGTTTCTCATTCAAAATAGAATTATAAAGTTTTCCTAAAGCGTGAAAGAAGACAAATCAGCAAGCAAGGCAAAAAGATTTTGAAATCGAATATGCCACCTACTCTTCTACAGAACCAGCTGCATTTTACATCTTAATCTTGTATATTGCTTCTTCACTTGTACCCATATGTACTTTTGTCTGGAGGCAGATGGGACAAGAGAAGAGCTGAGTTACTAAGTTTTTGATATGCAGGTCTATCACTGCCCTCATTACTAATCTTCATGAAGCTGTAGAGCTATGAGTGGAGGCTTCCCATTGCACTAAGCTGTGTTTTTTGTAGTTCTTGTGTCACACAGACAATGTCCAGAGAAAAACTCTAGCATATGCAGACTAGTTCTCTGTTTGCAAAGATAAAAGTTTAATAAGTTTATATCAGAATAAACTTGCCCACATTTATTTTCATTTCCTTACTTTAACGTTTTTCCAATATTTAGGAAACACTTAGTTCCTGTCTCTATGGTACAGGTAATAAAATTCAAAGGAGTAGATGTGAATTCTGAAACAGAAATATGGGAAATATGGTTGGAGTTTAATTGTTTTTTTAACCAATTAAACTTCAGCCAATTTAAAATTGTTTTGTGTGATCTTCAGGCCTTTTTCAGTTCATCTCAGAGACTAAGTTGCAGGGGTCTACCTTTGATTTGAATCATAAGAGCAGAACTTCTTACTGTGAATTGTTGAAAATACTCACTGGGGTCTTCGCACTAGTGTTCCCAATTTAATTTCAAATTCGTTTTGTGCTTTCTGCTTAAACTCCTCCATTAAGTAATATTACACTTATCATGATGAATGCTCTTCACAAACCAGGAGCACTGATGCAGACAAGGAAAAGGTTTCTGGTCATGAGAGTTGCAATTTACTTCTGAGTGGTATTTGAACAATGAGAAAAAGGGAAAGAGCTAGTGATTGCTGAGTGACTTTGAAACTTTTGGACCATTAGGTAGCCAACAGTCCTTAAGTCTTCCAGACTCCCACTGTACCAGAGAGCACTCGCAGAGTATCGCAGGAGCTTGTTGTGTTACGGAAATGTATGGTACCACAGATCAGCTGGAGAGGACTTGCAGCTTGTGGATCATCAGTGGTCTGTGAATCATAACTGGGAACTCCTGCCCTACAGGGTGAAACTGTTCCAAACACTTGTTAAGAGAGGTGCCAGTTTATGGAGATATTTAGTGTTACGCTTGACACCTGGAACAGTCATTCACTGAAACAGTATTTTAATCATCCTTTGAAATACTTATTTTCCAAGCATGGAAGTAAATGACTGGGGTATGCCACAGTACGCCTAGAGCTAAACACTTTGTGTGAAACCCTTTCAATACAGGGAACTTTCTGTTCTGGGAAGAAAATGTTCACAAATGAACTTATGAAATAGAAGGGTTTCACATCTGAGAGGGATCATATTTTTTTTGTTTATGCATACTGAATCTGTGCTTTTGTCTCTGAATTGCAATGAGATAATAAATTTGAAGCAAGATCTTGTGCTACCTCTCTCATTCTTGCCTGAGGATTTGAAATCTGTAGTCACTTGCAAGTAACTTAATTTAGACTTGGAAAAGAAAGTTACTGCAGAGGCAAAATGGATGTAAATATTGGCAGCCTGTTAGCATATAAAATTATTTTTCTGTCTCTTCTTTTGATGACATATGACAGCTGCAGATCATTTCAAAGGAAAGACAAGTTGTTATGAACAGTCATTGTCAGCGCTGGCTGGCAAAGCAGAAAGCAACAGTGCTGTGAATAACCAAGCATTCAAACCCAGTTTTCTCCTAAAACTTGTAATGTGGATGATTCTTTTTTAACACCAGAGAGTCATGCTGGGAAGAAGCCTACCATGGAAGAGGTGGAGTCCACTTTTAAAAATGAAGTTGCAGTATTCCACTTTTTCCTCTCAAGTTTTATTTTTTATTGTTTACTTTACACAGTTCCAGTGCTTTCAGCATAATTTCTCGAGGAACTATTCTACCTCGTGTGTTTCAAGAATCCTGCTGTTTTGTATGTCCTGGACTGGTTAATATGCTTCACTTTCCCACACAATTATGATTCCCTTTTGGTCATGTTCAATATCCCCTTGTATAAGGTCAGAAGTGATAACAGTGAATGTATCTTTAAAGTAAAATGCATTTTAAAGAACTTGAGAAACTGGAATGTCGTAGATTTAATGATGTTTATAGAAGAACATTATAGAAGCAGGAGTCTTTCATTGTAGACCTGTTACCTGTCAATCCTCTGCTACAATTTTGGAGTGGAAACCTATAAACAGAAGAAGTATGAACAGAGCTCCTTTTGGCTCAGGTAACATGAAAGGCAAACAAAATAAAATCCTGATTTTGAGATGTAAAAATATGAGTGAAGGAGAGGGAGGAGCAGGGGAATGTAGAGGTTTGATTAAAAATGTGAGAATACAAGATTTTAGCTGAACCACATTAGCTGAGCAGATACTTAGGGGCTGTCTTAATCTGTTGCCTAACATTTATGTCTGCTTTCCACATCAATTTTCATATCATTAGAATTAAAGTCTTCTTTCCATGGTGCTCATCAATTCTCTCCCTAACAAAGAGATTATTTTCATGAAGAGGCTGTTCCCAGTTCTTGTGCTATTCATAAATGATAGTGAAGGGATTTGAAAACTTTGGAAAAGAGTATAACTCTTCTGACTGGTTTTAAGTGTATTTGTTTTAAACAGTATTTGAATTTCTCATAAAGGAGGTGCTTTGTTGAGAGCAAGTCCTTGACTGATGAGAGACACAAACATTAAGGTGAAAAAGGAATGGTTAGAGATGGTTTGGGTAGGATCCCAATAAGTAATATGGTGGTACCAAGGAAGAAAATATATAGGCTATGGGGAAGAATATCCTCATGCCAAGGTCACAGCCTTAGCTCAGAAAATTTGTTTTTATTTTTTCTTGTTCTTTTTCTTTTAAATAGTAAGAAGAAAATGAATGGCAACATAACAAATTCAAAATAGTTATGGTCACATGTGTTGTCAAAGAGGATTTGTAGAAGTGCTTAGAATTAATTACAGCTGGTGCTGTGGAGATTATTTTATATTTTATTCTTGTGGAAAATTAAATACCAAGTCCTGATGACAAAATTTGAGGAGGAAATAAACCTTTGCAAAGTGCAAATAATTATCTGGAGAAAGAGATGCAGCTCCATCTAGTGGGTTAAGATTTCCTAATATTGAGAATATATAAAATAAGGAAACAAGTGCCTAGTTATTGTTTTTCTTTCTAACAGTTCTTCATTCACAGCATTTTCAATCAGATCTGTTTTTTTGGAATTGCCACTGTGTTTCCTCATGTGTGGTCCTTTGTGCTGTCATTTAACTTTTAGAAAAAGAATGGGAAGTCATGAGTACCAGGCTCTGTCTCTGCTATTGATTTGCTGTGATAGTGACTTTGGTGTATGACTATATTAAATGTCAGGTGAGAACGGGAAGACTTGCTTCTTCAAAACCCCTATGGTTAAAACTGAAAGAGCCTACTGAAATGTTTGAGTAGAAGATGCCCGAGAAGGTGGTGCAGCAGGTTGAAGAAAGTGATTGAGTACAATTTTTGATGTGAGGATTTAGAAAGAAAATGAAATTGTCTGTTCTTTAGTAAGAGTGGGTACTGAGATGAGTTTGTGTGATTCATGTGGTTAGTGATTGGTTAAGGGGGGAAGGCTAGGAATGTTGCACGTATCAGAAGACTGGCTGAATTTATTTCTGCCATCCCGTTTGATTTTAACTTTCATTTATCATTGATAGCCAGAGTTATGACATCGGGAAGATGGACATGAAGTATTCTGTTGGCAAAGAAATGCAGGTAAAAAAAAGAGAAACTGCTGTTTACAAACAGGAGGGTTTTGTTAACCTGACTCCACTGCCTCTGTGATGCTGAACGTGACCAGTGATTCTTTGGCCTCCCTTTTAGTACTGTCTTCTATGAAGCTTGGCCAAGTTGCAAGTTCAGCTGCTATGAGTGTCAGTCTGAGAGTTCAGTCACTGATGGGTGCCCTTAGATCACATTGGAATCTACTATTTCACAAAATTAAACTGTAGAAAATATGGCTGAAATAGACCCTGAAAGGCCGTTGCTTCTTTCCTTCCCCCTCGTCTTTCAAGGCATCATCAGTAACATCTGTGTCGTTTCTGACAGATGTTTGTCTGTCATTTGTAAGCCTGTTACTCATTTTACTACCCATGGTGGATAGCGAGAAGATTTTAATCTCATACTTTTTATATGTGATTTATATATTTGAAAGCCATTATAATGTATTTCTCTGTGTTTTGTTTTTTTTTTTTTTCTTCTCAGTGAGGTTTGTACCTGCTGTTCCTTCAATTTCTTCTTTCATTCTATTTTTTCCATATTTCTGACTTTCCTTGCTATCCTTCTGTCCTCCTCTGAATTCTAGTTGATTCATATTCTGTGTGAATTGCAGTGCTGAAGGCTGGATACACTTCAGAACTGAGCAATCGCTTTATATGTCTGATACCAGGCAGGCATTCTTTTGACTCAAAGAGCTTTCATTTTTCATGACCTTAATATTTAAGTCTTTTGTGTTCATATGTATGTTCATTTGTGGCTTTTTTTCTGCTCTTCAGATGACACAAACTTCCGGTTTGTTTTCCTTTCCAGGCTAAAGTGCTGCGATTGTTGGCTACAGCCTATTTCGAGTGGGATTGCGATCTCTATCCTGACAAGGCACTGAAAGCTGTAAACTTGGCAAATCAGGTAGTAATGTGTTACTGTATTTATGGTGTGAAATAGTTGAAACTCAAGCATTTATTAACATTATAATATAGACCACATTAATCACTGGTGTGTTATCCTTGACATCAGATGGAGGTGTGTTTGCTTTGATTTTCATACTCAGAAGTATGTTTTAGTGTTCCCAGCTTTTTTTATAGAGAAATACTTTTTTGTGTGTAGATGTACAGCTGTCTTGCTGTCTCATACCTATTAATAGTGAGGTCCTTTGGCAGTGATGTGACTAAAATTTCTCTGGCACGTATTCATGAAAACTGTGCAAATAGAATAAACTACAGTGTGGTCCACCTGAGATTTTTAGCAGCTGGCTTTTTATGCACCAGACCTTTTGTCTTGCTTTGGGTTATAATGGATATGTCTGTACTACATTTTGAGTCCCCATCTCCTTATCTGTACAAATATTTGAGCAATCACCAGAGTTCAGTTTTGAAAGCTGTGTAGCCATGCTACATCAGTCTTATTTCAAACAGTTAATTTAGCCTTTGCACTTTACTAACATGACTGTATTTCTTCTGGAACTTAAAAAATGAGTTGTATAAACATACCAGCTACCCTGAAGAAAGTTCATGTATCTCTAAGCTGTCACTACAGTGAGATCACTTGCTCTTGTACAAATTCCTTATTCAATATAAAGATTTGAATTAATTTTTTTGCTTTTATCTTTTCAGGATAGAGAAACTTAAATTTTAAAAATGTATATTTGTCTTTGGTTTTCTATTTTAAAATTTTCATTATCTTTTTCATACCAAACAAGTTTTGTATAAAATCCTGAAAGCTCAAATTTGGTTTTCTACATTCTGTTAAAACTTTCAGACCGATGATGATGATACATGTGCTCATGAGATCAGGATAAAAGGCAGTGTATTTTAATAATTCAAAGAACATGCTACTCTACTGTCTAAGACTTTCTCAGTTTTTATTGTATTTACTTTTGCAAAACCTTTTGAGGTGGAAAGTGTTTTATCACAATTTTTGATAACGTATGTTTTAATATTGTATGAGGGTATGGAAAACTAGATTTTTATTCTGGAGTCTGAAATGTGCAGTGTTTTAGTGAGAGCTGTAGTACAGAGTCTTAATTTTTTCAATTTGCTCCCATTGTTGTTCTCTGATAAATTTCCTATTATAAGCTACTTTGAATTCTGCTTATATTAATTCTAGAGTAACGCAGCCAATTCACACACAGAAAAGCAGTAAATGTTTCTATCATTCAGTATTGTTCAGCTTCTACTTAAAAATACTGGAAATGGGCCACAGCAAACTGAGAATCATGTATCTCTTGCTTTCATTGTCCTCATGGTCTTTTGGCAGTATAAGAATAAATAATAAAGATACACATTACATTTAAGAAGAAAATATTACTAGTTGCCTACATATTGCTTCAGTCATTAAAATGGAACTGAAGTATCCAGTGCAGTGTATGTGATTTCCTGATATTTGTCTGGGTTATGAATATACTGGACTGTCATGGGATCTGTATTCTGCAAACAGCTGTCCAAGTAATGTATTGTTTTTCATTGTGCAGGAGAATTTGCATCCAGCAGGGGTTTTTTTGAAAGTTAAAATTCTTCTTAAAAGTGGAGCATCAGATGAAGATATTGACTCAGGTATCACAGCTCTGTGTAGGTTTCATAATAAGGTCCTACTGCTCCATATCCAAGAAGATGTCCTGAGTGGCAGGTAGAAAAGGAAAAAAAAAAATTCCTTTTCTCGTGTGTTTTAGAGGAATCTTCATTAGCTAAATGTTGTTCTGGTTTTGGAGTGTGAGACATAGTAGTCAGTGTTCACAGAGGAGTTATCCAGGTGCTAATGTAAGTATGAATTAAGCATGATTTTATTTTTGTTGAGGATTATTTAAATAGGCTTGCTGGAAATAGGGAAGGGGAAAGACTCTGAAGCCTGTTAGAATGAAGACAGTTAAAATATACCATTGTAAAGGTATGGTTTATTTTAGACATGTGCCCAAGTTTACTCAAAATGGGTGAATGTGGATTATCTCTTACGCAGTCAGCGTAGAAGAAAGGCTTGTGAAACATTGCTGTTCTCTGTGTGTAATTTTGCAGATTTCAACCAAGAGACATTAAGTGCTGATCAGTGTGTTGTTAAAAATCTGTGTTACCAGAGTTTTAGTTTATCTAGGGCATATAAGCTTATTCCTCAAACATCATTTGAAGAAAACTGATTTTTTTATTGACATGAGAGAAGAAAGGTTGGGGCGGGAGAGGCTTTAATGTAGAAAGGATAATGTATCAGGATAAGGTTATTTCCATAAATAATGAAATCTTAAGGAAGAGAGGCTTTGTACTCTCTGTGGTTGGAAAGCATCAGATGCATGATGAATTCTTGGAGAAATAAATGTAGGGATGAGATGAGGAATTTATTGTAGACAGCTGAATGGTTTGAATGCTGCCAGACTAGCAGGAATGGCAACTCCACTTCAGATCGCTCCTGAGGACTTTCAGTCAGCTTTCAGCTGGACAGTTGTTCAAAATTTACCATTGCAATAGTTGGCTTCTGTTCTGCAGTTTGAATTGTGAAGCCCCATAGTGTTGCCTGTCAAAACACACTCTGCTTATATTTAGTAGCACTAAGACTGCAGACAGTTTTTCGAGCAAGTGTATTAATGAGTGGATGTCTGTCTTCTCTTGTATGGCTGGCAGAAAAGTGTGTCCATGCACTGCAGCTTCTCTGATTTTTGAGTAAAGGTTCATGTTAAGTTTTAGGTATTTGACTAAAATCATGTGTTGTGCACTTGTACATAGGTGCCTTAGAAATGCTTCATCTAACAACTGTTAGTCATGTCCCTATGTGTTCCTTCTCTGATCTCATTCAAACTACAAATGTATAAATCTTGTTATTAACCGTCCAGCACAGTCTAGCAATTTTTAGACTTTGCTTCAGTGGTCTAAAACTGATATCTACTTATCAGCACTAGTCCATTCAATAACTGATACTAAAGGTATTAGGCTTAAGTAGTTCCCATTGCAATGTGATACCACCACACAGCCTGAGCATTGACCTCAGTCTTAAGTGGTTCCTGCTGGATAAGAATGAGACATTTTGATGGAAAGCAGCTTCAGGCAAAAGTTTTGGCTATTAATGCCTATGTTGTTCATGTTTAAAGAGACAGAGGGCTAGAATTCCAAGTGCTGTCAGACTGTCAGCTTTTTGTAGTACTACATTAATTGTATGGCAAAAGGAAAGTCAAAGCACAATAGACATGCTTTATTCTTCCTTTTGTTTTAGAACTATTTTTGTTTTGTTTTGTTTTTTTAAAAGAAGCTGTAAGAGGTAAATGGTAAATTGAGCAGTTAATCAATCTGAACTGATGAAATAATCTCAACTGCTTTGTGTTTTGTCTAGCTGTTGCAGAATTCCTGCACCATGAGGTGTCTTTAGACTTTTGTTTGAATACTGCCAAACTGCTTCTGGAGAATGGAAGGTATGAAAGCATCTTTAAGTGGGGTGAACACAATATTTGGGCTTTGTAGGTGTTCTTTTATAAGCAAAGAATATCTATTATACAATGATGCTTTATTTTAAATAAAAACTCACAGAGATAGGTAAGCAGTTTTGAGAGGGAGCCTGTCTTTTTTTATATGGTATTAGCAGAACAGGGTGTGAAATAATGTTAAGTGGCAATTTGCACTGCTGTAACCTTACTTCAGAATAATTAAGATTCTCTCTATGTAGTTTTAATATATATCTGGAATAATATATATGAGTCTGGAATTATCTGACTGAAATCTTTCTTCCATGTTAACTAACCAGCCCTTGGAAGGAAAGTGTTTGGAGTCCTAGAATGATTCTTGTGAAAAACAGTATAAGGATGAACAAGTTTACTGCAAAATAGAGGCATGAAATTTCACACTTTTGAATTGCTCCATCATGACTACCTATGTATATGCTTATATCCTGCAGTAAATTCTTACTTGTTCATTGTGAGGAGTAAAGTCTCTTGTAAATACTGTGGAACAAGCATGTGCTAATAGGAAGTTACTACTGAATAGATGATCTGCAATAAATTAATACCTTGACTCACTCTGTCAGTGTGATTGTGTGCCAGTAGTATTAATGAGAAACATGCTGTATAGTGTGAATATGTTATTCTTTATAATGGAAAATTAACAGCTCTTCTTGCGCAGCCTCTTAAAAATGCATCTGTGTGAATAGGGAATCAGTTGGTTTTGATTTTCTGAAATCTGTTCCTGAACGATTTGAATCTTCACTTGACCTTGGAAAATTTACCCTGCTCCACATCAACTTCCTGCTGCAGAATAAGAGGGAGCTGCTTGCTAAGCAAAAGGTTGAAGAAGTTATTATAGGTCTGTATCCATGTTTTGCTGCTGTTTACTGAAAACTGGATTTAATTGGCTAAAGTCTTGAATTCTGATTTTCACTTTTTTGCTTATTCTCATCTTTCTTTCTATTTGTGCCTGTTTTCCCTTATGTTTCTTTTGCATGGTAACTCTCAACTTCCATAATGAATGACAGTCATGATAAAGCTCGGGGTTAAGTTCACTTGCTTAGACAGTCCCTCCTTCTTAGTGTAGACTCTGTGTGGCTGATACATGTGAGATTAGAAACATTTATCAGAAGTTCTGTGTAATGTTAATACTTTGTCCATCCAGCCCAATGTGGTTTTGTTTGTCAGTATTAAAACAGGTTGCATATCGTTGTTTGAGGAGCTGAATAACAGTTTCTTTTTCCTGTCTGTTGCACCTGTAGTGCTGTAGTATTTTCTGACTGTCAGATCTGCTGGAAGTCAGACCATATTTTATGTAGCATCAAGCTGGGTGCAAGAGCCATGTTTACCTTGTTCAAGAATGAAAATATTTGTTCTCTTACCCATTGTTCTTTTGGGGGGTTGTTCATTAGTTTTTTGTTTGTTTTGTTTTCAGAAGCAGGATATGAAACACTGGGTCCTGGATGAAACTATTGCTATGTCAGTGGTTTTTTTTTTTGTTTGTTTGTTTGTTTGTTTGTTTTGTTTGTTTGGTTGGTTTTTTTTGTTTGTTTGTTTTGTTTTTTTTTTGTAGGCTATGGGACAGTCTTGCTCAGAGAGTTCTTAGGTGCTTCTCAGTGTGCTGCTTAAAGTTCTTGTAAAGTGATGATTTGCAGTATCTTTTCAGGTCACTATACTGGGAAACAGCTGTTGCCTGAATCATTGAACCAGCTGCACATCATCTTGTGGGACACAGCTGCCAAACATTATGAGGTTTGGGACCAAACAGTAGTAGTGTTATTTGTATCAGTGAAAATGAAGATCTGCTTTTTCTGACCTCTTTGATATGTCTATTTTTGGTTAGAGTGCAAGCTGTTACTAAGATCGCTGTTCCAGTTGGCACTAGTTTTATTTTCATCTAACTGTGTGCTGTTTTCCATTACAACATCAAGTTTCAGGTAGCCTCATCTTAAGATTTGTACGTGGAAACAGTTATGGCCAGAATTGATCAGCCAAGGAACCTGTGCAGCCCATCATTCTGGTTCTGTCTTGGGAAGGGTACAAAAAACTGAAAATATTCTTTACATTTTGCTGTTTATTTTACAGTTCCTACCATCTGATGGTCAGTTGTTGCTTTAAGGAATGTGAAGTGTTATCATTTGCACACTGATTTTCTTTTTGGCCAGTGTAAAGTAGTTTTGGATGCTTACACTGTATCTCAGTCCAAATATATATCCTCATAGTAGGAGCGTATGAGTGTATAAGTATATTCAAAATCAGACACCTTCTTTCTGTATTTGGAGATGAGCTCACATTCTACATTTCTATTTCTGTCATACGCGCATTTCTTGAATATATAAAGAACGTGCCATTTTATTACCTCTCATCTGTGTAGTCAAGAAGGAATTTTGCTAATGACAGAGCTTCTTTCCATCTCATTTTAAAATAAATTCTCTGTCCAAATTGGAACTATAGTTGGGAGTACCATCTTCAGCATAGTATCATCAAAGTTCAGAGTCTAAATGGGATAAACACTTTGTCTTTTTCTCTTAGTTTTGGTTGCTGTGTATCACAGAGATATTTTTTTTTGAAATAATATTTCTGGTTTGTATTTAGTCATAAGAATGTCCTTTCTGGGTCAGATGAATGACCCATCTTCTCCAGTGTCCTGTCTTTGATAATGGCTGTAAGAATAAGGGAAGAATAGGAATAGGTAGTGTCAGTTCTGCTAATGAGTATCACCTGTTTTGTGGGACCAGTGATTGCTCTTCTAAGGAAAGGTTACACTAGAATATACTTGATTATCTAAATAATTGATTTCCTATGACCTTTTTTTTTAAGTTCGGGAAAACAGGAAATTTAATCACCCACATAAGGATCTGTGGTTTTGTTTTGTTTGTTAGTTTTTGTTTATTTGTTTGTTTTTAATTTCCTAGGCAAAAAACTATTCTGAAGCTCTTCACTGGTACAATTATTCTATCAGCTTCTACACACCTGGGCAGATAGATCAGAACTTGGCTAAGCTGCAGAGGAACATGGCTTCTTGCTATCTTCATCTGAAACAAGTTGACAAGGTATGTATTATATATAAGTATACATTTTATTTATTTATTTGCATTGGCTTTGGTTTTGTAGCTATGCCACTGGGACTTAATTTACACCTTTTTTACTGTACCTCTTTTGCTTTTAGAGAAGGAACTGTCTTTGCCTGTCTTGCATCATCCAGCAGAGAGATGTTGTTCATGATCTTAGCTGCTACTGGGGCCTCTGGTGTCACCTGTAATTCTAATGGGGGAAACAGTGCACAAATTGTGTGACTGTGCCTCAGTATATCGGGTTTCTACTCAGATGAGAGGTCATTCTCTCTTCCAGTCAGATTGATGTGTCTCACTAAAACTTCCCACAGCAGTGTGTGAGCCCTCACCTCTGGAGAGAAGTGCACCAGCTTTACCTATCTAGGTCTCCTCCTTTGGGGCGGGTGTTAAACTTCACAGTTCAAAGTAACAGAAGGGAGTTTATTTTTTTGGCATTCTCAGGACTTCTCTTTCTGATTCTGTAGTTCCTATTTTGAGAAATTGGCTTTTTCCTTCGTCTGGTCATTGTCAGCTTTGGTACCATCTTCTGCTCTCATTACTTCACTTTTCTTTCCAGGGAAGATGTTGCCAAAGCAAACTTATTGAGTAATTATATAAATATCAACAGTGTAACCATTAACATTTTGTCTATCTTTTTAGTTCTCTTTTGCACATATATTTTGCAAATTATATTACTGATTTCAAGATGTCATTGTACTGATTTCCTTTAATCTCTTCTGTGAATAGGCTAAAGAGGCAGTTAAAGAAGCAGAGAGGTGTGATCCAAACAGCATCTTTACTAAATTCAGTATCTATAAGATTGCAGTGATGGAGAAAGATACTGATAAAGGTAGAACTTCGAGGATAAAGGTTCCACTACAAGGAGCACAAGTCCAAGTATATTAGAAAATACTAAGCAGATTTGGACTGTTCATCTTGAGAAAGACATAACAGAGGGTAGCTAGAAGAAGGCTCTATAAAGTCATTGAAACTGTCAGGTTGTAGATTTAAACTGTCAGAGTGAAATGCTTTTTGCAAACACAGTATGTAAGATGCGGAATCCATTGCCATATCTGATATTGTCTGGAAGGAGCCTCTGGCTAGGAAGTCTCTAATTTTCTCATGAGCAGAAGCTATAGTAGCATCCCAGGGTGATTGTATACTTACTGTTTCTAATATTCATTTATATGCATATACAGTATAAAAAAAGGATACTGAGCTAAATGAACCTTAATGGAACCATTATTGCTGCTTTGCACAAGTATTATTGGTCTGCTTCTCTGCACAAGTAGAGCCTGAAGTTACCAGAAAATACATGAATTACTGAGATGACTTAAAGGGTGACATATCTCTGTAGACTCTTTCTTCTTTATAACGAGTTCTGTCATTTCATATTTTAATGAGAATCTTAGCTTAAGTACTGAAAATTGAGAAATGCAGTCTATACTTACTTAGAGTACAGAGTAACATGCAAAGCTTATTTTTTGACGAGTTCTGTGCCGATTAATTGTTCTCTATACATCATTTTAATGATGGCATAATTTGTTCACATAATATAGAGTGGTAACCACAGCACAGTGTGAACAGAAAAGCAGCAGCACCCTTAGCATAAGCCAAGATGTGGGAGCTTGGAATCATGCCCAGACAATATATTAGAGAAAAAGTCTTCTGTCTTCAGTGGCAAACAGTTATTTAGCAGAACAAAATTAAGCATAGAGAGTCATTTGTATGGCATCCTTGTTTCCTTGAATTAGTAGCTCAGAAAGCCTTTTGGCACCTCTCTAGAAGAAATGCATAATTGTGGACAGGTGCTGGTATGGTCAGGTTTTATTGTCTTTATGTTTTGGGTTTTTTTAATATGAAAACCAGCTTTTAGTAAGTAATTTCTAAAGCCTCATTAAAACAGCAGAACTTTCCACCTTCCCATTGCTTCTATTAAAAAAATTAATTTTTCTCTATGTATATTTCAGCTGTGGAAACAGTTATTGAAATGGGGAAGCTAATGGAAGAGTCATCTCAACGTGAAGACAGTCTCGGAGTGGATGAAAATATAGGCACTAACCTCCTGAGTTTAGCTGCCCAAATTGCTTTAGAGGTAGAGCAGATAATGTTGTCTTTGCTTTTTGTTATTGATATAAGTAGGACAGCTGTAACCTCTGTAACCTGGCCTACTTATACTATTTCTGTGTATTCATCCATTTCTAAGTATTTCATCTTTCTGTGACCAAGGTCTCATGCAAATGTGTTATGTAATGCAAAGCAGAAGTTGACTTTACATATAAAGAAATGGTATTTTTTTAGTATTTCTTCAGGAAAATAAGGGATTCTGAGTTACAAATGTTGGTATCTGGAAATGACATGGTGTATTTCTTTAAAATTTTCCTTAGCAAAATGTTAAGTCTTTTTCTGCCTCTGGTATTTGATCTTGGATGTGCTAGGGGGAACCTGTGTAAAAAACACATATAAGTCAGTGATGAAAGAGTGAAAAATCACTTGTCCGTTCTGTTTGCCTCTTGGTTGGTGACTTGAGTGATGTCTGAATTGGCTGATTACATTAGTGGAATTAGGAGAGGCTTTTGGTTGCCTTTTAGGGCTTTGTTGGTAGCACTGTAAGGCACAAAAGCCTTGCCAACCTGTGCTGACCTTGTTCATGCCATGGGTTCTTTGTGCATGGACTCGTATGATCTCTCCTTACAGTTTTCTTTTGACTCTGAAGCTCTTCTGTGCAGAGTTCTCTGTTCTTTTTCCTGCTAGTAGACTACACAGACTTTTGGAATATGCTGTTGCTTTGTTGGGGTTTTTATGATAGTAACTGAGGTAACTAGTGGTAACAGTTTATACAAAATACGTTTTCATTTCTTTTCAGAATGAACAACAAGTTGTGGCTCTCAAAGCTTTGGAGTATTTGTCTGAACATGGACAAGACTGCCGACAATTATTTGCAGCTTTAAAGTGAGAATTCAATATATTTACAAGAAAAGATAAAATTTTCTGGTTTCTTTTTCAAAAATAATTTATTATATTGAGGAAGGTGGAAAACATAGTAGATGAAAAACTATGTCATGGTTTAAACCCAGAGGGCAACTGAGCACAACGCAGCTGCTCACTCACCCCTTCTCCCTCAGGAATGAGAAGGAGAAAATCAAAGGGCTCTGAAATTGTGATAAGGACAGGGAGGGATGACTCACCCATTATGGTCAAGCAACAGTCTTTTTGGTGCTGCAGATGTACTTCAAGCCTGAACTCTTAGTATCTATAGATGTTCCAAGTCTCTCCCAGGCAAATCTTATTAGTTGCACAATGTGATCACAAGATTCAGAGCTTTGAACAGATGATCGACAGTGACTCTAATGAGATTGCAACAATACATTTGGTAAAAACACCAATTAATTTGTATCCTCTGATGAAGCAGTATCCTCTTATTGAAATATTCCATCATGTTTATTAAAACAGATACTGTGAGATAGATGTATTTGTTCCAATATTTGCTTGAAACCTTTGTTAAAGTACATTTATTTGCATGATTTAACAAAGTGCTATACAAAATAAAGCAATAGGTGGTAAATAGTATAATCTTATTATCAGTTTGACACTTTGAATTCTTCTGTGAGTTCCCTAGACTGATAGCGTAAGGAAGAAAAGTGGGATCCTTTTTGGAAAATTAGGATAAAATACAGTGTTAGAAAAAAATTTCTTGTTTCTTCATTGCTTGTTTTTCTCATATTTAGGTGTTTGGTTTGTCTTAAGTTGTCAAAGTTCATGGCAGAAAATGAAGAGAAAAGGTGAGTCCATTTGCAAAACCATTTTCTTGTCATGGATGTGTTGTACAAATGGTGTAATATTTTCTTGGTGGTCTTATTTTCTTGCAGAGTAATCAACAGATTAATTTTTATACTAGTAAAAAGTCCACCCAGGTGACTTCCCAACTTGACTTAATAACATCACGTAGGAACATCTTTTCTACTTGTATAACCTTGCCCTTAAATATTTACTTCTTGCCTTTCTTTTTCTATTAATGCATAAGACTGTCAAGTATTTTTGATGGGGAATGTGGGCTAAGCAACCTCTTTAACTTTGGCCCTAGGATGTGGTATCTTTTGAAGTTCTGAGTGAGAACTTCAGAGTGGGACCTCCCTTGCTGAGGACTAGCCACTTTGCAAATGGTGTATTGCCTTAGAAATAGAACCGTACTGCTGGATTTTGACTGTCAAGTAAACAGTGTAGTGTCAATGGGGTTTCAAGTTTAACCTGCAGCCCCAACGACTTAGAAAATCTCCCTCTGCACTACTACAATGACCTTTGCTGCAGATCAAGAAAACTTTTTGCAGGCCTTCAGTGCTCCTTCTGCATCTTCAAATGCTAGAATTTTCTAATGCCTGAGATGTTTATCAGAGGAAGAATGATTATATCCATGATTACGGAAGTGTTGTATTCCAACATAAATAACATGTTCTCTTGGAAGAAAGTCAGTCAAGCACTTTCTAACACTTAATTTTTCTTCCATTCTAGAGATGAAGATATCGACTCAATGCTGACTTACTTGACCTTGGGTATGCTTTTGTTTTACTTATATATTCTGTAGTTCTCCCATCTGTGAACATTTTATTATATGATTAGGTCCATACCAACCAAATGTTTAGACTTCTTGTTTCAGTTTAGGTTCTCAACCTTCCACTGAAATCAGTGAAAATTAAGACTGGAGATTCAACAGTGCTGTGAAGCTGGATTTCAGTGCTACAGGTTTTTGCTATGGAAACCTTGCAGGCTAGTGTTGGAAAAACTGTTTGTAGCAAAGCCTGTACTTGGGAACTTCTTTCAGACAAAAGGGGCAATTTCTTCTAGGCAGTTTCCCTTTAATTCTTCATAAGGCCGTGCATGCAAACAGCAGATATTTGGGTACAAGCCACAGCCTGGGTGGCCTCAAGTGACACTCTCCTACTCAGACTGCATTGTCAAGAGCAAAGTTAATATCTTCAGTAGCAGGGCTACCACAAAAGGAAGAAGTTTGGTTTTGTAAACTGAATTAACAGTGTAACTTTCTACTGGCATTAATTAAATGCCAGTTGTGGTCTTTGCTGCTCTAGTTGTTTAAAAGGAAGCATTTTTAAGTTAAGGCTATATTTTGCTCTGGAAGGCTTAGAAAGCTGCAAGGAGTAATAACAAATTGCTGAAAGACAGGAGAGGCTTGTCAAAATGGGTTCCTACTTTTAAGTTGTGCTGTCGTTTGGAAAATAATTGCCCTGTTTGCATTGGAAAAGGTACAGGACTTTTACAGTGGACTTTCCTCCATCAGAATAAATACTTAATTTCACTAAATCTTTTTTACCCCTTTCCTAACTATCTTGGACAAAAAAGTTATTGAGATTGTACACTAGCCATTCTTACTGCAACTAAGAGAAGAGAATAAAGACTAGAATTAAATTAATTAAAGGTTTCTTGAAGAAAGGCCTTAAACCTGTTATTAAATTTAAAAACATTTGACTTTTTGTGAAACAAAGTAATATTCCTCTGCATTAGACATCAGTGTCAGTAAACTTTGAAGAGGCAGTACCTCTTGGCAGCCTTATATATCTTATCTAAAATGCTGTTTGAGGCACCTTTTGATGTTTTTTATAAGCCTCTGTGGTCAAACATATTAGATTTAAGTTGTGAGAATAACTCTTCATCAGGAATTACATGGGAGTTTTGGAAACCTGTTTTGTAGTGTAGTTACTAGACTTGGAAATGTTTTTATTCTGCTCAGAAAGTGTTACTCATGTATTGAACAACACATTCTCTGCAGCTCACAAGAGACTTGCTGAGTCTTTCCCAGAAGAGAAATTTACAGGGGACATGAGGATCTTTGAAGCTCACTGGTTTAGAAAAGTTGGTAGGTTGCACTCTCAAAATCTAAACTGAATCCCCTCCACCCTCCATTTAGCCAGACGTTAAGGAAGAAAGAAGTGTTTAAAGATGTAGTAGATTTATAAAACTTGTCCCATTTGGCATACGCTGCCTTAACTAATCTTAAAGTTTTCCTGCTTCGTTTTCCATCTGCTGAAACTGTCAGATATGGCTCATGTTTTAAGCCAGTTATCAAGACAAATACTCACACAAGGTCTGTTGGACTGATGGGACAGCCAACGTATTAATGGCTTCACCACAGGAATTATTCTGTGTGTCCATAATACAACTCTGAAGAATTGACCATTTTTGTCTTGGTTAGCCCTTCACTACCAACACACTGCTACAGAAGTAAAAGTTAAGATTAAGCAAATAGAAACAATAATGGTTTTCTTCAATGCCTGAAAAAAGTGCTGCTGAGAGCAGTAAGAAAACCTTACTGCTGATGCTGAGTATGTGTATTCTCATGTAGGCAAAAGAAGAATTAGGAGGTTCAGATGAGTGTACTGGTGTGATTGGTGCAGAATGAGTTTACCTCTGCCACCCAGATAGACTGTCTTCATTATTCCCTTAAATTAGCAGTCCTGAAATTTGCCTTGAACTACAGGATATGAAATCTAAACAGCAAACATTATCCTGAAGTGTTTTCTAGGGGGAAATGCAGCTCCCATGGACCTCTCCTAAGCAATACCTGTAGCGTGTCTCTGGATCCTCATTTAGTAGTCTTTGTTACACTGTTTTGGTAAAGGAGTCAGTGCATTTTCTGTCTATAAATAAAAATATAAGCATAGCGTAACGTGTTGAAGCATTTTTTTAATATTCTTGCTTCTTGCCAGAGCATACAGGAAAGAAAATAGTTGAAATCAGTAACAGAAGACTTTTGCCATGATGAGCTTTTGCACACATCCTCATTATGTAACCACGCTCCAATAAAGAGTAGCAAAGAAGGGAGAGAAGCAGCAGTGGTCAAATATAGTAACAGGACTGTGAATGGAATCTGTGGTAACCATGACCTTTCCAAGACAGCATTCCCACTCACAGAAAAAAAACAGTACAGAGGCTACAAAAACATGTTCTAGGGAATAAATGAACACAAAAGTTAGAATCTCCAAAGTCACTGTAGAATCTAAACATTTAATTGGGTCAGATTCTCATAAGTCATTTGATTGTCTTTAGATGGCTCATCCCTTTACTAATCAGAAATGTTTGTTTAATTGCCAGACACTTGACCCTGCTGGGGTAAAACAGTGGAGAATAGTTCAAAAAGTTGTGGCGTTTTTTCCTGTTTTTTTAAATTTGCCTCAGGACTATTGTTCAACAGTTTTATTCAGATACTAGTTTTGTTTACTAACATAAGAAAATGCTGCTTCCAATTCAGGCTCTTGTGGGTGTAGGGTATGTGGTAGAATGGATACTTGGTTATGAAATTAAGACAAAATTTGAAAGTGTGAATAAGCTATTTCAACAAATCACTAACAGTATTTCTTGTTGTTGTTAAATGAGTTGTTGATGAACCATTGATTAAGAAATTGAAATGCAGAATGTGACCTACTGATTACTAAGGAGTAGATGGGCATACCAGCAACAATGAAGATGTTTATTCTAGTCTCCATTTTTTAATTTTCTTTGTTAGCTTGGAATTTAGCTGTACAGTTCAGGGGCTGCCCTAAAAAGATGAGGGATTTTTTTCTACTGTCTTTCAAGGTACGTGCTCTTGCTAATAGTATCTCTAATTGAGGAATATTGTCGTCTGTCTAGTTCTGTTAGAAGTTACATCCATGTGTCATGTATCTCCTTGAAGGCATGCTTGTGTGCTCTGAAGACTGAGCACTTTTGTCAGGAGATTGACTTGTAATACAAAATGTAAGCATTATTATAATAATTTACATTCTGTAGCTGAGAATGTCATAAGAAACTTAGACTTCAATGAGAAATTTCTAAAATAAATGGATTCTGATGTTTGGAAGCTGTATCATTAATACAAACATCTTGAGTACTCAAGTCTGAATCTCCATACAGAACTTCTGCCAATACTGTTAGTTTTGTATGTGTTTGTAGAGAGGAGACTCCCAACACTGCTCTACATTTTATATTTAAGTAATCTTCTTGTGTAATTGTACAAGTAAAATTGCAGTGTGGCTACATACTGTTCATGACCGATTACTGAAAATGTCATAGAGGAGACTCAGCAATCATTTGTTCATGAGAAAATTGCTTCATATGGGCAGAATTCTCATTACTTTTTCCTATTTTTGGTGTCAGTTGTCCCAGTTTTGTCCTTCTGACAAAGCTGTTCTAATTGCTCAGAAGACATGCCTGCTAATAGCAGCTGCAGTTGATCTGGAAATGGGGAGACAACAAGTAACACCCTCTGAACAGGTAGGGCATTGCTCTGTTAACTGATTCTGTGTGTATCAGTGTAGCATTTTTTTACTTTTG
Source organism: Tyto alba (assembly GCF_018691265.1). Taxonomy (NCBI): domain Eukaryota; kingdom Metazoa; phylum Chordata; class Aves; order Strigiformes; family Tytonidae; genus Tyto; species Tyto alba. Next base: position 24,122,807 of record NW_024881326.1, on the reverse strand, counting down.
ATTTTGAAGTCTTTGTTTTTTTTTCACTCAGAACAGGATACTGAGAATGTAATCATGGGAACCTATCATAGTTAATTAGAACCAATGCACCTAGTGTTTTCCAGATAATTGTAAATGTTGGATTTCTGTAAACCAGTTCTGTTGACTTCAGTGGATATCAACAGATTTGTATCAGCAAAGGGTCATGGCACTATGTTCGCTTAGAGGAATTTCAGTCAACCTCATATTGTGTAAGGAATCTGCTGCTAAATATTGGTTGGCCAAGCAGATAATTAGTGCATCTTTAGGATTATGCCATTGCTGAAAGTAGCCACCAGTATGGCTGTGATAAAGCTCAGTTTTTTTTTTTTTTGTTTTTATGCATATATCCATTTTGGGGGGGGTTTTGTACTTACTGTGGTAAGAAAATTAAGGAAAATATACAGTGGCTATGAAGGAAGTACAGAAGTCTGCTGTATAGTGATTGTTGTCAAAACTTACTTTTGTGGAGAGCAATGCACAGCAATTTGTGTTGTGGGGTTTAGTGGTTGGTTAGTCTCCATAGCACTATTTTATGCCTGGGAGCTAAAATAAATGACGTCCTATAGGAGCTCATATGGTTCTTTCTGGAACAATGGAATGTTCAGTGTGAAGAGGCTTTATCTGGGATGTGCAGGTCTTCGAAAAAGAGAGAGGGGGTAAAAAAACCCCAAACCAGTAACTGGTGTGGATAATGTACTAATTAGGCCGATCCTTAATTTATTTTATAGTTAAGTATAAAGATCCTGTTAATTGTGACATGTATATTCCTCTTGCTTTTAAAACTATGACAAAAATAACTTCTTAAATTTTGTAAAATAGATGGAGCTTAGGACTCAGGCCCTTCAACATGTCCAGGCATGCAAAGAGATATGGAAAGTTCTGAAATTAACAGGTAAGCTAGAAAGTGTATCTGTTCAGCACATGTAACTCTTAGACTTAGTCACTCTATTCATGAGAAGTACACGGCCTATAGAATTGCTGTCTCAGCTGAAGAGTGTTGAAGCGGATGTATGGCAATATGATAAACGAATTGGCAAAGCCAACTACGGTGTTTTGTATGTCACTGCAGGCTTTTTATAGTATAGGTGCTGTGCAGTGTGGAACAGTCTTTCAGAGTGAAGTTGGGTTGACTGTTCTGTCTTAAATGTTAAGAAACTCCAAGCTTTTTGCTCTAGAGTGGAGTCACTCTTGGCACTGTTTTAATAGTTTTACTAGCCTCTTCCCATATAAAGCATTTCAGGATACAGAAAGTCCTGCTACAATACTTTGAAGTGCCAAACCCCATACTCTGTTCCCTGACTATTCCATGTTAATTTAGATCAGATATTACTGGATACTGGCATGCTTTCATCTGACAGCTGAGATGCTGAGTGACTGTTTAGTGGTTTGAGCGCAGAGGGCAACTGAGCATCACGCAGCTGCTCATTCCCCCCTTCCCCCTCACAAATGAGGAGGAGAAAATCAAAATGCTCCGGAATCGGCAGAAGGACAGGGATTGGTGACTCACCCGTTCCGGTCAAGGACAAAAGACAGACTCCTTAGGGCAAGAAAAGGAACATCAATTTATTTCAAACACTAACAAAACAACACTTAACAGAGTAGGACAGTGAGAAGCATAACCACATCTTAAAAACACCTTCCCTCCATCCCGCTCCTTGGTCCCGATTTCCCCATCTCCTCCCCACCAGGGGGGCAGAGGGCAGGGAATGGGAGGTGCAGTCAGTCCCGCTGCTCCTTTCGCCTCGGAGGGGGATGGCTCCGGGTTCTTCCCCTGTTCCAGCGCGAGGTTCCTCTCACGGGAGACAGCCTTCCACGAACTTTCTCTGATGTGTGAGTCCTTCTTGCTGGCCGCAGCTCTTCCTAAGATTCTCCAGCGTGGGTCACCCCCACATGTTGCAGTCCTCTGAGTGCCGAACTGCAACAGTCCTGGCCTCCTTCGGGTGCAGCCACCTGCTTGAGTGTGTGCTCCTGCGGAGGCCGTGGGTCGGCCTGCGCTCCACTGGTGATCTCCGTGGGTGGCAGGGGGGTGGCCCTGCTGTCTTGCCACAGGACGCGGGGGCTGTGCTCCAGTGCACCTCCTCCTCTGCCTCCCTCCCACTGACCTCGGTGTTCGCATAGGTGTCCTTGTAACTCCTCCCAAGTCCCAACCCCCTTTCAGGTTCCCCTTCTTCAGTCGGTTATTGCAGAGGCGCAGCCACCGTCGCTAATAGGTCCAACTTGGAGCCAGGGGAGCTTTTGAGAAGCTTCTCACAGGGGCCACTGCCGTAGCTCCCTCCCCAGCTACCAGAAACCCCACCACACAAACCCAGCACAGACTGGTAGCCAAGATGATGCATGTTTCACTTTTTTTGGTAGTATATTGGTAGAAGAATTCCATTAGGCATTGCTTGTCTGGCCTGTGGTCTGGCTTCTTTTCAGTTACAGTTTTGGGACACTGTGGAGATCCCATTGTAAGGTCTGCTGGTATTTAACTTCTGTCAAGGAATTCACTTGCTGTTTTTTTTCCCCTTAAAATTTCATAATGAAATTCATTATATGTCCTAGGTTTGGGATTCTCTTTGCCCTTTTGCACTGAAGGCATGATAGGAAGACTGTTTCCCATTTAATTTTCTGTCTTTAAAATCCCAAGGGGTTGGTTATCTTGGCACAGAGACATATTGAAGTTTCTCCTGCAGAGGTTTGTGGAATGGTAGCCTGATGTTTCCTTCAGTTCTTCAATAGGCCTTAGCCAGTGGACAAATCTGCCCTGGAGAAAGCTGAGAACGTCTTCTAGATATAAAACCAAAGGTCTTTGTGATTGTTCAGTAAAGGGTTGTTTGGCGTTTTTATCAGTTTTGCCCCTTCCTAGCAGTTCTGCTGTTCTCCCACCGTATGTGTTTAAGAATTTTCTGAGGGCTTTTCTACCAGAAAGGGGACAAGTCCTATACAAAGATTTAGCTAATTAGGAGGGTTGCATTACTTTAGCCAATTACAGACAATCCAGACATTTTGCGAGGAGGGGGGAGGCATGGTGGTTGATAGGGTTGGGCTTTGGGCATCTGAGGTTTCTGTCCAAGACTGCTTCAGAGTTCCCCTTGCTCTGCTGTTGAATCTGAGTACCTTAGTGGTTTTTCTGCCTGTTGGAAGCAAAATCTATACCTTATGGTTCACCATGTGGTGTTAAGAAAATGAATCATTACATACAGGCAATTCTGTTTCTTCTGTAGGAGATTTTGCTAAAGACCCAACAGACACATTGTTGCTGCTTTATGAATTTGAAGCAAGATCCAAACTGAATGATCCAACGCTTCACAGCCTTATGGAGTCAGTGTGGGATCAACCACAAATGGAGGTCAAGACTCTAGAAATCATTGCATGTAAGTACTGCATTTATGCTTTCATAGTTCTTCAAGTCATGAAACATAGCTTCTGTTGCTCTTCCCTGTTCATTTGGGGTAACCAGGATTATCACGTACTGTGCAGCATGCAGAAAATGGGTCTAATTGTATCTATTGTGTCCTGAAGCAGAGATGCTTAGCATCTCAGCAACATTAGGAGATCTGTATTTTGAAATACTGTATTACCTGGATGATGAACCAGAAATTTGCGATATCCTTCCATTTCTAGACCCTGAAACATTTCTATAGGTTGTGAGTCTGGAAAAAATTATTCAGATGAACTTTTTTGAGCTCCAGACTAGCAAAGGCCAGAGAATGACCCTAGCTGATTCATGCCTCAATCCAGAGGTTTTAGGATGTGGACTTTGGACAGATATGCAGTTTCAACTTAGTGTAGTTAATTTGTAAATACCACTTTTCCATACTGTACCATGCTTTCATCACAAAGTTCTAGTCATGCCTCCTGGAGAATGTAGAGTAGGATCCAGGGAAGATGAGTAAAATTTAGAGCTACTGTGGCAGATCTTTGGAGGGGATTCTGTAGGATTGCATAAACACCTACTTATCTCTGTTGTTTTGAGGGAGTACACACCTGGGCTTGGAAACACCATACTGACATCCCACTCCTGCCTAATTTTTCCATCTAGATTTTCATGTTCAGTGATACAAACAGAAGAGTACTCCTTATTGTAGACACCACCACCAACCCCCAGTATTTTTGGATTACTGCACTGGAAGTAAACAGCAGTGAGAATACTTGTAAAATATGAAATCTACTGTGGTTCTGCCTTGTAGTCCTCACTGGTGATGTGCACAGTAAGAAAATAGTAGAGAAGCACTAGCCTGTGACTGGTCCAGGCATTAAGCAAAGCTCTTTTCAGTTGTTTTATCACAAGGGATCTGTCAGTATCTGCTGTAGTTTATTTTAGTGACCAATGAGATTAAAGTCTGGTTCCAGTAATTTCTTTCTTCTCTATTTTCTTTTGCTTTTAAGCATTAGCAATGGAATCTCCAGCTCGGTATCCTGTACTGTGTAAGAAAGCTCTCAAGAGTGCACTAAGTCTTTACAGAAAGGAGACTGTCATTGATGCTGTGAAATTTAGGTTAGTGTTATGATATAGCTTTGCCACGAGCCTGTGACTAGAAATGCTGACAGGGAACTTAAAAAAAGTGGATTTCAGTTTATATGCAAGGTTCTCCTTCTTGCTGGCCAACCAGTGGACCTCTCAAGTATGAATGTCTAATAGATGGGTTAACTGCATTTAGTTTACTTGGCATATTTTCTGAAACAGTCATATTTCCAATAAATTAATCTATTCAGGAAGGAAAATGAAAATTGGATCCGGAAGAGGTCTCTGGCCGTTTCTTGTGAGGAAGGTGTTAATTTAAAATATTACCCTGCAGTAGTGACCTAGGTATTTCAAAGACAATGAAGTGAAAAGAAATTATGTTCTGAGAAGAAAGCCATGAGTTAGTGATATAATGCCAAGCACATACATGATTTATTTTGCTGGGTAACTGTCTCTCGTAACAGCTGTACTGTACGGAATCTGAAAAACAACCTGGTGTGTCTCCTCCTCTCTCACTTGTATCCCATAAAGGACTTTTTCCCTCCTTTCTGAGTTCTTTGCAGTAACCACTGGGAAAAGGCAACTGTTAATACTGCCTTTCTCACTTCACATTGAGAAAGACCAACCTGTTTTCAGAAACCAGGTGTTTGTTACTTGTTTTCTGAGGATGCTGACTGCTTAGTTCTTGTTGGTGAAGTTAGAAAAGGTACTTTTTTCCTTGCTGTCGTGTGTAGCACCCTAGAAAATATTATGCCTTTCCTTCTGTGTTACTTTAGAGCCCATCAATGAAAATAATTAAGTATTTGCTGCTCTTGGCTCTCTTTTTGCATAGTTTGTATGAATGAGAGTTTATATGAGCAAAACATGTGTTTTTGCTGTAAGATTGTGAGTGTAGTAAGCATCACAGCAAACATGTCTGTCTGACAATCATAGAGACATAAGTTAGTGTGCTGCTAATACTAAAAAGTAGCTGTTTGTGCACATGGTATTTAACGTTTCTTCTTTTGCTCTGTTTCAATTCTCAGCAAATGCATACATAGTTTGATTGATCTTTCTTTGCCAACTGGATTAACGGATTTGGATGCCTGGGTGCTGCAGGAGGTGTGGGATTACTTTGAAGATGCTTTGAGCGTAGTCAGCAGCACAGTAAGTTGATCAGGAAGACAGAGGATTGAGAGGTGATCCTGAGCACATTTGAAAAAACTCAGCAGACTGAGGATGATTAGTAGATTGAACATTGTATTGTGTTATATGTGGAGCAGCTAAGACTTTTTCAGTAGAAGATACACTGAAATTACCTCAAAAGAAATGCCTCTTGGATATTTGTGACTGAATTATGAATTTCCCTGGCTTTTGTAAGGGCTTTTTTAGAGACATTTAAGGCCAAATTTTCAACGGCTATTTTAGAAACATCTTGAGCTAGAATATCCATCTTTCCTTGTCTCGATTTCTACATTCTTATGCTGAATACATTTTTTTAAATGCAGATTGATTTTCCAGATCAGTTTAGAGCCAGCTAAAATTTGGATACCAGTCTTGCTTTTTTCTCAGCTCTGTTTTGTTAAATGTATTTGGGAACTTACTACATTAATATTTTTTCCAAATGACCTAGAACTAGATTTCTATGCTGTCAGTACTTTTGGCACCAGATGCCTTGTTTCTGTGAGGAGAGGTATATGGAGAGTAAAATATTTCTTTCAGTAACTGCTGCTCCTTTTGGGCTTGAAGCATAATGTCCCGTGAAGGTAGTTGTACCGAGGAAGTCAGTTATTTCTCCTTAGAATTTCATAGGTAAAAATCAGTTAAGGAGTATTGCTTTTCAGGACTTCTTCAGTCAGGTTTGAATGTCTCTTCTTTTACAAAAACAGCATAAAGATACACTATTCCCGACTTCTCCCCAAAACAACATGTTCACATTTGTGCCTGCATTTCACCCAAGTTTTCATCTATATCTTTAATAATGTTCTTGTTGAGGGATAAGAATGAAATGTTAATGTGGACTCATAACAGCAAAATTTCACAGTACTAGGCGGCCTTCTTTTGCAGTCTTGCTCATGGCAGCAGTTACTAATTGGCACCATGCTAGGAGACATTGTGGCATCACATCAGTGCATTATCAGTTAGAAGGCTGGTACACCACTCATGATTTATACCTCCTTCTCAGAAATGGATGCTGCAGTTTAGAAATTTACTCTGGGCTCTCTTATTTAGGATGAGAAGTATCTATCAAAGAGGTAAAGGAAGTCCTTCTAGCCTCCCCTTAATGATTCGTGTGGCAAATAAATAACTGCTTGTCCTTCCCTTCCCCAGTTGAATCAGTTCCCTACCAGGTTCAAAGTATTGTTGGGTACACTGGCTTCTGTTCTGCAGTTACAAGGGCAGCTTTCACTCTGGCAAGCCATTGCCACAGTGTGTAGAGAAATTCTGAAAATGTAAGAATTGCTGCTTCTAATCTGTAGTGCACGACTATGTCCTGCTATTCAGTGCTGTTTGGATAAACTGGAAAGTACTGCAGCAGCAAGTGCAGCCTGTCTGAAGGCAGGCTGTTAGAAAGCATACTTCCATTCTGGCAGCATTCCCAGTACCACAGAACTGTATTTTCTGACCTACCAGTAGGTGACTGCAACATGACTTACCTAAGTTGCAAATGAGCTGTTTGACAGCAGTGCAGATAAACTGTGAAGTACAGGATGGGCTCTTAAGGAATTGCCCTTTGCAACCCCCACATTTTCCCCCACTGAAACTAAACTCTAATGTACTCTTGACTTGTCAGGTGTAAAGCGGAGAGTCGATTTTCTGATGAGCTGCTCCTTCTTGTCTTCTACTTCAGGATGCTTACCCAGAGATGGAGATCCTTTGGTTGATGATAAAAGCCTGGAATACAGGAATATTTCAGTATACTGTTGGTAAATACAAGGAAGCTGAGCAGTGGTGTGGATTAGGAATGCATTTCCTCAAGCATTTAGGATCTCTGAAGAAAAGCTATGAAGGACATGTAAGTGTAAGCACATGGATTTGGGAATGTGGGATTAGGTGTCTGGTCTGAATCTGAGATATGGATATGGGTGAAGAAAGCACTACAGGTGATCTTTAAAGAGTTTCAGGAGAAGCATGGTACCTGAATATTTTGGGGGAGCTTGATGCTAAAAGATTGTTTCAAAGTGAGGCCAGAAAAGTTTTGATAGACAATAGAAAGAGTAATGTAGTGTCCTTTTACTGGAAGGATTGTGTAAATGACTGACTGGAAATAAAATCCTATTTGTGGCCATGGGAGAACTCTTATACCTTGCTTTCTTTCATAAAAGTCAAGGTGCTGTACCAGTTGACTTAAATCAGCTGTTATATGAATACATTCAAGTCTGGTTTCTAGCATAATCTAGTGTCTTATAAATACGGTTTAAGCTGATGTGAATAAAATCATTAAAGCTTATCTTTTCAGATGTAGTTTAGCCACTTTGCGTGAGGGGGAAATTTCAGGGCTAGTACCTCTGTAGAAAGCAAAGATACTTTTTCTTCCTCTGTCACAAGTAAGCTTCCCTACAGTTTTTGGCTGGTGCTCCTACCTTGATTGCAACATAATGCAGCCTGGCTGGTGTATGCAGTCATCATGCATTCTCTCATGCACAAGCTGGGCAATCAAGAGCTGGTTGCAACTTTTATGCCATTTTAAGTACATCAGTTAAGGCACTGAGAATTGAGATCGCTCCCTTCCAACCTTAACTGTTCTCTGATCCTGTGAATAGGTTTATTCACTGATGTAAGACTCAACTATAAACCGTGCTTGTCAGTATAAATAAACCCACCTTTGTTAGGTTGCGCTGATTTAACTATTTTTTTCTTAAATCACTGTATTTGAATCTGTGCCAAAGTCTTCACACCAACCTGAAATTTTAGGTTTGGAAGCTGGTGGAAGTCTCCCACCTATTCCCTTGCTTCTGTTCCCTGTCATTTTGTTGTATTATCTAGTTGAATGATACAACTTTATCCATCCTTGTTGACAACGGTGGTGCTTATATTCTTCAGATGATTCGTCTTTATAGTGAGATTCTGGACAAATTGGACAGAGCAAAAGGGTTTCTTCCAAATGAAGAAAAATAATGACAGCTACAGCTGCAAAAAAGGATGACAACAATCTCTCTTGGAAACGTTCTGCTGAATGAAAGAGGCTGTTAACTCTGCAAAGGCATGGGGTCATGGGAGCAGTTGAAAAGAAACCAGGATCTCCTGGTTGGCAATTCAGTTACTTTTTAAGAAGTGTTTATTGAATAAATATAATTGATTTTCTCTAGGGAATAATTTTCATTCTCTGGAACTATATAACAGTTAGAAATAAATACTTTTTCGTGTGTCTGCTGTTGTGTAACAGGTTGGTTTAAATACATGATTTTAGTAGTAAGTGGCAATGAGAACAATAAAAGTATTCCAAGACCAGGCATCTCCTCAAGGTGTCATAGCTGCCTTGCTACATAAATATGGGTCATTGTTTAGTTTTCAGTCTGTTCCAGTATGGACAAGAATTCAGAGCCGTTTGCCAGTTTCACAATTTAGTTAGAACAAAAAAGAGCAGGTACTATTTAGCTCACAGGTACTGCTGTTTGTAGACTACTGTGATGGATTCACTCCTGTTTGAACTAATGGAACTTTGGTCCAGGCAGGTGCTCAGCAAGTAGGCCAAATCAAAGTTAACACTATTGTGTGAGGTTATCAGTGACAGCTCTGCCCCAAACCCCAAAAAAAAAGGTTTGGCTGGAGACTGGGCTGATAAGCGGCCAAACTGCATTAACAGAGCAGAAAATCTGACTGCAAATCAACCACTTTATAAGTATCTGCAGACATCTGGGTCCACTGAGCTCTCCCTCAATAGCAGCTGGCTGGTGGTGGTGGTCTCCTCTTCAGTAGGGACACCTCTCAAGGTTACCCCCTCGAGGCTGAGAGATCCCTGACCTGACACCAGACAGCGGGGGCTTGCTAAATGACATTTTTGCATACAGTTAACATTTCAGATATGTATAGTAGTCTTCGTATCCCATACTAGCTTTAAGTGTAGTAAAAAGTAGAGTATTGACCACCATTCCATCTGTACTTACTATTTTACATACCGAAATTTACTGATTAGAACTCAATAAACTATTAGATCTGTCTAAATGATCTGACTCTTCTCTCGTGACAACTACTAACTGTAACACCAGTCACAGTCCAGCATGAAATCCCCCCAAATCCACATAAAAAGTAGGCTGGGAAATGGATGGATCTTACTGCAGCTGAAGAGAGACCTCCCACTTGAAATTCATTGTAGAAAGGAGAGTGGAGAGGTGGAGTGGAGTTAAGAAAAATCACCAGGTCTATACAACTGTTGCTGTTTCAGGGGCAGGTTGAGAAGTCAGAAAAAACATGGCCTGAATGTTGTCTTCTGGTAGCACAGACGTGCTCCGTGCCACCTCTTGGTGTCCTAACCCAGGGGGGGACAAATTGTGATTGCATTCTGCCTGCATGTGAGCACGAAGCCGTGCATCTTCCAACGGTCCAAGCCCTTCTCTGGGAGGTAGTGAAGGTGACTGGAGCGGGAGGGAGCAGCAGTGTGCTCCAGTAAAGCCCTTTGAGTACTTGGGGACCGGTACTGTGGGTTGTAGCAGATCCTAGATAGTAAGAGGTGTTTGGTGTGTTTTTTTTTTTTTTTCGAAAAAGGCTGATGGGGTACTTGAGCAAAAAGCATGGATTCAGGCTATCAGTTGCCAGCTTAGAAGATAAGTATCACGGCTGGTCGATGTATACTGATAGTAAGCAGGTAGAAGGTGGGTCAAAGCAAAAATGCTATATTGTGTCTTTTGCGTGATAGACCACACATACATTTGCATGGTGTAAAACTGGGCATACGTTCCATAAGAAGATACTTTTGCTGTTTCTTTAAGAGGATATTCAAGCACCCTGAGGAACGCTGTAACAGTCATTTCAGGTCCTCTGGTTTGCTTACTAGAGAGCTAAAAGTGCTTTGCTGCTTATTCTTCGCAGACATTACACAGAAGGCTGGGCTAATGTACAGCAGTATCTTTCAGCTCTAAGATCATCTGATTTGAGATTGGGACTTATATTTGTTTTTAAAATGTAAAAATATATTTTACTTAGAACCGGATTATTAAAGCCTATTCAGACAGAGGGCAGGGTCACTAATGGCAGGGTGATGGCTATAGAAAACAAATTGCATTAGTCAGTCTGTTCTGGAAGCCTGACGTGCTCTGGAAGAAGAGGTTAGTAGTGAGCTTAGTGCAGTGGTCGGGGCCAAGAAATAATTTAAAAATCAGCTGCCTTCCAGTCTCTATCAATGCTCCATGTCTGTCTTGTCATAGTCCAAGTAAGCCAAATACTAGTGATTCCTGCTTTTTGTGTGCCCTGGGCCTCACTTTGCGTCCTTACAGCTGAAGCTAGAAACCAGCTTAGCATAGCTGCCCCATCCTCATGTCTGGTGTGCAGCTGGATACAGGGTCATTTCCTGAAGGCAGGTGCGTGCAGACAGATGAGTCAGTGTGGAATTTGCAGCAACATCAAGTAGGAACATACCGCCCCAGGTGCGTTGCAGTACTGCACAGGTCACTATCAGCTTCTGGGTAATCGTGTGAGGCTGGGACCCCCTAAAGGAGCGAGTTACATAGAAGGTGGCAACCAGGGAGGTGCTGGGACGTTTATAGGATCTGGTGCCTGTGCTAGCAGGGTGGTGGATGCTGTAACTGAGGGTGGTGCTGCCCGAGCTCTGCCCCGGCTGGAGCGCTTGTTCTGAAGGGTCTTGTTCTCTTCAGGCTTAGCTAGCTGGCGCTGTGCAGTGGTAGAACAGGAAGGCACCTCTGTGGAAATAGCTGAGCGGGATGCAAAGCTGAAGGCAAAAATAAATTTAAGTTCAACGGGAGGGTACGTAAGTGTTCTTATTCCTGACATCTACTGCAGGGCCTTTGGTCTTCAGGCTGAGGTAGTGTTAAGTGGTGGAAGCCACTTCCACTGACCTTCTGTGACGTTCTGTTCGTGCTCCCCAGACAAATCACCCAGGCTGCCTGATGCAGATGGTTCCTGTGAGACACACGCAGGAGGATGAGTCTGTTTAGAGTAAATTCTCCACCTCATGTGCTCAGTTCACCAGGTCTAATTTGGATCTTTGGGAGCCGCTGCTTTCAGATCTTTCTTTTATGCACAACGTGCTGTTTAACTAAGAAACATGTTTGAACCCATAAAAAGCCAGGCTTCAAATGCCACAGAAAATTCTTTCAGAGTCACACTTTTGGTGATGTATGCTACATCCATTAATGCACAGACTGTAGGTGCTGCCATAGAGACAAAGGTATCCATTGCTGCCTGCCAGGCTGGCTTTAGTTATTGTTCTCAGTCCTGACCTGCACAAACACATAAACAGGTAAAGGTGTCACACTGTACCAGATGAGATGGTCACGTTTGCCCAGTGAGCGTAGCAGGTAATTACATACAGCCATAGAAGGCAGCAAGCATTAAATGTGTTTTTGCCTGCAGCCAGAATTCTGTGAATTTTTTTCTTGGGAGATACTCAGTTTGTTTTCTTTCACGCTATAGACTTTACTAAGGAGTCCAGATCAAATCAGTTACAGACTCTGCTGATACAGTACACCTCTTCTCTGCACGTTTTTTGCATTGTACATTTTATTCCAGGTTTAATATTTACCCATAGGTTTTAAGTAGGGCAAGATTTCCTCTCCTGGTTGAATCAGACCTTAATTAACTGGATTTCCAGTGACTACTTCCAATAGGTTGCTTGCATGCGCTCACTCTGCTTTGCAGGTGTTTGTGCACCGAGTTTGCTAGTGTAGATGCAGGCTGGTCCAGTGTTTATTTTACTAGGCTAAATATTTCTTTATAGTCAATGACCAGCTAGGATGACTGTGGGATATAAATCTTTTTAAGCCAGCAACAGCTGACCTGGGGGGAAAAAAAAAAAAAAAAAAAAATCAGTGCCGTTCATTCCTCTCCCAGTCTTCTCTTTTTAGTCATTACTGTTGTGTTGCAGCATCGTTTCAGCTAAGAGAGGCTGAGTGCTCAGCCTGTGATGTTAACAGATTGCTCCAGAGGGTGGCATTGCATCTGCAGTTTGATTTATGCATCGCTGGAGAAGCTGCAGAGCGTGTCGGACACTTGCTCTGTAACTGCAGAGTTCCTCCTTGCCTGTGAGAACACAAATGTATCCTCTAGGGCAGTAGTTCATAAATTTCACCCCTTTCCCAGCCTGTGTTTTATGCCCCTTTTTCCCTAATCTGCTAATTTCTTAACTGTTTGGGGGGGCAGCAAGAGTCTAGAGGCACAAGGGAAATAAATACACTGTGACTGGGAGAATGGGTCCAGGGAGAGAGCATTTTTCCTACCAAGCCCCTAGGAACGGGGCTGCAGGGAACCTGCCCGGGAGAGTCTGGGAGTGGGACAGGGCAGAGCTGCTGCGCCCTGGAGCCGCTTCTGCCGCTTCTCACCCAGAGCACCTGCACTGGGGGCACTGGCTCTCCTGCACAGGGTGCACCTCAGGCTCCCTCCCGCTTTGGGAAGAGCTTCGCTGTTGTTAAAGTCAGGGCTGCACCGAGCATTCGAGAGGCCAGGAGAGGGGCTGGTCTGGCCACTAGCCCTTCGAAGTGAAGTGCTCCCAGTAACCAGAAACGAAGGAAATTGGAAGGGGGCTGAAGCTCATTAAAGGGTTGGGCAGAACTGTCAAGCATTGCACTGGAACTTTGGGAGGGAATTCCACTGTCACCCCTGTGGTCCCAACAAGGTACTGCTGGTCCCACAGTGCTCCTGTGTGCTTGTGCCCTTAACAGATGCTGCACTGACTGACCCAAACAACTTAATGTTTTCCCTTAGGGATTACAAAAAAACAGAGGTCAAACAACATGACCCGCCTTTTGGAGGCAAGGGATGTAAATAAAGGTCAGGGGATACCTAAGAATTCTTCAAGGAAAGAGACACCTTTAACATGATGGTGGTAACTTCACAGCTCATCCGCTGCTCTCCACAGCAGAGGCTTTAGTGCCGGTGCCACGAACCCTGCTGAGACAGCTTGAGGAAAGCAGGGGATAGCAGTCCTTGAAGGTTATGCTGCCAAGCATCGTTAGCAAGAAAAGCTAAGACAGCCGTCCACGTGCCTCCGTCTCAGGCACCAAGGGGGAAAAATATTTTTTGAGAAAACTTCTGTTAAATTCCTTTAAACGTCTCTTCCAGTAGCCACACAGATCCTGTGCTCTTCTGCTTAACAAGGGCCCAGACAGTTAATTAACCAGAGCTGCAGACAGAATCATAGACACATTTCTCTATAGCACAAGCAGCTTATGGTCTAATTTTCTATAAGTGTCTTAGGGCAGATTAGTTTTCATGCCTGTCGCAGGCAGCTGTAGCAGGACATCTTGGGAGAAAAAAGAACCTCTCCTCCCCCCCCCCCCGTATTTCACAATGAGACAGGACCATTAGCAGGACAATGCTCCGCTAGTGTATGGTCCAGAAGGACTTTGCTAAGGTTGTGGTGGGCAGAGCAATTTGTCCTTAGCCAGAAAAATAGTTCATTAAAAAGCTTCAAAAGAGCAAGTTCTTCTTTCCCTTCATGCCATCCTCATTCTCTTAGCATGTGGGTTACTCTTCCAGCGGTTGTCTTCTCCTTACAGGAGTGATCGTCCAGTGTTTTATGGGCAACCACCACCATAAGGCTGTTGGTCTGATCAGCTAAAGGAGTTTCTAAACTGTGTTTTATTTGTCCAGCGAGCTTCATAAACTGTGAACTATTTGCAAACTGTATGCCTGTGCTCGGTACAACACCCCTGAAACCTCACTTCTCTTCTGTGCAGTTTGAAAGGAAAAAGAAACGCAAGATTTAAAACCCCCAACCCTCTCACTTTTCAAAAGCAGATTCAGGCAGGAATGTATAATGATGCCCCATTAACCACACCTGTCTTGCAGTGAACACTCCTGTTCTGTGCATTTAAAGGTACTAGAAAAAGACATCAGCTGTCTTTACAACTTCTTCTCTCTGGTATCTAAACAGCATGTTAAACTGTAAAAAGATGCTCTACATTAGCCAGAATATATCTTTACGTTGCTGTCTTTATATCCAACACAGGAACAATTATGTAGCAGCATATACACCCTATTATTTGATCTGCATTTGTAAACCAAACTCCCCGCAATTCAAGCCACGACCCAAAATACATTTATGATGTCAAGTCATCAGACCAGAGTCAACCTGTGCTAGAACAATTCAACCAAAAGAAGTTTTCAGTAGCCGGCTTATGGCTGTAAATAAGCCCACTTCCTTTTTTTTTTTTTTTTTAAATTTTCTTTTAGGCAAGTTCTCAGTGACCACCTTGTACTAAAAAAAGCAAATTTTTTTTTCTTTAAACCACTGTCACCACTTACATTTGCTGTGGAAAGACCGTATCAATAGTTGCTAAGATTGGCGCCAAAAAAACATATCTGGCACACAATGATGGACTCTACAAGGTCGTCTCAAAGACAGTTCTTTGCAACTCTGTTTATTAAAAATATATGTCTCCTTGGAAGAAACACTGGTAACCAACTAGTGTTGTCATGATCGATTCAATACTGTCAGCTATGCCATGGAGTACATCATCTTTTTCTCCATGTGTCTTGATGAGAGGGAGACAGACTATTAGGATAAAAAAAAAAGAAAAAAAAAAAAAAAGAAAAAAAAAAAAAAAAAAAAAAAGACAGGAACGGTGTGACTAGCATCTTAAGGACTTTTGTTTCACTTACTCCGCTTCTCCAGGGACCGACGTTTGTAGCAGCTGGAGCAGGACCAGTGGGGCAGGGGGCTCGATGCCAAACAGGAGCCCCTTGCCAAAGTTCGCTCCTTTAGGGTCGGTCCCACTGACAGCAGCATCCTTCCTGCCCTCCGCTGCGCTAGCGGCCGCATCTCTTCCGCTGCACTGCTTTCTGCCCCAGGAAGCTGCTCGGCCCGTGCAGGGCTCCTTGTGACGCGGGACGAGTAAAATCAGCTTCGCACCAGACAATACACAGACAGTCTTACAGCAGTTCTTGTTCACACTGAAAACTGTGGCCTGTGCATGCCACGCACCGCCTGACACAATGATAACCGTTACCTTCGGGGAAGGGGACCAGCACCTCACGTGTTCACTTATCCCTATAAAATAGAGGAAGGGAGAATGGGCCAAGACTTACCTGCTCGTGCTCATACGGTGACCTCCCTTGTTCTGGTGCTTGGCACTGCGTCCAAGAAACAGCATTCAGCAGTTCTTTGTAAGGCAGAACTCTCCCGCCTGTACTCTGAGTACCCAACAACACAGCTCCCTCTCACAGGCTGTGTGAGCTCTCCCCCAGCTTCACACAGGGCTCTGTTCCCACGATGGAGCCCCATTCAAGTGTGGAAGCCAGAGTGTCCTCAGAGGCAGACAGTTCTCATCCTAGGGCCAACTGTCTCAGCACCAACTGCTGCCTCACTCGAAAACCCCCAGTTGCACAGCAGATGGGTGCAGCTCTGCATCCCCTGCCCCACCGGCCTGCGAGCACTGGGCACCCAAGTCGGTTTTCTAAGGTGACCTCAAGAGAGGGAGCAGAACCCAATTTCAGAAAGAGGATTTATGTCAGAGACAGAACCAGGTGAGGCAGCCGCAGCCTCGCCTGCCAAGCGCCAGCTCCTAGAGCAGCAGGCGAGGTCCCCGCTGTGCTGGCAGGGTGGCCCTGCCACGGGGGAGGCCACCAGCACCACCTGCGTGCGGCCGAGCCCAGAGCTTGGCAGGGAGCAGGGGAGAGAGGGAGGAAGTTTTCCCAATTCTGATACTGATTTAGAAAAGTGTGAGCGTCCATCCAAGGCACAGCTGGGGGCTTTTCCTGCCAGTGGCTAGCGCAGAAGAGAATGCCAGTGTGCTGCTGCAAGCTAGAATGGGTCATTTCACCTGTGCCCACGGGTACAGGGCCAGCCCAATGTCCCAGATTTTCCACAGCAACACAGGACAGCGAGTACATTTGTTCCATGTGGCTGGTAGAGTATTTCCTAACTAAACACCGCAGATCTAGATTCTATTTACAATAGAGCCAGTTTAAAAAATAAGTTAAAAAACTGGATTTTTATACCCATTCAGTTCATTATTAACAGGAGAAAAATGGAATAATGAAAAAAAAAAAGAAAAAAAAAAAAAAGCCAACACAGCAACACAATATGGTTTTGGTTTAAAATCAGCTTAAAAAAATAGAACCAAAAGGAAACCTCTCATGCAAACACATAAGGTGGTATGTAAAACAATGTGCAATTTAATATGTAGTATCATCCATTCTCTCGCTCTGCAGCCTCCTGCTCAGTCTCTGTCTCCCAGCCTCACTCAGCTCAGCTGCTGCTCCTTTGCTGTGTTACTCCAGACCTCTGGTCCTTTCTGCACGGGCAGCGCACCAGTCTCTGTTCTGCCTCACAGCCCTGGGGCGGCTGGCAGGAGACCGGCCCCGAAGGGAGACGCTTCTGAAGCACCCGGTACCGTTTTGAGCTCTTCCTGCCCAAGTGGACTCCCTACGCCCAGTGGTTGGGACAGAGAAACTGAAAGATCCTTGCAATAATACAGTACCTTTTAAGAGAGGTCCCTCAGGTTTCCTAGTCCACATACATATATATATATATAATATATATATAATATCTCTCTATATATTATATATAAATTACATATACAGATAAATAAAATGCTTTCTGCTGCCTGTCACACTGTTCACAGCTGCTAGACAGTCACACTTGGAAAAAATGCCCCTGGAGCTCTGATACTAGCTCATGTGCTCAGAGTCAATTGTTTCACTTGTTCCTTACGTTAGTCCTTAGTCGTCTCCTCCCATCTTGATTCTTGGTTTAGTTAATAATAATAATAATAATAATAATTATAATAATAATAATAATAATAATAAAAAACGACCTTGAATGGGTTCTCATCTGTCTCTAATGGAGCAGTGGGAAGGTCCATGCAGGAACGGTGGGAACAGTCACGTGATGAATGAGATGAGTTCATCCCAACAAAAGAAACAGGACTAGAAAACTCAATTTTGCGACGATCTAAAAAAGGGGGCAGGAATAGTTTTCGTATCCCCCCACCTTGGGGCAGAGGGCTTGGGTGGGGCGGGACTTCGGAGATCTTCTGCTCACAGGGAAGCAGGTGGGGGACATCTTCAGAGTTTCTCTGGGGATGGGACCCAGATGTAGTGCCCGGACTGGTCCTCGATGATCTGTTTGATTTTGCTGTAAATCTCTTCAAGAGAGTCTCCTTGTACGATGGCTGGAAGAGGAGAGAACAAGGAAGACCTTGAGCATCAGGCGGTGCTGGGCCTTCCCACCATGAGCTACGGGAAAGGCCTTCACCCCGCACCAGAGGAATGACCGGGACGACCCGTGTCACAGGCGCACGGTGACACAGAGGGTTAACCCAGCGTGTCCCAGGGGATTAGCGAGATCTGATCCCACCCTGGCAGCGCTCCTGCGCCGGTGAAGAGCCACAACGGGCTGCTAATCAGCTTTACAAACTGTGTCACACCCCTGCGTCCCAGGTGCCAGCTCTGCAGCCCCAGCGCCTTGGGGCGGGGGGGGGGGGGGGGTGCACCCCGAGGGGCCAGATCCCTCCATCCCCTCTGGTCAGCTACTGAGGGCTCCTCGTGTCTGTTGCTTCCTTTGCTGCAGGGTGGGAATCGCAGCACTGTCAGGCTGGAAAAAGCCGGCTTATGGCTGTGACTCTCCCAGCATGAACTCTTGCCCAAGGACCAGTGGCAGCCTTGCTGCTTAGCATGGCCACAACGTGAAGCACCTCGCTGTGCTTCCTACATCAGAGGAGGAAGATGCACACGGAGGGCCAAAGCCTTCTGGTAATTCAGCCTGCCTCTACAGCCCAGCCAGGACCAGCCTCCAGCATCTCTGTTCCCTCGTTCCTGGCACAGAACTTGCTACAGCGACCACCTCTCTGTCCATCACCTACTTCTTTCAACAACGGGTTTCAGACAAGAATGTTCCTTCCCCGGGTCAACTTCAAGCTCACTGTCTAAGAGCATGACAACACGCCAAGGCACGCACAACCATGCTTCCTCCGTGCTCCTCGTGGAAGAGCAGCCGGCAGCTCTGGAACTGCCTCCCAGGACTAGAGGTCTGGGGGAGGCTTTTACCCTGGTTGTACCCATATGTTTGCTCAGCTGAGATCCATTTTTGGAAAACGTTCTGCTTGGGATTTTTCTCAGTAGCTGTTAGGTGGGTAATACAGGGTTTGGCAGGATTATCACTCTTCAACTTTAGAAGAAACAGTTACTGCACTGGAAGAAAAATGGAAGACCAGCTTCTATGCCTCTTTGCCTGCCCATGATTTTCCAGAATTAATCACGTTACAAACATTAGTTCCTTAGTGCACAACGATGCCTATGTGTGTCATGAGCAGCTCATCTCTGCAGGCACAAAGTGCCAGGCAGCCCCTGACCAGCAACTCAGCAAAGACTGCTTAGGAAGCCAGCCAAACTTCCAGTCCTTTTTTGGCTGCTGTTTTGTAATAACTCAGGGCACTCTCCACTATTTAGGTCACTAATTTTTTATCTTTCCTCTTTGAAATTACTATTTTCTCTTTTTGAAAACAGTCCCCTTCCCCTCCCCATGCAAGGAATTTTATTTCCTGTAGCCTTGTAGCACCCTGAATCTACGCAGTGCTTGCCCTGCCTGGGGATTTTTTCTTCTTTTATTATTACTGAAGTTGGTGATAAGCTTTCACAAACTCAGAAAATCCTGCCTGACAACTTGTCTCCTTCTCTAGAGCTGGTTTACTCTTATCGACTGATCTTAGAGCAGTCCCTTTGCAGAGCCCTCCTGGCAAAGTGCCATTTCTTTTTCACTTTGATGAAGCTGGACATTTTCCCATGACCCTGCAGTAAGACAGTGCTGGTAGAGAGGTCACAGCTGCTAGCTGGAAAAATACATCAGATCAGATACAAGCCAGCTCAGGACACTCACCTGTAAAATACTCTCCAAACTCTTGCTCGAGTTTCATGGCTTTGTCAAAGACCTTGTTGGCCTGTTCATACGTCTGCCTCCGGTTCATCTCCCTGCCATGGACAAAAAGTAGAAACTTAGCTCTTCTTAGCAATGAACAGCAGCAAAAATAGCTCATGGAGTCAGGGTGCCTGGGAAACCTCAGCACACCAGGGATGGAAGCGGTGCAGGACCCAACTCTCAAAGTCTGGACCCTTCCCCACGTGCTCTTTGCTGCCTTGGCACTTCATCTCAACTTCCAACAGTTCTTCCCACTGCCACCACCATCACTCCTCTGTGTTCACAGAAGCAGACTCAAATCCAGACAATCCTCCAAATCTGAAAGACCACTGCAGAATTCTCCTTCATTTTCCAGAGCCTGTCACCACCTTCTTTGCCCAGGTTCCCTCATCTTCATACAATACCCAAATAAGCAATTTGACCCCTTCTGGCTTGAGAAGGGGGTTTCCCAGTCCCCTCAGAGCCAGCGGAATCTATTCTGATCTCAGAGTCCATCTCTAGCTACTGAATCTCCTCACAGATAGTATTTTCTGCTGCTGCTCAGAAGAGTTGCAAGCTCAGCTCTTACATCCTTGCCAGTCTGCGCTCCCCAGGGCCAGGAACAGCAGGACAAGCAGAGGGTTCTCCCTTAGGCAGAGAGGAAACGTCTCCTCTCTGCTCCCCAGGGCTGTCCTGGCCCAGGCACCATCCAGCTGTGATCCACCGCCACCGGCTGTCAGCAGCTCTCCTGGCTGGACTCTGGGCCCAGTTGAGCAGGTTACATCAGGCACGTTTGGGAGCATTTTTAGATTACCCAGGTGTAATCTTTCTACTGGGCAAATGAAGGGCTTTAAGCTGGAGCAGTGCACGGAGCCTGGATGCGCCGTGGCATTAGATGAGCCACAGAGAGCACAACGGGCCCAGCTCCTCTTAACGCTGGACAAGTTCGGCACCAGCAGCAACCTCTGCTGCTTTCTAAAAAGCAGCTGCAGCAGACATACAAACCCCCGACATGCCAGAGCTGCTCGCCCTGGAGAGGCGCAGAACACGGTGTTGCACTTACATGAGAGCTTCAATGGATTTTGGTTTGATGAAAATGGCAATGGGATAAAGTTGTGCTTGTTGCAACCTCTTGATAGCATTGCCAGACACATCCAGGATGCAGTGTTTCCCCTGGAAAGGAGACAATCGGGATCAGACCTACCCACACGTCTGCCTACTCCGTGCAGAAAACAGCTCGCTCATACAGATGTGCTTATGAAAGAGGAGCCACAGAGGTGGAACACCGGTCCTGAGACACAATCCAACTCCCAGTGACCTTACATTCCCTCCTGCTTAGGGCAGGGCAGCAGCAATGCAAAGGTACTGAACCTTTCTCTGCATTGCTCCTGCAGAGGAAACGCCGCTGCTGCAAGGAGGGCAGCCGGGCACCTTTGCCCCGTGAGCTCCCGAGCACGAGGCTGGTGCCGCCAGTGCCGGGCTTTCTGGTGGAGTTTGGATGACAGAGGTGCGACACCAAGGTGGAGTAATGCGGTTGAGAAAAGCAGCCACATGGCTTGGCAGGGCTCCGGGGGCAGCAGAGGTTTGTGCCACACTTGCTTAATGTGGTTACAGCCCTTGGCTAACAACACAGGGAGAGCAGGGGAACTGCTGAACATGTCTGGGTTCAGGCCGGACGCGTCCTGGTCCCAGGAATGGCACCAGACACTCACCCTCTCTGCCACTGCCCGCACTGACTGAATGCTGGTCCCATAGAGATTGTCATTGAACTGCCCAGCCTCTATGAACTTGTTGTCCTGGATGTCTTTCTCCATCTGTTCGCGGGATACAACAAAGTGGTAGTCTTGTCCATCCACCTCGTTCTCGCGCCGAGGCCTGGTAGTGTCTGGAGGAGAGCAGGCACCGTGAGCAAACCCGGAGAGATGCACACCAAACCTCCTGGGAGGGAGAAAACCCACCCATGCCCCCAGCCCCTTCCCCATGCTGTGGGCTAGACTCCGCTAGCCACCCCTGTCCCCTCCCTCCAGCAAGGGCCCCGCTGGGACTTACGGGGCACACAGGAGCCAAACTTGTGTGGGAATTCAGAGATGAGGTCATCGTTAATTCGGTCCTTTGTCGGCCCCAGGATGATCACCGGCCTCGCGTAGTGAACTGCAAACAAGAGCCACCACCTGAGGCCCCGTCTGCGCTGTGGGCAGCAGACCCTGCTGCCACTTTTGGCATCAACCTACCCCCCTCCCTGCTGGCGGTGGGTGCTGCTGATCACACAGGCACCCAAAGGTGCCTCCTCCATGAGAGCTCATCTCCTCCTGCCCAGAGTCAACATTTCCTTCCCACCTGACCCAAACCACTTGCACGGCCCTGGGGAAGGTGCTGTGGGGCTCGGGGGGGTCGCAGACCAGCAAAGCTGCTCCCCCACTCAGGGGCAGGAGCCAGACAACTGGGACAGCTGGGCAAGGATGCCACAGAACTGGGGAAGTGACGGTAACCTAGGAGTCTGCTCCAGCTTCTGGCAAGGAGACACCACCGAGGCTGGGACTGTTCAGCCTGTGAAAGGGTCTGCAGGGACTGAGCATCGAGTAGGGTTAAATGCTGACGGCCGGGGGCAAGATTGCAGATTGCTCTGCAGTGGGGACCTGGCCCGAGGCAGGGAGGGATAATCCTGTCCTCAGCTGGGGACTAAAGTCCAGCTCAGTTTTCAGCTCTGGATCTCTCCCTTGGACTTGCAGACAAGGTCAGAAAACTTTTCTGTTGATTAAAAAGGGACGATCAAGGCCAGGGAAAGCCCTGCGAGGTGGTGTGCGTGCCTAGATCCCCCGCTGCACTCGACAGACAAAACCCAACCCTTGTGTTCACCCGGCACCGTGCTGGTACTGCAGAGGAGCGGTCACGCCAGCCACCCTGCCTGTGCCCACGCCACCCTGCCTGTGCCCACGCTGGTGCAGGCACGGGGCAGCTCAGCACCACCACTTACTTTCTTGCCGCGTCACTGGCTCGTACGACAGGATGGTGTCCTCTTGTCCTTCTGCAACAGAGCCAGGGAGAGGCAGGTGAGCACTGGTGGCTTTCCAGCCCCTCCGTACCCGCGAGGAGCTGGCTCCTGACCTGGGCAGCCTCCTGCAGCCCTGCGGACACCTCCAGGCTGTCCCCACCACTCTACCAGCTGACACGGAGCGTGACAGGCATGCAGTGACATTAATTATTTGGTCCACGTTAATTATTCACATCCCAGCTCTGGGTCAAGCCAACTCTTTCCCTCCCCACTGCTGTGGGCTCGGGGCCCACTGGGCCACACCGTCCTCCCTGCAGGGTGGAACAGCAGATGTGCTGCAGATATTTAGAAGACCTGCTGGGGACCAAGGGAGCGTTTGCTGCAGCTGGACCCCCATGCTGTTGCGCAGGCTGGGGCTCCAGGAGCCACCTACGCTACAGACCCAGCCTCTGGCAGCAGGCACTGAGGTCGGGGGAACCACCACGGACTGAGAACCCTGCAGCCAGGAAAGAGCAGGGAAGCAGCCGGGCTTGCTCCTGCCCCCCAGCCCCGGCTCTCCCCAGCCCGGAGGCAGGAGCTGGCCACAGCGTCTCGGTGTCACCAGCAGGAAGGACCAGCCTCCGAACAGAACCACAACCGGGACGAGACAAGATGGAAGTGCCAAAACATGCACACACGCGCACACACACACGGACAGGGGTGGGAGAGCAGGCGAGATGCACACTTACTGGAACTGCTCTCGCTGTCACTGGTGTTTGATGTCACACCCTCTGTAAAGCAACCAGAGAGACCCGCTTCAGAAGGAGCACAGGCAGAAGGCATGGAGGCACCCTGGCTGTCACCCAGCACTACTGACCCAGGGCAGGGCAGTACTGGCCTCCCAAGAAACCCACATCCCAGCACCCGCTGGGACGAGCCCGCGCTGCGGGGGCAGGGTGGCACCTCTCGCCCTTTGCTGGGAAACCAGTGGCATGCAGGGGAAACGCTTGGCTCCTCCGAGAGAAGGCAGGGATGCCAGGAGGGGGGCTGCCTGGCAGGCGTGGGTGGGCAGCCACGTGCAGGCGCTGGGCTCCCCAGGCTGAGGGAGGGGAGGTGGAGGGCACGAGGAGAGGAGGGTGCTGGCGGGGGGAGCGGGTGCAACATGCACATGGAGGGCAGGGGGAGGGCAACGGCTCCACACCGGCACAGGGATGAGGGAGCCTACCTCTGGGGACAGGGCTGGGACTCACAGAGACAAGACAGTGACAGCATGTGACAGAGTTTGGGGCTTTGCTTGCTCAGGCTGATCCCAGTGCTGTGACCACCCCACAGAGGCTTGCTGGCCGCTGCCTGCCCCCAGCCTCACACCCAGCTGGGAGGCCTGAGGGGCTCCCACCATTGCTGTTTTTCAGCTCTGGGTACGTGGGGACTTCAAAACATTGTCGCGTGCCCCACTCACAGCGGGCCCATCACGGTCCCAGCCACCTCCCACCTGCACTGACAGCGGCTCTGAGCGCTAAACCAGCAGCCAGCCCAGCTAGGAGCTGGAGGAAAAGGAGGATGAGGAGGCACAGCTCACCCTGGGTACAGCAGGCGGCACTCAGCTGGGCGCGCTCGGGGCATGGCCAGCATCCCCAAGCAAAGTCCCCTGTTCCCTCCCGCGCGCAGCAGCGGCAGCACCTCCTGCAGCCCAGCAGCCCCCGCCAGCAGATGTGGTGCTCCCCAGAGGAAGAGCAGCGCCCACGGGGCTCCTCCTTCCCCGCACCCCGAGGAAAGTGCAGCTGCCCCAGCTGGAGCCCGACCGTTCCCCAGGCACCACCAGGCATGCCAGCGATGGAAAGTGAACAATGCGCATCGAAATTCGACTTACTCAGGTTCTTTGCTCCATAATAATCGTCACTTAACCCAGGGAAGTCCTGATTTCACAGACAGCGAGAAGGGGAAGAGGGGGAGAGAAGAGAGCACGGGAGAGGGCAGTCAGAGGGATGGGGGAGACAGAGCCAGACCAGCATTAGTGACAGGAGTGCAGAACGGCCCAGAGCTGCAACTGCAAGTGAGGTTAAATGTTTTCAGAGCTGACGCCATCAACCAGCTGCAAACGGTTTGCCTTGTGCTGCCAGACCACCCTACTGCCCCCCCCCCCCGCCCCGACCTTATCCTCTCTGCCAAAGAGCCACCAAGGGCCACCCTGGGTCTGGGGAGGGCAGGGCGGCCCCGGCAGCATCTGCTGGCACTGAGCGGTTGCAGCACTGAGCTGCTGGCAAGCGGGGCCGAGGTGTTTCTCCGCGATGCCTCACGGGGTGTGCTGGCAGGGCGCAGGGGCTCTGCACTCCTCTGGAACTGCCACCCCCCGCCCCGCCTGGCGCCGGGGGAAGACACGGCACAGCCAGTCCTCCAGGGACACAGAGCAGGGGGGACACGCTTCTCCCCACCCGTGTGTTGGCTGCTCGCACCCCAATGCTCGCACGGGCTGTGGCAACATGGGGGGAGGGACCCCCCACCGCAAGCTGGGATGGGCAGCAGCAGAACACAGGGAGGGAGCTGGCTGCGGGTCTGCGACACAAGCTGACGGAGTGTTGCCTGCCCCATCCCCATGCTGTACGTCACTGCACCGCAGGGCTGGCTGTGAGCAGCATCCCAGCGAGCCCCCAGCTCCAGCACGGAGCTGACTGGAGCCCAGCTGCGTCCAGGCACTCTGAAGGATGCCCGGACACACAGCCTTAACCTTCACCAACAGGCCAGAGGCTCACACTGGCTGCTAAGCTCGCTGGAAGCCAGCACCAGCCTGGCACGGGCAGCAGAGGGATGAGGGCAGCTCCCAAAGCAGCCAAGCATCAACCTCCCATCTCTGCATCACTCTCAGGAGAGCCGCCGGAGAGGAGGGAACACGCTCCCTGCGCTGGCACTGGGACAGAGACACGGCTCTGCCTCGCCCACCGACAGCAGGAGGCACCGACGGTGTGAGGACCGCGGCTCGCTCTGGACACTCGCTGGAAGAGTGGATGCAGTTTAGCACCTGGAAGGAGGGGCTGGATTTGCCAAGCAGCTCCAGTGCTGCCCACGTCAGGATTTGGGGCAACAACTTGAACGCCCTGCCTCAGCTGGCAGCCCCGGGCTGCTGCCAGATGAGAGCTGGGGACTGCCCAACACCTGCAGCCAGCTACCAAAGATGTGCCTCAGTCAGGGGCGGGCAGCTCCTCCGCCGGCAAGGGCAAGGGTCCCCCATACCTACAGGGTACGGGGAAGGACCTGGGGGAAGGACTCAGACAGAAATATGCAGCTGCAAGTCACTTCTAGGGGAGATGGGGAGTGCAGCCGGGACCTCCCCAGCCCCTCAGCCCTGACTGGGACAGGAGAAGCTCTGCAGGAGGTGGCCAGCCCCCCACTTGGAGGGGAGCAGCCCTTGGCAGACGGAGAGAGGGAGCTGAGCCTGCAGCAGAGGGGGGAAGAGTAGGGGGGGAGGCAGAGCAGGGGGTTCAGACGGGTGTAAAGTTGGATGAAAGGATGAAGACATTGAACATGAGAGAGAGAAAGAGCGCCAGCCTGCAGCCACTGCTTTCCTTTCAAGCTCCGGTTTCTCCCTAGCTGCTGGCACGACTGTGGAGCACAGACCCAACCATGGGCAGACGCCAGGACCCCTGGCTACGGATACGTGCTGAATCTCTCCCCCCAAGGCAGGGGACCTGGGGGTTGCACGCTTGCCCTCTCTGGCCAGCTGCTACTTACGTTCCTGTCCGCCGCACTCCTGGGCCAGGTTCTCTTTGCTCTTGTAAAATGGAAACTTTCGAGAGAGGCGGAAACTCTTTTTACGTTTCGTTTTGATCGACTGAAGAACATGGAGATGGAAGGGAGGACAGAAAAAACAATGGTGTTTAACGTATGTGGGAAAAATTAAAATGAAGAGACAATGAGGAGCTGTGCCAGGGCAGTTACCCTCAAATGAAATCATGGAGATTACATGAAAACGGTAATGCAGGAAAAAAATTAAGTGTGGAGAAAAACATGGGGTAGGGATGCTGGGAAGCTGACGGGGCAATCAGCAGCTCTACAGGGGTAGCCAGGCCGTTCTCCCTTCCTTGTCCACTCACTAAGTGCTCCACACAAGGGGTGAGGGCAGCTGCCTTCACCTGCATGAGCTGCCTGCAGTCAGCTCCCAGCCACGACAGCAGTGGGACAGGCTCTGCTCCCCCACCACTCCAACCAGAGCTCCTCCCCCAGTGCTTCTGCACCATCCCAGGCTCGAGCATATGAGGGTCTGGGGCAGGTTCAGTCGCACTGCTCTTTGCTTTGGGATTGCTCCAGCTGCCTCACCAGGAGCTCTTGCTGCCGAGATTCACCCTGCCCCTGCTAGCTACCAGCTCCAGGTGCCCCGCCGAACCCCAGCTTGGCACTTACCCTGTTGGACTCAATCATGCCAGTCCTGGCGTGGAACTTCACCGTTTTCAACCGCGCTCTCTCCTTCTTTTCCACCCTGATTGGAAGTTAAAGAGCTATTGGGGAAAGAGCTGCTTGTCCCATACACGCACCCTCCGTGCTGCCCACTTGGCTCCCCGGGCGGCTCCGTGGTGACCCTGCCAGCAAAGGGCAGCTCCTTCCCAGAGAGGGACGGACGTGGAGCTGCCTGTCTGGGGTCTGGCCAAGGCCGGTGTCTGCAGGAGCAGGAGAGGGGGACAAGCCAGCCTTCCCAGGAGAGATGGAGGACTGAGATGGGGCTGGCTCTGCAGACCTGAAGGCAGTGGCAGCCAGTTCCTCTGCTCCCTGTGACCTCCCATCACAGGGAACCTGGCTCACAGAGCTGGGCAGTTTTCAGAGGACACAAGGAGCAGCACGCAGTCACTGCTGTGACTCTTGCTCTCACTTGGAGCTCCAGACTTGCTAACACCAGCTTCTCCATCCCCACAGGGACCAGAGGGGTCTGGGCACTCCCCTCCTCACCTGGCCTCTCACTCAGCTTTGGAGAACATCTCCCCAGGGAGACCTGCACGCAGCCCCAGCTTGCGACTGGGGTGCCCTTCATGCCACACAGCCACGAAGGGGCAGGTGGGCTGGGACGACAAGAAGATCCCACTCCGAGCAGATCCCCAAGGGCTGTGGGCTCACGGACACTAGGGACCTCCAAGGAGGCACCACGTGTGACAGCTCCTGCTGACGGACACCCACCTTTTCTTGCTGGGGATGACCCCAATTTGCTCGCTCTCGCCGTGGGGTGTGACAAGCCTGGCTTGCCACCACTCATCATCAGAGGCGTTGATGACATGCAGGATGTCCCCGTAGGAGAAGCTGAGCCCCTGGCTGGGCAAGCAACTGTCCCGGGTCCGGTCGTAGTCAAACAGGGCTCTGTGGAGGAGCAGAGAGGAGGGATGACTCCCCTAAGCGTGGCCAGGCAGGGAGGGCAGCAGCACTGCCACCTTCATACCTTAAAGGATTTAAATCCAAACTTTGGGGAAGCCTCCTACTGAG
Organism: Tyto alba; assembly: GCF_018691265.1. Classification (NCBI taxonomy): domain Eukaryota; kingdom Metazoa; phylum Chordata; class Aves; order Strigiformes; family Tytonidae; genus Tyto; species Tyto alba. Next base: position 24,094,919 of record NW_024881326.1, on the reverse strand, counting down.
GTGAGTGGTGCCATGCAGCCACCAGCACACACTTCCCATGGGCGGGCTCGAGCACAAGCCCCGGAGCATCCAACAGCGCTGGACCAAAACAACTGACTCTTGACCTTAGCTGCGAGAGGCACGCAAACCACAGCCACGTTGAAGTCCGCTGTGGTTAGCAAGCAGGCAAAGCTCACACGGCCTCGATAAAGCAGCAGAGTGCAGGAGGGCAGCAGGGAGCTGGGGTGCGAGGCTACTGCCCCCCCAGCCCTCCCCAGCAGGGCCAAGGAGCGGGATGGGGAACACCAGACCGCACTGCGGCGGGCAGTCGCACAGGCAGGGGTGCAGGGCACTGAGCATGTGCTTTAGCTACGTCCAGGGGTACCAGAGCCTGTGAATTAGGAACGAATCTGAGTGTATCTATATCTGCCTCCACAGATGATCCTTTTCAAACACCTAAATACTTCCCCTGAGAACAGTTTATTTAGTTTAAAATTATCTTCAATATTGAATTAACCATGAACAGAAAGTTTGGTTTTTTTTTTTTTTTTTATTAACTAGAGGAGCGCTAATAACCTTCCTATGCACACTTTTTCACGAACAGCACTGCAGCCCATACCCACAAACTGCTCTCAGTGGCTTTGCATGCATCTCGCTCTACTACCGTCAGATCTCAAACCATGTCTGCTTTGACACAGCCACTTTGCACCAAACCAAACCAAGGGAACAGTCACTAAAAGCACCACTGCCAGCAGCACAACCCGTGTTCACACTAGGGACATGAGCCCAGGCACCACAAACACTGGCTGGCTGCTCATTTAATCCTGGTGCTAACAAGGCTCTTCCTCAGCCAGGAGACACGCCGTCTGCCCCGCTCATCACCTCCTTCCATTGCAGGGACTCCTGCCGGGGTCTGAAAGCACAGGGTGCAAACAGGAGAGCTGAGGGACCATGGGCAGGTCCCTGTGGAGCAGCAGAGCTGGGAGGGCACCTCTTCAACCAGATCTCTGCTCCAGGGGAGCACCAGGCAATAAAACGTTTCAGGTCACTTGGGCTTAGCTCAAAGCAGTTGGTCTCAAATGGGGAGGAGGAGAAGAGGGGCTGCCCCGTGAGCTGGGGAGGGCTCTTTGGGATGAGACCCAGTGCAGCCTTACACATCCACATACATCCAGCCGGCGGGTCGCTCCCCCTTTGCCAGCTCACTCAGGGCTGGGGCAGCTCTCCTGCTCAGTCCCTGCCGCACCCAAGCGTGGCCCCTGGCACGCTGGAGCCAGCAGCAAAGCACCACAGGGTGCTTTGGCCGGAGGTAATCAACCCTCGGAGGTAATCAACCCTCGGAGGCAGCTTCTGGCCAAAAGATAAGGCTGCGCGTGGCCTGCGGGCCCCTGCGATGCCAGGAGCAAAGCAGGAGCCAAGGCCCCCGGGGAACTGGTCAGGCCAGTTCCCCACTGGAGGCAGGCTGCGTGTGGGGCTGCCCTGCCCTGCAGAGCCCCACGCTGCCTCCCTGCCTCCTCCAGCAGCAGCTGCTGGTGTCCCAGGGCAGGCACAGCCAGAGCCGTGCCACGGATCCCCCTCCCCGAGGCAGGATGCTCCTGGAGACCAGCGCCTGGCCGTGCCGGCACCTCCTGGGGACCCAACGGGGCCGGGTGCTCCCCGGGGGCACGCAGGATGGGGGGGCCAGAGGACAGCGTGGTCGCTCTGTCCCGGGGCCGGCTCACGGCACAGGGCACGGGCAGCCAGGAGAGCAGAGGGTTTGGCTGGGGGACTCGGGGGAGCGGTGCCAGGGACTCAACGTGGCCCAACGCCTGCCCGAGCCCCATCCCGGCGGACTTTGCCCTGCGGCAGCGCAGGAACCTGCTCACGCCGCACAGCCGCGGCTCCAAAACACACGCCCAGCACCCGGCAACCCCCCCCCCCCCCCCCGAAAATCGGCTCCGGCCCCGTCGATGGCACGTGGGGTGCAGCACAGCCTCACGGGGCTGACTCAAGCGGTTGGGTAGCAGGTCCTGTAATTGATGTCCTGTCCGCAGCGCAAGCAGCTCAGCTGGTTTCGGGTAAACTGTGCTCGAAACCGCCCCGCCCAGAAGGGCTGGGGCAGCCTGGGCAACCGGCAGCTCTCGCAAGCACTTTCGCGGGGTGCGTGGCCGCCAGAGCCAGGGAGGGTCAGGAAGGGACATGCTGGAGGAAAGGTCTCCCCTGGGATCACCCTCCTCTCAGCAGGGTGCTGCCCAGCTCTCATCTGAAGCCACCTGGGTGCACGCGAGGGGACACGGTGCTGCAGAGGCCACCAAAGCCACATCTAGGGATGCATCAAGAGGTGCGAGATGCCACAAGCAGCCCAGGGGCAGCGGGGAGCTCTCTGGCTTGCAGGCACGCCCTAATACATGCAGCACCTATCCAGGCCGGGAACAGGAGACTCGGCTCAAGCTGGACTCAGCCTAAAGCCTGCTCCACCTCCAAGGGTGTCCACGGGACAGCAGGGGAGCAAAGGCAGGACTAGCCAGATTCAACACAGTGCCCAGCTCATTGCACACCCCCAGCACAGAGCTCCGAGATGCGAAATCAAGCAAGATGCTTGCAGAGCCTGATGGAAAGGTGTGAACTGCAGGAACCCAGAGCTGCAGCTCTCCCCTCCTGCCAGGCTGGGCCTGCGCCGGGTCCAGCAACAGCCTGATGCTCCTCTGCATGGAGCAGCCACGCAGTGGGAGATGCAGCCTCGGCCCTTGTCATCCTTCCCATTGGGAAGAAGCATCCCCTGCTCATCCCAGCCCCCACCCGCAACAAGCTGTGCAGGGCAAGGATTTACAGGATTATTTTAATTACCAAGTTAAAATTACTCATTAGCTGTCACCCTGCTCACGCTGTGGCGGGCAGGAGGTGGCAGGCAGTGAGCAGGGGCTGCCCTGGCAGTGCAGAACTTGCAGCAATTAGAGCTGCATGGCTGCTTAATCCCTGCCTGCCCCGCACCTCACACCAGACCAAAAGCGCATCGAGGGCTCAGAGCAGTAATCCTCCTCGGAGCTCATCTCCCCTCCAGCCAGATCCTGCCGCAGGAACGGCGGGAGGAGATGGGGAGAAGCCTGTTAGCAGAGTGGTTCGAGGAGAGCACCCTGAATGCTGCGCCTTGAGCTGCGCGGGGCAGAAGCGGTGCTGGATGCCCACATTTCCCCATGGTCCCCAGTGGGTTGGCCTGGCCAGCGGCCGCCCAGGGCTCTGCAGAGATCCCAGCGCAAAGCAGAGCGGCCCCCAGAAGAGGCACGCGATCGCAGAGCACCTGGCCCCAGCAGACCAGCACAAAATCACTGTTTTCCCCTGCTGCACCCTGTGCTTCGTGGTACATCTACCACACTCACTTTCCTGGCCTCTGAAACACCCATCCACAGAGGTGCTGCATGACCCAGGCTGACCCATCCCACGCTGTGGGGATATGCCCTCCCCACGCACCTCCGGCTGCCTGGAGCACGGGGGCAGGCAGTGGGGGCTGAGCCTTACCGGACATACAGAGATCTCTTCTCGCTTGTCCGGAGCGAGCCGGAGCCGGAGCTCATGCTGCTGTTCATCATCTGCTCTCTCAGGTCGTGGATCTTTGACTCGAAGCGGCTGTACTCTGCGGGGAGAGAGGTGGTCAGTGCAGGCAGGAGCTTCCCCTGAACCACCCCCCCCTGCACCCAGCAGGGTGCAACCGGTAAGCACCAAGAGAGGCAATGACAGCCTGTCCGGGGGGCATCTTGCCCAGGAGCCTGTCCGTCTCTGCACACGAGGGAGGACTAAGCCAAAGAGGCTGCAGCACCCTGCAGGAGTCCAGGCAGGGCACTGGCTGCTCCCAAACGCACCCCGAACTCCCACACAGGCAGCTCAGGGCAAGGGCTGCTGAGACCTCCACCGCTACCAAGCTGCAGCTCAAAATTGAGCCCCTCCATAAGACCCTCACTCACCCGATGGAGCAGCAACCCCCCGCAGGCACGGGGAAGGGGGAGGCAATGCACGGCCCCTGCCCGTGGAAGGTGAGCGGGAAGGAGGAATTCACCTTTTACTCCCACATCCTGGCAGCAGAGACCCACAGGAGGAGACAGGGGACCCTTCAGAAGCCACCACCACCTCCCTGCCAGGTGGCTGGATGGGAGCAGCCACCACACCAGTGCCTGCCACTGCCGCCAGCCAGACCTTGAGCTGGGTGTAAAGGTCGAGGCAGGCAGCGGAGGGTGGAGGCACCCAGATGGAGGCTTACCCAGGGCTGACGGGGGAAGGTTTGCCAGGCAGTGAGCAACTGCAGCAGCGTGGGAAGCTGCTGGCATCACCACAGCCCACCCTGGCACTTCTCACCTGGTACCCTTGAATTTGTCCCCTGGGCACACCTTGCAGTTACATCCTCCCTGCGTCCCAGCAAGAGGGGACCAGCCTCACCTCTGCTGCAAGACTTGCCTAGAAAGCGTTCTCTACAACCCAGCAGCTTAGATGTGGTTTGGGACTTTTTTTTTTGTAAACCAGAGCGCAGCAGCTCAACAGAGGAGGCATGCGCTCACTGCAGAGCGGAGCCCCAGCAGTGGGGGTGATGGTGCAGGCTGCTGCTTGGCCTGCAGAGCTGCCTTGCACAGGGGTAGCGGGAACAGCACGCTGCTAAGAAATGCACTGCGGGCTGTGCTTGAGAGCCAGCCCTTCACCCTGCAAGGGGAGAGGCAACTCTCTGTGCAGACACATGCGGGGCTGGGGTTTTATGCAGCTGCAGCTAGGCATCTCCTGACTCTGCAGCCAGATCTACCTGGGCATCCTCTTCCCACACCCAGCTGCCAAAGATGCATTCTTACTCTAAGACTGAAAAAGGTGACACACACAAAAATCCCACGTGAAGCCCCTTCCCCAGGACATCGAGAGATGCTGCATGCCAGGCAGGGTCAGTTGCTCAATGCAGAGGTTTCCAGGCCCCCACCAACACTGGCTGCTCCATGCCGAGGGGCACCCGGTGCCCCCCACCTGCCTTCCTTCCAGCAGACGGAAACGCAGAAGCACCCAGGCATGTGCAAGGCTTATTTGAGAAGAAAACTGAATTCTGACACCAAAGCAGCACTTTTGCACTTGCCAACCAGCACTGGGGTTTTATGGAGCTCCCAGCTTCATCCTCTTCTGCACCTCTTGCCCCACACCAGGGTGGATCACAGCATCTGCGGCACAGCTCATTTTACCCCAGGATGCCCGTGAGCTCTCCTATCTCAGGGGAGCATCCGTGAGAAGTGGGCACAGCTGCTCTGTAAACCCTCTTCAGTACAGAAGGGCTATTTCCCCCGGAAAGCTGCTGAGCTAGGCGTTATAATCCCCATCCCCAGCCTAGTCAACCCAAACCCCACTAAGGGCAGACTCTCTGCACACCCTGCACCGAGAGGACCACTTCTGCCTGCCACACTCTTCTCCAAGAAGCCCTGCATGGAGGATGGAGAGCCTGGGACAGGGCAGGAAGCAAAGGACAAAAAGCAGGTTTAGCCACCGCTGGCATCAGGGCGGGGATGTCAGGAGGGCAACCTTTGGGTGCCACCGCCCTGCCAGCAACTGCGTCCCCTGCATGCAACGCAAGGGCAGAGCTCTCAAATGCCACCGCCTCGGCTGGGGCACTCCATGGAAAGACACTTTCGACATTTTTCTGGAGTGGCCACGCTGCTTGGAGGGTCTGGGAAAAGCCTCCCGGCACTACAACAAGCACAATCCAGGCTCAGTGTAGCAAACTGAAGGACACAGGGTCTGCTCTGGCTTTATCCCTCTGGAGACCAAACCCAATCCTGTCCTAAGGAGGGTCTCTCAAGGAGATACCAACCTGTGCTCACTCCAACTGCGGGAGAGCACAGGGAGGAGGAGCAGACAGCCCCAAAAGCAAACCTATCACCCACCTCCCAGCGCAGGGAAAGCAAGGTTACCCAGGGAAAAAGCACAGGAAGGTCCCAGCTGTCACTGGCCCCCACCTTATCCACATGCTGGAGCAGCCTCTGAGACAATTATGGGCAGATAACCCCCAGCAAGCAGAGCTCCTGCCTTTGCCCCCTGGCTCACAGCCACCCTGTCTGCGCATCCTGGAAGGAGATCTCCTGCAGAGCCAAAACTTGCCTGGGAAGCTTGCCCACAGCATGGCAGGGAGCTGAGCCACGGCTGACCCCCACCTCGCCAGCATTCCCACGCCCCAGGTGCCAGACAGGACACACTTATCAAGACTGAAAAATATGCAACAAGTGACCCGGCATCTCTTGCTGCGAGTGCCACTGCAATGCTGTGCCACGTGCCAGGAGGGGCAGGACGTTTGCTATTTGCACTCAGCAACTCGATAAAAACATCGCTCCACCCTCCTGCCGCTCTTCCCTTCCCAGGGTGTGGGTGCCCCTGGAGCTGGGCCTGATCCTGCACCATGGGGCGAGCTCGGTGCCAGGAACAGGACACGGCCGGCACACCTGAGCACGCACAGGTCACAGACCATTAAGACCAGTTGCAGGTGCCTGACTGCACTGAGGATCCCCAGCACCGGTATGTGCTTGTGTGGTGCACCTGCAAGTGTACCCTGCGGAGCCAACAAGGCGGCAGGTCTGCAGGTGCTTTCTGGGCACCAGGAGACAATGCAAAGGGGGAAGGTGCTGGTAGAGAAGGCAGCTGCACTGAAGGCAACCCCCGAGCATGTATAAAGCCTTGTGCATGTGCCCTGCTCCCTCTGGCATGCAAACCTGCCTGCCCAGGGCGAGGCCAGGCTATCAGCAGAGCCCAGGGATGCTCAGTCACAGGCTCCAGCCCAGCCACCTGCAAAAACTACCCCCCAGCTCCATCCTCCCCCTCCAGCCCACCATTTTATTGCCCTGACCCTGCACACCTTCCAGCTGCGGGGTTAAAGTACAGACACCTCCCTGCACGGTGCAGACGTGCTGCAGGCCCAGGCGAGCCAAGGGGAACACGGCCACGGGAAAAGCTTGGAGGCTTTTAAAAGCCACTGTGTGGCCCTGTCACTTCCCTTTGAGCAGCCAGCCCTGAGAAATTCTATCATGCGAGTTTTTCTATTTTCAGGTGAGGAATATCAAGGCTTTGTTGCATGGGTCATGAAGAAGGGGAATTGCCAAACCCAAGCCCTGGTGATAGCGGCAGGCAAAGGTCGAGGGAGAAGTGCTCCAAGGGAAGGGACCTCACAAACAGCTCAGAGGCACCGTGACAGCGAGCAGCCTCCTCCTCCCCGATGGCACTCAGCAGTGGTCGGAGGCGCTGTGCCAGGCACGGGTGCTCAGAAGGAAGGCAGGACAGCAGCTCTGCTTTCTACCTCTCCCTGCTTTGTCTTTGCTTCTTTCCAGTCCTAGTGCCTGGCAGGACCCCCCAGGGAGGCCACCTCATCCCCCCAAGACCTGCGCAAACAGCCTCTCTGCTCCCTTGGAGCCCCAGCGAGCTCATATGCAGAGCACGCGGGCACTCATCCAGCAGCCCACAGGCAAGCCCTCCCTGTCCTCGCCTACAGGACACAGGTTCCATCTTCTGCCTCTGGTGGCAGGGAGGAACTCCTCAAAGCTCCTTTCTACCAGCATCTCCTCCTTTGGGCACCCTACCACCCAGCTCTCCCGCTCTTTCTACAGCCATGATACATGTAGAAAAGGCAAACGTTTGGGAGCACATGTCCTCTCGAGGGGATCCAGCCTCACCTGCACGTGGGGCTCACGCCAGGGAGACCTTTCTCCTTGGCTCTCAGGCCTTCGAGCCTCCAAAGCACTGAGGTCAACTCCCAAGATACAACAATCTGTGTTTCACAGAAGCAATGCTGCTTCCCAGGACAGCTGCAGCCCGTGGACCGAGCGCTGCTGCCCGCACATGCCAGGGGCCATCACAGACTCGGAAAGCCAGCGGCTACAAAGCACTGAGGTTTCAGCCTTGGTCTAAAGGGGTTTCAAAACATTTTGTCCTGTTTGACATTTAGGAACCACTCTCAGTTGGCTTCTTTGCCAAATCTCAAGTAGCAAAGGGAGCCAGAAATATAAGAACATTAAGTGCTTCCTGGAAAGAAAGAAAGGAAAAAAAAAAAAAAAAAAAAAAAAAAAAGGCAAGCCAAAACAAACAAACCCCACACCCACAGCACACCCCACTAACGGCTCCGCATGCCAGTGGCCTCTGCCACGGGAGAGAGGGACAGAGGGGACAGGGACCCGCAGGGCACTGCCCAGCCGTGCCACCGAAGAGGCAGAAGGCAAAGGGCAGGCGGAGGGCGGCACGCTGATCTCGTCAGAGCTGGCCAGAGCTGTGGCGGGGAGAAACCAGGGAGGCCCTGGTGAGACGCCTTCACCAGGGGATGCGACCTGCGGCATCCCTGCAGCACGCTGCTCGGGACGCGCTCAGGGCACGGCAGCAGCCCCGGAGCGGCGCCTGGCCGCTGGCCCACCGGTGGGATGCCCGCTCCCGCCCTCGCCCTTGCAGCCCACGGGTGACGCTTCAGCCCTGCCAGCCCCCGTGGGGTTTCGGTAGGAAGCTGCCGGGTCCCTTCCCGAAGCCGCTGGCTGCCCCACTCGGGACCCCCCAGCCCCCGGTGCCTCCGCCGAGGGAATTGCAGGCCAGCGCTAAGGCAGGGCAGCCGCCGGGGGAGCGCGGCAAGCGGGATGCTCAGTGGTGGGGACGAGCCCCCACGCAGCACCGAGGCCCCGGTTCCAGCCCCGTGATCGCAGCGGGGTCCCCGGAGCCCAACCCACCCAGGATAAGGAAGGGGGAGGCCACCGCACCCGTAATCCCTCCCCTCCGGAACCCTCCGCGAGGCCCACGGGACCCCACGGCGCGGGGCCTCGTGGCGACCGCCCTCCGGCAAACAGACCCCCGCCACCGGAGACGAGCCCCCCCCAGTTCCCGACGAGGTGCCTCCCCCCTCCCCTCCCCTCCCCGGGCCCAGCCGGTGCCGGCGGGGCCCCGCTCACCTCGGGCCGTGGGGGGCGGCGGGACCCCCGGCAGCACCCCCAGCGCCGCCCGGCCCGCACACAAAGCCGCGCAGGCACCGCCGGCGGGACGCCACCGCCCCGCCCCGCCCCCCGCCGCCACGACCAATCCGCGCCCGCGCCTCCCCCCCGCGTCCCGCTCCGCGCCAATCGGCGACTCGCCGGCCGCCCCGCCCTCCCCCTCATCTGCATGCAGCGCCCCGCCCCCCCTCCCCGGCCCCGGCCCCGCTCCCGCTCCCGTTCCCGGTGGCGGTACCTTCGGGCCGGTACTGGGCGATGATGGTGACCGTCTGCCCCGCCCGCTTCAGCGCCGCCGCCGCCTGCTCGTGGGTGGCGTTGCGGAGGTTCACGCCGTTCACCTGCCGGGATCAGGCGGCTCCGTTGGACCGGACGGAACGGGGCTCGCACCCAACCGGGGCTGCCCCGCGCCCTGCACCAGCACCCACGCTCTCAGTGTCACCCTGCCTCCCCGGTACCGGCTCCCCTGGTCGCCGCCCGCAGCCGGTGCCCTCCGGCGGGCAAGGCCCCGGGCCAGCCCCCGGGGGTTCCCCAGCGGGACGGATCCCGGGCAGGTCACCCCCCCCGCCCCGATCCGAGGCCGTGTCCGCACGGACACCGGGGTTGAGCCCGGCCGAATTTGTGCCCAGGGCTGCAGGGGTGCTGCGGGCGCCCCCCCGGGGGGGGCTGCAGGACGCCACGGAGGCCAACTCACCGAGAGGATGCGGTCTCCCCGCCGCAGCTCCCCGCTGAGGTCGGCAGGGCCTCCGGCCAGGATGAAGGACACGAAGATCCCCTCACCATCTTCCCCTCCAACGATGTTGAAGCCCAGGCCGGTGGAGCCTTTGTGCAGGATGATTTTCCGGGGTTCCCTGGGAGGACAGACACGGGGCAGGGAGACACTGGGGTGAGGAGCAGTGAAGCCAGTGACACGGTTGGGTGTACGCCGGCTTCCTGGCACATCCACGGGGCTGGAGTCACCCCGAGCACCGGCTCAGCCCTCCGCACCAAGGAGCTGATACACCAGGAGAGGTGCAGGCGGTTGCACGAGTGACATGAGACAGAGCATGAATGGAAACAGAGAGTCCACTGTGAAATCACGCACAGAAACACTGGATTTTGAGGCGGCACGAGATGCCACGGGCCTGGGCATCGAGGACAGCACGACGGTGCCAGGAGAGGGGCACGCAGCACGGCGAGTGTGCCTGCAACCCTACACACCCCCAGGCCACAGGCCCTGCGCGGCTCGAAAGAAGTCCTCAATTTTTCGATGATGACTTAATTCTTTCACAGCTCAAACAATAGGCAGGCAAAGGCAGAAAGACCGCCTGGCATTGCAAAAATCCTGTGGCAATTTTTGTCTAGGAAAAAACCCACAAGTCTGAGGGGAACAACGGCAGCTCCCAGCTCAAGTGCTGGATTAAAATAAGAAGGACTAAATGACGCGAGACAATTAGCACAGGCTGGCGGTGATTGTCAGCCACCACTACCCTGGGGACCATCAGTGCATCCGCTGCGGTGACTGGCTGGATCCTGGGTGCTCCGGCAGGTCCTGCAGGGACCGAGGACCTGCCAGTGAGCTTCAGCAGCCTGATCAACCCCGTGCCTGGCAGGGAGCAGAGGGAGATCTCTGGGGCATGGTAGGAGAGATGCTGGAACCCAAGGCACAGCACTGGCTGAGGGCACCTGCGGTGGACCCTAAAATGCTGGCAGAGTTGTGCTAAGGGGACTCTGGGGTGCTGGGGGGGGCTGTCTCAGCTGCCCCCCTCAGCTGCCAGCGACAGCTGGGGAAGGAGCGGGGCTCAGGTGGCATGAGTGGAGCAGGGACCCAGGGGAATAAAGTTTGGCTGAGCAGAAGCCCTGCAGGCTGGCAGCACGCTCCCAGGCCACTCTTGCAAGAAAACATCTTTTTCATCCCCCCAGGACAGGCTGGAGGATCACTACCATCACCTGGGTGGATGGAGGAAAGTTCTGCTGCTTTCATGGATGCAGGTGTCAGGATTTACCTCCAGGGACACATGCCAGCCCCCCAGGAAAAGTCTCCCACCATCCTTTCCCATGGGGGAATCCTGATGGGCTGAATGTCACTTAGCTCCAGGCAACCACCTTATAAGGATCCACAGGAGCAGAAGACAGACAGACAGAAGTGCAGGATGCCTTGCAAGGTCTTGGTGGGCTCCTGCCCTGCTCAGAGCCCAGGCTCAGCACAGCCCGGCCCTCCCAGCCCCTCCTCTCCCTATCCCCTTGCCTCCCGCCAGGTGCAGGAGCATCCCAGTCCCCCACCTCTGGTCACACTTGCTCCCGTGGCCTCGCTGCTGCTTGGAAGGGGACAGGGACAGCTGTCCCCTGTAGGACACGGACGACGAGACATTGACGGTGAACATTGTGGTGTGGCAAGCTCTGCTGGTGGTGCCGGCCAGGAGGCATGAGAAACAGCAACGTTCTGGGTGCTCTGCGCCACGGCTGCCCAGTGCTGTCGGTCTCTGGGCCAGCCAGGAGCTTCCCAGACCCCCACTTAGGGTTTTTTTTATCACTGAAAGGACACAGCCCACTCTGCTAGACCCTACAGACTTAACTCCTTCCTGCCCCTGCTGGCATGGACAGCACAGTCCCCGACTGGAGGGAGCACCCAAGTGAGGGCAAATTCGCAGCCCGTCTCCCCGTGCCTGCAGCTCCACACACACAACGCATCGCCGCAGGCCCTTGCCCTTTGAACGCAGAGGTGCAGCAGAGTTGTAACTCCAGCTACGCATTTCTGATGGGGCAGAGGCTGAATCTAGCTCGTGACCTTCAGAAAATACCCGCTTTATCCTTAGGATGCGTTTGAGCTCTGAGCTAAGTGGAGCTCAGGGCTTGGCTGCACCATAGTTCAGGGCTGGGATGTACCAGGACCAGGAGGACACCAGGGAAACACCATGGAAACACCACTGGGGTCAAAACAGGCTCAACCTCAAGTCCTCAGGATGCCACCAGGGCTTGGCTCAGGGGTTGTGAGGGCACAGAGAGGGCTACAGCCATCAGTCCATCTGCAGCAAAGCTATGCCTGAGGCTAGAGTTCTCCCAGGGGAAGAAATAAGTCAGATTTCTGGGTCTGAAAACCCTGCCTCTGACCAGCCGATGAACTTGCTTTGCCCCTTGGGTTTTGTTGCTGCCCAAACAGTGCAGCAATCACCACCCCAGCTCTGCCTGGGGGGGAAGCATCCCCAGCACCAGATGGTTTGGTGGAAGATAGAGCACCACGACAGGAGCCAAGGAGAGGAAATGAAGCCCCAGACAGGTAGATCCCAGGTCTCAGTTACGACATGCAGTCTCTGCTTCCATCCTCATCCCAGAGGCAGGGCGTTGATCCTGCAGGCAGATCCCACGCTGGATGCTGCAGTGTTAACACTGGGACCTCAGCACGGTACGGCTGCGGGCATCCTGTGGGGTTGTGCCGGGTCTGGGTTGCAGTGGTGGAGCTTATTAGAAAACAGATGTTCTGGTCCCTGGCCCTGGGTGCTGCAGGACACGAAGGTCACTGGAGCCATGTCCATGTCTGCAGCAGCACTTGAGGGGAGGAGGCTTGATGCTAGATCCAGACCAGGACCTCTGCTTCTCCCGGGAAATGGCTGGCAGGAGCCTCCTGGGAGACAGCTGCTTCTTCAGGGGAGTTGCTGCCTTTCCCCACACCAGTAAGGTGCATTCGGACCACGCTGGTCCCAGTGCACAATCTTGGTGATGCATGAGCCAACAGACCCACGGCGATGAAGCTGTCCCGGAGGGGCTGGTGATGCACACGAGGTTTTTCAGCGCTGCCCTGGGATGGATGAGGAAGGTCCTGAGCCCATCGCAGGGTGCAAACCTGGCGGGGAGCTGGAGGGGCTGGAGCCAGTGGCTCAGCAGTGCTGGCCTGTCTGCAGCAGGGCCCTCCAAAAGGCAGCACCATCCTCTAGTGGCCACCGGCACGTGCTGCACCAGGGCCACTGCCAAGCCACCAGTGAGCCACTGCGGAGCCATCGCCGCGCCATTTGCCACTGGGCAGCATCCAGCCCGGGGTTGGGCTGCTCTCTCTGCTCTCTGGCTCGCAAATAAGGACAACTGGCACGTGTAGGAAGGGACACCCCGGTGGGACCGGGGGCCCTGGCGAGAGACAGATGGTGCGTTTTCCAAGCGCTGGGACTCGGTCCCTTCTGTGGTGCAATGCGATGGCAGAAAGCACTGCTCCTCGTGGCCCAGTGCCCTGGCAGCACAGGAGTTGCTACACCCGGCAAGGACACGGTGCTGGGAACAGGCTGTAGGCCCGGCATCACCGGGGCCAGGCCCAGGTGGGAGAGATGGGGTGTGGGGAAAGGCCAGTGGCTGCACAGGTCATGGCGCGCAGAGGCACCTGGCTGTGGCCGAGCACCGAGAAGCGAGAAATCCCCGTGCTGCAGGTGGGTGCAGCCACTCCCTGGGGGACAGCGGACCTGATCCCGGATGGCAAGTCCTGATCTGCTGCTCTGGCATCCGCCAGCACCCTGCAGAACAGGACAATCCCAGCCAAGGCTACGGCACCTTCCACTGCAAATGCAACCCCAAAACCAGCCTGCAACCTTGCTCCTAACTGCAGAGCCAGCCCTAAGCCTAACCCAAGTGTCAGTCCCAGGAATATAGCCTGAGCCCTACAGCCCTGGCCCTGGGGATACCAAACCCAGAGCAGGTTCAGCACCAGCCACGAGGCTGTGGCAAGCAGAGGGAAAGCTGTGAGCCCAGGCAAGCAGAGCAGGACCAGCTCGTTCTCCCTCTCTCATCCTTAGCATGAGGCTTTGGAGAAGTTTTACAGTGTTTAGGCTCAGAGGAACGCCTCCTTTGTGCTTCTCTTTGTTTCCTGGGTTCAGAAAACAAACCTGCTCATGCAGCGTAAATGATGCTGGTGGGGGAAAAGGGGGCGTGCCAGTGCTGTGCAGGAGGCTGTCAAGCCCAGGTCTGGCAGCCGGTGAAATGGCACCTAGTTGCAGGTGGATGCCAGGCTCGGGGAGCACGAGAAGAGGAGCCCTACTTCTACCTGTGCCCTCCCAGGCCCCTCAACCCCAGCACAGCTCCGCTCAGGGACAGTCAGCTCCCAGCCTGGGAGCCTGCGGTGCTGCTGGCACCCAATGGCACCGCAGCACCCTGTGTTCCAGGTATTGTAAAACAAGTAAGAGAATGAAGAAATGCAGAAGTGTAAGGCTCGGGGAGGAGCGTGAGGGGAATGAGGAAGGGGGGATGAAGCAAGCCAGGGAGTGACAGAGCAGGGATGATGCTGGGGGGGTTTAGTACAGAGCTCACTGCAAGAGCCCCGGGCTTTGCAGCAGGCACCCACAAATGGGTTTTGGCCAAGGCTCTGCACCGACAGCAGGGATGAGGTCAAGCAGGCAGGGAGGGAAAGAGAGGGAAGGAGAAGGAGCAGAGATCAGAGATGCTCATGCCTGGTACTCACCTAGTGAAGTCCTCATCCCCGATCATGTGCCGAGGGATGGGCGAGTACCGGGATGGAGTCACTTGGGGAGGGACGGGGTAGGCAGGCTTGCTCTCAACGCTGCCCAGGTAGCCCAAACTGGAGTTATGGCTTATGTGGTTGTCAGCCAAGGCTGAGAAGGCTGCAGAGGAGGAGAAGGACATCAGGAGCAGAAATCTATCCAGAATGAAGCCATGGAGCCCAGCCCAGCGTTGCCTGCTGCCCCAGCACGCTCCATCCCCCCCAGCTCCGTGGTGCCCGGGCTGCCGCACCAGCGGCTGGAGGTGTACGTACTGCTGGCGTAGTCGGGGGGCGCGTACATGTCGTTGAGGTGGATGTTGCCCGGCTTGGCCACTTTCAGGTACACCATGTCAGAGGTGTTCTTCAGGGCGGCCACTGCCTCCTCGTGCCGCACGTCCTGCAGGTTCGTGTTATTGACCTGCCAGAGGGAAGGGGCTGGGTGACGCGGCTGCAGGCGGGAGGGCAGGAGCTGGTGCAGCCCCACGGGCGCAGAGCAGCTCCCCACAGGGGAGGTGCTGGAGTAGCTCTGGAGACGGTTCCGTCCCCACGGGTTTGGCCCTCCCGCCTGCAGCCAGTGCTGCTCCTGCCCTTCCCACAGCACCGTCCCAGTGGGGGCCCCAGGGAAGGGGTGTGGGGCCGCATTCAGGAGGGGTGCTGAGGTTTAGGATCGGCACTGAGGCCTGGCTTCGCCTCACGACCGGCTTTGGGCACGGGGCTTACTGCGAGCAGCCGGTCCCCGATCTGCAGGCGCCCGTCCTTCTGGGCAGCGCCTCCCTCGATGATCTTGGTGATGTAGATGCTGTTGTCCCCGGGGATGTGCTGGTTCCCGATGCCTCCCGCGATGCTGAACCCCAGGCCTGAGGGGGAAGTGAGAGGGCAGGTGAGGGACAGACAGATGGACGGAGCCCCAGCCTGGCATCCCCGGCCCCTCTGGCCTTCCCACCCTGCCCCAGACCCGCAGGCAACGGGCCACCCCGCTGCTGTGTGGGGTCAGCCCAGCCACCATGCCCTGCACCGTGGGGCTATCCCCCACCCCGTGCCCCATAGCATCCCACGCGGCACCCTGCACCACGGCGGTGCCACCTCACACCCCACGGCTCCCGTGGTGCTGCCTTGCACCCCGCGGCATACCACACTGAGGAGCCACCCCCTCCCCGTCCTCCTGTGGGGCAGCGGGGCACCCCAGGCCTGCGAGCAGAGGGAGGAGTTCACCTTTGGGGCCCTTCATCAGGTTGACCTCCATGATGGTCTCTGGCGGGGGCTGCCGGCGCCGCACCACGAGCCGCACCACGGGACCCGCTTCCTTCAGGGCCTCCACGGCTTTGCTGTGCACCACCTCGGAGACGTCCACGTCGTTCACCCGCAGCACGCAGTCGTTCACCCTGAGGGCACAGGGTGGCCCTGAGCTTCCCTGGGGAACCGCCAGCCTGTGCCACCCTCCTCTGGTCACTGCCACCCTCCTCCGGCTGCACAGACCCTTGCGTGAAGGAGAGCTGCTCAAGCTGGCCAGATCCTGCCCTGCCAGGGTGAGAGCAGGGTCCCTCACAAAAGCGGGAGAGAGCGGGGCTGGTCCCTATGGTGCAACCCTGGTGGAGGTGGGAGATGAGGGGAAAGGCTGAATCCTGCCCTGGGCTGCGTGGCGAAGGATGGGAGCCGGAGCCTGGCGCAGGGAGGAGAGGAAGGGTGGCTGCAGACAGGAGGCTGGTGGCAGGGGACCACGGGCAGCCCTGCACCGAGGGGACCTGGCTGTGGGGAAGGGACCGGGGTGTGGGGCCAGGGGAGGCGGGCAGGAGCTGCCTAGAGGGTCCCTGGGGAGATCCCGGGTGACACCCCGGTAGGACTCCTTCCCCGACCCTGTACTCACCCTAGACGGCCATCCATGGCTGCTGCTCCCCCAGGGATGATTTTGGTGATGAAGATACCCGGGTCATCTGGAACGTGGGGGTTGTCAATTCCTCCCGCTATGCTGAAGCCGAGGCCAGAGTTACCCTGTGGGAAATCAAACACCGCGTCTTTCCCCGGCGGGCAGCTGCTTGCTGCCGGCCCTCCCGAAGCGCTTCCCCCGAGCCGCAGGAGCCCTTACAGCGTCTGTTGCACCCCGGGGTGCCTGGCTCCGGGGGGCAGAGGGATGCACGGCCAGAGGGGAGGCCGGCACTCGTCAGCCAAGGCGCTCAGTGCAGCAGCGTGGAGCACCGAGCAGATGGAGAGGGAGAGTGGGAGCTGCCGAGGACCTCCCTCACCACCACGTCTCCGCTGAGAGAGACTCTGAAGCAGGCGGCGAGCTGGGGGAATAGGGGGTGGTCCTTGGTGGAGAAAACCTCCCCTTGCTGGCCGCTCCCCAGGAAGAGACACCAATGCCGCAGCCTGCACGGAGCAGCGGGGCTTGTACCAGTCACCAGCATCCCACCCCTGCCCCCCCTGCACCCTGGAATGCAGCCCCAGCAAGGAGCCAGCCCAGGGACCAGCAGTACAGATGCCAAAATTGGCAGGATTGGGTGAAGGGGGCTGTCAGGATGGAGTGGGGTCTCCAGTTCTGCCTCATCTTCCCCCTGGACATGCTTGGAGCGTCACTTGAGCTTTGTCCTGCTGAAGTCTGCCTGGGGGGAACGCAGGGGCCAGGCCATGTCCCCAGCCCCATCCCGGGATCCCCATTAGTGACGCACTCACACATGCTGGTTCCAGCTCTGTGCTTAACGCAAATGGACAATTCCTGCTTTTTCTGCTCTGCCTTGAAAATCAGATGGCTCCTTGCCTTGTTTTATCATGCAGAAGAGCCGACACTTAGTCACATCCTATCGTGCCCACCTCTCTTGTACACAAATGGGCTTGGGCCAAGCACCCTCCTGGCTGCCCATGGCCCCAGTGCTGAGCGTTAGCTCTGCCCTTTTGGGGGGACCTGTGGCCAGGTGGGCCACGCTGGAGCTCAGGCTCCCCAGGATCATCCAGCACCAGCTCCGGCTTGCACACTTCTCCCCAGCAGCGTGGGCTCAGCACCAGCTCTTGCAGCAACACAGGGGTCTCTGCTCTGACTTTATGCCACTCGTGACACAGCACATGGCATCTCCAAGAGCCACCGCTGCCTCTCACTATGTAACACTCCCAGGTGCTCTCCTGCCGGCTGGGATTTGGCTGGCACACGACAAGGAGGCATTCAATGGTGAAAAGTCTGAGGCCGCTCTCCTTCCTCTAAGCTGGATTCTGGTTACCCTGCGCCCAGCTCAAACAGGCAGCTTATTGTCACTGAAGAACCAGCCTGGCCCCAGCAAGGCAGGTGAGACTGTGCAAAATGGTCTCCAGCCATTCGTCGTGCCTACCTATGGAAGGGTGAGCTCTGATGCTAGGTACAAAGCCTCGACATTGTCCAGGAGGTGTTCACTTTTATTTTGATAAACCGTGAAATGGAGTTCAAGGGACTTAGCTGGCATCAGGGTTGATGTAGACACGGGGCCAACTCCTGCTGCAGACACATGTAGGGTGAGTAAACCCAAGGTCACATCCCTCTGCGGATGGCGTTTCCTCAGTTATTGACCCCAAAACGCTGCTGCATTTGCCCTCGTCTTTACAACAAGGACAAGGATTAATAACGGTGATGGATCAGCAGTTCTGGGGTACACTGAGGTCCTCTATGGGAGCCAAACACGCCAGCGAGGGGCCAGCCTCATCTACAGTCACCAGGGTGCTTCTCCTGCCGTAAGACGGTGTTGCTGGATCCTGCTGGGGGACCAGGTGAAGGGGAAGGACCTGGGTATGATCCACGCGGGCCCTGGCTGCTAAGCACTGAAAACCCCTCATGGTTTCTCACTGCTGGAGAGGGAATCACTGCCCGGGGCTTTGAAATGGGGGCAGCAACGAGTGCTGCCTCTCCGTGCGACCCTGCCAGCTCCCCTCCCCGCTTCTGCTGTGGGCTGAGGACCAGAAGATGCTCTGAAGAATCCCCAAAAACAAGGCTTTTGCCTCTAAATTGGGCCCAGAGCAAGAAGTGCTCAGCCCAAAAAGGAAGCATCCCCTGGGCTGGTTTCGTCAAGCACACCGGGGAAGCGGTGGGTGAGGCGGCAGCCCCAGATAACCTTCCGTCCACCCACCTCCGTGATGCAGAGCCAAGGGGAGGAGGGAGATGACTAAAGGCAGAGAGGAACAGAATAACGAGTGATGCGTCTTCCTCTGCGACGCTGGCCACGCGGCGAGGCCGAGTCACCCGGCATGGCAGTGAGGAGGAGGAGGAGGAGGCAGGGTGTGCTGTGGAGCACCGCGGGCAACCTCCCACCTCGGCCAGCCCTGCTCGGCCCACTTCTTGGAACAAACCTTGGGCCAGCTTTTCCCACTCCCTCACCATCCCTCCATCCCCGGGTGCCAGGGGAAAGCCCTCCCTTCCCTACACAGTGCCGGCTCACCCCTGGATAAGCCGGCTTATCCAGCCACGGCTGGTGTGGTGCACACCGTCAGCTCTGTGTTGCCAACAGACAAGAAAAGGCTTGAGCAGAAACTCCCCCCGTTGCAGTACATTTACTAGAAAACCCATCCTTGCTGCTTAGCATCCCCAGGCTGTGTACCCCAGAGCGATGGGGAGTCCCCTGTGCCCGGCTCTGAGGTGTTCCTGCCCACACGCCTGCACGAGCAGAGCTTCCTGCACCTCCATTTTCCGGAAAAAGCAGTGACAAAGAGCCTCCCCCGCCTCCACGTCTGTGTTGGTGGGTTTGTGGGGGCGAGGGTATGAACAAGGGAGGTGAGGGAGAAACCCTCCTCCCTCCTCTCCAGGGGGGTCTGTGGGGTGGGGGAGCAGCAAGCCCACTTCTCCCCAGGACCCGGGGGCTGTGCAGGGAAGGCAAGCGCGACACCCCCAAAAGCCTCTGGAGGGAGCGGAGACCAATCTCTCCCCATCAGCTGGCGCGGGGATGTGGGGGGGTGCCGGCTGCGCCCGTGGGATGGCAAGTGGGAAGAGGCAGCAAAGCTGCCGGCAGGTGAGTAAAGAGCACTTACCCTTTCCAAGACGATCTCCTCGTATTTGAACATCCCATCGCTGCCATTCACCTGGGGAGAGGGAGACAGCATGTTACGGCTCTGTGCCAGTCCCGGGGGGATTTGCTTTTCCCCTCTGATAGCTGAATACTGAGAATCCAACCTAAAAGCTGCACCATCACCGCTGAAAAAACCTGGAACACAATTGCTCAAGCCTGCCCTGGTATTAAACCGTGCGCTGCTTTTCTTTCTGGGCATGAGCCAAAGCCCACTGACTTTAATGCACTTCAGCGCAAAGCCTTTATTCTCCCAGCTCATTTCTTGAGCCATGAAAAGGAACACAACCAAAGGCACAAAAAGAAATAATGCCTTTGTTACACAGCATGTAATTAACCTCGGGAATTCACTGCTGCAGGAAGGAAAGAAAGGGGGTCGGTCTATTTAAAGGAAAAAAAATAATGTCTGTACATAATAACATAATAAACACCTTTAGCAGCTTATATCTTTTAAATCTTTTAGCAGCACGACTGTGTTAACAGGGAATTCAGAATAATTTATTCTACCAAATTAGTTGGGTCCAAAGGAAACGAGGTGTGAGTGTGGGGCACAGTAATAAGGGAAAACATTGTGATGCCCTTGTATTAAAAAATGGCGTAGCCTGTCTCGATGCTGTACACCAAAAATCTCCCATACCCAGAGTGTCAAAGCAGGGCTCTTGGGAAATGTAATGGCTTGAAACAAAAGGGATGCAACTGTAGGCTCTAAAATAAGAAATGATAAATGTACAGTCAAAAACTTCCATTTTCCCCATCAGCAACAATGCACAGGAAAATCAGGTGGCAGTTTCACTCCAGGTCATCAAGATCAGGCCATAAACAGCTGACGAGGTTTAAAATTTAACACGATTTGCAAAGCAATGGGCTATTGGAACATCCAGAGTTGTTACACTCAACGGCAACAGTTTTGGAGGGGACTGGACTCAACCTCACAATTTGAGGTTTTCTGAGAAACAAGGGCTGGGACACAGGCAGGTCTGCCCAGCACGGCAGGGGTGGCAGGACCTGACCAAACGCCCCTTTCATCGTGCAGCTCTGCCTCTGCCTGTGGCCCCTGGACAACGTGCAGGCTTTCTCACGGGGACTTTATATCCACCGTTAACTGATGGCTCGTAGATTATATGGATCCACTTTCTGTACACGCCCCGTAGCCCCAGCAGGAGCTGCCGTGGCTCTGTTTGGACACAGGTCCCTTATGTGGCACCAGCATGCTGGTTGTGTCCTGCTTGCCCAGCTCCCTGCTAGCCGGCCCCGCGGAGGCACAGCCCAGCCATCCTCCAAAACCTCACAGCGCTGGGTTGTCTGATGGAGGGGTCAGCAAACACCATTTATGCCATCATCTGACTCCACGGAAGGAAACTCAGCGAGTTTATTTAGAAACCTATTTATAGGTAGGAAGAGGAAGCAGGAGTTTTTCTAGGTGGAAAAAATCACGTGCCCAGGTGGAAGAGCAGTTCTGCATGGCAGGATCTGAGATGGGGCTGTGCCACCTGCGACGCGTGCACCCTCATCCCCTGCCTGGTTCAGCCCTGGTGAGGCCAAAGCAATCTTGTTGTGGGTACCACGCTTCAAGAAGGATGAGGCTGGGGAGAGTCTGGAGTGGAGAGACAGGACGGGGGCTCCAGGGAACACAGGCTGAGAGGGTTGTCCCTCCTCAGATGTGCTCCATGCCTGGTGCCTCTCAGCCACGGGTAGATTTCAGGGCAAGGTTCAGGGTGGGGACATCCAGATGCTTCCAATATGAGGGTGGTCTGATCCTCCCAGCACATTGGGAAAGGCTTTGGTCAGCTCTTGAACAGGACCTCTGTGCAGAAAAGCACCGGGAGTGGTGGGATTAACCCACAGCAGGAGCCCTGGCAGCCTCGGAGGGACAGGGACGCGTGGCCGGTGCCACCTCCTGCCACAGCACCACCCTGGGCCACGCTCCCCCCGGCAGGAGCGCATCACTTCCCTTGTCCCAGGCTCCCCCTCTGCCACGGGTTGCCTTTCCCTCCTTGCATCCTATTGTACTGACTAATCTTGAGAGGAGCCGGCTCGCTGGCCCGTGCCGCCCTCACAGCCTCCCTCGCCACAGCCCCCGGGCTCATCTCGTCTCTGCAGTTGGTAGCCCAGTGCGTGGGGCGCAGCATTGCCTCTCCCCAGCTTTCCAGCAACTCAGATTCCTGGCACTCTTCGCTACTACACACATTGTCCTCTCTGCTTTGGCATTCAGCACAGTTGCCACACAGCCAGCCATATGCACACCCACGGCCGCAGAGGAACAGCACATACATACCTACAGGATGGGGATGTGCAGAAAACTTTGACAATCTGTGAGCCACGGAGAGAGCCAGCAGCACGTGAGCCCCGCCAAGCGAGCGGCCGCTGCCGGCAAGCGCCTGGGGCGCAGGGACACCCCAGCACGCAACCCCATCCGGCACCCTGCTGCCGGGCAGGTGAGTTTGAGGCATCCCCACTCCCCAAATCTCGAGGTTGCCCATGCTGACCAGGGTTTCGCATCGTTCCCTGCAAGCGAGTGGAGTCAGTGCTTGCCTGGAGCAGCGTGTGCTGGGAGCAGCCTGCTCCAGCCAGGCACGTCAGGGTCAGCGAGGCCTGACCATGAAGTTTTAGCTCTGATTATGTTTCCCAAATCCATGCAACAGAACGCCAGTTAATTGCATAAGGAAGCCAAATGGAGAACTTAATATATACCACGTAACCAAGGGAACGAGCCAACAAAGCAAACGTTCCAGCGTCGGAAAATTGAATACCAGTCACTCGCTGACGGCAAAACCTCCCCACGGCACCCACCGGAGCTGTTGTGACCTGGCTCTGCCACAGGCTGTTCCCCCTCTCCTTCGCTGGTGCCCTGTGCTCCTCCCCAGCTCCTGTCTGGGGCTGTCTCAGCGCTATGGGCTTGCTGGGGAGATGCCCGGCTCCGTCACCCCCGGGCAGGGACAGTACACCCCACCCTGCTCCCGCCTCCCCACAGAACGCCTGCGGAGCTGACGGGGGTGTTGGGGGCTAATTAGCTGTTCCCAGCGGATCACGATCCTAACCACTGTCTGATTTCTCATGGAAAAGGGTAAGGGTATTTTTTTCCAAGCCCTTCCCACACAGCAAGCCCACCTCAGGGCTCAGGAAGAGGCCCCCTTTGCTGGCCTTCGCTTCCCTTTTGTGTTTCAAGCAGCAGGGAAATAGTTAGTGATGATGACATTTAAATCATCAACAGAAGGCTGCAGAGTTAACACTCATTTGATAAACAGAAGAGCACACACCTTCCAGAGCTACTGCAAGCTGTCTGCAGGCTCTGCCGGCCAACACCACATCAGCGCACGTGGAACGCGCTTTGCAATTTGCTAGAGAGTCCGGATTCGGTTGTGTGGGGGTATTCGTAATAAAAAAAGGAGGCCAAATTTAGAATACTAAGATGGGGCTCCTCGAACCCAACCCAAATAGCCCACCGGGCTGCAAGAGGAACTAACCCACAGAAAGGATAACGCTGCCCACAGCCACTTTTGGAGCAGGATCTAGCCCGTATCTTGTGATCAGGATGTGCCGGGGACAGGCACCGGGTGGACCCGGTGGTGGAGCAGCTGTGTACCGACATAAGGGAGCGAGTTCGAAGGTGGGAGCCCTCGATGGTGCCAGCTGGACCCAGGGGTGGAGGGCGCCTGGCGATGCCCCACACCTGCCCCAGCAAGGGGAAAGCGGAGCAGCCCCTTCACACGTCCTGCCACAGCACCGAGACCTACCGACTCGCTTCCAGCTAACCCCTGGCCTCGACCCCCCCTGCACGCATTGCCCACAGCGTCAGCATTGTGCACAGAGTAAATAAACACCGTATTTCTGGCCAGCCTTTTGCCGGAGGGCCATGGGGATGAGCCTGCTGAGCTCAGGCAGAGGGAAGGGGCATGGAGCCTGACAGCGCCAGCACACAGCTGGGAGGGCTCCGCAGCCACGCTGGCTGCGGGAACTGGCAGCGAGATGTGCCACTGCCAGCGCTTGGGACCAAAGCGTCAGGGTGGCAGTTTAGTTTTGACGTTTTTCTGGGGTTTTTTCAGGCTTACAAGCGAGTTTTGCCCTGCTCAAAGGCACTGGACCGTGGTGGCCATCTCTGCTGCCCCAAACCCTGCAGCAAGAGCAGCTGGGGACCCTGGCAGCAGAGGCAGCGCTGCACAAGGAGGTTGCCTCTGTGCTCACCAGGGGCAGAGCCTGGGGCTCCTGTGGCACTCGCTGGCTGGGATCAGGCCTGGGAAGCACTTGGCTTCACTCCTCAGACTGAGGAGGTGGTGGCACCTTGCTGCTGGGCAGTGGGTCACCGAAGAAGGGCTCCAAGTACCCAGGCTAGGAAACCTTCGACTCCCCAAGGGCTTTGGAGTGACCTCCACTCTGATCACTTTGGGACTGCCTGGCAGCGGTTGCCACGCACCCTGGGCAGCAAGAAATTGTTTCAGCTTCAGAGTGGCAGCTCTCTGAAACGCAGAGACCCCATCCACCATAGGAGCTGTACTTCCGATGCTCCGTCTCCCTGCTATAGACCTGCTGGGCAAAACACATCAAGGAGTGAAACTGTGAGCAGTGGCCTGGGGCTGGCACAGGTGATCCCCCCCGGCACCTGTCCTTACCCTTCAAGGGATGCTTTTAATACAGCAGGAATGTTATAAGGATTTATTTGGCTTTTTATACCCTGGGGGTGCTGGGCTCTGCACGAGCTGTAGGCACCAGAGCTGAGCCCCAGCCCCGGTGGTGAGTGGGACCTGGTGCTGCAGCTCATACCTTACAGTGCTGCTGGTACCACATGCTCCTGGGGACAGAGGTGGGTGGACAGAGAGATTGAAATGTAGAGCAGACTTCTTGATAAACAGCCTGGGCCAAATTCAGCCCAGCAGCTAGTCCAATGCAATCAATGGAGCTAGAACAGGAAGGAACTAGACTACGTCCATCTGTTTATTATTAAGGAAAGCATTGAATAGTTAAGTAATTAAAGATTGGAAGATGTGACTTTAACCCTTCCAAATACATACTGTACCAACAGGCTTCAGCTTTTGGATTTATAAAAAAACATGCTTCCAGATTTGCCATTTTGGCGTGCTCCTCTGCAGCAAGCCCCTGGTGTGGCTCCTTTGCTGACCTGCAAAACTGCCACACAGGAGTTTTTGGGGTGTGCTTTCCCCAGAGCCTGAGGAGCTTGGCACCTCAGAGAAGGAAAGGATGGAGCAAAGCTCGTTTGTGTGCTAGTATAACATGAAGTAGAAGGCAAGAGGGTTTCCAGGCTGGGGCCTGAGAGGAATCCAAGTGAGCGCTGCCCTAGGCAAAGGCTCCTCCGGGTACCCCGCAGGTGGCACACGCCTGGGCACAGGGCTGGTGGGCCCTGCTCTGCCCGGCAGGTGACAGCCAGAACCTGTCCCTTCCTTTCGACCACCACAGGGCAGTTCCCGCCCCCCAAACATGTGCTGCCAGGGTTGGAAGGATGGGGTAGGCGACTGCCAATCCCCAGGGTGATGAGGGTGCCTGCCAGGGATGCAAAGCACCCCGCAAAACCTGGCCAAACCCACCCCAGGGGCTGCAGGAAGGGAGCTCTCATCCAGCAAAGCAAGAAGGAGCTGCAGCCAAAGTGCAGGGAGAAGGGGTGGCCGGGGATATGGAGCTAATGAGGTGGAGGGAGAGGGGGCGGGAGGGATATGGAGTTAATGAGGCGGAGTAAGGGGAAGCAGCCAGGAGGGCAGGAAAGTGGAGTGCACTGTGGCGGGAGGAGGCGGCTGCTGGGCCCACCGGCGGGCTCCCTGCTGCTGGATTCTGCCTGCCTGGGGTGACAGAGCCTGCCCTCGGCCCCCGGGCTCACCTCTTGCTGCCTGTGGACACACAGGCAGGGAGGAGGGACAGGCACAGCGGGAGCCTGGCGAAGGATGTGGCGCTGGTGGCTGCACTGGCGAGCAGGAAATGTTCCTCCAAGGGAGGATACAAAACTGATAGGAAAGCAGACTTTCTATCCAGGAATACCTCCCTGCCCTGCCCGCAGCACACCCCTCACTTGCCCCAGTCCAACCTTGCGTGTCCTTCCCCTCCAGGAGACATTGCCCTTCTTCCAGTTCCCTGGAGAAGGGCACCAGCTGGGTGAGCACAGGGAACAAGCTGCAACATGGCACTGCCCTGCAGCCAGGGTGCCCAGCATGCTGCAAGAAGCCTCCAACCCCACAACCACTCTGCCATGCCATGCTTTTGGAGAAGGAAACCTTTGGGGACAGCAACTCTCTTCTGCCACGTTCATACAAGGCTGCTGGACCCAGGACCACCATGCTGAGAGAAGCACCATCGTCTTCCTCCCCAGTGCCAGGTGGCTTCAGTTCAGCACCTGAGGCATAATTAAACCACACAGCCAGGGTTGCAGAGGTCTCAGCTGGCCTCCCCTTCCTTTTTGTAGCCCTGCCCAACCAGCCCAGCACACTCTGATGCACACATAGCCCACCACAGGCTGTGGGCTGAGATCTGCAGTTCTTTACAAGGTTCAACCACCAGAAGTCACCTGTAGCCCTCCACCATGACTCCAAAGACAAACCAACCCCAGTTCTGGGTCCTGGTGCTGCTTCATTAATGTGGAAGGCAGCTGAAATTTGCTGCATCAGAAGAAAACCAGGTGCAAAGCACCCAGCCCTGGCAAGCTGTCAACAGAGCTCTCTTTGGGGAAAAAAAGGGGGAGCACTCCACAAGCATGGAACCAGCGCCGCAGAAATCCACGCTGGCCACCCTGCTCCCTCTATCCTCCCAGCAGGAATGATCCGCAAATATTCAGGGAAGGGATGCAGCAGCATGCAAACCCTCTCTCCAACATACCAAGGAGGATTATCTTTATACTATGCCAAGAGTGCCAAATGCACTGTGGCTGCAAACACTCACAGTCACCAAGCACTGCTCAGCTGCTGGCAGCCTTTGCTGGGAGAAGAGCAGCATCTGATGGGTCCTGCTGCCCTGAGGACCAGTGGATGTGATGCCAGTGAGTGCCTGGAGAGCCCTGTCCCCCTCCTGAGGGACCGGGGCTGCCAAAGGGGGCTGAGGCACTGCAGGAAGGTAAGGGATGCCCCAGCAGAGCCTCGCAGCCACCCTGCATGAGAGGCTGAGGAAATGGCTGTGTGGGTAACCCTGAACGCAGCCAGCCCAGCCCCCCCTGCTCCTCTTATGCCCGATTCCCCCACAGCGTGCCCCTCTGAGTGCCTCCTGCTTTGCACCCTCCCTGTGCTGGAGCCCCCAGCACTGCTTGCTGCTAGCCTTGCCTCTGTGCAGCATCACCCAGCCCCAGCGAGGTTTGGGGGTGGGACGTGCTGTGGGGACGTGGCGCGGGTACCAGGCTCCTCTGCCACCTTGCCAGGGCCTCCATGGGCTGGAGGAGCCTTTCCTGCACTGCCGAGCGGGGAAAAGGCACCGCTTGTTCAAAGGAAGCGAAACAAAACCGGGAGACTTACAGAGAGCCCTTGTTCCAGCGAGTCTGTGTTCACGATAATGGGAGCAGGGTTGGCCTGTGAGGAGACAAAAGTGGGATGTCACTGACCTGAGCAATGATGCCAGCCCTTCGCAGCGCACTACCTCTGCCCTGGCCATGCCACCACGGACCTTCCAGGCCAGGCAGAAGAGAGCAATTCAGGAAGGGCTCTGCTCTTGTCCCTCCCCCAGGTGTCCAACAGCTCTGGGGTAGGAGCAAGGCCACAGCGTGGCTCTGGGCATCGCTCCCTTCCTCGGTGTGTTCCGAACGTCTCATGACTCTGCCTGCTGGGAAGGAGGCAAGGGAAGACTGGAAACTCTCCCCGCCTCAGGCCAGAATCCCACCAGCACCAAAATTTACTTGAAATCCACATTACTGAGGGATTAGTAAATAGGAGGAGCAGGGAAGCAAGTCCCTCGGAGGGAGGTACATACTGCGGCAGATCAGCCCCGAGGCCTTCAGGCACCTTCCAGCAGCTGCTGCTGCTCCGAAGCCCCATGCCCTGGGAGAGGTGGCAGCATTTGGCCTCTCATCCTCATTACTCCTGGGGTTAACCCCCCCAGCTCGGCAGCCTCGGCTCATCTCACCCCCCCACCCCACCCCACCCCCTTGCAGGGCTCCCCATCAACCTCCCGCCATCCAAGTCCCCCTTCGCCTGGGCTGCGCAGGGCGGGATGCGGGCGCCGAGGGCAGGAGAAGGCAGGGACGAGGCCCTAAAGGGCGGGGGGGGGGGGGCTGTCCCGGGGGGGGGGGGGGCGGTTCGGGGGGCCCCGCCCGCCGGTGCCGCCGCGCCGGAGCTGTCCAGCGCCGCAACCTCCTGAATTCGCCGCGTTCCCCGGAGCCCGCGGCGCAGCCCCTTCCCCCGCAGCAGGCTCGGCCGGCGCGGGAGGGTGAGGCAGGAGCGGCAAAAAAAAAAAAAAGGGAGAAACTGAAGATTGATTACGAGGCCGGCAAAAGCAGCGCAAAATGCGGGGAGGGTGGTGGTGGTGGTGGGGTGTGTCAGGGGCGAGTCGGGCTTCACATCATCACCCCAAAGTTCGTGCGGAGAACAACAGCCAGAGCGAGCCAGGGAAAGGCTGAGACATGAGCTACACGGGGAGGTGAACCTTCTGCCTCTGGGCATCAGAAACATCAGCGTGGGGGGCAAGCAGGCCTAGGTGTGGGCTAGTGCAGCAGTAAATGGGAACTGCCACCCGTCCAGTAACGAGGGTGCTTGGACTGCACAGCCTGATGGCCGTGCCGAGCCTGTGATATTTCTGCAGGAGCAGGCTACCTCCTCGTTGCTCTCCTCTGGGTTTATACGCCCCCGACAGAGACCAGCCTCCTCACATCACCCAGCATGGCAGTCTCCGCTGTCTTCTGTTTCAGCTGATCGTATTTCCGGACTTTTCACTCTCCTCATTTCATAGGTGGGAGTATTAGGGGTCAACCGGATTGTGGTTTATATCTTGCCCTGAAAGGTTCTGCTCTCATATGGATGGAGCAGGAGGTAGTTAATTTGATTTACTCAGATGCTTTTTGATCTTTCCTGCAGCTGTAACTATTGGTTACAAAACCATAGTTTTTATGGCAATTAATTCTCTAGCTCAGGCAAATATGACCACTTCCAAGCACTCCTGCCAAACCCCTCCCACACACATAAGAGAATTGCAATTTTCAGGTCCAATGTCTTGGGATCTCCATGGCCCAGAAGCAGTGTTAAGCTGGGAATATCCCCTCTCTGGCGGTACAGAGTCCTTGTATTTAGTCCAGATAATTTGTGAGATAGCATATATTAAACCTGGCAATGGCTTTTATTAGTCCCCAGTGCAATTCTAGGAAGGGATTCCACATTTCAAGGCAAAAAAGAAGCACTTCTACTGCCAGCAATTAACAAACGTTGGATGTTTGAACCTTGATGTGCCAGAGGCCAGCTCTTATTAGATGAGTTTCCAGGAAGGATGCAAAAGAGGCAGCCTAAGTGAATGTAGCCTGTCATGTGCCCCGTGATTTATGACATGAAGTCAACTCCACAAATGATGCTTTGGTTCCTTCCCAGGGAGGAGTGCTCTGTATGATAATGTTATAGAGGCTTTCGCAGGTCCAGCCTGAGTCCTCCACTGAGCCCCACTGCAGTCTCTTTGTTGAATTACTAATAGCCCACAAATCACACATCACATCGCCTCGCTCGCACAGTGGTGAGCCCTAAGGACATATTTTGTCTAGCCTGCTCACTGCACACTGAGCATCCTTCGCAGCCATTCCACACTAGTGATTTCTACATCTCAAAATACTGCTAGGAGCACAATTTCCCACTCTGACTCCAGATGGGACCCAGGAGATGCCAAATGTGAGTGGCTGCTTAAAATAAAGTCACACATGGTCAGGAGGAATTCAGACCAGGAAATTCCCACTTGTCTCCTGTGGCCAGCTATTCCAGCTACTACAAGAAAGGTGTTTGGACATTAGCTCTATCTTCCACTTGCAAATATTTAAACATTTGCACCTTGCCTGTTCTACTGCAGAGTCAGACAAGACCTAAGACTCAGAAATAAGCAGAGGGCCTGCAAATGAAAAGCCTCTGCCTCCCTCCGTCAGGCACGCACATGTACCGAGCCCTCTGCTAGCCAGGGGAGGAGAGAGAAAGTCATCATTTTTTTCCGGGCAGCAGGAATGTGCTGGTGAATTAACCATGCCCTTGATTCTACAGGGAACGGTAAGTAATTTATGCCCTAAGGAGCAGGGGCCTGCTGCATGCAGGGAGGAGAGGGAACAGGGCTGTGCATTCAAGTCACATTCAATGGGGGCTGTCAGATCTCTTCCATTTAAACTGCTTCATCACACTACTATTATTTACTAAGCCCTGTTTGTGCTTGGGGGGTTTACAAATGGAAAGAGAAGAGGTCCAAGCCCTACAGTGCTCACCCAATGGCAGCAGAACCACTAAAGCCCAGCGGAGCTGGAGGTGCCCCAAACTCCCTTCCTCAGGCAGAGGCACAAGGGGCTGCACAGACCCAAGGGCTCAAGGGCTGTGTGGAAAGTAGTACTCAAGGAGGACCTTGGGGAGTGAGAGGGGGGTCACTGCACAGATGCAGAGATATCGATCGAGGTGCAAAGCCCGTGAGGCAGAGGACAGCTGTTGGGAAAATCTGGGCAGCAACGGGAGGAACAGCAGTGAAGGGGGCTGAGGTTTGAAGGTCAGGATTCCAGCTCTCGGGTCTCATGGGGTCTGAGAGAAGCAGAGCCTCGCGTTCACCTGTGTCAAGGCACTAGCACTCGAGCACTACACGTCAGTCCCGGCGGCAGCCACAGCCCAGGTGCTAACAGAGGGAGCAGCAACCTGCCCTCTGCAGCCCCCAGAGACGGGCTGGCTCTCTTCAGAGGCCCCAGGAGAGCCTAGAGCCCATCTGGGGGCAGCTGCTTCCACGGGCCAAAATCAGGAGGAGGCTGTGGGTCTGCGTGCAGGGCAAGAGGGACATCTCCTCCCTGACAGTCTCCCTCAGGCTGGAGTGATTCCACTGCAGCATGTGAAGGGAGCAGCAAGACAGCCAGCAGTGCACAGATTCACCCCAGGTGCAAGATGCGGTCTTTCGGAGACACCCTGAGATATCACCTCTTGGGCAGTCATCTGAGAGGGACCGCTGCCATTTGGGCTGTATCTCCCATGGATGACTGGCCTCGGCAGCCCAGGGGCACTAACACAGTCACCTGGAGGCAGCCAAGCCCCAAACATCTATAGGTATCACTCTTCATCTCCGTTTCTATTGCTGTCATCTGCTGGGGCAAAGGTAGGAATTGCAAAACATGATGATTTTCCAAAACTTCCAAGCAAAAGAAAAACTGCAATTAAATGAAGGAGCAGGAGGTTCATTAGCTTGCTTCTGAGGGCCGAGCCTTGTCCTGTGGCATTCTTCCCCAGGGACTGCTCTCAGGGCTGGCACACAGGAGCCAAGCCAGGAGATTCTGAACTGAAAGTTCAAGATGTTCTCTCCAGAGCTGAAATCCCAAAGCTCTGCAACAGCTTCACATCCTCCACAGAGCCAGCACGGGGGCCAGTCCACAGAGGTCAGGAAGTATGTACCTCCTCCAGACAAAATAAATGCACTGCGGATGTCCCAGGCCAACGGCAACTGGACTGTGCCCACATATAAACCCGTTTTCATCTGAACCAGCAACAGGACTCAAACAGGAGCTCCAGAGCTGAAAAACACCAGGCCTAGAGAACAGAGCTGTTCTCTGCAGAAGGCCGGTGTGCCCCGTGTGTCACACGTCGAGAGATGCGCAGCACAGGGCGACTATTTGTGACACTGGGCTAGTGTATGAGGAGCAAGCTACTAACTTAACTCCTTTATTTCTGCAGCTTGCTTGGATTGGCTCAGAGTGAAAAATCAATCTGCTTTTTAATATCCTTTGCTTTATGCCAACTGAGGTATAAAAGTAACACTCAAAAGGAAATGGCTCTGGAGATAAGTGAAATTCAGTTTTTACAGCCTTTTAAAAGCTCTCGGGGGAAGAGGGAAGCGAGGAGATGCCCAAGAGAAGCATCTAAACAGGGTGGACACACTGGGCTGCTTGTTGCCCAGCTCCATCTGCTTTGATTTTTTTTTTTTTTTTTTTTTTTTTTAAAGGGTGTTAAACCATGGAGAAAGCTGTGCATTTACAGTTATGAGAGTAGCCGCTCTGTGGCAGGCCCCCAGCTAGCTGCGAACATGCAGGTACTGGCTCAGGGACGCTGAGGAGCAGTGCGCGGCTGCCACGGCAGTGGGCTCAGCTGCGGGATGCCCGGGCACTGACAGGCTCCCGCTGCCACGGGGAGTGAGTTTGCAGCGAGCTAATGAATTAATTTCCCAGGAGCAAGCCCAGGTCCTGCCAGTGCAGCGCACACGGCAAGCCCACGCTCACCCCCACTCACCCTGATAAACACTGACACGCTCATCTGCTTCCTGACAGACTTCCCTGCCCTTCGCACAGACGCTGGTTTTCCCAACGCCGGGGCCGCCTCCTGCACTGACCCGGAGCCCAACACCTAGCTGCTAAAAACATCACCTCCCAAAGCACCTGAGATGACACAGCTCATCCCCAGCAACCTGGGGGCACTTCTGAGGTCGAGGCAGGAGAGAAACCGGCTCCTGAGGCGAGGGAGGGAACAAGCCTGGGCTCTGCCCCTGCCAGAGGACACGTGTGTGGAGCAGAGGGGTGCTGGCACCGTCCCTCTGGGCTGCTCCAACCCCCCCTGCCCCGCACACCTACAGACCCCCTCGGCTTTCACCTGGCCGTGCCCGGGGAAGCCACCTCACAGACCTCCTGTTAAGAAATGACGCATGGCACATCCCCTCCCGGACCGAAGCCTGGTTCCCAGCTGGTCCACGAGATGTAGAGCTTTTCCTACTTCTCAATACCAAATCCATGCTTTGACCTTCCTATCCCTTCTCTTCTCAAGGGGAGAGCTATCACACTGCTGCCAGAGGCTGGTCCGCTTCTCACAGCTCCCTGCGCTCACCTCTTTTTGCCTTCATGGGCTCTTTACATGGTGGCCAGAGCTGAGAGTGCTTGGGAGCATCACAGGGCTGCAGAGCCCCGAGGGAGAGCTGCATCCCTCAGGGCTCCCACAGGCTGGGACAAGGAAAGGGAGCAAAAGAAAATGGAGGCTGGAAACTTCTGGAGGCTGAAGAATTTAATGGCCAGAGATGAGTCTCCCTTCCCTTTAACTGGGCTGGACAAAATAACTCTCTTTTTGCATTTTTTTTTCTCACTCGCTGCAAGAGCGGCCTGTTGGCTGACACCGTTTGGGCAGGGGGAAGCACACCCCACCTGATAATGTGCCTGCACAAAAGGAAGCGACAGGCTGAGCTGGACCCCATGGCCTCCTTCTGCACAGCTTGGGACGTGGCATAAAACCCATGGGAAACGATGCCGGGGCCGACTATGGAGCTTGCGGGCGCCCAGCCCCCTGCCTTGGTCCCGGCTGGCCAGGCGCCGGCTGCTGCCCGTGCCCCCATGCCTTGCTCCCCGGCAGCGTGGTGGCCCGCGGGTGAGAGCAGTCCTCCTCTCCAGGCTGCCTCGGGGAGACGTCAGAGCTGGGCCGTTTGGGCAGCGTGAGCAGGCTCCAGGGCTACAGCAGCAGAGCCCCTGTACCACAGCTGCGCCGCAGCTCCAGCTCAAAGCACTGCGGCCATCCGGAAATGGGGAACGCGGGACTTGAAAGGTCCCTGGTCACAAGGATCTTTGGCAAAGCCCCTGAAGTGCCCAAAGTGTAACACGAACACAAGCAGCTACTAAGGATTGAATCTTTGTTTTGGTTCCCTTTTTTTTTTTTTTTTTAAAAAAGAGTAAGCTTAAATAGGAACTGGAAAAAGCCTTCACTCAGTGGGGAAGGAAGAAAGCTTCCCCAAACAGAAGCTCTGTGGAGTCTAAGTTTCCATTTAGAAACCATTAAGGCCAATGTGCTCATACTTGAAAGTTAGACATCCTGTTCCAGGCTCAGCCCGCTAAAATAAGTGACCCAGTTTACAGAGGTGCTGGGCTCCAGTAGCTTCCCTCTGACCTGGTGGTACCAAATAAAATTGACTCAATTCCTTTTTTCACAGGAAGAGTTATTATCATCTGAAAGATTCACGTGCTTTCCCCACCCCCAGCCCCCTCAAACAAATACATGTGTACAGGGAAAAAAGAAGAGTGAATAAGGGACAGAGTTAAAATAAAAGTTTCTTTGGTCCCTGGGATTCAAATACCCCGTTTTTCTCTCTTCAGTAAGTTTCGGTGCACACCTAGTTATAAAGTGTTCAAAACCACGTTTCTGCGGGACAAAAGCAAACCAAGATCCATCGACAGAGCCTCAAACTAAATTCCAGCTAACACAAAAGTGACAAGAGGGTATTTAAGGCCTGGTCCCAGGTGCTCTGAAGCACCATGTGTCCCCAGAAATAATTACATCCTCTAAGCAGCCCTTCAGCAAGCCCCATCCAAGCGAGCTTCTGCAGACTAAACGGTGAACTTCATTTCAGATTCAGGTATTCTGAACTTGTTAAATGCTGTATTAAAAGTTTTTATCTCCAAGTCCCTGATATATGTTCAGAGCATATTGTTGGATTTGCAACGAGGGCCCTTGAGGGATCCCTGTATCATCCCATCTTTGCATGTGTTAAAGCCAGCTGCGAGCGTTAGCGCAGCCCACCGCACTCGCAGCGCTGGCACAACCTTACAGCAAGGGTTACACCCGTTCCTGAATTGCCCCTGTGATGCTGAGCCACAGACGCACTGTCCCTCTGGCCAGCGCGTGGGGGTTTGGCATGGGGGGCTGAGCCCCTACCCCCCAACCACACCGAGCTCCTCGCGTCCCAGCGCAGACCAGTGCTGGACCTGCTCTTCCCCCGAACCCCGAGACCACGGTCCCCTTGGGGAGCGCCCTGCACGGGGCTGTGCGCTGTGGGCACCCGGCCATGGCTGATTATGGCCTGATTAGCCTTAATGACTTCCTCTCTCTAAATGAGCACTCACAGCTAAGGAAGGAGCGGAAGCTCCTCTCCTCTCATCACGGCATACGACATGCGACGTGCTGAGGGGCTTACCCGCACAAGGCAACTCTCCAGGGGCGGCAGCAGCTTCTGCTTCCCTTCCACCTCCCGCCCACCTCCACACCCAGGGTACCCAGATGGGACCTCTGGTGTGGCCGTCCCCTGGGTTTCCCTCTCATGCAGGCCCCCCATGGGACCCTCGAGCACATTCTGAGGATGACTGGCAGATCCCCACCGAATCCCCAGCACCGGTCAGGACTGGGTTCAGGCAGGTCCCAGCCATGGAATGCTCAAAACCACGGGGGAAGAGCCAGGCAGAAAGTACAGCCCTGGGGCTGCGGGGAGCATCCATCCCTCCAGCTGGGCCGAGGGCAGGTGCCGCCGTGGTGGAGGCTGAAGGTCTTCCTGCCACCCCCAGGTTCTTCACGAGGAGCAACTTCCTTCACATGGGCTCCATCCCTGCTGAAACCTGCCCATGCTTGGCCCTGGCTGCCTCACCAATGCGCTCTCCTCCTCCTCCTCTGGCAACATAGCAGGGCCACATCCTCCCTTTTTTGGTGGGTACTTTCCTCTTCTTTCACATGTTGCACTGATAGTGTCTCTCCCACTTCAGACTCTGCCTTTACAGCAGCAGCTACATCTCTGCTATGGCCTGTTTGGACACCAGCTCCAGTGCCTCTCTCTGGGATGGTCCGGGGGCCCCTCCGGCAGCTCAACGCCCCAAAACCAGCAGTGGGGTGCAGCTCTGGGGCCACGGTCTGCGCATCTGGGCTGGCTGGCAAGCAGCGGTTGGTAATCCAGCACAAGAGGAGCTAAGCTCAGTGCTTCAACTCCCCTCTCTAATTCCAGTGTTATCCCTTATCGTATCAATGGGAGATGTCGGAAGGGTCAGCAAGCACAAGTGCACAGCCGCTGTCTGAGGGATTCACGTGCTTAAGGGAAGGGGGAGAAGCCTTACAGGTGAATAAAGAAATCAAGGAGACAAATGTCCTCAGCTGTCCACTCCTAAATGAACTCTGTATGTTTTGGGCAGGAGCACTGAGAACATCTGACCCTCCTCTGAACGGTCCAGGAGATGGTGACAGCAAAACACGGGTGGCTCCGGGGCGGGTGTGGGCAACTGGGTCATCTGACATCTGGGTGTTAAGGCACAAGTTTCCTCAGGAGGCGCACAGAGAGGGGCAGTGATTTTAGAAAGCATTAGCAGGGCCTTGGTTCCAGCTGGGCAGCAGGAAAGGAAGGTCAAGACCGTCAGAAATATCAGCTGCCTCCCAGGTACACGGGGCAAGGGGCCGAGGGTGGGTACGAGGCTGGGTTTGGGGGAAGGAGAGCAGCCTGGTTCTAGCAGCTCAACTGGGTGATGACAGCAGGATCACCAGACGGAGATGCCCAAGAAACAAGCTGAGAGGTGAAATCAGATGGAAGGAGATATATTAGGAACAGACACGAAGATTTACACATTGTGAGTGAGGAGGTGACAAACAGGTCTGTGGGATGGGAATCAAACTCTCACAACGAGGGAGTGGAGTGCGATGAGGAGTGGTGGAGAGGGAAGACCCTCCCGGGACTCCGGCTGGCAGAGGGACACACTGGAAGAGATGCTGGAGACAGCGGGAGGGCAGGGGGACCACCCGTGAGTGCGGAGCAGAGGCCAAGCAGACCGGTGGGGTGAGGAGCAGGCAAGCACTGCATTCCGCAACGGAGCCAGACGCGAAGGGCAAGTTTCACTACAGTTGTATCTACATTTAGGTTGCCAAAAATACCTTTCACAGATTGGCTGTCTTTAATTAAAAGGATGTCTCCTGTGCTCCTGGCACGATGCAGAGCTCATCCTGCCACACAGGGCTCGGAGTGGATGCTCTGTTGGGGAGCTCTCCCCTGGGGTGGCACCTCTCTGCCCGCATCCTACCAGCGCTAGGCAAGTCAGGCAGTGGTGCTTCCCCCAAATGCCCCTCCACAGTGAGGCACAGAGCTGAGGGGGAAAACTTCACCCCCTTCCTGTTTTGGCTTCTTCCCTCCAAACACGGAGAACGCCTTCCTCCTCTCTCCTCCTCCACCTTTCAGTGCAAAGATTTAGCTAATTTCTTCTATGAATAGCACAGGAGTAGCCATAGCAACATCACCCTGCCAACCTCACCACCTCCACTGCCTCCGTGTCCCCGGCACCCTGTTCCTCTCACCCTCCCTCGCGCCTCCCCAGGGAACATCTGGGGCTTCAGCCATTTCCCACGAAGCAACCTGCGTTTGGCTTCCCGCCTGCCCCCTCGGTGCTCTCCCTCCTTCCTTCCAGCCATGCCTGCTCATCGCTCAGAAACCCAGCCCAGACCCCCCGTGACCTCCCCTGAGGCTCTTCTCTCCCCCTGCCACCCATGCCCCAGAGCCAGGAGCCCCAAGCCCAGCAGCGTCTGAAGGCTCGGCAAAGGAGGCTGCTGCTTCCACCAAGATGTGCCACCCTGTGCCCACCTACTCCAGGTAATTCCCCAGCGCATAGGAGGAACTACAACAAGCAACGTTTGTGCGTGGAAAAACACTACCTTCAGAGAAGCACTCACTGCCGAAGACCGGCAAGGAGGACCTGTCCCCCTCTGCCACCTGCCTGGCCACGAAATGCCTCTGCCAGGGAGGAGAAGGCACCGCACGAGCCCCGCACGCTCTGCGCACTTGCAGGTGGTCAGGGACTCATTGCAATGTTGCTCTAACCTCCCCCCTGCATCCGCCTGATCCCCCAAGAGGGAGAAAGGGGCTGCAGGAAGCGGGGACAGCGGGACATCGCATTTCTGGCCAAGGTAGGACAGCAAACCTGGAGGCAGAGGGCATTTCCCAACCCTATGACAGGGGTTCACACTGCCCTGGGCCCCTTCCCCAGCCATGAGAGGAGGTGCCCACCCCCCAGCCACCCCAAACGCACATGAAAACACTGGTGAGACCCTTGGGAACCTCATGGGGGGACTTGCTCTGGTCGCTGTGCCTGGTACCGGGGACCTCGGGGTGAGTTAAGGCAGAAGGCTA
The DNA here is from genome assembly GCF_018691265.1 of Tyto alba. Taxonomy (NCBI): domain Eukaryota; kingdom Metazoa; phylum Chordata; class Aves; order Strigiformes; family Tytonidae; genus Tyto; species Tyto alba. Next base: position 24,057,576 of record NW_024881326.1, on the reverse strand, counting down.
GATCTTCCCTGCGGGAAGGAAAGGTGCCAGAGGCTGCCAGACCCTCAGCGCAGGGAGCGGCACCGGAGAAGGGCCACGGGCATGGCCAGGCTCAGCACTCCCCTCCTGAGAGCCCCCGTGCAGGGGAGAGGAAGGGTCTGAGCGCTCTGCTCCCCTGGTGCTGCGCATCAGGGACGCTGCCCTGGATCGCGCTGCCATTCCTCCCCCAAAGCAGGGAGTCCTCCTCTCACCCCAGTCTGGCAGGGGAGGCCTGCAGCTCCCCACCAGAAAGCGAGGGGGGACATGAGGAGGGCGCAGGGCCAGCCGGAGGGATGGTGATGGGAACAATGGAGGAGAGCGATGACAGCAAGCACAGGGAGCGGGGACGAACGAACAGGGAACGTGGATAGATAAAGGAGAAGAAATGAAAGAGATCTCAGACGGGAGACAAAAAGCAAAGCAAAAAGAAATGAGAAACCCAGAGCTTGGAGATTTACTCCTTCCCTAAGGTCGGGATTAGGGGTTCTCAGTTACTGGCATTGCCTGAGCAAGCTAATTTGTGTCCTAGAGAAGGGGAGAGGCAGGAGGAGAGAATTGACGGGGCACCGGAGGTGGGAGGAGGTGCAGGTTGACGTTGGGACCGTGCTGTGTGTTGGACAGCACGTGTGGGCACGTCTCACATGCCGCGGAGATACGCACAGGGTCTCCGAGTACGCATGATGTCAGAGAACATGCACCACCATATGCAACCGTGAGCACGTTTCCCATGTCAGAGCATCCACGCGCGCGGCCGCACCAGCGCATGCAGGCAGTGCACACTCTTCTCTGCTTGTGAGAAAAAGCACGGGGAGAAAAAAAAAAAAAAAAAAGGCTTAAATAAGAGGTGGCTCCCTGGAAGGTGAACAGATCCTTGCTTTCCGAGGAAGCCTCCCGGCCCGCACACCCCTTCAAGCCACCTCTGCTGCTGGAAGTGCTTCCAGGGACAGGGAGCTCATTTAAAGGGGCAGCCCTGAAAAATGGCAGCCCTGCCTCTAGCCGAGGCTCTCAAGGATGCAGAGGCTGCCTCCTCAGCTCCTGCGAAGGGAAGCAGCTTCACATTCCCGGCCCCTGGCCAAATGTACCCGGAGCCCAACACCTCCCGGCCTCCTAGAGCCAAACCTTGTCTTGCCCGGGCACAAGCCGTGCCCAGCTTGTTTCCATTTTACCACCTTTTGCCCCCCTGCCCACAACTGGACTGGCAAGAACATGGATTCCTGACAGTTCAGGCACCCTTGGATCAGAAGGGGAGCATTACTGAGGTATTTGCTGCAAAGCTTTGCTCATTGCATACATTTGCTACACACCAGGGAGCAATCCTGCCTGCTCTGATACAGGCAGCGCACATACCACACACGTCATATTCTACATGCGGAGCTGGCTATGCTCACGTAGCCTCACACTCTGGCATCCTCTGTCACTTGCAGTGCCCTGAGGAGCTTTTTCTTTTTTTATTTTTTTCATCTTCAGAAAGGCTAAGGCCAAGCAGAGATTCCCAACGTGGACTTTCAGAGCAGCCCAAGCCCCTGGGGCTCGGTGGCAGCACCACAAAGAGACAATGATTTCTCTTCCACCATTGCAAAAATGGGAAGGCTCCCCTGCCCAGCCTGCCATGGCAGCGATGCAGCTGGCATCGCTTCCTTCCCACTCTGCTTGCGATCGTCTTACCAGGAACCCTGGGCCGGACCTTTCACGCAAGCAGGAGTGGAAAGGAGGGAGAAGACATGCCTCAATTCCCTGCTCCTACCCAGCTCGCTGCTCTGGATGGAGGGAAGGCAAGAGAGAGCAAAGGAAAGATGGAAGAATGCTTGCCAGGAATCAGCAGGCGAGAGAGAGCGCCAAGGCTGATTTTGATGCAAAGAGTGGCAGAGAAAAAGACAGAAAGCAGGACCAGGCTGATGGGAAGGTGGCTGGGGTTTTGGGTGCTTTCTGTAAACATCATCTGAGCATATCAGCTTTGAATCTAATTATTTCAACCAGAGCTACTGACTGAGACGGTAATGAAGAAAAAAACCAGGGGAAGGGAAGAAGAGGGTTGTGTTTGCCGAGGGGAAAGGAGGAGAGAATTCCTTCCCATTGATTCCCGTGTGTCTGCCTGCTACAGTGTCTTGAAATAATAATTAGAAGGATCAATAAGAAATCATGTGAGGTTTGAAGGTAATGAATGAAAGAGGCAGAAGCAGCAAATCGAAATGCCTTTCTCTAAAGCAGGGTAAATTGTTTTTCAGGCAGGGTCTAGCCTCCATTTTAATGCTTTGCAAACAGATCCAACCATTTTCTAAGCCGGCTTCTGGGTTCAAAACAAGACTGGTCTCTCCATTTAGGGGAGAAAGAGAGACACAGCCTGAGAACGGGTCCTGGAGGAGAACACTAATAAAACGAACGTGTGTGGGAAGAAATGGAGGCAGTGAAATGGGGCAGAATGCACACAGCCTGCCAGCAGCCGGAGCAGGGTTACGTAATAATCTCGGGGAGCAGGGACGTAGCAGCAGAGCGAGGAAAAACCACAACTGAGTGGAGAGCGGGTGCCAGTTTGGGAGCGCTGGCAACCGGCTCCACGAGCCGGCGAGGCCGCCCGGCCGGCAGCGCGCCCCACGCCCGCCGCACACAGTCCACGGGGATGCCCGTGGCCCTGCCGGGGCTTCGGGCAACGGCGTCGCAAGCGGTGAAGACCCCCGGGGTGGGGGTGTCCGAAAAACCATCGCGCCCGGCACCTGCCTTGTATACCGAGCGAGAGCGAGGTGGCCCAGCGTGGCCCCGGGGGTGGGGGGGGGCTGCTCTAACGCGGAGCATCTCCGCCGAGCAGGACCGCGGCAGCCAGCCCGAGGCACCGGCAGCGCCCACCGGAGCGATGCCGCCGGCCGACCCGCCCCGGCAGCCCCCCGCCACCCTTCCCCGGGTGACCCCCCCCCCCCCCCCCGCGTCCCGCCCCGGGGAGCCGCTCCCGGGGGGCTGGCCCGTACCTGCTCGTACCAGTCGCGGCTCGAACACGTGCACTCGGGCCACCAGCCCGGGCCGCTCCCGTTCACCTTGGGCGCGCTCTTCCCCGGCGGCGGCGGCGGCGGCGGCGGCGGCTTCAGCGCGGCGGGGTCGCGGGCGGGGGGCCCCAGCTTGGCCTTGCCGCGGGCGGCGGGCGCGGCCCCCCCGGGCGCGGGCAGGGTCTGCGAGCCGTACCCGCCGTAGCCGTACTGCTCGTGCTGCCACTCGCCGTAGGAAGGGGGCTCCATCCGCCGCAGGGCCGCCATCCGCGTCACCTCGTAGCACTCGGGGCACTTGCAGCAGTGGTGGTGCTTGTGCATCGCTGCCCTCACACCATAGAGCCGGCAGGGAGGGAGGGGAGGGAGGCGGCGCGGAGGGAGGGAGGGAGGGAGGGAGGGAGGGAGGGAGGGAGGGAGGGAGGGAGGGAGGGAGGGAGGGAGGGAGGGAGGGAGGGAGGGATGCTCGGGGGGCGGCGGCGGCCCCCGTCCCGCGTAAGGCGCGCCTGCCGCCTCCTCGCCCGCTCGGCACCCCCGGCCCCGCGGGCGGGAGCAGGAGGAGGAGGATGAGGAGGAGGATGAGGAGGAGGAGGGGCGGGCGGGGGGGTGTGTGGCGGGTGGGTGTTACAGCGCGGTGATCTCCGCGGGGACGCGCCGCGGCATCGCCCGCAGCGCTGCTCAGTCCCGCGGCCGCTCCCGGCCCGGGGAGCGGGGCAGCGGCTCCGGCCCGCTCGGCTGCATGGGGCGGCTCGGCCGGGCTCGGCTCGGCTCGGCTCGGCTCGGCTCGCCCGGGCTCGGCTCGGCTCGGCTCGGCTCGGCCGGGCTCGACTCGGCTCGGCTCGGCTCAGCCCGGTCCGGCTCGGCTCGGGAGCGCGGGGCGCGGCACCTGCGGCGGCGCGGAGCATCCCCCGCCTCCCCCGCGGCCAATCCGCGCCGGCGGAGCCTCCGCGCCCCGCCCCGCCGCTCAGCGCGGGGGCCGCGGGGGCGCCGGGGGCCGCGGCCGCGCTCACCCCCCGCCCCACGGGGCAGGTCCCGAAGCGCGGGTCCCAAACCCGCCGGGAGGAGCGGGAGCCCCCGCCGCTGCCCGAGCCCCGAGCCCGTCCCCAGCGGCACCCGGCAGCTCCGCTCCTCCGGCCCCAGCACGGCGGCGGGCAGCAGGGCCAGCTTTGTGGTGGACACCGAGAGGGGTTCGCTTCGCACCAGCCGTGGTCCGCTGGCGTACAAAATAATTTTTTTCCAGGCCTGAACCCTGGTTCATTAGCCCGGCGGCGGCATCTCTGTTGCATCCCCACGTCAGCTCTCCCCCTGCTTTGCTCGAAATGTTACCACGTACCCCAGCACAGCACCCTGGGGATGCTGCCATTGCCCGGCGAGCAGCGGGTGCGTTGGGGGTATAGACACCCCCAGGGCCTTTGCTGGGCCCCCCACCTGCTGCCGTCAGGGGATGGTAAAAGCAGAGCCCAAGTGCCCACTGGTGCAGCAGAGCAAGGGTGCTGCTCCCAGGGCAGCTCAGGCAGCCCCTCACCTCTTGCACAGAAGTGCCAGACTGAAAGAAGTTCAGAAGGGAGTCCCCCAGACAAATTGAAAGGTAGAAAGAAAAATCATTACAAAAAACCACATCTCACCAGTTAGAACCTGAACTTAGCCACCTAATGCTTAAGGGTTGTAATAAACACTAGGGTGGGTGAAGAATTACTTGAAGAAATGATACGTAAACATGTAAAAGAGCGATGAAAAGTGTGCAGTAGGGCTCCTGCAGGATACGGGTAAAGGAATGAGACAGAAGCGGGAGGGGGTGCCTCAAGTTGAGCCCCAGGACGTGGTGGTTCAACACCGCAGTTCAGGCTGCGAGATCTGCAGGCTCTTACTGGCCTCGTGCAGCCAGCGCAACGTGGCCCTGCTCACAGGCAGGGCTGTGGGAGGAGGAAGTGCATGACGGCCGGTCAAACACCCCTGTCCACTCCTTGCTTCTTTAGCTCTTTAAACTGCAATAAAAAATTACTTCTGCACTTGACCACTGCAGACAGAGGGGCTCCTGCCGTGTTTGCTCCCAAGTGGTCAAGTGGAACGGTTGCTTCTGTGCAAAGGGGAGGGAGCAGAAGACACTCCATAATTAGGATCCATGTCGTCCCCAAACCCCCCAGTCCCCACCGCACGGTGCAGAGCCTGTCCTCTCCACTCACCGCCTCTTGTCTGCTCAGGTTACCTTCATTGCACTACGGATGCTACAATCACGTGCTGCTCCATGCTCGATGCCATGGAGCAAGTGTTGTGGCTCCGATACATTACACTGAAATTTCCCCAGCTGCAAGCTTAGGACAGTCATAATGTTCCTGGACAAGCAAGTCTAGAGAGTCTGTCCCCACCATGCTGGCCTCAAGCAGTCGAGCACTGCACTGCGGCTGAGACCTCGGAAACAGCTCTGCAGGTGAGCCTCACCCTGCCGCTCCCGGGGGCTCTTACTGATGAGCAGTCAGTTAGGGGACCTGGGTGCACGGTGGCACTGACCCAAAGACCCAGAGATGCCACAAGACAAAGCCAACAGCTGCACATAAGGAAGTGTTTCTACCCTGCAGAACCCAGTGCCCCAGGAGGATGCTGAGGCAAGGAAGGATTGGATGCCTGCATGCAAAGCAAGCTTGCTCAGAGTTATTTTAATCAATGAAAAACCGTGGTTATGTGCATGGAAGGAAAACATGCAGTGCTGGCATTAACAGAGAACTTCACACTTCAGGCTTTAAGAAATTCGGATCATCTCCGCATCTTCTACTGCTCCTTGTGCCATCTCCCAGAGCACATGGTGCTGGCCCTGCAGGAGGATGCTGGGCTGATGAGCCCTGTGCTCCAGGGAGATGCTGCACCTTCTCAACGGCCGGGGTGCACCAGGGGGCTGGGAGATGTCATCCATGCGGAGAGAGCATCTCGCGGCAGCGAGAGCAGAGGTGGGAGTAAGGGGAGGGTGTGGGGCAGGAATGAAGCTGAGGTGGGGATTGCTGCACCAAAACAGACCAATAAGCCATGCAGAAACAGGCAGCAAAAGGCTATGAAGTCCTTCTTGGCTACCCACCGTCTCCCACCCTGCGGGACCTCTGAGATCTGAGTCACTTCATCAATGAGATGCTCCCAGAACCTGTGACACATCCATAACTAATTACTGCTCCATCCCAGCTGCAAACTTCCCTCCCATCGCAGTTCCCACCCTCGGATGGCACTGTTGGTCTGCAGGGACCATGCTGTGCACAGAGCCCTGCTGACCACCCAGTGAGGCCCCTTCCACTACCGTGAGCCTCCACCGAAGCCAGCTTTGGGCTCAGGTCAGGCAGGCGGCCGGTGTCTGGGAGAGGCTGACTTGGGCGGGAGAAGAGCGCTGGGGAGAAGAGGTGTTTGTAACCCCCACTGCCCTGCTCCAGACATGTTTCCTCCTTTCACTTAGTCCTGTGGTGGGGGCAGGCAGGGACATGGGCATTCACTTAGTGGGTAAGTGCAAAAGCAAAGGACAAGACCTGTTAGGGAAAAACACTTTAATAAGGAGCTGAGTGAACAAGAGAAGCATTTGATTCCCTTCCCTCCCCGCCATGGCAGACAGGAGTGCATCCTCCACAAGGAAGATCTGTGGTCCTCTCCCTGCTCGGTCTCCAGCAGCCCCGCAGATGGGGCAGCCGCGTGTGCAATGGGCATCCCCACATGGGAAGCACCCTCGCTGCCAGCCCTGGAGCACCAGCAGTGCTGCCTCCACCCCACTCCACTTGCCAGCTTGCAAACTCAGGGACAGCTCCACTATCTAAACCCTTCTGCTGCTTCCCCCAGCTCTTTTATCTGTTAGTGCCTCATTGCCACCTGCGAATGGAGGGGCCTTGGGCCGTTGCCACTGCAGCCCTAATGGAGCCCTTCCCTACCTGCTTGCAGCTCCCCTCCTGAAAACCCACATGTCCCACTTTAGCTGGCACGAGATTTGTTTAATTCCTACTCATTGGCTGTGAACTGCATGTGCCACCTGCTAGCCCCAAATAAAAGGGAAAAAAAAACAAAAAAAAAAAAGGCCCTGGTTGCTGCCGCCCGCTTGCAGTGCTCCTTAACACCGCGTGGGACTTGGGGCACATTATTGAGCTCAAGAGGAGGCCAGGGCTGTTTGGCCAGGGCATCTGCATCCTGCACTTCTCCAGCTTGCTTCAGTGAGTAGCAGTGATTTGGCTACTGGGGGTGGCACTGCCGGAGCCCAAATAGCGCGGGCACCAGCATGGGGGTGCCCAGACCTGGGTCTGGCAGGGCAGATGCAGTGCCCAGCACCTTCAGGCAGCAGTGGGCATCTTGCCCCAGTGATGTGGGCATTGAGCAGGGCTAAAGGAGCTGGGAGGTGCCTTCCTGGAGGGACGTGACTCAAGGAAACCAAGAGCTCTCTCATCTTATACCCTCTTCCTACCAGAAGCCTGCCCATCCTATTTAAATACAGCTGCTCTTTTTACAGGTGCTAATTTCAGCAAAGTGTCAAGAAATCCCTGGAGATGGTGCCATTTCCATGGCATGAAGGTGGCATGGAGATAGGTTTTATTGGCATTGCTGGCACTTCAGCCCCTGTTGTCACGTCCTTCTTCTCACATGAAGTCCTGTGAGAAGAGGAAGGCAAGCGTGAGGGACCAGGAGCTGGGGGTTTGTTGCACCTACAGCCTTTCTAGGAGCAGAAGACGGGGCAGGCTGAAGGCAGCCAGCTCCTTGCAGAGACGACGGTCACACAAGTGCTGTCATGCTGCTCCTTGCTTTTAGCCCAAGCGGGAAGTGGGTCCTGCCAGGGGAACCGAAGCCACGCATTAGCTCTGAGCCTAGGTGCACATGGAGGGGGTATCATCTTTGTAATGCTGGGGGAGGAGGTGGGGGACAGTTTTGCATGGGCGAGGTACTTTTCTCAAGCGCAATCACCTGCAAAAAGCTACCCACCATCCAAAGCACAGGGGAGGCAGCGGGGTTTGCAGCCACCCAGCTGAGAACAGGTGGCGGGGAGCACCGGGATGTAAATGCATGGGCGGGGAGAAGGCCATGGAGAGATGAGCAGCAAAGGGAGGAACCAGACTCAGCTCCGACCATCAGTCGGTTCCTTAGTGCTACTGCCACAGACCCCCATCCAGCAGGGATTTGCAATGTGCTGTGTCTGGGGCTTGTCAAATGAAACTCGAACGGGCGCTCTGCAGAGCCAGCTGCACAGCTAGTGGGCAAGTGGGGCCAGCAGTTCCCGTGAGCATTGGCGGGTTTGTGCTGTCACAAGTGAGTGGGAAGGGGAAGGATAACTACCATCTCACACTGAGACTGTTCCTCCCTGCCACTGGCAGCGATTCATGCTGGAAAGTGTGCATCTGGGATAATAATAACCAGGCATATCAAGGCTCTCAGTGCTCTCAGAGAAGTCGCTAAAGAAATTATTCTCCTCCAGGGGAAAACCATTTTCATTCTATTAATGATCCCTGATGTGTTGTCCAATACCACTACACAGTTCCCTTATCCTCACTTGTGGCAGCAATGGTGTGAGGGTCTTCAATAAACACTACCAGCCACTTTCTGCAATTGAAATTACGGCCAAGTAAATGCCTTCCATGGCTGTGCTGGTGGAGTGATGGAGACCTGTGGCGGGTCCCTATGGCAGAGGCCAGGCTCCCGCCCTGTAAAGGAGAGCCAGGAGGCTCTGTTTAATAGCAATCAACTGCAGCAGGCTTTATGGCTTTCCTGACAGCCTCACAGTGCCCCCAGCTGCTCCCCTCATCACCCGGCAGAGAGGCTCCTGCCTTGCGCTTGAGCACTTGAAGCATGGGCTGGCTGTGGCCAGCCTTCCCCTGGCACCTCCCTGGGGAGATTTGCTGCTGCACGGGCACGGCGATTATAGCACTGCTGTGTCTCATGGCCTGTGGATGCCCAGTCCTCGTGTGTGCCTCACTTCCTTCAGAATAAAGCACATTTCCAGCCTGGTGGAGCAGAAGGAAGGTTTGAAAATGTGACCAGGGCACAACTTCACCACTCCAAGCTAGAGTCAGAGCAAGGTATTTCAAAGCCTTGTGTCTTTAAGAGAATTGGTTGATTTTTTTTTTTTTGGTCCTGGACCTTGATCTCCAACCAGCTGTGCCCGGTGTGACCCCCCCAGACATCCCCTCTCTCTGCATCTTTCCCTAGTCCTGAGCTGTCTCTGGGTGTGCTTACACACCCAGGCTTAGCAGCAGCCAAACCCACCCTGCTTGTGCTGCACCAGGCTGTTGAAGGTCTCCTGGCTGGACCTGCCTAAGCCGATGCGACCTTGGGGCCACAAAGCCCCATGAGTTGGCTCTCCTCAGCTACCCACCGGGAGCCACCCTTGCAGGAACCGGTCCCATCCTCAGAGCGGGTCAACACAGGGCTCTGAAAGTGCTGCAAGGGCTCAGCACTGCTCTGCTCGGATCTGAGGCTGTCCTGGGCAGCACAGACCTGTCCAGAGGGACCTTTTCCCACATCCAGGACCCAGAGATGCCCTTTCCTTGATTATTCCCACCCTGTGTGGGGGACGAGAAGGGGAGCTCTGTGGGCCCACACTTTCTCTCTGTCGCCTGGCCAGCCCTGCTCCGATCTGCCCCTTCCAAACGGAGCAAGGCCCATCCAGCATCTCCCACTGCCCCCACCCAGCCGCTCGCGGGGATACTGGTGCCTTGTCTGGGTTGTGCTGCCCCAGGACACCATTTCCCTAGTGGGAACCCCCCCAACGTCGGGGAGGAGAATGAATGCTGGTGTCCCCGGGGGCCTCGGGCACCCGCAGGGGAAGGGAGGCGGGCGCCCGGCTGGCCCCAGCTCTCCCTGCCGCCCATGCCCTGTCCCCTTTAAGGGAGAAAGCGCTGCGCGGAAATTCTGAATGGCTGTCCCCGCCCCCCGCCCGCCCGCCGGCCGCTCGGCCAATCAGCGCGCGTGCCGCAGGGCCGCAGCCGGCTCACGGGCCCCTCTTAAAGGCGCAGTGTCGCCACCCCCGTCCCTGCCGCCGCCTGAACGTCAGGAGGGGGGGACCCCGGGCGTTTTGGAAGCCCCGAGGTGACCTTCACACCGGGTGCCAGCGGCGGGGGGGAGGAGGTGTTCCCGAGGCACAGGAACCTGTACACGTGTGTTCCAATGGAGTGACACACCAGCAACGCAAGCCCTGGGTGATGGATGACGTCGAGGGATGACGAGCTGCGCCCCTCACCCTGGCTTCAGGGCTTAGTGGGGGGATGGGATGGTCGGGTCCCAGGGGCTGGGCATCCGGAGGGCCAGAGTGCCCGGCTGGGCTGAGTTTCACCCCAAAGGGAGCCAGGCCGAGAGCCCGGCACAGCGAGAGTGGTTTCATCGCCGTGCTCGTGTTCTGAACCAGCAGGAACGCCGCCCCGCTCTCACAGCAGCAGAGCCCCAAAGCTTATAAAAAAAATAAGCTTAGAAAAAAACTCCCTGCAGAAACACCCCGGGGTGATTCAGCTACGCAAAAGCTACCACTGCACAGAGGGGAAAGAGCTGGGCGGTATTTGCCAAGGGAGTGGGAATGAACTGTGCAACAGTGGGACTGCAACCTGCTCGCCAAGCAGCTGGCAGAGCTGCTAGCTTCAGCAATGAATCCAGCTCCAGGACAGGCCTGGGTCTCCCCCCCTTGCACCACAGCGCAGTGCCCCCCTTCGCTGGCGCTGCCACAGCTCCTCCCGAAGCCAGCTGCAGCCTGGGCTGTTAAAGGATCTGGTCTGAAAATACCCCTTCAAAAGGAGGGGACAGCCTGGCAGGACGCTGCCACGTTTCCTGGACCGTGCGCAGGTGGGAAGCTGATGGTGAGGCTGGGGAAGCAACACCGGTCAGGCGTGGTGCTCTCCATGCTTTGGGCACAGATGCTGGTGTGTCTGAGCAGTGCCAGCCCTGAGAGCTATCTAGGCCACAGACCGCAGGAAGCCTTTGCCTGAATCTCATTATTTGGAATCATTTTTAGGTGCAGTGCCAGCAAGGCTCCTGCAAGGTGCTCTGTACCTGCAGGCTGCCCTGGAGCAAACCCTCGCTTCCTGCAGCAGGGCATGAGGTTGGCTTGAAACACTTGCACTGCTGCAGCCGTGCATGGTGTAATCCCCCAGAGCGGGCAGAGCAAGGCAAGAGGAGGCAGCACACAGCAGAGAGCACCTTTTAAAGGGCTCACACTCAGATTCGCAAGAGGGACGATTCCCAAACCCGCACTCATCCACGCTCCTCCTTCCCCTGCAATTCTGCTGGCTCCTACCAATGCCAAGGATAGTGGATCTCTCAGCGTAGCTTAATACTGATCCTTCAAATCCTGAAGACTAAATACCTCCATGAGCAGTTATCACAGCAGCTCCATTTATAACAGTGCCGGTATTGCCTCTGCCACCAGAATCCTGATTTTCGTCCAGCCCGATGCCATTAAGATGCAGCGACGTTCCCCCAGCTCCAGCTTTCCAGATAGAAAGCAGCTGGCCTGTCAGGCTCTGTCTTCCAGCTTGGTTTGTTCCCTTACAAAATGGCGAGGAGAGCCTGTTTGTTTTGCAGAAACACACCCAGAAGATTTGTCCTCAGCCTCCTGGGGTGGCTGCAAGAGGGAGCGGAGCGTGGATGGGCGGAGGTCAGGGTGGCGCGTCCTGTGCTGTGGGCACGGGGGTTCCGCACTTTGAGAGCCCCTGGCTGGTTCGTGCTACGGGAGATGGGCTCCAGTGCTTCACTTTGGTTGCAGCAGGAATGTGGTCAGTGACCTGATGAGGCAAAAGAGGGGAGGAGGCACCTGGGTGCAGCTGTGGGGACCTTGCACGGAGGCTGCACCAGCTCATCTTGGAAACTTGATGAGCAAAGCAAACAGAGACCCAGCGGGGACAGTGTGGCAGCTCATGGAGCTCGTAGCCGAGGCATTGATGGGGCTGGCCCCTGTTCAGTCCCCGTCCCACTGGGATGCCTGTGAACACACTCAGCTGTTGCTTTCAGATTTTCAGTTCTTGCTTCCCATCAGTGTGAATCTCAGTGTGCGAGTCACCCCAGCAGCTGTGCTCCCCTGGGGACAGGCGGACATGTGCGCTAGACAGAAGCAAATGAAGCTGGAGCAAGAATCTGGAGGGAGGGTGGATGGAGTCCAGGCTCATCTGGATGACTCTGGAGCGTGGCTGTCTGTGGAACACTCCCCAAAGCCTCTCCCTCGCTGTCCCCTTTCCACCACTGCCCCGGGAGCGCTGCGTGCGCTCGCACCAGCACAAAATAACTTCAAAACGGTGATGACGACTTGGATCAATGGACAGACCAACAGCCCGATGGCTGGCAGGGCTTCTCCTATGCTGTGCAGCCAGAAAAGCCTTGGGGTCTGCTGAGGATCTTCCTTTTGCCGCTGGTTTTAGATGGAAAGTCCCCAGGTGGAGTAAGAGCAGGTGGCCACGCATGAGCCTTTGGTTTGACAGCCTGGTGGCTCTACCGACTTCATCCTTTGCTGAAGCTGGGAGAACTGAGGTCTAAGCATCTCTTTATTCATCTCCATGGCAGGAATAGCAAGAGTCTCTAGTAAAGCTGAGGCTATTCAACCCCAAAACGTCCACTGAAGTGACAGCTCTTACCGCCACAGCCTGTGCTGACCCCCCCTTTGAGCAACAGCATCCTTGAGACACAGGCCACTGGCTGCACAGCCGGGTGTCCATGCTGTGCAGGGCTGATGTACGGTTCAGTCTGAGAGTGTTCCTGCAGACAGACACCCTCTTGGCTTCAGTGCTTTGGCTTTCCAGCCTGTGTGTGCAATGTCGAAAGAGAAAACTGCTGGAGAGCATCTGAATAGAGAGCCCTGAAGTGACCTCCAGGCACAAAGCGGCTCATGTGACACCGGGGCGGCAGCCAGGGCCTCTGGGCTGTGGGTTGCTGCTTTGCTTCCCTGCTTCTCCTAAAATTAAGCATGCTCTCAAAGGTGCATGGGGATGCAGTGGGGAGTGGGGGGGGGGTCCCTCCAGGAGCTGGCTCCTCCTCTGCTCCCATTGCTTGAGCATTAGCCACTCCGCAGGATTTTGGGGTCGCAGGGTTGGTGCTGCTGGGCTCAAGCTGAGATAAAGCAGTGGCCAGTCTGGCCTGTGGCAATGGCTTCGGCTGCCTGACTAGCCAGCCCACAGAGAGGACACGGGGTGGTGCGGACAGCAGGGCACGTGCAAGCAAGCAACCTCATGGAGGGGCTTTCTTCGGTGGGGGGCTGCATTCATTGCCAGACATTTGCTTAATTTCCCTGATGCTCCTTGCAATAGCAAACAGCTACTTGGTACTTCCCCTTTTGCAGAGAAAATGCGGAGTGGTGGGGCTGCAGCCGGAGCAAGGGGGGAGCAGGGAGCTTGCAGCCGGCATTTCTGCCGCTGCAGCATCATGCTGGTCTCATCCTGACCCGCTGCAGGTGCCCGGAGCTGCTCCCGCCAGGCAAAGGCGCAGAGCACGGGAACGCCCTTCTCTTTGGCCAAAGGCAAATCGGGAAAGAGGAAAAAGCACTCGAGAGAAGGATGGGGGAAGCAGACAGCCGGTCGCCACGCTGGCGGCACAGCCTGCCTTTCTCTGCCAAATCCCCCGGGGAGCTCCGTGAAGCTTTTTGGCGCTCGAGCTGTGGGTTTGTGGGGCAGACGGACGCATCTTCTTCAGCGGCAGGTGCAGCGGGGAGGGCTCCTAACAACCTGCCAGGGCATTTCTGCAGAGCTGGGCTGCCTCCTCCCTGGGACGCAGGGAGGGAAGGGGACATTTTTGTCTCAGCCCAGCAGGGCTGAAGCAGAGCCTGCGGCTGGCCCTGCTGTGAGCCACGCTCAGTGGCACCCCACGCACCCCCAGCCCGCGGGAGCAGCAGCACCCCTGCCAGCCAGGTCTCCTGTTCACCGGCGATTTCGGAGCACGCCCGGAGTGTCCGTCCTCTGGAAGCGGGCTTGCTCGCTCTCTCCATCATGTTAAGACCTGCTGTGGCTCAGCGTCAGCTGTTGGGATGAGCCAGGGCAGAGCCGGGGCGCTTGGCGTCGGGCAGCGAAGCACCGAGCCCCTTGGCAGGAGGGAGGGATGGAGGGAGGGATGCGCGGGTGGGCACCGCCCTGGCACAATGATAGGGATGAAATCAGAGCGGCTGCAGAGCCGTGCTGGCGGGCAGGAGAGGGTGGCAGGGGAAGAGCAGCGCTTCCTCGCAGGCACAGACTTTTCTTTCTGCTCATCAGCGGCATTGTTCCTCTTTCATTGATCTCTGCAGCTGGTTGCTCTCTGCTCCCCGCACGGCGGATGAAAATGGCGTTTACTGAGAGAAGCAGCTCTCCTGCCAGCCCGTGAGCGCCGGCGAGTGGCACCGGCCACAGGAGCATCCTCGTGGGTCTTCCCACTGCGGAGGCACACAAGCCCTGAGCAGCCCTGCTAAAGGCAACCACAGGGCTCAGGGAAAGGTTGAAATGTAGGATTCGGCAAACAAAACCCCACAAACTCCAGAGCTCAGGCAGGATTGTGTCTCAGAGCACCTCAACAGGGCATTTCAGCCGTCCGAGTCCCTTTGCTCTTGCCCTGTTGAGGTCTGAACATCCTCTTTTCCCACGGGAGGATGGTTTCAGCCCACTAAGCCTCACCATCAGGACGCATATTTTGCTGCTGTATTTACAGGTCTCACTTCTTTTGCAGCAGCCATTTGCACGCTGCAGGGCTTTTCGGAGTGCACACACGTCCTTGCCAGCAGACGGAAAATTTCCTGTTCCTGGAAGCATTTGTGCAGAGAGGCAATTTATTTCTCGTGTGTCTTTCTGGCTAAAGCAGGTTGTGGTGCCTTTTGCTCTGCTATCACTACCAGGGAGAGATGCAGGCAGGGGAGAGGACAAAGCCAGGACAACAGAAAACTTATTTACATCGATGGATGCAGTAAGAGAATTGCACTTACTTCAGGCAGGACAAGGCAGTTTATCATCTTGCCTCTTATCAGTGGCAGGGTGTCCACCAGAGCTCTTGTTCCTGGGCTGATAGCACCAGGGGGGCAGCTGCTCTGCCCCGCAGCTGGTGCCCTCCTGCCCTAGCATTAAATATCACCCATTATAAAAGCTTCCCCGGTTCTTCCAAGTGCCAGTTTGCCATCTCAATTGTTTTTCTGAAACCCACTCTTGAATGTCCACGGCAAAAAAGCATGCACTGAAGGCTGGGGAGCGAGAAGACATCGTGGAGGCGGGCAGGAGCTGGGTGTGTAGGTGCTTATCCAGCTCCAACGCTGTCCTGCACACCGGGGCTGTTGAGAACTGGCACGGGAGGTAACGCTGGGCAGGAGCGGAGGTGTCCTCAGGGCCTTCCTGCAGGAGCGAGGAACGGAAAGCGGGGCCCGTGCTGCGGCCCATCGGCACAGCCCGTCCCCCCCCGGGACGCAGCCCATCCCGTGCCGTGTCCGGGTTGCTGGCGTGGGGCACTGCTGGAGCTGCTCCCGCTCTGTCAGGGCAAGAGCCGTGCTCTTGCGGGGAAGGTGACATCTCGGGGAACGGGCTCGCTGCTGCGCCCAAGGCGCCCTTACCCCAGCACAGGGGCTGCCGCAGAGAAGCAGTGCTCAAGCCTGCAGCTCCCCAGCACCGCTCTTGGTCCCAGTCCCCGGGAAAGCTGCTCGGTCGCCACAGAAAGCTGAGTTTCAGGCAGGACTAGGGGAACGGCTAAGCCCAGCACTGGTCACTACCATCCCGATGGCTTTTCCCCTCCAGGTCCCCGCTCTGCCCGTGGCCAGGCTGTGAGGTGGCCATTCTCTGGGACGAAAGAGGCTGGAGATGAGAGAGCCCAGCCCTCCCAGAGCCCTGTTCTGCCCACCCGGGTCCCCACCGCCCCCTCCCTCCCTGGGCAGCGACCCCCTGCTCCGGGCTGGCAGCTGCAGTCCCTGCGGATGGGTCACCCTGAAAGCACCAGCACCCGGCACTCAGGACCAGCTCCTGACCCATACTGACACAAGCTAGGAAAGGAGGAGGCTGAAAATAAAAAAAGCTCCAGAAAAGAATGACAGGAATTATTTCAGGGCTGGAACAACCTGCCTCACACTGAGTGAGTGAAGAAGCCAATCTGTTTAGTTTATCTAAGGGAAAGTTAGTTAAGAGGGAACTTAGACGCATCTATAAATACCTACATGTTGGGAACATTTCTGATTGCCATGGTCCTTTATCCTAGCAAACAAAGGCAGCAAAATTTCCTGGGGCTGGGAGCTAAAGTGAGAGAATTCCAAGCTAACAGCACAGTGCAGATTTTTAATGGGAAGGATAAATAACCATCAGGCCCAGCCAGGCTAGGGACACAGCAGATTCCCCATCTCATGGAGTCTTAAAATCAAAGGTAGGTGGCTGCTGCTGCTAAAGGAGACACTGCAACTCAGCCAGACATGTGGGGCTGGATGCAAAAGCTGCTGCAATCCACAGCCTGGGACAGTTAGGAAGAAAATCCCTTAAAATCTGACTGTTCCCGACTGATCAGGCTCTCGACCCTTGAGGGTTTTGCCCCGTGACTCCCCTATCTCCAGTCGTGCTTCCCTCCCACTGGCAAACGGAGGCCAGCAGCTGAGCTCACCCTCCTGTCATGTTCAGAAAACCACCATCCTGCCCTTCCAAAACTGGTAAAGATTTGGTGAATGTTTGAAAAAGTAGAGAGCAGCAAGAGGAAAAGGAGAAATTAAACAGTAAGGGAAAAAAAATGGGGCATTACCCATTTTATTGCAGTCCAGAATAAGATGGGAAACATTTAAAAAGGAGAGAAAAGAAGCAGTGCAATTTTCATAGTTAAAATATTTCAGAAGACTTTGACTTAGCAAACAAGCATTATTTCTAACTATGCCAAGGAAAATAACATTTTCATATCATTTTAAATCTGCAGTGAGCTCCATCCATCCTGACCACTTCATCCCTCCCAAAAGTGCATTTTGCCCTTCGCTTGTCCCTAAAACTTCCCTCAAATGAGCAGCCCACAACAATGCACTTGCACCAGAAAGAAGCTGAGATTTACAATGCGCATCCAAATAAACGGTGTTTCCAAGCAAATAAGACATCTGAGAAAAGCTCCTGGGAAGCTGAGGAATGGACCTGCCATTTAAGAGCTCAGAGAAAAAAATATGGAAATCTGCAACGTGGGAGTGTGCCAGCACCGGGGGCGAGAGGGACAGGGCTGGGAGGATTTCTGGCTCCACGCAGCCTCTTTATTTCTGCGCCATATCCACCTGCCCTCCGAGCCCTGAGGGCTGACACTGGGCCGTGGTAAATGCTAAGGCAAGGGAATGATTTCAGCATCACCCAGCCCCTGGCAGAGGTAACGGCTAGATTTCCGAGCTGGAGCATCACCAGAACAGCCGTGAGGAAGCTGCCAGCCCCAGGGGAGGAAAACGCCTCCCTGGCACCATCCCCGCGGTGCTGGGGGGCACACGGCCCCGGTGCTGTCCCCTCAGTGCCAGCCGCCGGCCAGGCTGGCAGGGGGGGACACGGCGTGGGGTGCACAGAGGCTCACCTGGGGCAGGGCGCTGCGGGAGCCGAGCACCAGGCTGCAGACACTGGCTGGTGCCTCCATCCTCCGTGCTGTCACCCTCACCAGGCGCGGCGGCGTCCCTGCCGGGCTGTCCCCCCCGGCCCCTGCGGAAAGCTCATCCTCCCGGGACGGATCCTGAAACGAGACGAGGGGTACAGGCGGATAGGGCAAGCCAGCTGCCTCCAGGCACCCCCCCCCCGCCAGCCCCACGCACTTCTAGAAGGGCCAAAATGAGCTGCACCAGGCCCACAGCTGCTTCCCCACTTGTTTCCACAATGGCTTTTAAATGTCTTTATTGACTATCACATCTCCTCGGGGCCCCGTGGACTGGTCTGGCCACAAACACCAGTGGCTGTTGCCAGCAGAGCTTGTCAGTGGGTGGATCAAGGCTACAGGAGACCCAAAAAAACAAAGCAGGATCTCACTGCCTACAGTACAACATCACTAAGAGTTTGTTCATAAACACAGACTAGATCTGCAGGATTTCCTTTAACTTTCATGGAGGAATCATCAACATGAAGGAAGACAAACAAAATTGGGGCTAAAATGGTTCCTGAGTCAGAGGGACAGCAATATCTCCTGCACTGATTGTGGTCAGCTTTGTCCTCCCCTGTTCATCAAACTCCTTTAAAGTATTCCTCCTTAGGAGACAGAGTTCAGCTCCATCGTCCCTGTGTGTCATTCAGATTTGGTGTCTCCACAGGTATATGATGGGAAGCTAGTTCAGTCCATGAGGCAGAAACATGGTGTTTATCTGATAGGATTATTGCACTGAAAGGAGGAATCCCCAAATTTTTGCATTTCAGCACAAAAGTTCCTGTATCCCCAGTTCAGGGGGATCCCACAGCATCCCTTGGCAGGGCACAAGGCAGCGAGAAGGGAACAGGAGGAGGGCCTGCAAAGGCACGAGGCAATTTTATTTACCTTGGTGCCTTTGAAATAACTGAGACCCTACTGCTCAATTCCTGCCTCCCCACCTGGTGCTGTATCTTTTAAAAGGCTGTTGAAAATGAAAGAGAATGCAAATAAGAGAGACAGAAGTTACCTGAAAGCTGGAAAAAAATACTGAAAAGGGAAACTTAAAAGACTCAACCTACTTCACTTATCAAAAGCAGCCGATGAGATGGAATACATCAGAGAGCTGAAAATGCCTCTGTTGGGAGACAGTGTCGGACGGGAGCAACTAATCCAGCTACAGCAGCAGAGCAGGAACCAGAGCTAAAGCTGAAGCTATTTGCATTAGGAGTAATTCAATTAACACTTCTGAACCAGAGAAGTTGCCTCGTAAATGAGACAGAGCTATGACGGGGGAGGTGTGGAAGCACCCTGGGTGTGAGCTAGCCAGGCTGCCGTGGCCAGCAGCCTCCTGTGCCCCTTGCCTCCCCCTTGGTGCAGCATCGTCCCAGAGCGGCTCTTACCTCGCGTAGGTTTTGGGGCTCTCCAGGTGTGGCCACGGTGCTGGGCTTGCTGGCCCCATGCTGCTGCCTGGCTGTGCCGCAACGTGCATCCGGGCTGGGAGGCTGCAGAGCTGCGGAGCGCAGTGTGAAATCGTAGAATTCATGGATATCTGCAAAACAGGGTGAGAAACTCCACAGGACCGGGGAGGCAGCCGGCTGCCAGCATTCCTGCGTGGGGTGCAGCACCCATGCCCACCCGCTCCGCCCCCAGAGCATCGTAAGGCTGAGCCCTCTGTGAGAGGCTGGCACCCGGGCGACGGGCTGGGCCAGGGCTCTGCTGGCTCCCCACCCTTGTTGCTCTGCCCACCGCTCCCCCCCTGCAAGGCAAGTGGTGTAGTGGGGTGCCTGGCTCGGCACACAGTGCCCCATGGCTCTGGAAGGCGTGGGCATTTCCATGGATCGTGGGCTCCACAGGGGCTATGAGCAAACAGCACTCAGCGACATCGTTCAGAAACCCACCCCATCCCGCCCCCCTCCAGGCTGTGCCAGCCCCGTGCGTGGTGCCATGTCCCTTCTGCTCCAAGAAGCCTCCTGCACCAGGCAGCCCCTGCCTGCTCTGACACTGCCGGGCTTTTCCCACCCCATTGCTGCCCTCCAGTGCCCCCCGCCCATGGAGGGGCTCCGCTCCCACGGGGATAAGAGGAGCAGGCACACGGCTCTAGGACAGCAGGCTCACGGTGTACAAGCTCCAAAGCTGTTGTCTACAGCTGTGTTATCGCCAGCTCCTTCCCCAACAATTCTCCTCTTCCCACCTGGCATGATACCACTTGTGCAGCGACACAAGCAGATGCCAGGTATCTTCACCCTGGGCTCCAAGGACTTGAGTCTGCTGCTATAAATCACAGTGGCTCTGGAAAGAGGCATGAGAATGGGGTGTCTCAGCCCTCACCGCTCCAGAGACAGTTATGGGGTGACAGTGTGATCTGATGGCAGCTCTTTCCCCGGGTGTAGCTCCAGAGAGACAGTGGGAGCCCCGACCCTTTCCCATCCCTGCCAGGAGCAATTTGCCCTCTCCTGGCCACCCGTCGAGGATTGCCGGGAGCAGCAGGGCTGCAGTGGACTTCGTTCCTCCCTGAGGAAGCCCCCACTGTCAGGCACTCGGGCAACTACAGCCCCCAGCTCATATCCAGAGCCAGGTCAGACATGGACCTCCAGATCCAGCACCGCTCTAGGAGCAATGAAAGCCAATATACCCATTGCAGACGCGTTTAATTTCAGAAAGGGAGCCAAATCAAAAGTGAGAAACTTTTTTACTAAGAAACTGAAAGGGGTAACAGAGAGGATAAAATATTTGTGGGAGTCACTGAGCCTGTTTAGAGACACCTCACTGGAACATAAGAGCAAACGCACAGTGCCTGGCCAGAGGACACTGTAAAAGCAAAAGGGAGGGAAGCAAGGCTGGACTGAAGGGGAAGGGAGGATGTTAAAAGCAAGAAGACATTCATCTAAACAGCTGAAGCTGTGTCCAAATGAGAAAACCAGTAAGGATGGTAAATGCTGCCAGTTTAAAGGTAAAGCTCCAAAACCTTGGCTAAAAAAGTTTGGTAAATGCCTTGCAAAAGGAATAAAAAAAAAAAAGTAATAAATCCCTTCAGGCATCTGAGAAACAGGAAGCCTGTTGAAGTTGGCAGAGCCAAAAAGTCACGGCAGCACAAATAAGCACTTGGAGCGGGGAAAGCCACAGCAGGAACCTGAGTTTACTTTCTGTACCTGTGTCCGTTGCAGAAAGGCTGGAGAGCCTCTCTTCTGCGAGCGACCCCAAGGGCAAACAGTGGGTCTCAGCTCAGTGGGGCCGTGGCCATTCCCCCGGCGCTCCCTGGGAGCTCAGGGATGGAGCGGTTGCACCAGCCCTTCAGTGTGTGATTTCTCACCTGAAACTATGCCACACCGAGGCACCGTGAGGTATTAAATGCCCGCTTTATAAAGATTTCCAAAGGAAATCTGGTGGGTGCTGAGCAATGCCCAAGGCTATTTCCCAGGGAAGCTTTCGCAAAGCAGGATTGCACCCCCGGACTCAAGTCCCCATCCTCTCCCTGTGCTTAACCCCATGCCCGTGCACTGCAGCAGCACATCCACGTTGCAGATGGGACAGGGAGCAGCACTGACCCCCATCATCCAGCTCCTAGGGACTCCCTGGTGACCTCCCAGCTGCAGGGAAAAAGCTGCCATGAATCTCGCCTGCCGGCAGAGTGGCCCTGTGCCCACAGGGAGCCCAGCCAGGCCGTGTGGCTGCCTGAGTCCAGGGAGCACCGTGCCACTGCCCGGCCTCAATCCTGCTTTTGGAGCTGCTGCTTCGTGCTGCATCATTGCCAGGCTCTGTCCTGTGCCCCAGGAGAAATGGGGCAGCTGGCAATGATGGGAAGAGTGGGAGTCCCCATATCCATCCACCGCACCTGGGCCATTCCCTCCGCAGCCCCCGAAGCCCTCCCAAATCAGATGTGAGGTCACAGCAAGCAGTCATCACCCAGCTGGACAAACGGGACTTTGTTTTCCTGCAAAAACATCTCTCCCTCTGGTTATAAAAACAGTCATTGCGTAACGGGATAGCAGGGGCTCCTGGCTGTGTGGATTACGCTTGGAACGCACAAAACTTCGCAAAAAATGAAAACAGGATTTGAATAGCTCTGTCGTGGGGGTGCACCGCTGCCGGCATCCCCGTTTGTCACCCGTCTGCTGCAGGAACACAGCCTGGGGCAGCCAAGCTGGCAAGGTGCCTGCAGAGCGGGAAGCTCATCCTCTGAAGCAGCCAC
The DNA here is from genome assembly GCF_018691265.1 of Tyto alba. NCBI lineage: Eukaryota > Metazoa > Chordata > Aves > Strigiformes > Tytonidae > Tyto > Tyto alba. Next base: position 24,035,928 of record NW_024881326.1, on the reverse strand, counting down.
TCTCCACCTCTGAAACCCTCAGCCCATTTCAGACGCTTGCCAGGAGAGGGAATCATTGTTGGCACCAGAGATCAGAGAATTTTCAGGATTGGGGGATGAGGTTCAGGCAGCAAAGGGTGCAGCCCTGGCAGGGGTACATTTTAGGACACGCGTGCATGTGCCATTAGAGATAATTTAAATATATGCTGGTTTCCTTCATTTCTTATGGGCATCACAAGTTGCACACAAGTCTGCCTCACCCGCACACTTTAAGAGCAGCACTACCTGAAAAGCCTCAGTAAGAGGATGCTGTGGTAGCAAAAGATGATGCTGTATGTTCTATCTTACAGCCCAGTTTCTGCTTGATGGCAGTGTAAATCTGCTCTGGATCTAATAAGGAAGAGTAACTCAAGATTTACAGAGATTAGAATTTGTCTAACAATTTCCTCCTGGGGTCAATATGTCAAATAAATGTCATTAAATATTTCTATAGCACCAGCATCTGAGGGCTAATGCAGCACCCTTGTGCCAGTCTGCACGTGCACTTCCAGAAAATGCCATTTCCCCCCCAAGGCACGCACTGTCATTGGCTGTGTCATCGCATTTTCACCCCAAGCAGAAACTCCAGCCTTGCACCAGCCTCCCAGCTGCGGCCCTGCTGCTGTAAAGAGGCTTCACACCTGCGGCCACCACAGCAGAGCTTTCAAGCCAAGCCATGAGTTTGCATCCTTGGCGATGGGCTAATTTGCAAGAGGAGGAGTCCTCAGGGGTGCGAATCCTCCAAATTCCTCCCGTTTTCCACCCTGGCTCCTGCAGCCACCTGGTGAAAGCATGACCACCATCCCCAGCAGTGCTGCTGGCAAGCTGAATTCCCAGCTGGAGTTTTGCACCCAGGGATGTATTGCGGGTTGGCAAGAGCCTGCCTCTCCTCGTGCCTCCACAGCAGCAAGGCTCTCCAGGAGGGACCTTTTTTGGGGTAAAAGGAGCTGCAGGGGAGGGTTGGCGGCCCGAGCTGCTGACAGATCCTCATCAGGGTCTGTGCCAGCCACTGCTCAGGCCGGAGAGAGGAGCTGAGCCCCGAGGGCTTTCGGGAGGGACGCTGCCCTTTGGGCTGCTGGCAGTCGGGGCGGCGGCGTGCACACAAACCCTGCCTGTCTGCCCAGCTCTGCCTGCTGCAAAGGGCACAACGGCCCCTTTCAGCCCTGGCTCCGGGAAGGAAAGGTCAGGAAGCTGCTTCTGCGCACAAGCCCCATCCTCCCCACTGGCACAAGACGTCTCCCTGAGGGGCTCCAGGGAGCAGAGGGAAAGTTGGGCCATGACTGCCCCAGTCCAGATGCAGCACCCCCGAGCCAGGCTGCTCGAGCACCCTTTCGCTGGGCCGTTTCCCTGCAAGTCACACGCTTGACTCCATGGCCTCCGATGCAAGGAGAGAGGGGCCAGGAGGAGGGAGCCAGCACAGCCTGTTTTCCCTCTGCGCTGCCAAGGAATTTCTTTTGTGTGGAGCAGGGGTTGGCGCATTCCAGCACAGAGCAGCTCCTGCATCCCTGCGCTGCCAAGCCAGTCGCCTGGGCACCCCGAGGGCAGGAGTGTCCTGGCAGAGTCAGTGTGCCCCAACACCCCAGCAGCTCCTGGGAGGGGGAGCTGAGTTTGGTGGAGTGGCCGCAAGGATTTGAGGGGCTGTGCTGTGCTCAGGGGAGCTTGGCAGAAAACGGTGCACGTGCAGAGCAACACTGGGCATGTTCATGGCAACAGATACATCCAGCCCGGGACACCACACAGGCTTTCTCTGAACATCCCAGCAGATCCTCCCCTGGAGCTGGGCAAACTGGGGCTTCTGGAGTCCACCAAACAGCTTATTCTTAAAAAAAGCACCTATGGACAGCCATATCCCTGGCATTTTTCATGCCAACCAACTTGGGAAACTCCACAATGTTTGGCATTTCTGGTAGCTTTACTATGGCATAATGCATTTTGATGTTCAAACTCAAGCCAGCCAATGCATGTCTTAGGAGAGCATTACCTGTAAGAGCATGCGATCTGAGGACAGGAATGTACCATGCTCATGCATTCACGTTCCACAGGGGTTGAAAACAAGCAGGCCAATGTTGCTGAAAGGCTGCAAGAGGAGGGATGTCTGCAGGCTGAGACCTCTCCTGAGCCAGAAGAATCTGGGGATGCGAGCAGCAGGGCAGGGAGCTGGGAGCCTTTGTGCTGGGAGGCATATCCACAGGTCTCCTGCAAAACTTCCTCCCTTGGGTAAACTCCAAACCAGCTCCATGACACTGAGCAAACTACAGACAGAGACACAGCAGCCCATTGGGGAAAAGGGGGGATGAGGCGAAAAGCGAATAAAATAGAAATGCTCCACCACCCTCCCAGAGCTGTCATCGCACTTCGGTGGGTCCAGTCTGTGGCCACTGAGCGATGCCAGTGTGTGCCAGCTGTGTGCAGGCACAGCGAGCACGCAGCCGGACACGGCATCACACGTGTCCACACAGGGACAGAGGAATTCACAGACCCACGCTTGGGGGGTGGCGGAAGTAATTAATGCAAATTCCTCGTTAGGTAAACACGTCTAGAGCAAGCTGCTCTGGCACGGGGAACTAATATCCTGTTAAACCAGTCGAAAAGGTCACCAGCAATCAAGCGACACTCCCTCGTGCCAGCGTCGGCAGGACACCAGGACAGCTCAGAGCGGGGAGCTGGGGAAGCCCGTGCAGCGCCCGTGCACCAGCATGCAAACCGCAGCCAGCTCAGCCGGCACACGGACGTGCTTTCTCCAGCTACACTCTCTCCACAGCACTTTTGCACTATTAAGAACAGTCCTGGGCTTTGGGAAAGCTGCTTCTCTGCCTTCACACAGCCCCAGGGAGGGCTGGGGGGGTGCACAAAAAAAAGCGGCCAGGGGTCAACGCTGGACTCCTGTCAGGCTTAGCCAAGGTGAGGACAGCCCTGCTGGGGACCACTGCCTCCAGCATCGGGCTGACCATTTTGAGAGCAGGTTGTATAAATGGAGAGGCAAGAAAAGAGGTGAACTCGGGTCCCTTCGGCAGGGGAGCCCACTGCCCCAGGGATCTGTCCCTTGCTGTGTGTCTCTGCTGCCGACAGCACAGATGTCCCAGCTCAAGCCCTGCACAAGGACACGCTGGGGCTGAAAAGCCTCCAGGTGATGCTCCAACAGCGAGAACAAGGAAAGAGGAAAACAAAATCGCTCAGAACACACCACTCATCCCATAACTGTATTTAATTTTCAATGGATAACCTGAAGTACAGAGGAGCTACTGTCAACTGAGGGCTCTGCGGGCACAGAAACCTCTGGCTGCAGAGACGCAAGGAAAAGGCAAGAGCTGTCGAGAGGGAGTGCCAGGGCTGAGACAGCCTTGGGTCAAAGCACACTGAAAATGAGGCAAAGACCACGCCTGGAGCTCTGCACCCCAGGGTCCAGGTCCTCCTCTGGGGTGCAGAGCTTCTGGGGTGCTTCCCTCTCCTTCCCAGCAGGGAAACTTTGGCTTCTGTCCTGGGAAGCCTGGGAACAGAAACCGCCAGGGCTGCACACGCTTCCCTGAGACCCCCAGCGAGTGGGATTTAAGGAGAGGAGCTGAGCGGGAGCTCCTGCCCCTCTCGGCACACTGCAGCTTCTGCAGATGATCCCTGGGATTACCTCCAAAATTAGTGCCCTAAGTGAACCTGAGCAGCCAGAATCTGGTCTCCTCTGGCAGGGAATGGAGCCAAGCAACTTCAGAGTCCAAAACCATCCAATTTTGGTTTTCTAAAAAAATATTTTGCAAAGAAAGTGGATTTTCAAATGACCTTGTTCAGCAAGATAACCATGTGCCTCGCATGGAGAAGCTGTGTCGTCCAGTGAGACTCCAGCTGTGTTTGTCTAAATCCACATAAAGAACTTTATGCTGTGATCAAAACTACATTTTCTGGTGCCCAGCCCCAAGATGAGCCTCACTGTCAGGTTTGTTTCTTGTGTGAAACAGAGCTGCTCGCACAGTTACTTGCAAGTGCTCGTGGGTCTAAGAAAGGGCAGGATACCCCAAAAGGAGCTGGGTACGTGTGGATTCTCTCTCAAAGACTGAAAAATGTAGTTTCCCTTTGGGTTGGCAGCAGGAATGGAAAGTAGCAGGTTGTGCTGAGGCTGAGGGGCACAGGGAGGAGCGAGGCCCTGTGGTGGGGTGTCCTTGCTATGGCAGCGGAGCTGGAAACCCAGCAGTGGCTGCAGACGCACCACGCCTGCTCTGCACAGAGGGTGCTGGCGGCATTGCAGCATCCTGTGGCAGGTGCTGGATAGATCTGGCACGGCCTGATGAAGAAGGCTTTGTCCCCTGTCCACAATCACCTGTCTGAGGAATCCTGTTCACATCGTAAGCACACAGGGACTGCAGCCCCCAACCCCCTGGTACCTCCTGCCCAAGCACCGGAGGGGAAAGACAGCCCAGCTCCCTGACGTTATACCAGCACCCGTGTGTTTGCACAGAACGCACCCAGCCTGGTCAGCGCCAGGCATCTGTGCAGGATCAGGCCCCCAGGAGAGCCCACCGACTGTAAAGCCCCAGAGACCGCAAGGCAGGGGCTTACCCAGCAGAGCCTGGAAGAGTTCACTTTGGAAGATGTGCGAGACTTTTCCAATGGAAGCTTTTAGCTCCTGCTCCTCCGGGGACTGCAGGGTGCTTTGGTATCTCGTCAGAATTTCCACTGCCCGTTCAGTGTCTGCAGAGATGACAGAGAAGTAACAGGGCATTAACACTGAAGGATGGACATACATCATCAGGGAAGGCTTGAGTGCAGCCTTGGAGCAGTGCAAAGGGCTCACCTGGGTAATGGCTCAAGTTGCCTTCCAGCTCTGGATTATTTAAGAGTCAGACAGCCACAAAAGCAGTCTCCTTACACATACCTGGAAGAGCTATCCCTGCTGTGACATGCAGAGGGGCCGTGGTGGAGAGCTGGGGAGGGGCTGGAGGAGGGGTGGTTCTGCCTGCTGGCCCTCCCCAACCCTGAAAATCAAGGGCTAAACCCAGGCTGACTCACCTCCAAACCCTGTGGCACTCAGCAACCTGAGAAACTCGGTCACCTCCCAGGCAAAAAAGCCATTCAGGAGCTGGACACGTCCTGGAGGCACAGGGCTATGAGTACTACCACAGGAGCTGCAGTCTCCCACACAGGGCCAGAAGGCTGCAGCAAACCTGAGCGTAGCCCCACTCCCGTAGTGCAAGATATTGTGAACAACTCAGCTGCATGAGCGGCAAAACTTGGGTTTCTACAGGGTCAAGTGTAAGAATTGCTCCACGCAGCAGCCTTGGGTCAGCAGGAGACACAGTGGGAAAGGAACATGATGCCTTGGGGTCAGAGAAGGAGGAATGCTGGCCAGAACGGGAGCTAGAAGCTGCTGTGAAGCAATGCTTTGGTTAAAGACTGGGCTCACCATAGCTGTGAGACAACCTTGGCCCTAAAACAGTGGAGCTGTACTCTCTCTGTGCCAGGACACCTCCATGTTCCTCTGGGCAGATGCCCAGAGGTGCCAGTCCCAGCTCCAGCCCCAGATGTGACCCATATCTCAGGCGGGTGCGGAGCTCCCATGGACCTTGAACCTCTCCCAGCCCTATCAGTGAATATTTCCCTTTGTCACTCAGGCAGCCTGCAGACAAAGAGCGTCTGTGCAAAGAGGCGGGGGAAGATGTCCTGCCACTGTTGGGGACTCATCTTTTAACCCAGGAACTCATGCAGAAAGGATGACCCTGCTCATCCCAGGCTCTCAGCAGGGAATTCAGGTCACTGAACAAGGGGGCCTGTGTCTGCTAGGGTGTGTGTCACCTGCTGCCCCAGCTCGCCTGGCCAGCTCCCCTCCCAGCTCCTCCTCTGCCGAAATGGGAAGGGGGTCCTGCCTGTGTCACCAGCCTACACCGACTCATCATGGAAGCAGAACAGAGAAAGGAGCCTGGTGAAGTGTGAATAGATCCTGCTCAGAGCCAGGCTCCACACTGGCTCCGGGAAAAGTAGGGACTTCCCCAAGCTCCAGCTTTATTGGGCTTTATGGGAATCCCACCCCGGTGTATCACTAAGGGCTTCATTTTCTGCAAGATCAGACAGTGACTTCAGACACTGCCCAGCATCCTGCGAGAGGGGTTGAGTCATCTCCGCCTGGTCACTCCAGAGAAAAGAAGCAGGTGGAGAGCCAGGGCCACCACACCGGGACACAAAGGCTGCAAACCGGGTGTGAGCCTCCTGCCCCGGTCCAGACTGACCAGGCAGAACAGCGTGCACCCCGCGCCCCGCGCTGCTGGGGCCACCAGCCCTGGGTGACAGCCAGCTGGAGCAGGGGAGCACTGTGCCCCCAGCACAGGGTGGGGACCGGAGCACCGTTTCTACGGCACCCGAGAAAAAGCCCGTGGCGTTCGGGACCCTGCCTCAAGGTGCCAAAGTCCCATTTACAGCGGGGACACCGCCCCCCCCCCCCCTCCCCGCCCTCCCCACAGCACCCAGGGGTGCTGCAAGCACAGCTTCCCCCGGCCACCCGCTCCCACCCACGGTGGCCCGAGGATGTGTCCCACAGCACGGAGCCAGGGCACCCCGTCTCAACCCCGGGGGTGGGTGCAGCGGGCGGGAGCTGCCCGGCCGGAGCACCGGGGACAACCCCGGTACCGGTACCGGCGGGGCAGACACTTGTTGAGCGCGGCGGGACGGGCAGGGCTCGGCTCTCCTTACCTTCCCGGCGGATCATCGCTCCGGTCGGTGCCAGCCCGCCCGCGGCCGAGCCGCCGCCCGCCCCGCCCCGCCCCGCGGGACCCGGCCGAGGAGCCGCCCCCCCCCCCCCCGCCCCGCCTCCGGCAGCGCCGCCGCACCGACCGCTCCCCCGGGGCTGGGACCCCGCCGGGCTCCCGGGGCCGCTCGGCCGGCGCGCCCCGCCCCGCCCCGCCCCGGCGGAGTCGCTCGGCCCCCGGCCCCGTTTCCCCGCGCTGTCACTAGATGGCACGGCCGCGCCGCGGATCAGCGCCTGCCCCGGCCCGGTAACCGGGCAGCGCTCCCGGCAGCCGGGACCCGCGGGGAAAGGCCGGGAGCGGGGAAAGGCGGAAGGAAACAGATATCCGACCTTCCGGGTCTGCCTACCGCGCCGCTGGTTTATTGACATCAATAGGTAGGAACGAATACAACCGCCCCCCTCCCCCTTGCCGAGTTCAAGGCGCTGCTGCAAAGTCACTGAGTCCCCCCCCGCTCCCCGCCCTCGCACACCTCCGCAGCCTGGAGCGCGACCCTGCTCCTGCCAGCCCCAGACCTCCCCCCTCCCCAGCCCCTGCTCCTTCCCCGGCCCCCCCCCCCCCCCCCCCCCCCCCCCAGAGCAACAGGCACTAACTGCTGCACGGGGGGGTCAGCACCCTGGCCTGCAAGCAGAAAGCCAGCAGCAGCAGGACTTGTGTCCAGCGTGGGGGTGGCGAGACATCTTGTGGAAAAGCCAGCCCCTATTCCTCAAGCCCTGGGGCGGGGCAGCACCCAGGGAGCCAGCGCTTTAAACGAGGTTTCCCAGCGCTGGCTGCAGGGCTGCTGCTGACAAGCAGAGGCTGCCCTTCCCCTGCACCAAACAGCGACTCAAATCCCCACTAGTTTCCAAACCCCAGGGCAAAAGTCTTAGCCCCAGCACCGCTGGTGAAGTACTCAGCCCCCAGGCACAAGCCAGCCCCGGGAAACCCCTGTAAAAGGCTCCAGTCCCTCCAGCAGGAACTGGGAACCCAGTTCCAGGTCTTTTCAGCTGAGAGCAGTTGTGTACCACACAGGATGCCACGAAGGCTATGGGGGACGAGGGTCAGGAAGGAGTCTGCAAAGGAAAGGAGCCTCAAAGCTGGGCTGAGGAGTGCTCCCCACTTGAGCTGTGGAGGTCTCTGGCTGCCCCTCCCCATAGCTGATGCCGGCCAGAGGAGTCACTCTTGCATCAAGCTGTTGATCTTTGTGAGCAGCACATCTGTCTCAGACTCTAAGGAGACAGAGAGAAAACAAAAAAAAAAAAAAAAAAAAAAGAAAACCAGTGGTCATCGCAGGCAGACACCGTCCCACAGCAACAGGAAGAGCAGCCTGAAAAGCAGGCTTGAGGAGACGGGGAATGTGGGAGTCCCCAGCACTGTCCCACAGGGCTGTTTGCCAAGGGCAGGACAGGAACTCCCTGGGCTGCAATTCTCTTCCCTCCCCCGGCCATCCCAAACTGCTCTGTCATGTTGGGTTGGAGAAGGCTGCCTGCCTCCCAGGGAGAGTCCCACAGGCTCAGCCTGGCTCCGAGGGAGCTCACATCCATGTGCGCTTACCTGCTGGCTGCCTTCTATGGGAGCATTTCCTAGGAGATGGAATAGGATCGATGTTAGCATGTCAGTCTGGCCTCCCCCTTCCCTCCCCCGAGCTCCCAGCTGGAGACTGTGGGGCCCCACAGGGATCTGCTCAGTGCCTGCAGCACTGGTAAAGCAGGCCAAGGTTCCCCCAGCCTCAGTCCACCAAGCCCTGGGGTGCAGAGCTAACTAGTAAGTGTGAACTAAGTCACCCAGCAGCTTGAGTTAGGGTCAGGCCAGATTTTTAGCTGCAGCATGGGGATAAAAGGTCCCTCCACCCACTCCTGTCTCACTTAGCCAGGCAGAAGACCTCTCAGGATCCGAGTTCAGAGAGGGGTGGCAGCAGATACAACTGGGTTTGGGTATGAATCAGCCACCCAGGGCACGCTACAGCCTCCTCCAACACACCTGCCCCAGGAGGGCGAAAGGGATCAAACGTACTTCAGCAAGAGGAAGGCCCAGAGGATGGCAAGGAAGGAAGCGCAGTCTACAACAATCCAGATCATGAGGTACGTGCTGCTGGGCTGCAAGGCAACAAGGCAAGCCATGAACAGCAGCCAGGGGTGGTGTGCTGGTGGCACAGTCCGCTGCTGTGCCAGCAGTCCCTTCTGCAGAGTCACATGTTCCCGTGCCAGTACAGCACTGAGCAAAAGCCACTCTCCAGGGAGCTGGCTGCCCTGGGCTGCTGCAGAAAGGCACCCACAAGTGCCTGGGGCACAAGGCTGCGGGGCAGGGTGAAGGATGAAAGGGTCACTTACGAGCAGCCAGATGGGGTGTTTCATCTCCTTCAGTACCTGACAGGCATTGGTGGTGACAGAGCTCACCCCGGAGCACCACAGCACGGAGAAGAGCCAGGGCTGGTTCACCACATACAAGTTGACAGAGATGTTGTCCTGGCGGTACTGCCTGCATAGGGATAGCCATGTTCAGAGCAGCAGACAGCAGGGTGCCAGCAGTGTACAGCCATCTGGGATGTGATCCAGCCTTTACAGCTACATGGAGCGACTGTCTGGAGAGCCAGACCCAAGGCAGATTTGCTGGCAAGGCAGAGGACTGCAGCCAGCTCCAGCCCCTGCACCAGGCCTGCCTGATGCAGCATGCTTGTCCACAAGGCTGTAGCACACACCCTGCCCTTCCCAGCAGCGTGCCAGCCTGAGCCTCAGCCAGCCCCTGGGAGAGAGCTGGGACAGTGTCCAGGCCCCATAGCCCATAGCTCCCAGGCTCCTGGGCACAGGGCTTTCTACCTGATCTCCTCAGAACTCATGTCCTGGTAGGGCAGATTGACATGCAGAAGTGGCTCCTCCTCATTCTGGAGTCTTTTCCGGCCATAAACTTGCTGAACGCCGGGGGCTTGCTGTTTGACCTGTTCCCTGAACCCATCCGGCAGCCAGAGGACCTAGGCAAGAGCGAGAGAGCACATGGACAGGAGAGGTGCTCCAGAGAGCTTGCTCTCTTTCAGTATTTCCTCGCAGGCCCAGGCACACCTGGCCTGCTCAAACAGCTGCTTCTTGCCCCTCTCTCTCCATGCTTAGCTCCTCCATGAGGACCTCAGCCAGGACAGTCTCCCAAGAGCTTGGTCCAGCCAAGCTGTAAGCACAACAGACCTCACTAAGGGGGGAAAGCAGTTCCAGCCTAAAACTGCTGCAGCTTTCCTGTCTTTTCTGGGTCCTTGAATGGATCAAGCAGTGCATCTTTTTGGCCCCAGCTGCAGCAAGAACGCACCTTGGATGGGCATTACAGTACAAGCCTTTGCTGTGTTCCCTCCTGCTCTACATTTCCAAAAGCCAAGAAGAGAAAGCAATTTGGGTGCTAATTTATCCCTTCAGGGCAGCACGTGTCCTGTGCTGCAGAGGTTGGATGAAGTGCAAAGGCAACACAGGAGGTTGCAGCAGGAGTCCAAGAGCTGCAGGGAGAGGTGTGGTACAGTGTGGGGAGGTGGAAGCCTGAGCATTGTTTTCCTGCTTTTGCTAGCACCTAGGGTCCCCTCCCTAAACTGAGTCACTGTTTACATACCAGGGTAGCCAGTGCTGCAGAAACCAGAGTATTTGGAGGGGTCAGAAGGCATTAACCCCTAATTATTGGCACTTTCCCTCAGCTAGAGAACTCCACACCTAGGCAGAGTTCCCCAGCAGGGATCACATACGGGGATGTGATGTATGGGGTGGCAGGGATGCTCAGTGGGGCTGGCAGAACAACTCCCACCACAGCAGGGCTGTGACAGCAGGGGCTGGTAGTGGTGGTGGCGTGGTCAGCTTGTTGCAGTTACCTTAATAAAATAGCTTGAATCCTAGAATATTATTTTTATTTTAGTTTAGAATATGACTTTGATTTTAAAATGGAGTTATAGCAGCTATGAGAATATAAAGCACACCAAGGCCCTTAGGAATAGGTAGCTAGTATGGTGTGTGTGCGCCTTGAACACTGTAAGAATCGTTACGGACTCTGAATTAAAACAATGGGTACTGGTTATGGATCTGGAGTTGAAACAGTAGGTACTAGAAGATACTGGGTTTGGTTTGGAAGATCAGCCAGAGATGAAATGAGCATCTGCAAGGATGTAGTTCAGTCAGCAAACATGGTGAGGAAGACTATGGACGGCCACCAGAGGACACCCATCCAACATAACCATGCATGCGTTAGAGACATTTGCATATGATAATGATCTCCAGGAAATAACATGAATATGCTAATAATTACCCACCCCTCATTCTATTAAAATCAATCAGTAAAGATGACCAGTGATTTCTGTAGTATAGGAATAGAGGTAAGGTGAGGTAACTGAAAGCCAATCATTATTAAGGTCAAATTAAACTTTATGAATTTTGTTGATCTTATGTAACCATGACTCCACTGAAAAAGTGTATAAATACGTTGTGCTTTGTATCTGTCAGTGAACACACCTTTGGTGGAGCTGTACCCTGAGTTCCCCAGCGCTGGAATAAAAAAGTACCTGCTTATCTGCTTTGTGTAGATAAGTTCTAACAAGCTCACCTGCTGCAGTGGGATGCCCGACTGTAAGATCACTTTTAGGGTGGCATTGACGAAGCTCTGGTAGTCAGTGTGGTTCTCAGGCCGGAGGTCAAACATGATGGAGATATTGCTCTGCTTGGTTGCCTCTAGTGCCTGTTCCAGGGATGGGATCCTCTGTTTAGTCGCCTGGTAGCGATCACCAGCAGGAAGACTCTGCACGGTGGAAAATGGCCTCCGCTGCAAGGGTAAGAGTTAGTCATCATAGGCAGACACCCCCCTCTGCCCCGTAAGTTTCCACCTCCCAAACTAGTAGCCGTGTCTGGCTCTCAGTTTCCTACATTGGCCTCTCCACATGCTCTCCAGTGCAGCCAGGCACAGGGATCCTTCCCCTGCACATCCGTGGGGCACCTCTACCCTTCTCCCCACTAACAGCACAATTCAAGCAGCCCCAACACCTGTGGACATTCAGAGCAGCTCAGCAGTTGGTTAGTCACCTTTTGGGAAGAGCCTTGCCACAGCTGCCTCCAAGCCCAGGCAGGCTGTGCGGCTCAGAGCAAACGCATGAGACATCTCCCCTCAAACCAGCCTCCTCCATGACTCAGCTGAGGAGTCAGAACAAACCCCAGCTTGGGGCATAACCGCACCCAAAGGATTCATGCAGGCATGGAGGTGCTTCTGCACCCTATCCAGGTGTCTGCCAGGAGCAGCACTCCAGAGGGAACCTTCTCCAGGTCAGGGCTCATTCTTTAGCCGCAAAGGCACACATCCCTGACCAGCTGCCCCAGGGGCATCCTAACCTCCAGGAACCAGCTGCCAGCATCCAACTGCTGGAGGTCTGTCCAGTTGAAGGTGGTGCTGTTCAGGGCAGCTCTCTCAGGGAACACAGCCAGCACGTTGGTGGTCCTGGTGAGTTTCTCATCATGCATGAGGAATGGGACACCATCAGCACTGGCAAAGGAGCAGAGAGGGAAGCTCTGTGTTGCAAGTTGCTTGTCTCTTATCCCTGCCCTGGCTTTTCTGCCCCCTCCCAGCCACTCTGCTAAGGTAAGTCCCACCCTGATGCCCATTTGTGGTCCTCTACACAAAAAGCTGAGTGTCTGGAAAGCACAGAGCACCTAGAGACCAAGCCAGGAACTAAGCAGTTCCTTGTTCACTGCAACAGCTGTCCCCATAGCAGGATTGCATGAGATGAACTAAAGCCAGGGCCTATTCTCCATGCAGTGCCCCTCCCCTGATGGTGCCTCCCTCCTAATGCCCTGGAAGGCAACCCGCGTGGGGAGGACAGAAACCCAGTACCTCTCCCAGATCATTGGGACACCACGCTGGAGCCAGTTCCATACTGGGAAGGTGGGAATGGCAGAGCCCTTTGAACAGGGCTGCCTCCACATGCAGGCTCTATCAGTCCTCCAGGTGTGTTCCAGAATTCCCCATGTGGGAGGTGACATCCCAGGATACCCAGGCCCCTTCCTCCCTCTGAGTCCCTGCTGCCCCTTTACCTCACCATGACGTCTGTCTCAAAGACTTGCACATCACAGTCCACTGCCTTGTGCAGTGACATGAGGGTGTTTTCAGGGGCCAGCTGGAAAAGGAATGGTGTTAGTGCAGAGGGCACGAGCAGGAGGCAGACACCCTGCTTGGCTGCATGCAGCACCTTGGCTGGGCTCTAGGGCAACCGTGAGACTGAGGTGACCCTGGTAGGGGGCTGGGTAAAAGGGCTGGGGGCAGACAGCCAGAGCCTGCCAAATCCCTGCTTCCCAGCCCAGACTACACAGCCAGGCTTTCTGCTTTCTGGTCCAGCAGCACTCAAACAAGCAGCTCTGCCCTGCAGCTGCTGCACCCACCCCTCCCCACCCCATGCTCACCCATCCTCCAGCCCTGTGCTGCCCTTGCTGGTGTGAGGACCCCTCTCTACTGGGCTGGCCAGACCTTGTCCAGCCCTGCAGCAGCAAGGTTCTGAGGCTGGTACCCTGCAGCCAGGTATAGCCTGGCTTCTGCTAGCAGAGCAGCCTGCCACATCCACCCTGACCACTGTGCTAGGATGCTACCAGCGCTGGTCACTCACCATGGGTGCTCCTCGGTGGCCAACCAGGGCTGGCTTGGGGGGCAGCTGGTTCTCCTCCATGATGCAAGGGGAGGTGATTCCCAGGGGAGCCAGATACAGTGTGATCATCACCGCACAGTACACAAGTAGAAGAAACACCTTGAGACCTGCAGGCAGAGACAGAGAAGATAGATGCGTGAGGTACAGAGGAAGTATTTTGCAGGCCATTAGGAATAAGCCGAGGCTGCTTCACCTAGCATTAACTTACAGATACCCTAGGTCAGGCATTGCATTCCCAGCTTCAGAATCACTGTAGATTTATTCTTAGCCCACTACATGTCCTTGCACCCCAACCCAGCATTTCTGCAGGACTCACTCTGCCATCCATAGCCCTCCCTCAGCTGCAAAGCAGCGAGGGCTGAAGCTGCACCAAGGGCTGGGCATGAGAAGCAGCAACGAAGAGCAGGCATTACTACCAGACCGAGTCCTGGGGACCTGTTCCCACTGCACTGATGCTCTCTGCGCACCACTTTGCCACCAGTGCCGCTTGGTTGGGTGGTAGGAAGCAGGGCACCAGCCAAGGGCAGAGATGGGGACCTAGGAGGGAAACTACCTGTGTTGCGGGTGTGGTAGATGAAGCTGGCAAGGGGCCAGGCAAGGAGCGTCATTCCCCCTACGATTCCAATGTGCAGGAAGGGACCTGTTGCCTAGGGAGGCAAAGGCAGAGTGTCAGCCAAGACCAGCCCAGCCCCTGTCCCCAAATTCCACGTGCCAGGGATCCGCCACTGCAGCCAGCACCACTGGAAGAGCCACAGTGCCAGGGAGGGAAGGACAGGCTCCTGGGGGGACTGAACAGACTCCTCGCTCTTCACCCTGACTGCAGCTGCTCCAGGCAGGACTGCAAGCCCAGGAGGAGCACCTTGCCCAACCAGTCAGCAGAAGTCAAGGGCAGGGAGTTAACCCCCACGGCACACAGCCATGCTGGGGGCTCCAGTCACCCACCACTCTTCAGCTCATCCCCACAGGCCAGGTACTGGGTACAGCAGGGGAGTCTCTGGTATCGAGGTGACTCACCTGCAGGGAGATACGTGCACTTCTCCACTCCTCCGCCCACTCTATTCCCAGCCCTGTGAAGGCTGCAGCCACGACCAGGGCAGTTAGGATCAGCAGGGTCTGTGGGGCAGGGCACAGGGCAGTTAGAGGAGAACACAGCACCTTGCAGGCCAGCTAGGCTCTGCCCTGGCAAAGCAGGTAGAGTCCTCCTCATTCCTTCCCCCTGAGCCCTTGCTTCCCTCATTTGGGTTTGCAGCAGAGCTCTGCACCCCATGCTTTGAGCAAGGGTAATTCTCATCCCAGAGACGTGGTTAGGGGACTAATAGCTGCAGCCCAGCTCAGCGGAGACGCACAGCCACTCAGTGGAGACAGAGCAGCTTTATGCAACCCTCGTAGGCTGGTCACAGCTTCCCCAGGTGCAAGGGCAGCCAGGGCAGGCACCATCTCCCTGCACTCCGTCTCTCACCTTGTGCAGCCAGTGTAGCTTCAAGGGCTGGCCGCAGAGCTGCAAGCACAAAGCAAGGACCTGTGAGAAGAACAAGGAGATGTCAGAGCTGGGCTGTACCCCACACCTCAGCCCTCTAAGGGCTCTGCACAGGGCACGGCAGGCAGCCAGTGCTCAGCACCAGCCCAGGCGGGAGCAGTGGGGCTCACCAGCAGCACAGCCGAGTAGGTGATCAGCACGGCCGTAGCTACGAGCAGGACTAGGGTCCAGTCTAGCCACAGCTTCCTTTGCTTGAAGATGAACCTGCCAGCAAAGGGGATGCTCAGAGGGGCAGGGGGGACATGGGGAGCAAGGCTGGATGTGGAATCCTACTCACTCATTGAAGTTGTGGAGATCATTGAGGATTATGATGGCGAAGTAGAGCCACACCAGTGTGGAAAGAAAGACGCAGAAGAGGAAGAAGAACCAGCTGTAGTCACACTAAAAGCCAGAAATGACAGCTATGCACACACCTGCAGGGCACCTAGCCCCTGGCCAGATTGCTGAGACCCCTGGGGAGCACCCAGCCAGCAGCAGGGTGCACAGGGGGCCACAGCAGGTGCTGGCCTCATGGGTCCAGGAACTGAGCTGCCCCGTGGACAGGGAACAAAGCTCCCCAGGACAGCAATTCTGGCTTGACCCATGCTACAGGAATATGGACCAGCATCTTCTACAGCAAGGAAAAAGCTGCCTATGCCAGGCTGTGGAGCACAGCCCCTGTGGAAGGACTGACTCCTTTCCCATGCAGCAGCCCCTGGGAGCAGGCTGTGACTTTGGACATGGGATGGGGCAGGGAGCCAGGTCCCGTGCCCATCTAGCTGGGTGATCTGTGGGCTGGGCAGAGAGGGGTGCGGTGCCTCAGAGCTGCCATTGCAGCAGTGAGCCTGCAGACTGCTCCTGCCTGCCCAGCTTAAGCCAGGTCCAGCTTCAGGGTCCCCAGCCCCACATATGCAGGGAGGTGAGGGGTGCCACAGGCGCTGAGCGGGACACCAGGCAGCCCAGATCAGCTTGCACATTCCAGGCAAGATGGGACAAGCAGTGGCACAGCCACTCCCATGGGAGTTGGAGACCTTAGAGAATCCCAGGGCCTCACCCCTCCCAGGTTACAAATTGCCAGGGTCACCCCCTTCCAGCACCCCATTGGCTGGGGCCGCACCCAGCCCAGGAACAGCCTCTCGCGTGCCTTGCCAGGCACTCAGCACCTCAGGACCTGCCGGCCACACTCAGCCCTCGGGGAGCACAGCGCTCCGCTCCAGGCACGAGCGAACCCTGCTGCAGAAACACACTTGGCTGAGCAGGGGATGGCCACGGCTCAGTCTTGCTGGTGACAGTATGCTGCTCTACCCTTCTTGTCATCCAGCAGGAGCAGACAGCTCAACCTCTCGCCTTCTCACAGCTCTAGGCAGAGAGGGTGCCAGGTAGCACCCAGCTCTCTTAGGGCTCAGCCCTGGGGAACAGGACCAGTGGCATGGGGTCAGCAGCCTAATGTCTGGGCTGAACTCCCTCAGCCTGGCCACCACGCTGAGCCTCCCACACAGGGGCTGGCCAGCTCCAGCTCAGCATCACCCATGATATCACCTTGGTGGTTCTCAGGCCCTTCCTCTTCTCCTTCTTGGCAGTGATCCACTGGCAGCTGTAGAGGCAGAGCAGGCAGGTGGCACAGGGGCGGCAGCACCCAGGGGAGTCTGCCATAGCACTGGGCTGTCCCGGACCAAACGTCAGGCAACCTGTGGGGGATGCACACAGTGTTTTGGCACAGGCTTCTCAACATACACCACCCCACGGGGATGGGGCACTGCAGCATCCTGGGCCCAGGTACCCGGGCAAGTGACTGCCCAGGAGCCCTGGGATATAGTGGGGCTGCTGGCTGTGTCTCCAAGCGAGGCACGGTGCCAGGAAAAGCGGGAGCACAGGATGCAGCCCAACCTGTACGGCAGGCTGCTCTGGGACCCTTTGCTCAACAAGCTGGAGCAAGGCTGGAGCTGGAAGGGAGGTGGGCCTGCTCCCCAGACCAGGGCTCAGTGCTTCACCTGGGAGCCAGGGGCATCATGCAGGCTCCAGGGGCTGGCAGCCTTGCCAGCCAGTTTGACGCAACCTTGCACCCGGGCTCCCCAGGAGCAGCCCAGCTGCAAGGACCATGCAGCCCCATGCTGTGGTTCATGCCGTGCAGCTGGGAGTACGTGCAGCCTGGGAAGTTCCTGTCCTCCTCCCTAAACCCAGGTCCTTGCTGAGGCAGAACCATCCTAGCAGCTCTCCAGCTCAGCTCACCCAGCAAGGTGTCCCCAGGAGGGGCTGGAAGAGCTGCAGCTGAGCAGGTGCCAGATGGTTGTTGGTCCAAGTGCTGTGGGGGATTGGGGAGGAGGGAGAGTGGTAGTTATAGGGGGAAACCCATTGCTACAGTCACGGACACCCAGGTTGGGTACAGGGCTACCACTGGGTTCCCTACGCACTGGAAGTGGGAGAGGGCCAGGACACTTTTGATGTGGTCCCCAGATTCCTGGTGCTTGGCTGGAAGAAGCAGGGAGCCCCAAACAAGGTCTTCCTTTATCCACGCCAAGAAACCGCATCTTTATTACTGCTTGCCCTGCTGCAGAGCTGGTCCCTCTCCTCATCCCAACCTCCCCAACAGGCCAGTCACCTCATGCAACATTATCACCCTGCAGATTAAGGCAGACTTGTTTCATTGCAACCACTGAGCCAGGCACTGGAGCCAGCTGACCACATCCTCCCAGCCACATCCTCTCCAGTGTTGGAGGCAAGGGTGTGCCTGGCAGGGCTGTGTTCCATCCCAACCTGGGTCCTGGAGAGGGGTAGCAGAGGTAGCCCAGGCCCTCCCAGCCCCAGCTAGCCACACCAGTGGCTCTACCATGCCCCAGCTATGGCCAAGGTCAGCCTGATCTCCCCCTGTGACACAGCAGTACCCCAACACAGCACCTCACTCCTAGATACCACCAGTATGTGGTTCTCCAGGGCTGGGGTAGAGAGTCTCCCCCAGGACCCATATGGAGCAGTGGCCACTGGGCCACACAGATGCAGGTCCCAGCCTGGAGCAGTACCCCTAACTTGCCCAGCTGGCTTCTGCAGGCTGGGGGAGGCCTGGGGGGCTGCCACCAGCAGGTCCAGCCAGCCAAGGTGCAGGGGGATGCCGAGCAGCACAGCTGTGCCCACGTCCATCTTCTAGGGACCAGATCAGCAGCTGTGATCTGCTCAGTGATTGCGCTGAAGGAGCCAGCCCTAACACGAGTGAGCACAGGAAGCCATGGGACCAGTTTCCCTGTGATGCCCAGGGGCTCTGGCTGGAGGCTCCTACCCCTGCCGTCACCAGAAGAGGCACCACTGACACCAGGGAGCAGCAGGCTCAGCCATCACCCCCTGGAACTCCCCCTGCCTCCCCCCTGCACAGCTCACATCGGTGCCAGCAGCTGCTCAGGGAAACTCTGCCACCCCCCCAGCTGGGTCCCACGCAGGGTACAAAGTACAGTAGGAGTGTCTGTGGGCACCAGCCGAAGTTCAGCGCTCAGCTGTTCTAAGACGTTGTTGCTGCCAGGACTAGAGCTTGGCAGAGCAGTGGCACAGGACTGGACACAGATTTATGCCAGTGTTGCTATCTGAAGGGTTTGGAGGGAAAAATGCCACCTTGTTTCCCAGCTAAGAGTAGGACTGCAGCAGCAGCACCAGTAGTGCAAATAGTGCACGACCCCCACACAGGTCCCAAACAGAGCTGGGCTGGGCATGCAGGAGACCCAGCTCAGCTCCTGCTCCAGCTGCAAGGGGAGAGCTGCACAGGAGGAGTTAGGGGTCTCTCAGGGCTGGAAGGAGCCCTTCTTCAGCTCCCGCCAAACAATCTCCATGACACACCCCCAGCCCTAGTGTGGGCTTGAAGGGGGGACAAACCCCTTGACACAGTCACCTGCACCGCAGCATGTGCTTGCAGACCCACAGGGACTTTTGTGCCCCAGGGGTGGTGGCACAGGACAACCAGGTGGCCATGGGCAGGGCAAGATCCCCTTGCCCTTGCAGAGCCGAGCCAGCCCAGGCTGCATGCCACTGGGCAAGGTCAGGAGGAGCTGACACCCAGCCCCACCGTCCCCTGACCTCGCAGGATGTCAGGCAGAGCTCCTGGGTCAGTGTGGGGAACAGGGTGACCCCAAAACAGCAAGAGCAGCACAGCTTGGCCCAGACGCTCCCCACTCCCAGCCTCATGCCCCACATCTCCCCTGTGTAGTCCTGTGAGCCCTCGGTTCCCTGTCCCTGCTCTCTGGAGCGCGGGAAGAGCACGAGCAGCCCCTCTCCTTCCCCCTCTCAGCTGCACGCACGGCCAGGATGATCACCCCCCCACACCTTGCCACGCTGCCAGCTCTCCCGCAGCTCCCGTGGCAGCGTGGGACAGCGTCCCCGTGGCATGGGCTGCCACCCCAGGGCAGCGAGCCAAGCGGGCAAAATACCTGCTTCCCTGCAGACGTTGGGTTCCTGCAGCTGGGACGCCGGCAGGCCAGGTGAGTGCTGGGGCTGGGCTCTCAGCTGGGCGTCCCTGCGCAGCAGAACCCTGCTCTGCTCCTCTGCTGCCTGTTCACACCCTCCTGGGTGTGTTTTGTGGCCCTGGCGAGGGCTGCCGATGCCGCCTGCAGGTCTGCACAGGCGGGCTGCCTGCGGCGGGCACAGCAGGCAGGGCCAGGGGTCAGGGCGGGCCTCCGCCACCGCTTTCGTGCCCCGCTGACCCCGGCACAGCCTGTGGTTCGTGGCCTCTGGGAAAGAGGAGAAGGGGCCCAGGGGGACGTCATGCGCCGCGGCACAGAGGAGTTTGCAGGCAGCCCACGCTCCAGACAGATTAAGGATCTGGGAAGGGCTGTGAGAGCGGGGAAAGCAGATTGAGGCAGAGCTTCATGCATCACCAGGCCTTTGAGCAAGGGGCTGTGGGAACCCCTCTGTCAAAGGGAGGCTTTTCCCTTCCTTGCAGAGAAAGCCTGGGACAGACGCATCTTGGGCCACCGCAGCTAGCACTCAGGGGGGCATGCTTTGAACGCAGAAGCACAGAGGTAAAAGTGGTTTCTTGTCTAGAGCCAAGAGAAATGTTTTGGAGCCAATGCATCCAAACTTCGCTAAAGAAGCAGATGAAAGAAGGCTCCAAGACAGAGCCCTGATGCCACCTGCAGATGGACGGAGCAATGCTCTTCATCTCCCCTGCTCCCTCCCTGTGGCACAGCACAGCTGCATCCCCCCGTCCTCCACTCCAGGTCTCAGCAGAGGTGCAGTCCCTGCCGAGCCAAGATGCAGGACGGCTGCTTGGACCTTGCTGTGTGACTTGCTCCATCATTGCCTGGGATCTCAGGGGACCTCTGTGATCTCCTGCCACTTGTAAAGGAGCTGAGAAATGCTGTTCCACAAGGAGGTGACGGCATCCTGCAGTGACAGAGCAATTGCTAGCCTAGGCAGAAGCATCAGCACTCACCCCTGCAGCTGATCCTATTCCACACCATTGTTAACAGCTTTGGCACAAATCACTGAAAAGCTCCATGAAACGTGGTGATCAAATACATCTGCCAGGCCTTACCAGTGGAGGGTCTGGAGCACTGCAGGAGGGATTGCTTGCGTAATGACACCCATTGTTCCACACCCGAAGGAGTAAGCTGAAAGCACAGCAATGGCCAGTAATGCCCCTGGGACGAACGAACAGCCCTCCACCTGAAATTTTGTCAGCTGTGAGCACCTAGCAGGGAGGTTCACCTCCCACATCCACATGCTCCCAGCTCTGGCACAGACCAACTGCAGTGCCATGGGGCAGAGCAAACCTGTGGGCAGGGACAGGTGGGACTGTGCCCCAGGGAGAACTCATTTTACCAGATTAAAAGTATTTAGCTTTGGGGATAGGGCTGCAGATTATAAGGAGATGGAGTGAGCACTGGGGAGGGGTGAAGGCCCACTTAAACCAAGAAAAAAGCTTGGTCAGCAGGGAGGGGAAAAACCGAGCATGAATAATGAGACCAAGGTGATACTGGAATAGCAGAGGTTGCAACAGAGCTCCTGGAGATCTGAAAGCTGTGGCTTTTAGGAGTGTGAGGCAAAGCAGGCAGGAGAGGGACCCCTCAATCACTGGCGGCTCCCCCAGCGATCTCCCCTGCGCTACGGAGGGAGCGAGGCCTCCCCGGCCTGCACTGGAGCCCCGTCTGCCCGCCGGATCGCATTGGGGGTCCCGCCCGGGCAGCTGCGGAGAAGAGGAGCGGCTGAGGAGCGGTGGCCCCCAGCTCCAGACCCGGGGTGTGTGTGTGTGTGGGAGGGGGAGCGACAACCATTTTTAATCCCCGCTGCCTGACGGCAGGAGGCAGCCATATTGAGCGAGGGCAGCGGCGTCGTGCCGGCGCCCGCCAGAGGCGGAAGCCATTTTGAGTGCTGGCTGCGGGCAGTGCCGGCGCGGAGCCGCCAGCGGGCGCGCTCGGCCCGCGCTGCCGCCACAGGGCCCGTTCAGCTCCGCGGCGGCCGGCCCCGGCAGCCGCTCCCGCAGAAGGGCCCGGCCCCGGCAGCCGCTCCCGCAGAAGGGCCCGGCCCCGGCAGCCGCTCCCGCAGAAGGGCCCGGCCCCGGCAGCCGCTCCCGCAGAAGGGCCCGGCCCCGGCAGCCGCTCCCGCAGAAGGGCCCGGCCCCGGCAGCCGCTCCCGCAGAAGGGCCCGGCCCCGGCAGCCCCGTGAGGGCTCTGAGGGCAGCTCGCCGCGGAGGCTCCCCGGGCTCCGCCTGCCACAGAGGTGGGCCTCAACCAAGGGCTCGCGCAGCCGCAGGCCCTCAGAGCCCAGGCCTCACCACCTCGGATCGTTTTGACATTGGAAAAGGCCGAGGGAGGTGACATGCAGTGACACCTAGTTTGCTTCTGTCCACATTTTAGGTCTGTTTGTAGTTGATGTTTACACCGTGGGATTCAGCAGCTCAGCAAGCTGACCTGCTGCTGCTTTGTGATGAGGGAGGTCTGCCTTGTGCAGCCCCTGTTCACAGCGAGCCTCCCTGAAGGGGCAGGTGCTGGCTGCCTGAGCCAGCTACAGCACAGCAGCTAAGGTCAGGGTTTCACCAAAATAAGGAGCTGAAAGTAAGGATGCTTCGTGAGCAAGTCCAGACTGCCATAAACAGGGCCAGCCTAGACACACTGCTCTGCCAGCTCAGATGCTTGTCTGATCTCCAGGCACCAAGTCACAGATGAACAGTTAAAGCTGGCCACCAGAATTCTAGCTAACAACCAGAATATCGAGCTAACTTAGCTCTACAGCTGTCTGACCATGAAGTCAGAAGCGCCAGAATTACTTGGGAAGAAGACAGAAAATAATGTCCCTGTCAGTACAGTTGAATCAGCTCACGCACAACAAACGTTTTGCTGCAAATAGGGTTTGTGCCCTGCCTTGTGAAGTTCTCAACTGCAAGTGTTCTTTTAAATACACAGAGGAATGGTCTAAGTGAACAGGGAAACTTGTGCTGAGGTACTACAGTTCAGCTGAAGTTTTCTCCCTAGACTTTTAACTTTGGGGTCAGAGAAGGTATCTTCAACATATGGAAGTGAGTTAATGGCTTTATGTTAGGTTCTTACTCCTCAACTGAACCAGTCAAACCAGTCTTTTCAGAAAAATAGGTAAGCTGCTGTTTCAGTTAATTCTGTTTTTCACTATGCTGCCTTGTAATCTACTAGAAATACAGCTTTTAAATTGGACTGGTTTAGGGAATGTTTTCCCTTCATGTAATCTCCCATAGGACTCAATCTGGGATAAAAGGGTAAGGCAACACAGGTTTCTCTAACCACTATTTCACACTCTCTCAGCTTGTAATGGAAAACAAAAATTTGATGTATCACCATTCCTCTGCTGTCAACACTTTAAAAGCCAGTGGCACAGACCATGCTTCCACCCCAGCTAATAGCTGAACTACATAAACTGATAGGCCAAAACAAAGATATCTCCATCGTGAATTTTAAAATCCCTGCTTGCTGGTAATCTGCAGTAATATAGAACTTGCTACATTTTAAAGCTATCTTGCTTAGGCACATCAAGTGGTTAGAAAGAACTACTTAGAAGGTATAATGCCTACTTAAGGGAGGATATATGGATAATGTCACTGGTCCTAATGGTTAGGCTTACTTTTTTTTTCCTAAAGGTGAGAAGTCTATAAGGAACTGAAATCTGTGGTGAACAAACTTTGGATCAGATTTTTTTTTTTTCCCCAGAAGTAGGCTTGTTAAGGAGATCAGGAATGAAGATTGTGAGAATATTGTTCAGCATGAGAAAAACCTCTGTGGAGTACTCTATTTCAGCTCTTACCACGGAGTTTATGATACAAGGCAAATCACTTGACCCAAACTTTTCATGGGTGATCCTTATAGTTTTCATTTCCTGCGTACTTGAAAACAGCATGGGGCTGATTTTCAGGAGTGCTAATCATTCATTGTTGTAATTGAGATGAATGATAGGAGCTCTGAGGATCAAATGATAATTAAGAGTTCAAGCTGTACAGTAACAGGAGATCTCAAATTGATCACTGTACCAGTGCAGCATTTAGCCCCACTGTTTTCATAGGAATCTAACACCCCTCAAAGATTTATGGAGGTACATTAATAAATGTATGGAGAACACAGACTTTTACAAGACCACAGCAGAAGACCAGAAGGTAATCTGTTCAGTAAGCATTATACTGTATACTTACAGTTAGGAAATTATTTTTTAGGCATAGTGTCATGGAATATTTAAGTTGATAATAAGGCAAAGAAAACTTTTCGGGGGGGTCCCTGGAAAAATAGAAGAATTCAGACAGGCAAGTCTTGCTTTCGTTTAAAAAAATGTAGTTATTAGATTCTGATATTTCTGACAGAGATCTGTCTTGTAAAATTTCAAGGACTGAAATAATTGTTTTTGTTCAGATGTAGCTTTTTCTTTTTGGAACTTGAACTAGTTTAGAATTTGAAGATGTTTATCATTTGCCATTTCCTAATTGCCTTATTATTGGATACTTAACTGAAGCCAAATAATAACAAACTGAAGCCATATCTTAAGTATTGCATTTAAGATACGATAGAAGGGATATTCACAGAGTATACTCACATGCAATTTTGCAACTTAAAATATATATTTTTGGGTTTTGTATCATCTGCAAAGGAAGCTGACTAATTTAATTATAGCAGAACTGTTTTCTTAGTTAGTCCGTTTCCTTTATAGGGATAATTAGCTTTACTAAAGTTAAACTGTAAGCATAACTTACCGAGTGGGGCAAGACTGATACTTTTCAGACCTGGTTCCACTTACTCTGCATTGAAAAACATACTTCAGCAGTATCAGTGGTTTATGTTATTCTTTTGACCAATATTTATGTTTTTTCCAGAAACAATATAATACTTCCCCTTGTCAATAAGCATAAAACAACCTATTTGTCATTTACTTCCATTGTTCTACTACAGAAACGTTTATATTTAGCCTTTTTTGTAGTTTACTAACTTTTAAGACATGTCATTATTTTTGCACTAGGATAAGCTTTTTCTGTAGGGTGTTTGCTCCCGACACATCTCTAATTTTTGTTCAGAGTTATAGTTACTGTAGAACAGCATTTTTTCCCCCTTTCAGAATATAAAAGCAGCTAGGAGATCACTATGTTAATGCACACTGTGGAACACAAAGTCTATTTGTTGCTTAAGCTGCCTGTTTTGTTTCAGAAGCCCTCTGTGAAGTCATTACTGCTCACTGATGTTGCTGTTAAGCCACATACTTTGTTACAGCATTGCTAGGAAGCTAACAGCAGCCTAGGTAGAATAAGACTGAATCAGTGTTTGCATCAAAAACAAGCATAAGGACTTGACAAAGAAAAGCTTGACTGTTAAACTATAACAAACACTTACTAGGATACAGCCCAAGCTCACAAGCACCTAACTAGTAAGCGCTTGCTTTGCGTTCAAGTGTAGACAGAGGTTCAAGTCAGTTCTTGCTCAGAGAGTACCACTTCTAATCCCCTACTAACCTTTTAATTTATGGGATGCTATCCTCTACTCTGTAAATCTAGACAGAGAGAACAAAGCCCTCTTGCATCTCTAGGTTACTATAATTTCCTTATTCTCAGATAGGTTATCTGAGAATAAATAACACCTTTGAGAGTCTTGAAGTACTCTCATCATACTTACAGTGCTACTACATTTTTTTCTCCCAATGCTTACAAAATGTTGTTACTAGATAGTTCCACAAAACTACTAAAACCTTTACTTGACACTTCTATAAAAGCAACTTTCCCACATGTGCAACTTCTCTGTACCTCAAATATTACAGTTACTGTAAAATATTAGTTTCAATGCTGAAAAAAAAAAAAAAACCAAGAAAAGGCCCAAAACTAGCATGCACTTACCAGACAGAAGCAGCTTCTTGTTTCAAACTCTTCAGTACATATAAATAGCAGCTGTTTGCCATTACCAAATTTATAGAACCAGCCTCCAGAGCACTGTGCTGAGGGTAGGTTTATATAAAGGGCCCTTGCTAGGGAGTGGTGAGTAATTTGGTGGGGGGTGTTTGTTGGTTCTTGGGTGACTGGGGTATTGGTGTGTTGTAGCAAAACCAGTATGTAGTTTCATTAATAGAGGAGTAGTAGTTTTTATTTAATATGATGGCATATTGAGTCTACAATAGTTAGTTTAACTTTGTTTCCTGTAAGTATGCATTTCTGGCCATGTTTACTTATGGCTTGTTTTCTTGTACCTATTTAAGGCCTTTTCAGTTATAATTATCTCTGGGTAAAGGCTATACTGGATTTTTTAATATAGATAAAATATAATAGTAGCTAGAAAAAAAGCTTTAGTGCTATCTACCCTATGTTTTCTTACTTGATTTATAGATTCCTGTTGTGACTAACTGTAAAGAC
Source organism: Tyto alba (assembly GCF_018691265.1). NCBI lineage: Eukaryota > Metazoa > Chordata > Aves > Strigiformes > Tytonidae > Tyto > Tyto alba. The sequence continues at coordinate 24,010,231 of NW_024881326.1, read as the reverse complement.
TCTGTTTTGGTAACTTCTGTGTCAATTTTCCTCTGAGCCTTTAACTAGTGTGGAAGGTTGTGAGGGGTTTCTAGCTAGTGGTCTGCATTTGTATTTTTTTCTCTGTATTTTCTCAGAACTACTATGTAATCAGTATCTCTGGGGCTTGGTGTCTAGCTGCTTGTGGTTTCTCATGTTCAGTGTTTATGAACAAAATGCTTATGTTTAGAAGGGGGGGAAAAAAGTACCTCTCAGACTGCAGAAAGTGTTTGTGCAATTATGAAGATAACATTTTGTTGATATTGTGTGTTGCTTGGGGGAAAAAAAGGCTTTTTTTTCCACTGAAGTTAAGAAAGTGCAAGTACAACCTTTTTTGTCTTGCTTTCTGTGAGACTTTCCTTTCTAGAACCTAGGCTGCAAGAGATGCCACTTTTTCAGATGGAATAGTCGAGAGCATAGAGAAGCTTGACATGGTGGCTGCGTGGCTCTGATGAAGAGCTGCTACTAGAAAGTATAGCAGAACACTATTTGTGTGTTTTTTTTTTTTTTTTGTTTTTGTTTTTTTTTAATGGCAGTTTTCTGACGATGGAAAACGATTTCCTGTGGTGGTGGAGAGGCTCAGCTGTAAGACAGAACTTCAAATCAAATAATCCTTAAGCTGCCTAAGCCCCCTCCACAACAGTGCTTTGGCTTCTACCTGAAGGACCTGCTGGAAATGACCGGTTCTGGCAAATTAAGGCTAGGAGTTGTAGTTCGTGTATGTAAATACTATACAGAATCAGAGCTTCTCTGCTGTCAGCTTGAAGTGACTGTGCCTGTTTGAACCTTTAGAATAGCTAAATACCCTTTCCTGTGAGCAAAGAGAAGATACTGTGGGAATATATTAACAGCTTAAGTGCCTAGTACGATAGTATCTTGAATCATTGGCTATATACATGGACTATCTCTGTTGGAGATGAATACTTAGCTGCTTGAGGCATTATTTTCAAATAGGCATGTATGTGATCCTTCCTTTTAAGCTTATTGGCTTCCAGTTTATCTGTAAGCCCACCAACTTGTTCCTGCTAATTTTTTATTGATGATTGGAAATAAAGCTAATATAAAAAAAGTCATACTTCTAGGTTGTTCTGCTTTTGAGTCAGTAAAAACATCACAGATTCAGATGTTAGTAAGACTAGGTAAATAGTAACTTTGGAGGTAGTGGTACTTAAAACTGTGTGTATTTGTTGGGACTCGGTGGATTCAGGTGGGTAGGGTAGGATAATAGGCAGGAATATGACACTAATGCCTACCTATAACAAACTTTATGCTTTTTTTTTTTTTTTTTTTTTTTACTTAGCTACTTCAAAAGATTAGAGTATTATAAGCAATTAATCTATCATTTGCATAACTCTGCAAGGTGTTCTTTGAGATTTCTGATATATCACTAGCTTTTAGTTGGGCATTGGCTAGCTGTCTGTTTATTAGGTGGTCACTTTCCTAATTGGTTTTGCTTTCTTTCGTTAATGTTAATTGATGGCTTACCTTGGATCAGCTTGCACCCAGGCATGGATTTGAAGAACTTCTGGGTGATTTCCAAACAACTCCTCATTGTTCTGCATTTGTACCTCTTGAATGAGAGTTGTTACTTTTTCTGGTCCTTTTTTTTCTCCAGCTTGCTTGTACTTCACTCAAATGCAAGGCTCATGCAGTTAGCTAGCTTGTGGAGCCAAAGGATGTGTCAGTTGCTTTCCCCCATAATGTAGTTTATGATAAGATATTAATTTACTTTTATGCAGTTTGCTAAATTATTCTTGGGGTTTGCTCTTAAATTAAGTATTTGATCCTGTGTCCAGAACAGAAAGTAATTTGCATTAGGAAATAAAACCAGACTTGTAATTCTTGTCTCCTGTGTTGCATCAGACATGCACTAATACTGCCCAAGAATTTCTAGGTGTCCCTGTGAAGTATGCCCTAGATAAGATGCTTATACAGAGTTCTAATGTCTGTTCATGGAACTTACCTTTATTTTAAGAAGGTGCTTGAGTGCTCAGACGAGGTTCTGTTCTTGTTTGCTGGAACTGGGCTGGTCCATGATTTACAAGTGCATGGTAGGTTTAGAGTTTGTGAGGTTCATGAAGAGGGTGCTCTGCCTTCTTGGTCACTGCAGGGTGATGCTGATGTGGGAGGATTTGTTGCCTAAAGTCCTTATCTTCAGCACTGGGAAGAAAAGCAGCACACCTGGAAAAAAGTCTTAAAAGCAAGTCCTGAGAAGGACCTTCAATGGTTGAAATAGATATTGAGATGAAAAACGCCACTCTCTAAGTTCACAGCAATCATACTTGGAGCTATCATCACAGATTGTATCTTACTGCATTAGACATTATACAGCTATAGGTTGAAGGTGACTGTTGCCTCAGGTCCTTTCGCTTGCCTTGTCAGTTACAGTTACAGGCAGATGGTTATGAGGAATTGAGAATATGCATAGCTCAGCATGAAGGGCATTTGTCTTGACACTCTAGCTGTTTTGTTACTGTCAAGCTTTCTTTTGGGGTTCTGCAGAATTATACAAAAGCTGAGAGTACTGTGTGTATTATGCCATGCCATCCCCACATATGAAGGCTGGCATGGGAGAAAACAAAACATGCTTATTTGCAAAACAAAAGAAGTGATGAGTAGAATATAGGACAATGCATTCAGGATGAATTTGAATGGAACAAGCCCAAAACAGGGATGCAGCAGTGACTGAAGCTTAAACTGAGTTCTAGTTGTGTGATAAAATGTTAGGAGTAAAACTGCAAAATGTAGATGGATATTTTTAGGGCCTTGTGTCCAGACTGAGTTGCGTGTGACACATTTTTGCTCCTGAATGCTGTTGGTAATCAGTGGTTTAAAAAAAAAAGTGGAAGGCTTACAGAAAGCTTTTGGGGTACTCTACAGTCCTCCTGAGGGCTTTTGGGTTTTTTGGAAACACGGGATTAGAGGCAGCAGTTGTCTAGTCCGTGGATAGCAGGGGCTACTGTGTGGTTCCCACTACAGTGTATTCTAAACTGGCCTTCCTGTGCTCTGCGGTGCTACAGGGGTGCTTGCTAGGCTCTCTTCATTCACTTTTGTGATCATGAATTGCTATGTTTGAACCGAAGAGCAGAATAAACTTTGGGGTGCATTAGATTAGGCTAAGAATCACTTAAACAGTGCTAACTGCAAGCTCTGATTTATTCTTGTTCTGCTCTCTTACAGTGCATATACTTGTGCTAATTTTCACTGTTTTGTCAGTCACGTATGCAATATACAAACTACTCTTTCAGATGCCTAATTAAATATTATAAGTAACCTTACCAGAAATGCTTTAATAAGAATACTACTTGAGGTTACTGCTACCAGAAATTAATTTCCTTGAGTAATTCAGTGACTAATCTAATGACATCATCAGCTGGACAGCAAAATGCTGTTAATGAAACCATCAGTCCCGCTCGAACTACTGAGAAACGAGGACTTTGCAGAAAGAGTGGCAGTTGAGAAATTCAACCCATGTTGAATTCCAGTAGACATTACCAAAACTCAACAGCATTATTTGAGAGAATGGATTTTGCTGCAAAAGCACAAGTCAAAGTATTTAATGATAAAAAATGAGAGACAGAAGAGGTCAAAGGAGTGAGTAGAAGTGATCTACATCTCATTGCCCGGACTGCAAGGTATCATTTCTTTGGAAAGCAGTACTGTCATGTCCTGGTTGGTGGCAGGGAAAGCTACCCCTTATCTGATTATGGAGCCTTGGAGTATTGTTATGGAGGATGTAAAGCTTAACCTTGTTTTAAATGGCTGTGCTGTCCAAAGAAAAACTCTTAGGATCCCGCACTTAGGAGGGATAAATGATGTAGATATTAGCTATGCATGGCAGTGTGAAATGAGAATTGCAGAAATATTGGAGGAAGGCATTTGAGTTCTTTGTTTAGGTTATAGCTAGCTGTACACATCAGCAGATTCAGCAGGTTAAACAAGTAAGGTCAGCAGATCAGGAAGTGGCTAGAGGCCTGTCCAGTAATCCACATATGCAGTGATAAGTAACTTCATAAGCAAGAACAACATAATTTACAATGCTGACTTGTAAACACAAAAGGCAGTAACAAAGACAATTAAGGTTATACTAAACAAGCAGGGATAAGAGCATTGGACTTGTCTGAGCTGCTATAAGAGAGGAAGCACAGTGTCCAAGATCCAGTGGGTAACCCATTCTTGGGTGACTGTGTGCTGTTTGTCAGTACGCTGCTTTGAGTAACTGATCTTGGTTGTCCTAATCCCATGTTTGTTTTATTTGGTTATTTACTTTGACAGATAGCTAGTAGTCAGGTCTCTGTTACAGCCGAAAGCATTGTACCTAAGCTCCAGGTGGGGCATAGCAAGGCTGCTGTGTACTCTGAAACACTACAAATCTGAATAGATAATTTAGACAAAACCTGTATATAGTTTTCCAAACGAAGCTTTTCACATGCTGCAGAGCGATGAATCAATTTTCTTTTTAATGACCTCCTAGTTGCACCTCCACCACCTAGGGGAGGTGCAACTCACTTCCCCTAACTTTGCTGTCACTGAAATTGCCAAAGGTATAAGTGAAGAGTCCTGAAGAGCAGACAAGTTCCATTGCTAATATTAGAAATAAGTACTCTGGTAGGCTGTACTAAGCTTTACTGCACAAAAATAACTGTCCCAGTTGCATCTTTCATGTTTCTCTAATAAGTTTAAGTGGTAATTAAAAAAAGGTTCTGTTAAGAATGCCAGGTCTCTCATCCTCTCTGTGTGTGCATATACACATGTATATAGGGAAGGAAGCAACTGAAACAAAGCCCTTTCTGCAGCAAACATTTGATTTACCTGGGAGGGAGTTTACCTTGAAAGGCTGCCCAGAACAATGGTCTACGCAGCAATGTGATGTTTCTTGCATGTCACATTCCTCATTTTAATATTATTTGGCACATTTGCTTGAATCAAGCAAAAAATGGTAGTCCCATCCTGTCTGGCACGATACATTAATTTTCAGCATGCTGAAGGCAACTCACAGGTTACATGCAGGTTTCCTGGTACCTCTCTTGTGCTTTGGGAAAGCATGTTGAGTATCAAATTGAGTTAGACTGAATAGTTCCCAGCTGAGAGCATCTGTAGTGTGTCCAAAAGCTGTTGATACTCTTAGGCTGATATCAACTAATGCAGGAGGTAGTAATGAATGTGCACAGACTTTAAATAACCCGAGCATTTCTTCACCCTACAAAGCTGCTCATGCACAGAAGTGATGCCACTAGTTTTTTTTCCTACCTCTAAGGTACAAAATAGAGGACTACAAGCCAGCATTCTTGGGTTTTCTTCCTTGCTCTGCTTTGCTTTCTGGCAGAGGACATCTAGTTTAGTTTCTCAGTGACCTCTGTGGGAAATGGATTTTACATGGTCTAAGTACTCACCTTCAAACACAGCCAAGCCACCTGAAAAGTGTTTTTGACTAGGTAAGGAACAATGCTAAAAGCATGTTGCTTTTCATCTCATGGACTCCATTAAACTAAAAATATCTTTTTCAGCAGAAGTTTCTGCAGTGTGTGAATCCAGCTGTGTGCTTCTGAGGTTCAAGCTGCAAGATGTTTTGCATTAGAATATTCTGCTGCTACAGTGCTGTCCACAGCTGAAGATTTCTGTGCATCACTTTATGGAAGGAGGAATCTTGACAGGCTTCTTTCATAGGGTTGTTTTTACTATTTGACATTTGCTCTACCTATGAAGTGGTTTAGTGCTGCTTACAATTATTAATGTAACTTTTATGCCCACAAAGTAAAAATGTGCCAGAATTCTGTAAATAGGTTTGATTCTATCTATGTTGATGAATACTGTATATCTTGTTGATGTATTGTGTACATTAGCACATCATGCTGGAAGTCTGAAATGTTATTTATAGGGAATAGTCTCACAAGACCTAATTAAAAAAAACGTATATTTACAGTAAAGTGTTCCAACATGTTTTTCCAAACTGTGTTGAAAAAACTATAGTGTCTCTTTAATGCTAAAGTATGTTTAATCTGGAGAGCAAAGTAGTTATTGCCTTGATTTGAAGTTGTCTATATTTAGGGCAGGAAAGTCCAATATTCAAATTCTCCCAGAACATACTATCAACAAGGTGAAATTCCGCCTCTTGTTTTAGTGTTGACAATTAGCTTGTACTCAGGGGGCATTACAGTGTAAAAGCTTTGTGGCTAGAAATGATGGATGGTTGTGCAGTTGGATAAATAATTTTTCTTTTGAGGTAAATAAAACACAGTACTTGTTAATCTAAACAGATAATTCATGTATGCAAAATAGGAGTCTGTTACTACTTACCTTCTCTTTCCTGATGGTAAAAATGGCCAATTGAGCACTCAGATATGTAGCAAGTTTTTAGGTTAACATCATCTTTAGTGGACTTTCCTGACTTTCAGTGTAATTTTCAGTGAAAATCCTTCAGAACTGGCTAATCTGAGCAATCTGAATCCAGTGGTACAGAGGCATGTCTGGCACTGATAAATGTAGGTACATCAGCACGAAGAGGTAAGTTTCTGTCCTGTGGCTGTGGAATGTAGGTGTCCATTAATTCAAACAGCAGTGGTATCAGCTTGGGCATTCAGGCTCTGTGTATTTATGTGATTTATTCTTCTCTTCCTTTGTTTTAATCCCTGATCTGAAGTTTAAGTTAGTTGATGTTGACATAAATAGTAAAGAAATGACTAACATGGAACTGGGATTTGAGTGTTACGGGTAACATTGGAATAGTGGAAATAGAAAAATATTGTATACATGCTTGCTTATGAAATCTTAAAGAAATCTGAAATTAAGACATATGAATGATTTAATGCCTTGTCAGCTGTTGTGTGGATTAATTGAAATGATTGAGATGGTTGATTGAAGGCAAAGGAGGAGCTTCAGAACTGAAATTGTTATAAAAGTATGTTGTGTTTAGCCTCTTCCAAACTTAAGTATTAAAAAATATATATATTCTCTATATTACTTTTGTCATTTGAGGCAATTTGGTAAACCTTTGATTGAAATACCTCTGCCAGAGCCAGTGTGTAATGCTGTGCATGATCTAGGACATGTGGCTGTATATCACAGGAAAAGCAGTTCTTGATGTAGCTAGAGAGAATATGATGGTTCTTGGATGCTAGGAGGTAAATACATACACTATGGAATTACTTTGCATTTACAATGTGTCACGGTTTGAGCCTGGTCAGCAGCCAACCACCACACAGCCACTCTCTCTCTCCCTTCTCTTCCAGCAATAAGAAGGGACAGAGAGCCAGGTTGGGGTTCGAGATAGGACTGGGATGGGGAAAAATCACCCTTTATGGGCACGAGCAAAAGGCAGACTTGTTAGGGGAAGAAAAAAAGAACATACATTTATTACAGACACTAACAACACTTAACAGAGTAGGGCAGTGAGAAGCATTGCCACATCTTGAGAACACCTTCCCCCCACCCCTCCCTTCTTCCCGGGCTCAGCTCTGCTCCCGATATCTCTACCTCCTCCCCCAGTGGCGCAGGGGCAGGGAATGGGGGGTGCAGTCAGCACTGCCACTTCCCTTATCTTCGGTGGGGGGAGCTTCTGGAACTTCTTCCCCCTGCTCCATCGTGGTCCCCCTCTCACAGGAGACAGTCCTCCACAAACTTTCCCTGATGTGAGTCCCTCCCACGGGCCGCAGCGTTCCCCACACTGCTCCGTCATGGGTCACCAACTTTCTCCGACTGGATTCTCTCCCACGGCTGCAGCCCTTCCCGAGCTGCTCCGGCGTGGGACTCCCCCGCATGCTGCAATCCTCCCAGCGCTGAATTACAGCAGCGGGGCTGCCTTTTCCCACAACACCCCGGCCTTCTTCGGGCACAGCACCTTGATCAATAAGGCAGAAGCCACAGGCCATAAATCAGTGTCTGCTCCACTGTAGATCTCCATGGGTGGCAGGGGGGGCCACCCTGCCGTCTCCCCATAGGATACAGGGGGGTCTCTGCTCCGGCACACCTCCCCCCTCCTTTCTTCCTCTGTTCCTCCACTGACCTTGGTGCTCATGCAGCTGCTGCAACTCCTCCTCACAAGTCCCACTGCCCATCACCACGTCCCTTCTTAAATACGTTATCGCAGAGGCGCAGCTGATGGGCTCAGTTTCCAAACAGAGGTGGAGCTGACTTGGAGCTGGGGGAGCTTCGAGAAGCTTCTCACAGGGGGCCACCCCGATAGCCCCCTCCCCTGCCACCAAAAAACTCCACCACTCACTCAACCCAGGACACGATGTCCCCGGAGTAAAGGTAACACTCAGCATGACTCCTCTATGCAGCTGTTCAGTTACAGGATTTTGAGTACATGCAAATGTCAGTATTTGGTAATTGCTGTAGTCAGTAAATTACCCTAATTGGAGAGAGGTGTATAAAATGATCAAAGAAGCTATTTCTGCCTTGACTCCTTTAAGGGTAGGAGGCATCATGTCAGAGGTGAATATACAGAAGCTAGCTAAGGCCCTTGTAATTCCAGAGACCAGCGATTACAGATTATACTTGATCTTTGAGTCAGGCTGTGGAGTGTTGCTCATCTGTAATGTTCTGTAGATTGGCAAGTTGAATATTTAGTCACTGACTTATGGGCAATGCTATTTATTTTGAATATGTACTCCTTATGGTATGCCTTTTATAAAGTGCTTTGAAAGCTCACTTAAAATTTATCCAAATTTGAAATAAATGATTAGGATTCCAACTGAGGCAAAATGTTGGAAATTCAGGTCTGTGTTGGTTATCACCAGCCAAGTATCTCTTGATGCTTGGAAGGGAAGATATGCTGGACAATCTTGAATACAGTTGGCCCAGTTGAGGGAATAAATCTATTCCTGTCTCTTTGCCTACTCTAGAGTATCTCTAAGAATGAAAGGACTGAAAATAATAATAATAAAAATCTCTCTCCCAATCCATTGTGCTTTTGAAGTTCCTTCCTCCTACATTTCTGAAATGGAAGAGCTAATTGCAAATACATAAAGGAGTCTGAATCCAGCAAAAAATTGGGTTAGTGTTGGGGGTGTTTGCTGAGGAATGCTTTAACTTCTTAGGTTGAGACTCTTGGCTAATGCACGTATTTTTAGCTGTTTAGGGGGATTTAATTAAGTAATGCATGTTTAACTACATTGTGTGCATTATGTAGGTGTTATGTATTATGTTAAATTCTGAATGAGCCTCCCAGTGTGTTAGTCACTTAGTTAACAAAGCTAGTTAACATGACCTTTAAATCTGTGAAATGTTCTAGTGACTAGTTTCTGAAGGTTTTTTCCTTTGTGTGAGGCCTAAATAATTGTGTTGTGCTTTCTGAAAAAAAAAAAAAAAAACAAACCCAAAACAACAAAAAAAAACCCCAAAACCAAAACCACCTCCTGATAGATGTTGTAAATAGGAATGAATATATCTTATGTTTCAGGATTCTTATGCCTATGCTTTTGAGATAAGCAGATGAGAGATGTGTATTGTGAAGAAAGGATATAAACAGAGTTATTTCAAAATGCATGCTGAGCTTTTGTTTAATCTGCTATAGCGTCACTGCCAATGACAGATTGGTAATGTTGATTTATGTTGCTGATTTGCTGTAATGTTAATACATCTAATCAGTAAGCTGAGGTCGTTATAGTCTGTTATTCACATTAAACTATTTATAATCAGCTATCAATTTTTCTTGCAGCAAGAGCAAGGCTTCTGTGAGCATATTGTGTCTGTATATGTATGTGGGGAAAAAACAGAGAAAAGCAAAAACTTGAGTATTCCTACCATAGGGTCTTGCTCTAAATCTATTGTGATATAAGCAGAGGTGGCAGATAAGAGCCAGACTGCAAATTCTACATCAGGTGATTTTTTTTTGTTTGTTTGTTTGTTTCAAGAACATAGTTGTAATCAGTCACAGAGGGATGAAGCATTTGGGGTAGCTTCCTAAATGGCAGGGGACTGGTAACCCAGATGGTTCTTTCTGGCTCTTCGTTCATTTCCTACCCTAGTGTCTTGTGTTAATGAAGTATTGGAATTGTCCTTTCCTGTTCCCTTTGGAGAAGGTCCTGGCTATCCCTTTTACAGACCTTGAAGGGAGTGCTATGAGGAGTGCTAATGGGATTGTTGAGAACAGAGGCGCTTTTTTGTACAAGAGCGTAGGCCTTTCCTGGTGGTGTTCCAAGACAAAGGAGTGTTTTTGCCAGCCTGTTTTGTCAGCGAATGAATTAATCTTCCTTGCAGTGTGTGGTATGGATCCTGCTTGTCCACCAGGCACCTCAAATTTGTTAGGCACTTGGTTTTCACCTCTGTATATATAAAGTTGTGTGTGTATGCTTGAAGGCCAGGGCCCTAAAAATCAATGACATCTACGTACTAAATTTCAATCTGTTTGAGCATATTGGAAGAAAATCTCCTGAGATTAAATGGAATGTGAATTAATGTTTAGCTGGGAAATAAATGGATTTACTGCTGGTGATTAGAATGAAAACAGTTTCTGATAATAAAAATAAAGCATCATGCTGAGGAAACTTAAACAGATACTTAGTGATGCTTCTGTATACAATGTGATGCATGCAAATGGGGTTGACAGATGTCACAAGACAAGCTTGCATAGATCCAAGCAAAATAAATGACACTTCTTGTAGTGAAAGTCAACAAGAAGCAGAAATAATGCATTCGTTTACAGTAATAGAATATTCATAAACAATTAATAGATTCCAGGTTAATCTATCACTGCCAAAGGGAGGTGCCAACATCTCAAGTCTTGACAAAACTTTTGTCCTTGGTTACTTAATTTTTCAATTCATCATTAAGTATAGTAATTCAAGCCCTTATTTGAAGGAAGTTGTAGCTCCAGTCTATTGTACTTGAATAGAAGATCTTTAAACAAACATGGATAGAAAATTTCAGACATGCATAACTAGAAAGAAGTATAAGTAATTTTAGATGGCTACCAGGGCTTTAAATTAAACAAATTAAAGAACTAAGAGACTGAGATGCCTATTCCCTAGGTGCCCTTACAGCATCAAAAGGCAGATTATATTGATTCTTCTGATTTTGAGAAAACATTTGCCCTTAATAAAATGAAATTTTCATATTCAAATGTTCTGTACTTCAAGGAGCAGCATGAGTTATCGCTTGCATTATTGCTTACATTATCGCTTGATTGCACTTGCCTGGAAATTAATAGGATGAAACCATTTAAAATTATACATACTAAGGAGGATATTTGATCAGCTGTTATTAATCTGTGAAGGAATAGATTATTTTATATTAAAAAGAATCCTATATCCAATTAATGTTTTTTCACACCGTGTGTGTGATAGGCTGGTGAATTCAACTGGGTATCAGTGTGGCTTTTTGAAAGAAATAAGTATGAGTAATTGGAGAGGTATTTGATAGTCTCCTCACACAAGTTAAAATCTTCCTATACCTTTCAGCCCCATCCCTGCATATGGATGTGTTGTGCCATTGGAGTTGGCAGGTGAAAAGCAACACTGTACAGAGATACACGTGTGTCCCAGACAGTGCTGCTAGAGAAGGAGTTGGGTGAGACTGGAGCTGTTCTCCAAAAGGCTGGAGTGGCCTTCATCCAGGGAAGAGCAGGCTCCTGGGGAAAAGTGTAAGAATGAGATGGTGTGGCTGATACCCCAGGGCCAGGGAGTCAGGAGTAGGAGGTGTGAGCCAGACTCAGAACAGAGGAGAGCACTTGCTGTAGGCCCAGATGGATTCTTCTTCAGTCAACCTCTGGCTGGTCTTGAGACTCCTGTGTACTCTGAGCACTTGGCAACTTTTTGAGATGCAACCTCTTCTGACTCATGGACCATCATCATCATATTGGGGATCTAACTCCCATGCTTCCTGAAAATATTCACAGAAGTAAATCTACCTTAAGACCCTCACATGTGAATAATTTTAATGGAAGTACCCCAATACTGGAAATAGAATTTGCGGTAGGGAGCTGCTGTGTTGGGAATCTCCTCAGGCTATTTTTCTATTCCAGAGTCTGCCTTCATACCAATTCAGCGTGTGATCTTTACTGAAAGCAGATAACTACATTTTTCCTGTGATGAGCAAGTATCTAGGCATACATAAGCCTCAGCAACATGTAATTAAACAAGTGTGCAGGCAATCTAGAGGGTCCTGGACTGCAGAGACCTCCATGGGAGTACAAGCTACTGCTGGTAGTATGTCCATATGGGAACTGCGGTGCCAGGGGGTGGCTTTTGGGCAGGATACTACTAACGGGTTGCAGCCAAGTGTCCTGCTGCAGTGGGCAGATGGTGGTGATTCACTTCACAGCTCAAAGTAACCATTGGGGATGCAGGCATTATCTGGGATTTATGTACTAGCAAATGACCAAGCATCTCATCTTTAAATCTGTTTAAATATGTAAAGATCAGATCTCTCTAATTAGATTTTTTAAAAAGTGCTTAAGAACAGCGTGAATTTCTTAGTCACTGAAACCAATGAGACCAGTACCTTTTGTTATCTTAGTCTAGTCACTAGGCTGTGCTTTTAGCACAGTACTGTGCTCCTTACCTGTGATCACTCTGAAGCAAAGTGGTGCTTCTTGATACTGTTCTCCTTGCCAGGGGCTGTAATTCTTTCTCCCACCAGAATGGTGTGAGTATGGAAACAGAGTGGGCCAGAATGAGGGTACTAACTGAATGTTGCAGTAGTGCCAATCTAGCTAGCTAGAATTACAGCATCTCTGGAAGTATTATTGCAGCTTGGCATTGTGCATCCTCCTCTTCTCCAGGTGTTGTGACAGCCAAAGCCATAGAATGATCATGCTTGGCTGGCATCTTGTGTCAGAGCTCTTCCATAAGCACAGAAAAATTTCTCCGCTGAATTATCTCCCTCCATGCTACCTAGGAGCTAGCCTTTCCTGTGGATACTCACTCTGAGATAGCAAAAGACTAAAGCTGTTTTGCACTGTTTCTGGGAAATGTGAAGACACAGGGCCAGAAATGGAAGCTGAAGGGTGTGCTGACTGGAGGGTAGCTGAGTTTTCCTGGTTTGTTCCATTTCTCTCCTTAGCTGTCTCTCTTCTTTCCTGGTAGGTAGCATAATCCTAGAAGCATGTCCCTAGGAATAGGGCTCTAGCTGGGTTCTTTCCCTTTGGGTGAGTAAAGCTCCTTAAGATAATCCATATCAGCCACTAGAGTGGAAGTAGCTGCCAGCACTATGTAGTTGCTTTCATAGTAAAAGAGCACCTTTGTAATACATATATATCTTATGTACCATGGAGCATTGCTTTCTGTATAGGTATGTGCTGAGGGTCAGAATACCTCTCCTCAAGTTCCCTGTATATCCTTATTCCTTTAGTGTACATAGTAGGCAAACCACTTACGTATAAGTTTTCCTGCAACGTGGGCCCCATTCCTGGAGCATGTGGTCCACCTGTCATTAGGAGAGTGACATAAGTGGATTATTAATGACATCAACAACTTTGAAACTAGCTGAGCCCTGAACCCACTGCAACAGTTGCTGTAACACTAGGGCCAGAACATAGTAGTGAAATACACCGTGTATTAATGTGATAGTCTAAAGGCCAGAAGTACCTGCAGTGTTCTAAAGCTCATAGAGGCAGCAGAGGAAAAGTAATAAACTGTAAAAGGAGTTACCTACTTGTTCCCTTCCTTGGATTTGCTGTCAGGGTTGTGATGAAGCACTGGGGCTGGTATTTAGTGTTTTGCCAGAGACATCAGGCCCATCAGAGTACCCTAGTGTTTTATTTTCCTTTCTTTTGGCTTTTAGTTGATTTGCTTCTCAACCTTACATCTCATACCTGCTATTATGCACTGTTGCTAAACTGCTGTTCAATTTGCCTCACTTTTTGCAAAATGTTTTGAATTATATTGAAATTGTTTTGCAAAAACACTATGTTTCCTAGCTTTTCAGCAGTGCAAGCTGCTCTCTTGCTTGCAATGAGGAGCCAGATTCAGGGCAATATTGATATATTTTTCACTGTTTGCAAGGCAGGGAAGGCACAGCCATGGATTTTAACCTCTGTTCTATTAAGCCATTGCAAAATATCATAGACAGTTTTCAAACACCACTGGTGAGAGTGTCTCAGGAGTTTCTGAATATATTGTTGTCTCAAGAGTCTCTTGAGTAAATTTTTGAATAAATTGCATTCTTACACTGCCCTGCTGGACAATGAGTAAAAAAAGCATACCTATGTACTACTTCGATATTTTTATTAGGATTAGCCGGAGATTTGGGAGCATTTACTTATTTGTTCTTCTTTGAACTTTACTGTACGTTTGTACTGCACTATACTGTACTAATTCAAAAATCCTGAAGTGAGTAAAAAATAATGTACTGCTTTTGCTAGAAGAGCCATTGCATTAGGTACTAGACTCCTCCCACGTGAGATAGTGAGTGGTGTGAAATGATAATGGAAATTTGATGAAAGGTGCTGAATTTACAGCACTAGTTACAGTGTTTGTAACACCCTAATTTACAAGCCAGACTTTTTTCCTTTTGAAGCATATGATAACAAATGGAGAGGTTGTCTTCAGCTCTTCCAACAACCAGTGATTAAATTTACAGAACTGCTTTTACATTTCTCAGCTCTAGCTGCTATGATAAAACATTTTATCACTGTCTGGGTGGTCCCCTGTGGTACTGAGCTGTATGACAGTTTTGAGTATCAGGCCAGCAGTTTTTATTTCAGACAATCTTCTGAAGGTAAGTAGTGTGTAAAATTAACAGCTTCTTGTCAGGAAACTTTTGGAGATTGCATACATTTTTATTTTAGTCCTAGGGTGATATTTAACTTGAAGTAGCTAGCCTGAGAACATAGTGATGAACTGTCAAGATTGGTCATAGCTCTGCTTCAAGAAGTTTAACAGCTGGTAGAGAATATGCATACCCTGAAAGAAATACTACCATGTGCCATTAGATTGGATAAGGAGGGATTTCAAGTGTGCATTGTATTTGTATTTGAAATGTTGCTTTTCAGAGTTTGCTGTTACTAGGAGGCATCTTCCAGAGGTTTGAGATACCCCTCAGGATAAATAAATTCAGTCCTATTAGTATTTTTCTTTTTTTTTTTTATCAAAATAAAGTCTTGTTAATGAACACTTCCTCCATCTCATTGTCATATGAAAAAGATGAAGCTTCTGAAGTGTCTAGAAGCTGGTGATAGCGGAGTATAACATATATAGTGTGTAGCATAGCATGTTACTGTGTCATAAGTGTGTGGATTCTTGAGGAAATGGCTGAGTGAGTAGCTGCTCACATGATGCAGTGGGGAAATGGCACTCCCTGGAGACTGCAGGAGAGACAGCTATTCTTACACTTGTTTATTCGAGCTCTTTCACTTGTATAAATTCTATTTAATGAAAGGGTGGCTGTAGGAGGAGGTCAAAGCAAGGGCAGTTGTGGCCTGTCTAGCAACCTCTGTAAGCAATTAGCCTATGCTCTGCTGCTTCCAACTGCTTTGCTCTAACCTGTAAGCAGTGCTTCAGGTGCCTGGGTTATACCAGGACACCTGAGATCTGGTATGCCACATCATGCTGTACAGATACAGTCATGACTGTAGGCTGGAGCTGCTCTCCCTTTGAGTCCCTGAAGGCGCTACAGAACAAGCTCTGCTTCTTACAGGGTAGAATACCAGCGATCAACTATTAAGCAATATCCTGCCTCTGGTTTACAGCTCCATCTGGATGTGAACTCAGCAGAAACTTTGTCTCAGGATCTTGTCTTCATAAGTAGCAGTGACTTCTTGCTATATATGTCTGCTTGATTCCCTACCTAGAGAAACTGAGAGGATACTAAGTGTCTAGAAACAAATAATTCTCACAGTCTGCAGAGGGTTGAGAAAGGTGAACAGGATTATGAGAAATTACAAACTTTAAGCAAAGACTAGGTCCTGGAGAAGAAGAGTCAAACTTCTTGGGATGG
This sequence comes from Tyto alba, assembly GCF_018691265.1. Lineage (NCBI taxonomy): Eukaryota > Metazoa > Chordata > Aves > Strigiformes > Tytonidae > Tyto > Tyto alba. The sequence goes on along the minus strand of NW_024881326.1, from coordinate 23,994,337 downwards.
AGATCTTTCAGTTACTTTATTTGGTGCACAATGTCTTTCTCTTCTGCTAATCTAAGGCAGCAAGGTTTATAACCAGATTATAAAAATCCTTCTTCCAAACACAAAAGGAAAAAAAAAATAAATTAAACACTAGCAAACAAATCCTCTGCTGTCCTTTAAAGCATAAGTGTCCTTATGTTACCCTGGGGTAGTCTCCGTTGCCCAACAGGAATCTGTCTGTAGCCAGTTCTTGTGACATTTCCTTACTGCTCTGTTTGTCATCTTGGCTGCTGGAGTGGGCTATTAGTTGGACCCTTGGCTGGTCCCCTCTCCTGCATTACTAATTACAAAGCAGGGCAGATTATCTGCCAGTTTCTCTGAGGGTCCCTCAGCCCCTCTACACACCTGGGGAACCCAGAGCAGGGTGAGGAAGAGAGCAGCCTCCTAAGGAACATAACAATATTCAAATCAGAGTGTAGTCCTTGTAATATGGTTATCCTGGTAGACACATGCCTTCTTGGTGTGAACGATGCAGTGCCATCTGCAGAAGCCTGTTTAGGCACCCTTTTCTTATGCACTGTGTGGGGCAAAAGTGAGGAAGTTATGCCAGTCCAGGTGTGTCTTCATCTACGTGGTGATGACAGCTTTCTGTTGATTAGTCTGTGTTGAAGTGTGAAATTTCTAACCCACATTAACGGGGCTCTACAAAAAGTGGCTAAGGCCAGGGAAGAAAGCAGTTAGTTAATCTATGGCTTCAGTGGGAAGTTAAGGGAAAACTTACATTTTGGGCATCGTTTGAGGTAGATTCAGTGGAGACAAACAAATTTTCCTTTTCTGTAGCTCAGGCTAATGTATGTTTCAACAGAAGACATGTCTGACTAAATGTAATGTATCGATCTTGTATAATCAACAGTTTTGCCAATTGAAGGTTGGAACATTTTTCTCTTTGGGGACCCAATTGCTTCTCTGAAACTTTGTACTGCATATCACCTGAAAGATGAATTCTTTTATGACTTTTCATGCAAAGCTTGTAAATCACACAAGCAAGAGAAAATAAAAATGCAGCTCCCAATCAGGAAATTAAAAGAAAAATACTAAGGACCCACATAGGGAAAATGCTCTGAATCAATGGGCCAGCTGCTAGTGGATGTGTCAGCTTGGCTTGTGTGCACTGAGGTTGCAACCTGAAGGATGTTAAGGTGCCAGTAATCAACATACATCCGTATTTGTGCGAATGGTAGAAGAGAGCCAGCTCTGCATGGATAGGAAATCTCTCAGTGTCACTTCACAGTTTCCTCTTCATTGTGGTACTTTTGTCAGGTCCAGTTAGTGCCCCTTTTTATCCTCCCTTTTTCCTTTTCTTTTTAAAACATACACCCCTCCCAATTTTTCAGGTTCATTCTAAATTTTCTTTCTCTGCTAGTCTCCTTGATTCTTCCTTGACTCTGCCACTTTGAGGCTAATTTTTCAGGTGAAGCCAAACATAGCTCCTCTTAGCAGTGTTAGTTATTCAACTTGTCTCTTTCTGATCCTCAAATGTACTGTGACTCTAGCTCTGCTTTGGTTTGGTCATACATCTTCTGCTTGGAAAAGCTTTATGACTAACGCTTAAACTGTATTTTTAAACTTGTATTTTTAAAAAGATGAAATCACAATGTGTAGTGAACTGGGTAACTTGTCTACGTCACAACCAAAATCTCTCATATCACCAAACAAGAATCTGATTTACTACCGAATACAAAATACAAACCCTATAATCTGTACAAAGTGTCCTTTACAGAATTTAGAGAGGAGGTCTGTATGGATCTTCAAACTCAATGTAGTGAACAACATTTTTTTTTTTTTTAATAATCCCACTACTTATCATAATTTCAATCAACAGAATTTCTGTTGGCTGATGTGTGCACAAGTGGTTTTTCCTTTCAATTATGTTTGATTGCTTTGTAGAGTGTTTAATTCCTTAAGTAACCTGCATATGTGATTGAACAAAGGCTTGGGTATATATTTTGTCCCTACAAGGGAAAATTTTAGTACTTTGTGCCTAGAATTTCATACTAAGAACATAGAGGAGAGAGGAATTTGTTTGGAAGGCTTTTCGGGTCTTATAAAAACAGTAGGATAGTCAAAACTTCAGACAGAAGCCACCTGATATTATATTATTGAGAAGATTTAAGAGACCTTTCTTATCTGTGTCTATCAGATCAATGTTGCTATTTTCCTATAGTTTTGAAGTACAAGTTTTTTTTTTTTCAGTCTCAGAGTGAATTCTCAGCAGTACATTTTCCAACAGTTCACAATAGTAGTTCTTGTCCAGGAATGTGGGCAAGGTCACCATAAAAGTGAAAGTTCTTGTCCTTAGGTCAATGAAGAAACTCAGCACAGTAACCGTACCCTGCATTCTGTCTGGATACTTGTGTACCCCTCTATTTAAAAACCCTCTGTAGTCTGTCTTCAGACTGCATGAACTTTTGTGAGAGAAGTACTCAATAGTTGAACAGTTTTGTTGAGATGCAGAAATCACTTGTCACAATTTTGTACTCTTGTTTAAACCAATTCTTAGAAATGGATTTCCCCATTATTTCATGTCATTAGGTAGGAATATAGAATTCTGTGACTCACTGTAACAGCAAATATAGCGGAGTGACATTGCAGCTGGCAAACTTGCTAGTTAAACATTCAGGAAACGTATTAGGCTATAGTCAAGGACAGACCTGGTGTCAATTTTCATTTGTAATTAAAACATGGTTGTGAACATGCTTATTCAGTGCTTAAGTTAATAGCAGCAATCACGTTGGCTGTGACCTCACAGTGAGAGCTTCATGGGCAGATCTTTTGCTTGCTTGAAACCTGTTGTGAAATTAGGGACATCTTGATTAAAGCTCTTATTCCTCAAAGCACATAGCACACCATTTTTATTTAGTGTGCTATGTGCCTGAGAGCAAAAGAGAGCACAGGATGCTTAACTCCCCTTAAACCTATGGAAATTCTCCAAGTGGTATGGTGAACAGGATAGTGAAGTCTGGGTGCATTTATCAAGAGTGAGGTTTCTTTACTTAACATGATGTGGCTGGGCAAGTAAGCAGCTGAAGTCCATCAGGTGAGGTATTTCCACTGCACTGTACACAAGGATGATAAACTCTGAGCTTTAAGAGGTACGGAGAAAGATGACCAATGGAATGGATTGACTGTTCCAAAAGTGGCTGGAAAAGCTTGGCCTGTAAAACTTCACAAAAAGAAAGGTGAGGAATATAGTTGCTTTCTTTGGTACATCAAGATGTTAAGTACCACAGAGAGAAAAAAGTCAAATCAAATTAGAAGACAGCATTTTCACAAGTACGGGTGGGTACAAATAAATAAGGCATGATTAAATCTTCTTCCTCTAATAATCAGCCTAAAAATAGATTAGCCCAAGAAGGTCTGGAGAAGACTTCTACTAAAGGCAATGGGGACACAAATTTTAACTGCTTTTGAGATGGTATTTGGATAGTTCATGAAAAGGAAGTTATGATATGCTGCCTGCAGTAATGGGGGCTGATTCTCCAGGTCTGAGAAATTCTGTAGCTCTTCACTGTGACAGCCAGTATCTGTTGGAGATCTGTAAGTTAAAATGCTCTCTCTTATTTCTTGATCTTTGGATCAGAGTTGAACTAAATGCTTCAGCTGGGGGCTGGGAGAAAAGTGCCTTGCCAATGATTCAGTTACTATTAAAAGAGTTAGTGAAAGATTGTCAACCACATCTGGCCACAGCAACTGTGGGAGATGCTAATATCTTTCTCATTCCCAGTATTTTTTGAAATAACAACACAGACTAACACTACTCGGAGCTGCATTATTCCTCCCTCATTAAGCACAGCTGGAACCAGCTGAAGAGTTGCTTTGGAGCCAATAAGGCTTATTGTATGATGGCCCTTTCCAAAGTTTTGTCAGAAGAGATATGGGTTCTGACATGCTCCCCAGGCTCAAGTGTGCCTTCTGAGCATCTGACACCAGCACAGTGTGGGCTGAGGGGACAAAGGGGAATGTGGTGACTTGTCCTCAGGCTGCAGTAAGTACATTCGGCCAACTGTGCTGTCACTGACTGTTCAGGGGATGTCAGGCTGAAGTTGGCATATAAGAGACTGCCCCCAAAATGTTATAGCCAGATGTTGAAATTATCACAAGAAAAGCATTGGCCCTAATGCACACAGCAAAGGAAGGCCAGGAGTCCAAGGGAAGAAGTACTTTCAGGCTTCACATATACTGGTTAAAAATTGGTTCAATGTGCAGAGAGGCAAAGAGAAATGTGCTAACAGCTCTGGATTGGAAAAAACTAATTCTGGATTGGCTATGTTTTTAGAGCAGTGTGTTAAGGGTGAAAGCTCCAGTAGCTTCTGACCACATAGTTGTGCTCTCCAAGGACATGACTTCCTTCACAGAGTTGAAATGTTGACAATTTTAGTTTTTGTCAGCCAGGATGAGAAAACTATGCTTCCTTAAAAGTGATTTTGGGTGCTCCCTACCCACCCATCTGTGCATAGCTTTTAGACAAATAAGCACTGATGAGGCATGTCCTTCATTGTGGATTTCCTTGTTAGCTCCACAGCAGTCACCTTTTGGCCATGTTTGCTGCTGTCTAACTTACTCTTCAGAAGACAAAGATTCTTACTCCTAGCCCAGATCTCTGAATTTCCTTATGTAACAAAAATCAAACAGGGGCAGAGGTGAGTGAAGACATTAAGCAGGAAGTAATTTAAAAGTGAAAGGAAAGTATTGATCTATAAACTAGCAAACCTTACAGAGGATCCTTCTTGCTAATGACAAAACCCATTTGGCCTGATCCCATGGTCTAAAGTGGAGAAGCAGCTTCATCCTGAAGTGACTTGCTGTGCTTGAGTTCAGTTTAATCTGTAGCTGTACTGAGATCTGCAACGCTGACGGGAAGGCAGGGTTATTGGAAGATTGCCGTGGTGCCCAGCACAGGATTATGATTATTCAGCAGAAGTTGGCTAGGAGGTGCCAGTGCTTAATGCACTTCCCAGTCACACTGACGAAAAGACAAATACAAAGGATTTGGTTAGCTTAGGCTCCTAATTAAAAGGTGGGAGTTTTACAGTGGGAAGAGATACAATCAATATAAAAAGCTAAAAAGCATTTCTGTGGTCCAAGCACTGACTTCTGCACAGAGTGGCTACCGAGAACGTGGCTACACTGAATGTGCTGCATGTTCTTAGAGGAGAACATTTCAACTACTTTCGGCCCTGCTGATTTTAGGAACTGAATTATTTATTTGTTATTGAAGGACTTTGTCACACTTTAAATCTGCTTACAGGCTTATTTTTGATTCAGTGACTTAATTTGATATGATTACTGATGACATGAAGTCCCACCTGTCTTTCAAAGGCATGTGTGACATGAAATTTCTGGGTTTTTTAGCTCAATTGCAGTTTAATCATTAATTGCATTAAAATTGCTTTTGAATATTTAAATACTGTGGATCCTACTTTACTAGTAAAATGTTTTTACTGTCTGCAAGCATGGAGGTTCTCTGATTACAATGATCAGTCTTGTCTTCAAGACTGGAAGCTACTGCTGTTTTAAAAAAAAAAAAAAAGAATATACATACATATATTCATACACCTCCCCCATTTCGCAGTCAGACCACCATCATAAAACCTGTTCAAAGGCAGAGGGAATAAGGATAATATATTGATAAATAAAATTTTACTAACTTAAAGTTTCAGGTTCATCTACACAAAATAATTTCTTAATATATAATATCAGTGCACATCCCATACAACAGAACTGGTGAGCTGCTTCTCCCTGAAGGATTTTTGTTTTTTTCTCACAGCATTTTTTTCCAGGTACTTCCAAAGGGCCCCAAGCTCCCAGGATCTGGCAAGCTGCCCAATAGTGACTTTTTGTCTATTCCACTGAATAAAGAGCTCTATTTACTGTTTGTGTCTTTTGCCTCTTCTACTATGTCAGTACCAGTAAAGATACTTCATGTAATGGGAATGTTGTTGCATTCCTGAAACGGCGCTTACACATTCCTCTCTTGGCAGGTACACCACTTGTGTTAAGAACACTTCAGAATGCTTTGCGAGGATTTGTGTACCATGCCAAGGACCTGAGCTTTCATTTTTTTCTTCATCTAATTTTTGTTTTCAAATATGGTTAACATTTTTCTAGTAGAAGTGTGTTCATATTGAATTTTGTGCTAAAGAAATCAGTTTGAAAGCTACAGTGTATTTTTGCACATTCTAACACCTCTAGCTTTCTCACTGAGAATAGCAGAAAACAATTAGTTATCAGCAGTGGGAGTCTAACATTGTAGTTCTCCAGCTGTTGTGCAAAATAACTTTGTACATATCTGGTAGAAACAATTAGTAAAATAACAAGGAATAAAAATTATGCACCACAATTACAGTTTGTGAACAGAACAGGTAGAAATTGATAGATTCTCTTGGTTTGTTGCCACTCATGTAAATGAAAATCTGAAAAACCTGTCAATGAAAGAATTGTGATTATTAGTCTGAAAGTTGTGACAGACTGAGTATAATAGGCGAGCTAGCTGCTCAGATGTAAGTGGAAAGAACATTTTCAAGGGGTTTGTATGAGTTAGGCTGTTTTAGAAGCTCTAAGCCATTGTACAAAGGGCTGGATTCATTTAGTTGAATTGATACTAATGCTTTGAGCTGCCAGGTATGTGCTATAGAAGATCTTGCTGTGATACGGTGCTCTGTCATAGCTCTTAGTAATGATATAGCACTTGGGCAGTGGGTGGTTGTTTTTCCAAATCTTATTGGATATCTTTTGATTTAGTAAAACAGTTTCAGTAGCAGCATAATGTAGTGCTTTTTTATCAGTGTACTGGATGGAGGTTATTATTTAAATAGATTAAGATACTGTACTCCAGGGCTTTTAAAAACAGCAGTTCTTTCTTAGCTCTAAGCTTGCATATATTGCAGATCTCTATTTAGTCCTTCAGCTTCATGGAAACACAGCTGAAACTGTTTCAACATAGCTGGTAGCAGTTAAAGCCATTACATGTGTCAAAGGAAATGGGATCAACAAATGAAGTGAAAAATGTCCTTTGTAAACAGAATTATGAAAAAAACTTGCTCTCTAGCTCATTGGGATTGTGCCATGTGGGACCATATGTTATTTGACCTTTATTTCATTGGCTAAATAGGTTCATCTATGATGAAAACAAGTTCAGATTGGATTGCAACACAGCTTTGGTTAGAAAAAGCAGCAAACTTCCTGGTTATCCTCTGAAATGTTCTTGTATTTGTGCTTTTTACAAGACTTTCTTTTCTATGGCTACATCTTTCTGTACACCTTCACATACATGGAAATTTGAGGTTATAGGTGCATATTGGGCTACTCTGTTAAGTAAATGGGTTTTGTGTGGACAAAGTGGTTGAGCAGTACCCCGTGGTTAGAATCCATGTATTTAGTACTTAGATTATAAAAGCTACTTTTGTTATGGGATTTTTATGCTTCAAACATATAGTCCTGGAACTGAGGAAAAGCTTATCTTCTATGGAAACGCTGCTTAAAATGTTTTGTCTGTGATGTGGCTTGTGAGAGATGACTGAAAATCATGTAAAGTTCCTTGTGTGCCCCTAATAATTTTGCCTATGGATAACGAACTGTGTGACATCTCAGTTGAGGTGTGCCCTGATGCGTGCTCTGGTCTTCCTGCTTCTGTGTGGGGATCATTCAGCTGTGCTCCTGACAGCTCCTTAACTGAGTACATCAGTTGCTGACTGATCAAAGCAACAACCAGTGTGAAATGTGATGGAGCTGTGGCTTATCTCCTGAATTGTAAGAACAGTAGAAAAATAGGCGAACTTTCCTGGGTTTTGTGGTTGCTTTTTTTTTTTTTTTTTTTTTAACTAAAACACTTGTTTTCTGTCTGTATGTTTCTAACCCTGCTGCATTCCACTTTGCTATCAAAGCAATGTTTGTCATAAGACTTGATGCTGTATTAATGCAACCTAAGTCTTCCCAAAAGGGATTGCATAATTCAGAGTGCCTAACTAGGCAGATAATTCCTAATCAGTTTTGCCCAGTAGGAGAAAAAGTCATTCCCAGGAGAAAATCTTGTGGTTTTCAATCAGGGAAAGTGCTGTATAAGATAAAATGATGGAATTCCACATGCACATCCACAAAGACTACATTGCCTCTGGATGTGCTCCTTCCTGTCTATTTGTATGAAGCTGCTGTGAGATTTCTCAGTGTTCCTTGGAGTGCTGTTGAGTGCAGAGATATTGCACAGATTCTGGGGGACTGAATCTATCTCTTATATGCTGTGCATGAGTGTCCTTACCTGTCATTAACATCCCACTGCTTCTGCACTGAGCTGCTGTGTCTGGATAATTATGTTCCTGGGACAGAAGCTGTCACCAGTCATAAATACCTGGTGTTTCGGCGAAATAGATAATGTAGGTTCTTATGCAAGAACAGCTTATAGCTGTGTCTGATGCTTATGGGTTGCTGCTTAACTGCTGGGAAGCAATTGAAATGTCAACAGAACTATAGTTAGTAGTGCTGCCTTGAGTCAGGATTAGTGAGGCTGGTGTACAAGAAGGTGAAATTTCAGTTGTCATCTGCCTTGCTGAACACTTAGTGCATTTGAAAAGTAAATAAAGTGGATTGCAACACAGGCTGAAATGCTGGTCTGAAAGAGTTGTGATGAGCAGCATAAAGTCCAGCTGGAGGCCAGTTACTGGTGGTGTACTCCAGGGGTCAATAATGGGGCCAGTAGAGTTTAGTATCTTCATTAATGACCTGGATAATATGTCAGAGTGTACCCTCAGCAAGTTTGCAAAGGATGCAAGATTGAGAGAAGTGTCTGGTATACCAGCTGGTTGCACTGCTCTTCCGAGGGACTGGGACAGGCTGGAGAAATGGGTTGACAGGAATCTCATGAAATTCAACGAAGGGAAAGACAAAATCCTGCACCTGGGCAGGAATAACCCCATGTACCAGTAACATCTGGAAAGCAGCTTTGCAGTTAAAAGACCCAGGGTTCCTGGTGGACACCAAGTTGACCATGAACAAGCCTTTGTGGGAAAGAAGGCCAGTAGTCTTCTGGGTATCTCTGGGAAGAGTGTTGCCAGCAGACCAAGGAGGTGGCCCTTCCCCTCAGCCCTGGTGAGGCCACATCTGGAGCACTGTGTTCAGGACTGGGCTCCACAGTACAAGAGAAACACGGACATGCTGGAGCAAGTCCAGTGGAAGACCACAAAGATGATAAAGGAATCGAAGCATCTGACATACAGGGAGAGGCTGAGAGAGCTGGGACTATTCAGCCTGGAAAAGAGAAGGCTCAGAGGGATCTTGTCCATGTGCATAATGAATGACTGATGGAGGATGGGACCGGGAGGAAGTAAAGGTAATGAAAGCAGACTCTTCTCAGTGGTGCCCAGTGAAAGGACAAGAGGCAATAAACACAAATTGAAACACAGAAAATTATATGTAAGCCTAAAATACATTTTTTTTTTCTTTTTTTCTTAGTTTTCTGTGAGGGTAACTGAACACTGGAGCTGGTTGCTCAAAGAGGCTGTGGAGTTGTCATTCTTGGAGATACTCAAAACTGGCCTGGACAAAGTCATGAGCCATCTGCTGCGGTTGCCCCCCCTCTGTGCAGATGGTCTGGAGGTGCCTTAGCCGTTTTGTGCGTCTGTGATCTTGTCTGCCTGGACACAGGCATGTGCCTAAACTCTCCTGTGAAATGTAGCAATCAAGTAGTTGCAGTAACAGCTCTAATAATTCTGTGTTACAGTGAATAATAATCTCCACTTACATTTGTAGCCTTTTATGTTCCTGAGTGACATTAGCCTATTATCCTATTGCTAATTGTTTCCACTTGGTAGGAAGCTATGAAACTCATTTAATTGGTTACCAGTTAATGAGCATTGCAATTAGAACACTTCTAGCAGAAGGGATCATAGAATCATTATATACAATTGCAGTGAGCATGCAAAGTAAGAATTTCCTGAGATGGGCATGGCACAGAGGGAACTGTAGCTGAAATCTGACCACTTTGAATTACTGTGTTAATGATTCCCAGTATTGCATTTATTATTCTTGCCTTTTTTTTTTCTTTTTTTTAGAATAATGTAGTAAGATATTAAACTAATGGTTTATACAACGCCCTCTACTTTTTTAATAAGTAATCACACATTTTTCTGGGCTAGTGAAGAATTTTTTGAGGGCTTTGTGGATGGTGAGGAAGGAACTACCATGTGTTCCTGGTTCTCTGGTTGTAATTGTAATTGCCTGTGTGGGAGCGCGTGCTCTCAGAGCAGGCTGAATGTGATGAGTCTGCAGCATGTGCCTCTAGTCTACTGAGGAGCCCAAAAAGGAGCAAGCAGTTGTGTACTACTAGGCTATTTCTTATTAAATTATGTTCAAGTGTTGCAGGCACACTAGACTAGATGAGATCTCTTGGATTACCTAGTTAAAGCTTCTGCAGCAGTTAACGCTCGTGCTACCAAGATGCTTTGTAGAATGTGTGTGTTTGTCGTGAAGCTCTTCAGTCCTCTGGGAACTCTGCTGCAGGTGTCTGGGGAACCCTGCAACTTTGAGGCTAAATCTAGTTAGTTTGTGGTTGCATAGTTGTGTTCCGTGCTGTTCATTAACAGAACACTGCTTAACCACTACATTCCTTTTCTTTGTGCTTATCACCTAAATAAATTTAGAGGGGAAGTGTATTGGGTTTACATGGCAAGCTTTTGCTAGACTGAGTAGATTGGTGTACACTGCTCCAGAAGAGGTCTTGCAGGGTAGCTATACAAAGGCTGCCTTGAATCCCTCTTCCATTATCTTAATTTCTCCTAAAATTTAGTATGTTACTGTGGCTGGACTAGTGCCCCATCATTTCTCCCAGATCATCATTGTACCTGTAGGTGGACTCACTGTTCAGATCCACTAGTATGAGATTTTAACATTTCTGTACTTTCCTCTGCCTTCGTCTTTGGAGCTGTTGTGCAGAGATGATTTGGTCCCAGTGCTGAGCCTCAAAGGATTTTGAGCTCTGCTTACATGATGGATACAGTTGCTCTCCCTTCAGCATTTGTCTGTCTGTAGCCTTTTCCCTTGTGTGTGTGTATTGTCCTCTACTGAAAATATGACAGGACACAACTCCATGTGTTTGTGTGCACATACATGTGCACACATATTATCAAGCTGTGATGATGATTTTTGCTGCAGTCGTGAGCTGCTGTTGGTGATTATGACTCTGGTGCCTTTTGCAGTTCAGGCAAAAAACAACCCTTTGTTCTTAAATATCATATACATTTCCACTGTGCCTTTCCATTATTTTTTTTTTAATTGCAAATCTATGTTGTTTTGTATCTTTTATTTTTAAAAATTATTTATGCATTGTGTATTGAAAGTGAAAAGTGATTGTTAATCTTGAAATTTACTCCAGTCTTTCTGTATATTTGCATTAACATTATACTGATTTTCCTTGGCTCAGGAGCTGCTTGTTATTGTCTGTCTACTTTCAGCACTGGATTTGTGGAAGATCTGATAATTACATCTTATGGATTTACTCAGCAGTGTGAAGTAACTTAAAATTTTGGGTTCACCGTTCATTTGTTGACTTCTGATCTTTATTTTAAGTGAGTCAAGAGTACAACAAAAAAATCTTCTTAGTCTTAAATGCCAGATTTGAATACAATTACTCAGATCAAGTATTTAAATGTATTAGTTGAAGTCTTTGTTATTTGTTGTTCTCTAAATTATCTAGGAATGACATGGAAAACATCTGACACTCTAATCACTACTCAGGCATTCACAGTCATCTCAGAGTTATTAATTTTGTCTGGAAATTGCCTCAATAGTGGTTTTTAAGTAAAGCTAATAAAATTGTTTTTGCTGTGTGCTAAATATCATTACAGATTTGAAGCTTGTGTCTGAACTTTCTGTTTGTTTGTTTGTTTGTTTGTTTTTCCCCCCATCATTAAAAAGGACCTTTTCATCTCTCTCAGACAAGGTACATTGCCACCATCCAAATTACATTGGCTTTTAAATTTATTTTTTTTATATAGTGGCTGGATGAAAAGGGTGTTTTACTGCACATAAGAAACAATTAGGAAATATATATAAATCAGATATACAGTTTAAGTGTGTTCATGAGTTTTCAGAATATCTACAGAGTTTGTGTGTTCTAAGTAAATATGTATGCTCACTTTTTTTTGATGGAATTGATTGTAACTTTTTATGAATCTTTACTGCTCTTCTTAGCACATGCTCAAATAATTGAAATGTCAGTGAACTTTAGCTAGTGAAAAAGTCTGTTAAACATCTCAAAAAGAGAAGAAAGCTGCCATCCAGCATAGAAAGTTCCAGTTAATGGTGATATGAGAGGAAACTCTTAACATTGAAAAACATAATGGCAAACTTCTCTAATTAACAACTTCCAAAAAAGTTTTTAATTTGTTTTCAAAAACTTCTAAAAGAGAGGCATTTAACTATTTTAACCTGGTGGCAAATCTTAAGCCTAGATTCCTTAGGCAGCATTTAGTATGTAGCTGAGTGATGCATCATCTACTGTACTTTGTCACCCTGCAGGAAAATTAGGAAATAAGCTTGCTGAAGAAATGTATGTCACACCATCTTCATGCTCCTTTGTATTGATGCAGGTGCTGGACCTGGGTGCTGCTTCACTACAGTTCGTCTGAGTCATCTCATCACACAGATGTTACAACAACAACAGGTACATTCGCTGGGAGAGGATTTAGGGATGAATTAATGTGCTTACAAGATAACTACCATCCCTCTTCGCTGACTTGGAGAATTGGCCTCAGTAGGGCCAGAGTTAATGCTGGATGTGGAGATCTTCCTTCTTACCGGGGATGTAACCTGGTACTGTCTGATGATACAACACAGCAGAAAAGCCTGGTTTTGGTCACCCCTTTGGTGAGATACAGATCTTGTTATATGTTACAAGACTTGGCTATCTGTTCCCAGCTGTGTGTGATCTTTGCCTCCAGCTTAGACTTCACGGTATTTCTTTGGGCATCCACTGAAACACAAGGAGATAAGATGGAGAACACAGCAGAGTGTAGCTCAAATCTGCAAACCAAAATGGGTCAGGGAAAGTGGCCCAGCAAGCAGGGAATGACACTTTCCACCTCACTGAGTTGGGAGCTGAGGCTCATCTTATGCTTTCCTACAGCTGGGTGGCAGCATTTCTGCAGCGATTTATGTGTATGGTAAATTAATTGCTCAAAGATTTTTTTTCTGATGGATCAGATGTTATGTGCTAATTTCTCTCAGCTGTGATTATCCTTTTTAGAGCAGCATAAAGTTCACCAAATCTTTGTTATGTGTCTCTAATAGTGAGTCTTAACGATGCTACTGCAAATATCAGCATGTGCAAGATTTTACAAAATGAGCAGGAGTTTATAAAACTGTAGTGCAGAGACTTGCCTACTGTCGTCCATCCTTTGTCTCCTGGTATTTAGTGTCTTCCCTTAGATTCACAGTCTGTGTTCAAGATTCCCCAACTCAAACACCAGCTTGCTTCATTTACACACATCTGTGAAGATGACTTCAAGTGAACTGACTGTCTCTGGGATCTGAACTGATATAGTTTCCTCCACTGCATTTTCCATTTACTTATGTCATTGTTCACCTTCTACATTAGCAAATTAAATATTAACTTCAAGGCTGAATTTTGCAACCTTAAACTTTAAGCCATTGGGTTTTGTTATTTGCATCAGAAGGAAAAATTCCTCACCATTTTATTTATTTTACTGTGAAATTATGATAGAGTAATCAAATATTCTTTTTACATCTTTAAAGCTTTTTATATCATTCCTTTCTGTAACTCTTTTTTTTTTTTAATGGTTATAGTTTTGTAGCAACATTTTACTAGTGTTGCATACATCATTGCTGTCATTACTAAGCTTTTAATGGTTGTTTTCTATTTTATGAAGGGTGCTCCAGAGATACTCTGAGGTCAGGCTGAGCCAGTCACTGTGTCTGTGTGCTGTAATCCTACCACCACTACCTTATTCTTGGCTGTATTAAAACAGATTTGGTTGTATTGTGACTATTCAGTAGGCAATTCAGATGGTCCTCTATCAGTGACCTTCTTAATTTATTACTCTACTGAACTTTGTGTTAACTGCAAACTTTATCAGCAAAGATTTTATATAACTTGTAACAATAATAAACAGCATGTGATCCAGCACTGATCTCTGGGACAACCACCAGAGATGTTCACGTTAACTGAAGTTTTTCCATTAACAACTCAAAGACCTGATACTAAGTAAATTTTTAATTTATTTTATGTATCCTTTTAACACTATTTAGTATCTTTGAAAATAAAACCAGAAATCTTGCATTGTACGGAATTAAATCTAACAGCTTGAGAAAATTAAAATAGAATGTCAAAATAGCTACCTTGATCTACCAGATGAGTAATCTTGTCAGCTATAACAGGTTTGTTTGAGAAGACTTAAAAAGGCATAGAAAGACTATGAAACCGTATTGACTGTCATTAATTGCATTTTAGCTTCTAACTTTTTTGTTATGAGACTCACAGTTACTGTTCTGTGGGAGTAATATCATGTTATCCAGACCGTAACTCCCTGGGTGTCCATCTTGCCATTTTTACATCTTGAAACTACCCAGGGAGTCCTTCAAGACTTGTAAAATTCCTCAGTTTATACGATTTACTAAACATAGGAGTTTAGAAGGTTTCTCTGTTCATCTCAGTGGTGCTTTATGGATTCATAGATGCAAATCTTTCAGATGCACCGATGTGAAAATGCATAATCTAAGTGGGTTCTTCCTTCTGTTACAGACAGTAATCTTTGTATTGCCTGTGTGATAGACAGGATACACGTGTCTCAGTTTAAAAAACACAAAGGCAACAAACCAGTTCATAAGTATCTGCTGTATTTTTCCTTACTCTATATCCCTGTTTAGGATTTTATCAGCTGCATTTAGCAATAAGCTATGTCTGACTTGAGATTCCTTTTGTTCTCACTGTATTTTAAGATGCTTTATTTCCCTTAACTGAACCAGTTTCATCTTCTCTAACCGTATTGGCTATTGGTATCTTACTGGTTTGCTTTTATTTCTCATATTGGTTACATAAGTTTGAACTCATAACTTCTAGTATTGTTAGCTTTCCTGTTTCACCATACTTAATTTTTTTTTTGTTTTCTCTGACATTTTAACATCTGTCAACAAAAGATTGAGTTGCCAGTTTTTCCTCTTTTTACATCGGTGTGTTTGTGGCTTTCTGACCCATATTCTATTTTTGGGATGTCCTTTTAAGGCAACTAAATGATTATTAACACTCTGCAGAAAAATACTGAATATCCACAACAAAACTGCTCAGTTGTTCTAAAAAAAGTATTTCTCTTACACATGGACATATGACTTATTTTTAATTTTACTAACCCAGCAGGCTAAGATTATGCTTTCAATTAAAATGGCTTAGCTGAAGTAGTTAGGGTTTGTAGCAATCAGCAAGGATAAACTTGATAAAGAAGGAGACTTCCCCTCTTTCATAGGGTTTTGTCTTGGCTGTGTTTTTGCTAGCAAATCTAGCTAAATAGCTTGGAGCTATTATTGCTGAAAAGCCAGTTAGTGGCTTTATCAAGTTATGACTGAATACTGGCACCATTTGTACAATATTTAATATGCTACAAAATACTGTCTTCTCTGTGATACACTGGTCATCCCATGGCCTGTGGCTCAATACAGGATACTTTGAATAATTATTGAATTAAATGTATGCTTCAGAGTGAACCTTTTGCTCTGTTCCCAGGCTGTGAACATGAATTGTCTCTGTCTTGGCAAGCTCAAATTTCTGTTGCTTTTTCCTCCTTCATGCTGGCTGCTCAGGAATGCCCTCTGCTCCAGCTGCTTGCCAGTCATTACACTGCAGAGCAGCTTTTCCTTTGTGAAATAGCTAACTTGTTTAACTCTTCTAGGCTCTTGCCTATAACTGCAGCAAGGTGCTGGGCATTCACCATCCGCAGGGCTTGCTGTGTCCATAAATGCACCCAGCTCCATCAGCACGCTGGAGCTCCAGCAAGGCCGCGCAGTGGCAGTTGTGGGTTTCCCTGGGTGGGCTGTGCAGTGCTACTGAGGGGCATGCAAAAGCGTCAGGAAGATGCCTGGCACAGATTTGGAAAGGTCTGTGTGAGCTGTGGCAATGGCTCCTGCGGTTCCTGCGTGTGTAGCTGGTTGGTGTGGTATGGAATGGGCAAGAGCCCAGCTGGGGGAGCACTGGGCGGTCTGCATTTGCTGGCTTAGTGGGAATGGATATGCAGTGTGAAACAACTGCTGCTCAGACACTGATGTCCACAATGTACGCATTTCAGGTTGAGTTTTTAACTTCAGATTAGCTCTAGCCTGGGTTTGTGTTGCAGCTGGGGTGGATTTCTAGGCTATGCTCAGCTGAAAGGGAGTCTGTTCACATGCTCTGAGATGACAGAGTGTGCATCAGAGCACTCAGGTTTAGTTCAAAAGTGCATGCCTGAATCAAATGAAGCACAAAGGTATGCTCAGTAAACTTCCTTGGCATTGCTGCAGTGTGAATGATTACTGGGACTAATTTCTTGGGCAATAATAGATATCTCTAGTACCCTTGTGTAGCAATTACAGTGCAGCACTGAGACTGCTCTGAAGGTTTTTCTGCCAGGGCCAAGTTGAGTTGAAATTTATATTTGGTTGTTATTGCTTGAGTTCATAAAACAAATTTGCAGGAACATAAGTATTTGGGCATTGGGTGAAAGTTCCTCCAGTTTATAATAATATTCTAAACCCATGACAATCTGCTTAAAACCATACTTGCTTCATAGATATCTCATGTATATTATTCTTAGTCCTACTCCTATACAACATCATATCTAATGTTCTCCTTTTATAGTATGCATTAGCTCACAGCCACACACACTAAGTAATGCATTATTCACAGGTAGATTAATTGTGTAAGAGTGTATAACTAAGGATGCAATGGATCCTGTACAATAATACTATTTATTGTTTCTTTTTCCATCACAGATGAGTTCTTGCCTTCCAGAATGTGGGACAACTGCAAGATGCAGGTAGTGGTAATTGTGCAATCAATTGGAGAATAACAAGAGGCCTTAATTTGAGACTTGCTCAGCCCTATGCTTTGTCAGAAGTGCCATCCTACTGTAAACATACCATGAGACCTGGGTTCTGATGGGGTGGTAGATTAACTTTGGCTGGCTGCTAGACACCTACCCAGCCACTCACCCTCCTCAACAGGGCAGGAGGAGGAAATAATGTGAAGAAGCTCATGGGTTGAGATAAGGACAGGGAGATCGCTTGCCAATTACCATCACAATCAAAATGGACTTGACTGGGGAAAATTAACTAAATTTATTGCCATTTAAAAATAGAATTGAATAGTGAGAAACAAATATAAAACTAAATACACCTTCCCCCCACTCCCACATCTTCCCAGGCTCAACTTTACTCCTTCATTCCTGACTCCTCTACCTTCTTCCAACCTAAATGGCACAGGAGGATGGGGAAGAGGGTTGTGGTCAGTTCATAATTCCTAATCTCTGCTGCTTCTTCTTCCTCACACAGTTTTCCCTGCTCCAGCATGGGATTCCTCCCATGGGATACAGTCCTTCACAAACTTCTCTGTGAGTCCTTCCCATGGGCTGCAATTCTTCATGAACTGTTCCAGTGTGGGTCCCCCATGGACCACAGGTCCTGGCAGAAAACCTGCGCCTGTATGGGCTGCAGCTCCTGCCAGGAGCCTGCCTCACTGTGGGCTATCCACAGCTGCAGCTTCCTCCAGTGCACATCCACCTGCTCCGGCACGGTGGGGCTGCAGGGTGGGTATCTGCTTAGATGTGGTCCTTCATGGACTGCAGGGAGACAGCCTGTGTGACCATGGTCTCCTCCACGGGCTGCAGGGGAATCTGTTCTGGTGCATGGAGCACCTCCTTCCCTCCTTCACTCACCTCGCTGTCTGCAGAGTGCTCTCTCACCAGAGTGTACTCTCACATATTTTTTTTTTTTTCCCCCCTCATTCATGTCTCTCTCAGCTGCTGCACAGTGTTTTTTACCCTTTCTTAAATATGTTATTTATAAGAGGTGCCACCAGCTTTGCTGGTGGGCTGAGCTTTGCCCAGCTGTGGGTCTGTCATGGAGCTGACCAGAACTGTTTGACACGGGGTAGCCCCTGGTCTCTACTCAGAGGTCCCCCTGCTACCAAAACCTTGCCACGTAAACCCAGTACAGATGAGAAATATCTGTGGTCATTGGAGAAACCCCTTGAGGAAAAGAGCATCTCGCACTTCTGTTGATTCAGGGTTTACCATTCTAAACACGTATAGACTGAGGGCTGACTAAACCCATGTGCTTTTTGTTTTAACACAGTGCTTGAACCCTTCCCTCCCCAGTAACATTCCCACATGGACCTGCCTAAGTTTACATACAAATACTCCTCAAATGAGGTCATGTTGCTCTCTCCTGGCTCCTTGCAGGGCTTGGTTTGTGAATGAGAAGAATACTGATTTGGATTTATTTTATTCTTAATCAGTTGAGGATTAGTTGTGCTTTCTTGTGAGTTCTTCATGGTCATAAGGAAAGTGTCTTTTGTCCAGTCTGGGAATTCCTGGTCACTCACACACTGCAGAAGGGATGATTTGATTTAATAGGCGCAGTCTCTCTTTTAAGTTAATATTTTGGCATAGTACTAAGTGTTACTTTTCTTTTTTTTTTCCTGTGAAATGCCGGATTTTTGGAAATAATGCACTTGTAACTATTTTTCAAAAAACACCTGGTAGCCTTAGTACAAAGTCCATCCTGAATATTAATTTCCTGCCTACCTAATTCCACAGCTTTCAGTTTCAGCTGAATGTGACAGTTGCTTCACTTTCTACTAAAGCTATTGTGCAGTGCTACTGCAGTGTTAAATACCCATTTTTGCCCCAAAGTTGACTGGGTTTCAATATTAGGATTTCTAATAGGATGTTTTGTTTCTGAAATACTTTTCTTTAACTGTGCTTATGTGTGTAAATCATTGTGTTAAATAAAAGTATATCAGGCAAGTTATAATAGAATTAGCTTTGGTGATAAAGTTATCAGTACTTGGATGGGAGATGTGATCTAGTCCCTTCACTCTTTAATTTCTGTAAAATGCAAAATTACGTGGACTGGCTAGTGAACTGGTTAACAAGGAAAGATTTATGGAATGCAAGTGCTGATATAATTATCACACTTGGCTAACTTTTAAGAGTCAGGTTAGTTTCTGTAGGAGTGTCAGCTTTGTCAATGTTACATCAGGATCTGATATGTCTTTTTTAAATGAGGTTTAATAAATAATGAAATGACCTTCCAGTTTTCTACAGTTCGTTTCAGAAGCTGGATTGTGCTATAGATAATTTTAAATTCCTGTGAGATTTTATAGGGAGAATAGCAAACATGCTTTGCCAGAGAAGACTAAATTCGGTATCTCTGCCAGCATCCTAACTTTCAGATCTTGTGATATCTTCAATATTAATAAAATATGGTCAACTTTTTGCTATTATCATTCCAAAGAAGCTTACTTTTTAAGAACTAAACACGCATGCACTTAGTGTAGCCTGAACAACATAATTATATTACAAATTTATAAGGCAAAAAAAATATATAGTGAAAGAGAAGTGCAAAAGAAACAATTGAGGTCAGTGACAGAAAAATTAGGACAGGGAGAAAATAGCTCTACTAAGCTATAACATGGAATTAAATAATAAAAACTAAGATCAGTTGCTACTTATTTAAATAAAAAATATGTATGGTGCAAATCTTTGATTATATTGGATGGCATGCTTGGCAAGTCGTTGAAATACCCATTTCCATTGATTGCAAAATTGGCGGTGAAAAAAAAGTAATGAAGTAAGGACTCTCCTACTGGTAAGACTCTAACAAATTTTTTGTTTAATACAAGAGGTATTTCTGTTTCCTCATTGATGGAAGTGATGGAATAGATATAGAATATTTTGTTGAAGAATTGGAGGCTGAAGTGATCAACATTCTCAATGGTTTGCAAATGTTTTAAATTAACTACATCACATAATCCTAACCCAAATATGAAAAAAATCTGAAGTCCTTTATCTAGTATAAATAACAGGGCAGATTCTTTTTTCTTGAAAATGCCCAATAGCTTGACTGTAGTGTACTTTTAAGTCAGGTTTCTTATTATGCTGGTGCTTCCTGTACCCTTAATGCAAGGGAGAATCTTTGAGGAAAGGGTTTTGATTTGGTGATGCTGTTTTTTCTTTCACAGTTTCTCAGTCATGGATTTTTGAAAGCTTTTTTACAGATAAAGGTTTTTCTTGTTTAAACTTTTTATCCTATTTTTGATGATGCAGCTTTCACTGTTGTCACAGGCTATTTATCCCCTGTCTTCTGTTATGAGATATCTCATAATGAAGCCTTAGAGCTGTCACTGGGTGATACCAGTTCTTGAACTGACCCTTTCAGCCTAATAGGAGATGCACTTTAAATTGTTGACTTTCCAAACTTGTCTCGTTTCAGACAGCTACAGTATACCCTTGCATTGCCATAGATTAGGATTCATTTCAAAGAAGTACGTAGGAGTTCCTCTTGCTGACAATTTAAAAATCAAAGCGGTAAATTTTATTCTAGTGAAATGGTGACAAAACTGTAATAAACTTATGGGAAAAAAAAAATCATCAAATAAAAGCAGCAGTTCTGCAGAGAATGTGCCTGGTATTAAGCTGTTACCTCACGTCGTATTTCTCTGCAGCATCTTTTGGCAGTATCTCAGTCCTCTGCCTCTGCAGCTCTGTCTTTCAAAATGTACTCTGCTCTGTTCCCCGTCTCTAATTGCACTTGAACATTATCAGGATGCTGTTGAGCACTAATGAGTCTTCAAAGCAGTATGTAGGGACTTTCACTTTCCTTTTGTTCATGATAATTAAGTTAGGGAAATTTTATATTGTGCCTTGATTAATTCTGGGAATTTGTAAGAATGCAAATGAAACATTGTTTGTCTGGGGCTGAGTTATCTTTTGATATGCAAACACAGTTTGATATGCTGATTTTCATTATCATGATTACTTTCCTCTTTGGGAAGGCAGTTGAATTACAATTCCATCCGACTGCTCCTTGTGTAGAAGATGTGAATTCTGTTGCTCACATTTCATAATTACATACAAAATTCCACATTGTAGCAATTATCTGAACAGCGTTCCCGTTAGTCTAGCAATAACAAGAATTTATTTTATATAAGTCTATCTATGATTTAGATTAATAAATCAGACAACTAATGTGGTCCTGGATTCTTAAACACAGTACATTTATATAACTGAGAAGGTAACTGATGAATGATACTACATAGTCTTTGCTTAGAATAATATTACTTCTTGGACACCTTTGAGACTAAGGTAAGTACGTTCTGCCATGTGCTAAAAAGTTATGAAACAGTAATGAAGTATTAAATTAACAAGGTAGAAATGTGGGGAAGAATTCAGTATGCAACATTTTTTTTTTCAGGTTTATACCGCTGAGGGACATCACTCCTGGAACAGAGAGGTCTGTGCTTTGCTGGCTATCTGGACAGTAATTTTTTATGCAGCTTCTTGTACCTCCAAGGGAACATACTCCAAACCATGGCACTAAGTTAGGAGTATTTTTTTCCCTTCAGTCCTCATGGCTGTGTGTAGCTCATGCTTTTATTTACGGACTTGCTGGAATCCTGATCTGAAGCTTTATTGTGACCTCAGGATACATTACTTGAAGATGTCATCTATGGGTTTCATCTGCACTGATTTTAACTACAGTTCTGCTGAATCAGTGTGGTGGGGTTTCTTCCTAATGGCAGCTATCTTTTCATTCATTAAAATACTGCTGTGCCATTTTTAACCCAATATCCATCTTGCTGCTGTTACACAAATATGCCTCCTTCCTTTTTTGAAGTCTTTTGTACTTCTTTTTGTACCTTGAACTGTGCTCTGGAGCACTGTTCTGGTGACAGACACAGCTAATAGGGACACCAATTTTCACACTGCCCTTGGGGTACTCTTACCTATTATATGAGTCTTCCATTCAGCACTCATTTAAGGCAAAACCAGTTTAAGTTAAACTTCCCTCTTTTGCACTGGAGACAGAAACTGCTGGTCAAGGCCAGCACTGGTGCAGCGAAGTGCCTGGCACTGACAGTGATTTGAGTTCGTCTGTGGAAGTCTGCAAGTCTGAAGAGGTGATATGATCTCATAGGATGAACTGAGAGATGATGCTTCTCAAATGGCCCCTTGGGCTTTGGATCTGTGAATTGGAGCCTTGAGCAATTCCTTCTGCTGCTGCACAAGTTGCAATGGTGTCTTAAGCATTCGTGCACTTTCTTCAGCTGCCTAATTGGGCAAAAAGGTAAGTACGTGCCTGTAATACAAGTGTATGGATGTGCTCTTAGGTCTTAGCATAGCAAGACAGTAACATGTAGGTTTGTTTAGAAAACCTTTTTAAAATTTTCTGCAGAGTGTCCTCTAATGTCAAATCTGAGTATTTTCTTTCAGATATTTGCCCTCCCTTTCCTCCTCCACAGCTATCATGATCTCAGGATATATAGAGATGATCTGCATTCTGCAGGCTTTCATCTTGACTGGTTTGGCTCAATTATGCCGAAGTCTTAACTAATTTTCTAGTGGAGTCTTTGGGTAAAATAGCCTATATACTTATAATTAGTGAATAAACAGGTTTATAAATGCCATATTTAGCAAATATTTGTTTATTTTTCGTGAGCAAGATGCTGTTGGGAACTTCAAAGGGATCTGTTTAATGTTTTTTCTAAGCAACTAAGACAGAATTTATATATGAAAAATAAACACTCCTTTGGTGTCTTTGTAGCTGACTTGCTGTTGCATGGTGCTTCTTACTGGAAACACATATGGAGGACTGTTCACAGTGCTATTTTTAATTCTTGGTTTGTCTTTTAGTATATATTGAGTGTTCTGTTATAGGGTACAGTGCTAGATAATGTGTTCGGTGTTGTGTTTATAATAATGAAATATCTTGTAAAGCTTTTGGTTTCTAATTATATTCTATCTTAGCCCACAATGTGTCCATACATTTCTTCCTTATCCTGAAAGACACCCTAAACACTAGAAAGTGCCAAGACAAATTAAAGCACCCCATCTAACTAAACAACCACATGGCAGAGTCCATATGTTCTAAAATTAGGCTTATTTATGCTTATAACAATGTATTACTTCTGCATCCAGACAGGGAAATCAAACCAATTCCCTCGTGTGGAAAGAATCCCATTGCACTTTGAATGACTATTAGCATATTAATCACTTTCTGTGATATTTTTCAATGTAGTCTTTTGAAGTCATCCCTGGAAGAAGGTTTACTCTAAAATAATAATATCATGGACTTTAAATGCATGCTGCTTTGTCATGTTGATGTACTTTTTAAACTGTCTCTTATGTTAATGCTCTGCCCCAAAATGAACACTGCATTTTGTATGAGGAACTGGGATCCAAGCTTTGCGTGTTTTATGGAGGTGACCTGCTACAGAATACGCTTTGTGACATGAGTGATTCCCCATACATTCCTCTGCTGCCCTTCAGTCTTGGTGTGCTATGTCATTGCTGGTCCCAGACAGGGTTTCATGCATTTATAGGGGGCAAAACTGATGACTGAGGGACCTAAGGCTGAGGTTGATTCTCCTTGTGTCTCTCGGGTTTTGTGACAAGGCACACAAAATGATGTCAATGTGCTCTGAGGAATGTGCTGTGTCTTTGAAGGGTTAGGGCTTAGTTACATCTGAGACACGTAGATTTCCCGGGGGATGAATCTGTGCTAAACTTCACTGATTGCTTCTGTAATCTTTCTTTGTGAGGTTAAGAGCAACAGTTGCTCTGCTAGTGCTATATTGCTAATAGCAGAAGGCGGCAAGGTTGATGTTAAACAGGTGGGAATGATGGATGTGCATTGGTTTAGATTCTAGAAGAATAAAAGTGAACAGTGCTGAGAATGTTAATATTCTTCCCTGGATGCCAAGGACTTGTGTGCAAGTCTGATAGTAGCTAGATGTGGTAGTGGTAGAAAACTCCTGGCAATGAGAAGTATGAACTTGGTTAATTATTTTGACCAATTTTGAGGTTAAGGTGGCTGTTATATTTGGATTTAGTTCACTTATTTTAATTTCTCTAGGAAAGCAATTTTCTGGCTGTAGGACAGGTTAATCTACTGAAGAGCAAGACAAGTTTGCTTAGAACAGCTGATGCCAGTGAACAAGTTGTGCGTTCTGGTATTTGTAGAGATTTGCCCACTACACTTAAAATCTAAACACGTACATGCCTGTAAGCCTTAGCAAAATGTATGGAAAAAATGTTTGTGACTACTTTTGTTTTTTGACCTGTTCTACTGCTGTGACTTCAATGAACAGCATTTACCTTTCATAAGCAGGCCTTTTTTTGTGCCCTGGTGCCCCTTGTCCTGTCTCACATTCTATTCAACTTTTACTACCTAAAAGTCTTGAAAGGCTTCAGTTTTTTCAAAACATATATGCCCTTGAAGTGAAATAGCATATATATCTACTTGGTTGTCTCAGTGAGAAGTGTTCTCATCCTGAACTGTGACTCTGTCACATTGCTGGCCAAGGTCAGAGAGTACTAATTATCATGCCAAGGTCTTCCCTCTGGTAACTTTTAGTTTCAGTAGCAATTGTGACACTGTGAGCAGATGCAGCTGCTGGGCAGTGTTTTATGTTGGGAAAATAGGATTCAGAGGAATAGTTAACTGAAGTCTCTACTTGGCAATGGGAAACGGAAGCTATTGCAATTTGTCTTCTGATGACACTTATAAACCCAAACTGAAAGCTCCGTTCCTTGTCCTGAGCTACTTGTATATTTACTTAAAACTTTTTTTCTTTGAGAAATGTTTACATAATGGGCAAGAAAGTGTTACCCTGTGGGACTCCTGTTGTTCTCTTTGCATGGCAATAGTCCCAATATGAGTGTCTTATAAAAGCCTTTAATATCCTAATTATCAGTTTTTCTTTAGACTGGAAAATTTAGGCCTGGCAATGTAGTGAAAGATAAATAAAGCTTGAGGGTCCTAGGTGACAGTTTTTACATTTGGATGAATTACAATTTCATAACAGTTAGTGTCTCAGGTGTACACTTAAGCTTTTCCATAAAAACAGAGGAGTTAAGGGTGATGTCTTAGTTCTCCCATTTTTTCCATATTCTGCTCTGTGTATTAATTCAAGACAAGTGAGGAATAACTCACTGGTGGGTAATTGAGTCTTACTTCTATGAATAACTCCTGCCTTCCCCAGTCTTTGGAAAGGAATTGAGGCCTGTCCTTGGCAGGGGGCAAACAGGCAAATGACGTCTGCTCTGCTCTTTCAAATAAGTGACACTGTCATGCAAAATGCCATTACAGGAAGACTGTCTTGGTCACACTCTAACACAGCTTCCTTCAGGAGGGTCTAAATTTCTAAGATGATAACTCACAAAGTGCTACATGGTTGAACTTCAAGTATATCTTCTAAAAAGAAATTGTTTCTGCAAAGTCCTCCTTAAAATGTTAAAACATCATCTGTAAACTGGTACACATCCACTGAGATGGCAAAGCAGTCACAGAGGGCAGGACAGATGCACTCCAGTGTACAACTTGCACCCAGTCACTTAGATCAGACTGATGTAAAACACAAAAGAATTGCTTGAAATAAGGTGGAGCTGTTATTCAAAAAATAGTTCATCCTACAATGAAAAATACCTCTCAAAATGTCTTTTTGCAAAGCAATAATGTAATGTAAAGCAAGAAATACTCACTAGAAAGTTATAAACATTTGATGTCAGTTTATTCTAAGCATGCATTTAAGCTTCTGCTTGAATGTCTAAAAAGTGAGATTGTTTACTTCTGTTTGACATACTATATTTTTCATTTTGTTTGCTTTGTAGAACAATGTTGTAATTGCAGTGGATGACTCAGTCAACCTATACCTGCAAAAAGCTTTTTAGCATATTTAATCTCTGTTTGTAGGTAGCTTTATTTATGTGCTGAAATGCTTGTGTTGTGATATAAATTATGCTAAGAGGAAAACTACAGTGGTTGAAGCAATCAGACTAAAAGTTGGTCTGTGTAATGAGTGCTCTGCAGAAAGTGAAAACCTGTTGAATATTTATGTGATCAGATTAAGATGATTCTTTCCCTTCTTGCTGAGGGCAGCCAGCAGTACATTTGACTTCATTACTTATGAGGTGATTTTCCAACTGCCCAACAGAGGCAAACAAAACTGAAATCCGGCTACATTTTCACCACTTTGTTTTTCCTCTGTATTTTCTTTCCTAGTTAAAAGGAAGGCAAGGTATAGGAACTGTCAACACCGGTGACAACAGTTGGACTTAGCACTTAAAGCCAGACAAGCAGAACTGAGTTTCCAAGCTCGAGCAGTGCGTAAAGTACAGAGATGCTTCTGGCTCCACCACTACTCTGGCAAGAAGGAGTGACTCTGATCACTCTTTTTATTCCCCATATTTTAAGCCACTGCAACAAAGTGAACACACGGTTACTATGTGAGTAAAATCCTCTGAGGACTGTGTTCTCTTGCCTTGTGTCCCTGTTATCTCCTATTAAATATGTCAGGCAATTAGAGTTTAATCTAAGATTTCTCTTCTGTCTTCATCTACTCATTCCTTGACTGGGATATCCTGCCAACTGGGTACTCAGCCACATTGGCAGCTTGTGTGACATGTATGATTATCCACCAAGAAGAAGGTAGAAATTGCCAAATAATTTCATAGAGTTTGCTGATTAGCCACCTGTTTAGCATGGTTTTCCTCAATTAAAATTACTGTGATGGTGGTAGTATAAAAACTTCAGTGGAATAGTGGAGAACACTGCTAGAACTGCTTGTATCTGATCTGCTGAGATGTAGATGCAGCACTGAACTAAAAAATATTTGCTTGATGAACGGCACATATATATATTTTTGTTATGTAAGGTTTGCCACTTGTTTAACTTCGGCTGAAAGATGTCAGCAAAATTCAAAGTGGAGAGAAAAAAATGTTTGGCATTCAGCCTCAGTTCTAAAGCCAGTGTAGGTGCTTCTGGGTTTGAATGAGTAATCCTTCTTGATTGTCAAAAATTTATGTAGTTATGGAGGAAAGAGCATGTTCATAGTCAAACATAGTGTTATCATGAGCAATGCTCCAACCTCATTTTCTTCTAGTTTATCTACATCCCAAGATAATCCTTGAGGATAATAATCCCAAAGGGTTTTTTTGTATATTTCCAAAACCCTAAATTTATGTCTGCAGTGAGTAAAGAAACAGAAATAGATTATTTTAAATTATGTGCAAGAAGATTAAGTGAAACACTTGGTTGTAGTAGTATACCAAATGATGTCATTTTTAAAAATCATGTGATGATTTGAGAAGCAGATCAGTAATACCACTTACACATTTATACCAGGGAATGCAGGTGAGATGAAGATGATTTAGAACTGACGGGCTGTAACGGACACAAGGAATATCACACCTGATGCCACCACATCACACACCTATTGAGCAGGATAGAAATGATTGTTCATTCCTTCTCTAATGGGAGTCTGCTGATGGCGTGCACTGGTATTTGGTTGGTTTGAGGTGATTTTTTTTGTTCGCTTTGGAAACTCTTCATAGAGTCTTTCTGTAGGTTTGTGAGAGCAGTTTGTGGCTTTAGGAGTTTACGTGCTATCTCCCTGCACCTCAGTGAGCCACAGTATGTTGTTTGTTCCTAATACCTACCATCTGCATTCAGGACCCAATGCTGTTATCTCTGAAATCAAAACAAAAAAAAATTGCATTTACTTTAAAGGAAACAGAATATGGTTCTGCTTTGTTTGGTTTTTAGTAATAAACAATGTATAAAGCTAAATGCGTATGAGGTATCTTCGCATAGGCAAATAAGATTCAAATATGGATTGTACTACAAATAGAACAGCTTTGATTATGAGATGAAATACAGGTAGTCTCTTTTGGCTTCCTCTGAAAACTAAAAATGATTGTTCCCTATTTGAAAATCGTCAGCTGAAGAGCAACCAGAGCAAAGGAATTGTTATTCCTGTCTAAACTAAAGAATTCTTGTCAGACTTTTGTGATCATCATGAAAATCTATTTTATAAAATGGTACAGCTGTCTAGATGATACACTAAAATCTCCTGCTTTGTTTTTTTTAAGGAAATAATGGTTTCCCTTTTTCCTTATAAACTTTTTATTTTTTTGCAGAAAATAGGTACATTTGTTTTTTTGCCTGTATTACAGATGTTAATGGCTTAATTCTGACCTTGCTTAATCCGTTTTTACAAAATATTGAGTAGATTTGTTCTGTTTATACCTGAGACCAGAAACCCACTGTTTCTATGGGTAAGAATGAGTGTGTTGAGATCTGGGACTGAGCCTACTGAGAGATCTGAGTACTGAGCCAGCCATGGAAGCAGCTGCAAAATTGATTCACCCTAATCTGACAGAAGGCCTGTCAGAGGATTCAGTAGTCACTGAACTTGTTTGAATGATATCAGAAGGTCAGAAGCCATTCAGTCCGAGTACTGTGTCATACTTGTGCTGTGATAGAAGTGCTACTGCTGAACCAGTTTCTCTAACCTGAAGCAAAGCAGACCACAACC
This sequence comes from Tyto alba, assembly GCF_018691265.1. Taxonomy (NCBI): domain Eukaryota; kingdom Metazoa; phylum Chordata; class Aves; order Strigiformes; family Tytonidae; genus Tyto; species Tyto alba. The sequence goes on along the minus strand of NW_024881326.1, from coordinate 23,965,728 downwards.
AGTCCACAAGTGCGTTTTGTTTCCTGACCAAAACTTATTTCTGATGTTTTAAGTGAGCATCTTGTTGGTGGGGAATTGTTAAGTTACACAGTGAGTTGTTAATGGTGTTCTTTGGGAGAATCTGATGTTCTACATGTGAATGGTAAAAATATTTTCAGAGCGTCTTTATGCCAGCACTGAAACTTTAATAGTTTATGCAGTCCTGGAAACAGGAGGAAACCACTGACACACGTAGTCATGTTCTCTGGTGCGATATTTCGCAGGAAAGCAAGAGCTTCTGTTAACTGCTATATGTGAAGTAGTTTAAATGTGGAAGAATTACAACAACCATGTCTGCAAAACCTCCCTTTAACTTTATCCAGTTTCAAGAAAGGGAGCATTGCCACCTGTTCCCACTTTGTGCATTTTGGTTGAAAAGAAAATATTCTGTTATTCTCCTTAAAAGCCTGAAACAGTTTCTGAAAACCTGCCTGTCTTCACTGTGTGGAGAGAGAAGGATTTATTGGTACTGAATCTGCTCCTGATGTGGCTAAAAACTAGTTCTCGAAGTCTTGGTGAGTTGTCTTCAGATTCCTGGTCTGCTGTTTGAGTCCCAGTGTTGCAGGCAAGCCTATGTTTCCCTCCTCTTTTTCCTCTGTCCCAGTATTTGCTCCCCAAATTTAGTCCTTGTGCCTTTTTCTCTAGGGATAAAATTTTATAATTAGTGGGGACCAAGGACCTTGATAGCTGTGTTGCAGGCAGGATTTCAGCCCAATCTTGCCTCCCCTGCTTATATGTTTTTGAAAAGATTTTGACTAGTAGAGAATATCTGATCCTTTCAAAATCAATAATTGCAATGTATTGTGGATTTTTCTTTACTGTCTAAGAATTATGAGCAACATATGATGTTTTTGTATCTGAAACTTTTCCTGATGATCACTTGCAAACTCAGGTTCTTAGACATACTACATTTCTTTACCAGTTTCATCACTGCCAACTTTTTCTTGATGATAAAATGTCCTTTAAAACCTGTCAACAGATTTTCTGTATTTCTGTTTGAGCTTTAATCAATCTCAGAAAGGTAAGCTAACTTACTTTTTTTGAAATTGTGGCCCTGGCATTAGTCTTTAAAAATTAATTGCTAAGGATAGGTTTATCTTGACCCTGATCTTTTCCTCATTTTCTTCCCATGGACCTCTGTTGAGGCAAACCATTCTTATAACAAACATCCCACTATTGAGGATAATACAGAGTATACAGGAATTGTTACAGACTATATTAAAACCTGTCAGTCATCTTAATCATGCTATAGTGCAGTTTTATGTAGAACAAACTTTGTCTAGCACCTTAAAATTAATGACTTACTGTTTTTCTTTAAATGCACCTGAGTTTGAGAGTTAGTTTCTCTAGTTTAATTTCATGTCATGTCAGTGTAACGCTATGAAATTCACGTAATGCAACGTGAACTAAAAATGATGCCTTGAAGAAAGGACAGCATGTTAAATTCAGACCTGTATGTTTCTACATTGGCAGCTTTGCAGGTGCACAGAAATCTGAGTCTGGGAAAGTTTCTAGATATATTTTAGTGTAATCATTCTGGCTTTATTTCCGAGATAGTAAGTTGAAGTTTGTTAAATCAGTTTGGGAAAATTCAAACATGGAAAATAGATTTCCCATAAGAATTTAATGAGTGTTAATGAACCATGCTATAAAAACAAGGATGGAGTTCACATCCTATGTTAAACTAACATAATAAGGGAAATTATATCGTAACTGTAGGTTGTTGGTAGATGGTTTTACCTTAGGACAGAACATCGAAACTGAGGTGGGGCTACTGATCTTTGTTTGCTAGAAAGGGTCTTTCTGTGCGGACTGAGAGACAGCTGCCCCGAACCCAAAGGACAGCAAAGTTTTGTAGACTGAATCGTTTCATCTATGTAGTATAAAGCCTCTTTTAAGCCACTCTCGTGTGTTTTGCTTTTTATGCCATCTGAAATGTTATAGACAAATTTCTCCCTGCTTACCAGTATTACTTCGTGCTACAGGTTTGCTGTTAGACTCTGAGAGTGCAGCAGTGGCAGCCCGGGAAGGCAGCACTGCTGGAGGGTGGGCTGCTCTCTGGAGCTGTATTTCCGTGGGCTGTGCACAGCGAGCTGTTGCCCTCCCCGTTGTCCTAGAGCATGGTCCTCCCAGGGCAGGGTGGGACAGGCTGGAGTTGTGTGCTCCTGTGGGATGCTTCCTAGAATTCAGCAAGCCTGTGTTGCTCAGGCTCATGCAGAAGTTTCTGTCTGGTTCACTTTCCAGTGGATTCACGCATTTTTTAAGTTGTGAATTTAATTTCCTCCCTTATCAGTGTAACTTTTCTGTAGAAGATGACCGTGTTTAACTGGGCTTGAAGAGCAAAAGGAAACATAACCTTTTACTGTGTTACAGGCTTGTATAACCCTGATGTCACTTGAAGTGTTCATGCCTCTCAATAAAATTTTGATGGATATCTTTGGATCTCCAGTTTAGTGACTTTCCATTAGGTTATTAGTCTTCAGGTTTTGACAGGACTGTGAATATATTTTACAGTTCTCATCTGTGCTGAGATCTCCAGGGTCTCACGTAATTTCCACAGAAATCAATAAAAAGACTTTTGTTAATGCTTCCTGTTGGATTTGGATCCCTACACTTGAACATACACACAGTTTTAGGCCTCATGATTCCTTGTTTTTAGGATTTTATAATATAGGAGTTGTCACATAATATAAAAACAAGGTCCCCCTCTCTCTTCATGTTGTCTCTAGTAATAGTTGGGACCAGCTTTTTGAAGGGAGAATGTGAGAAATGTTGATGGAGCAATACAAGAATAACTTGCCCCACAGGATTTTGCTTCCTCCTTACATCAGTGAGAAGCTGAATAAAGACTTGAAGCAGGAGAACTTACACTCGTCAAAGTTTTAAATGTTCTTATTACTAAAAATAATTTTTGTCATCTAACTGGGGGTAGTTTTCCCTCCACTCTTCCCCTGCTGCTAATTAAATCCTCTTCATCTGTCAATAACAGAATGTGAGTTTTTCTTAGTATCCTACATACACTGGTTAAATTCTATTTATTTTATACAATGTCCTGAATTGTGCAGCATCATTTGCATTTATATCTAACTTGTTTTGTTATGCATACTTTCCTTAATTACTTTTTGGGTTACGTATTTTTTCATAAGCACATTTTTTTATACTTCTTAGCTTATATTTAGAGAGCTTTGGCAATCACAACATGTTTCATGCAATCTGTCTCTGCTTCTGCTGAAGAACAGTTACTGATTTGATAAGAGGCCAGTGCTTTTAAAGTGGGTGATAAAGTCAGGCTCTTAAATCTATATATATATAACAGGTGAATATAGGTTGGCTAGTTTCTAAGATATTTGTGCTCTCCTGTTGGTTTAGCGGTAGCTCTGGATATATGGAAGTTGAAGGACTTCTGGTCCTCCTGTTTGTTACTGAGCTTAATTTAGAGCACCAGAACAAAAATGCCTGCCCTTGGCTTACACGTGGCCCTGCTTGAGAAGGTAAGATTGTGCATTCTCATAAGTAGCTGTGAGAGAAAACTTGCAGCTCACTCACACTATTGCCAGCGCAATAGTTCTTGAACATCAGTTGATGAATTAGTGTCCAGCATAGAAAAGACAACATTTAATGATATGCTATTTTGTATTTCCAATAACTGATCTTTGAGAGTGATCTGAAACCCCATGTGCTTAATGGCTCAATCCACTGATAAACCTAATGAAACCTGACTAAGGTATGATTCACAATTGTCATTTTTATGCGGTAGAGGATGATAATGGGAACCCTGTGGTGGCCCTGAAAAGTAAGCAGTACGTAAGTCACTGTGGTGGCCACTGCAGTGTGTTTCCACAGCAGTCTCCCTGATTTCCCTTTCTCAGAGCGCTGCTACTTTTCACATAGACCATCTTCTGTCAGATGCTCTAGCAGTGGGGCTGTACTGCTTATCCTTTTCCCTCCCTCCTTGCTGCCTGTAGACCCTTCCCATATTGCACTTGCTGCCTGTGCTGCCATCTAGCCAAGCAGCAACCTAGGGATGAGCCAGTTTTTGCTGTACTGCAGGCTGTTGTACATTCTGGATATATCCACCCAAGGTCTGCTGTGTCTGGTAAGTGCATATCAAAGCAGAGAAATCTTTTTGTCTTTATGTAAATCAAATAATGTATGTGGATTAAGAGTTAAAAACTTAGTCTTTTTTTAATCATGTAAGAATTGACAATAGATGGTTGAATTGAAGGTTGATCTAGCCCAATATCCTAGGGTTTTTTGATATCCAAGAAAGGATGCTTGGAGAAGAGTCTAAGTACAGGGCAATGGTAGAGTGAGACTCCCTCAAGAATACCTTCCCCATCCCTAAGATTTGTGGCAATGGGGACTGATAATTAATGAGTAGCCTCTTATTCCTGTTGTTGATGGTTAAATTGGTGCTGTGCTACCCACAGAGTTTAGAGGAGTGTGGTTTATCAGGGAACCTAATTATCAAGGTGGATTACATGTATGTCAATATTCTGGGACTAGCATTTCTTACTACCAAAGGAAGACCCTGTCTGATAAAAAAAGGTGTGGTTGGTTGCTTGTTTTACAGAAAATTGATTTCTGCTTCAGAGAATCTTTGGATTTTTCAGCTTCTTCACAACAAATACATCATTACTCTCTTTAATCTCGTTGTCATAGGCCATGCGATTCAAAAAGTGTGGGCTTTTCTAAAGGGGGAAAAAGTTGATCAGAAGAGGATGAGAGCACTGTTACAAGACAGAACAATGCTCTGATCATGTTTTGTCTCTTCAAATTGGGACATTGAATTTACCAGCCACCTAACTTCTTCTTAATCAGAACTAAAGATTTTTTTGTTCAGTTAAAATAATGTCTTGAGATACATGGATTCAAAAAGGTCATGTTGTAGAGTCTTATGCAGAACAACTCTCAGCTGATTCTCTAGTCATTAATTTTGCAGAAGCACATTTTTTTTAAGATAGGACAGAAAACATTTTTTACAGCTTCCCATCGTTGACAGCTTGTGTCCTGTAGAGCCAAGAGTGGGGCCATGGAGTGGATGGACAGTGCCCAGTTGTCACTATCAGTGGCACAAAGTTGTTCCTCATCTTTTCTGGTTCCAAATTTGTTTTGTCCCTAGTATGCAGCTCGTAACATTTTCTACATGAAATCTGTGTGGTATGTTCATTTTTCTTCTGTTTTCTGCCAGGAAAACTTTTCTGGTGAGCCTTGATTACCTCCATAACAAAAGTTTCTCCTTTAGTCCAAACTGTTCCTGGAGTTCATGTGTGCTTCTGGGTCACCCAGCATGCATTCTTGTACCGTCTCTCCTTTTACACTACTCAAATGCCAGCTGATAACCTTCTTCAGCCAAGTTCTGCTTCTCTTCTGCTGATTTTCAGTCTCCTAGCATTCCAGCAAAGTCTGGAGAGACTTCTGGATTGATCTGGGGTGGTTTTTTATTTTTTTCCTTCCTTCTCAGCTTACCCTTCGCTATGCCTGTTAAGAAGCTGTAATTCAGTCCTGTGTCCGCACGCAAAGGGTCTGGCTGCCACCCCGGTATGAGTTTCTCACCAGTGGTTTCAGGAGCAGTGATCTCACCCCACTTGCCTTTCCATGCCCGGATTTCCTGAAGGGGTTGCTAAACGCTGGGTGCCTTGTGTTCCTGCCAGAGGTAAAGCCAGAGGGATGCAAGGATGGCCCTGGTGTTTATCACCTCTGAGCCCCACGCTGCTCTGGGCAGGAGCGTGGTGCTGGAAAGCAGCCCCAGCCTCCTGGCTGCTCAACCTCTGCTGGCTGCTCCTAACGAACCTGTGCCAGGGCTGCCAGGTCACCTGCAGCACCTCATGGGGAAAAACTGGCTCAGAAAAATAATATACTTACCTGCTAACGCTTGAATGGTTAAGCTGTTGATACACAGTTTTTGCCTTTTTTTTTTTTTTTTCCCTTGTTTCTTCCACTTTCTTTTACAGAAGCACCATACGACTGCAAGTGAATGGGGGTTTTTGTCAGAAGCCATTCTTTCACCAGCTGTCTGTGGCATTTTAATTTAGCGCTCAGCCCCATTCACTCCTAGCTATAAGAGTCCTTTTAGGAAACATCCTTTATTTGCTTTGAGTATATCAAAATTATAGTGTCTACTGTTTTGTGTAGATCCACGGAAACTGTTAGACTTAAGAGGGTGAACAAGGATCAAATATTGGGCCTGTTGCCTTGTCATAACCAGATTTAAAAAAAAAAAAATTCTTTAATTTATTGGGTTTTTCCCCAGGATTGTGAAGCATAACTTTTGCTTTCGAACTCTATTAGTTTTTTCATTATTAGACTAATTCACTTTAGAATTTTGTAAGACAGCAAAATAACATATGAGTAATTTTTTCAGTTAAGTTTAACTCTCATAGGGAATTAATAAGCCAAGTCCTCAGCAGAGCTGTGAATCTGTTTATTTTTGCAAGATAATAGGAAAAGCAGTCAGTATCTTTTCCATGCTTGAGCAGTTTTGATTAGCAGCTTTTGGATGTGCATTATCTGCACTTGACAATAATGGTTTCTGCCTTTTGCCAAGTTTTTGCCCAGGTTCATTGGGCCTTACTTCTCTAGTCCAAAGCAAACGAAAATTTTCAAATGCAAAATCATATGTTAGAGATCAAATCCCTGAAAAAAAATTTAATTTTAGCAAGAAGAAAATGCCTGTTGTGACAAAAATTGTTGGTAAAATGACATATTGTGGATAAAATTGTGTCAATATGTGAAATAACAATATATTCTAAAATTTACTAACACAGCAACTGGTTGATATTCTGTGCCTGATCACAAACATAATATTTGCCTTGTTTCATTGCAATGAGAGTAATTTGAGAAGACTGCACATGTTGTTTATCACATTTATTTACCATTTCTGGCAGCCAAAGATATCAGTGACTTTAAACTGACATGGGTAAATCAACAAGAAATATATCACCTTCCAAGCAAATTTACACTGTATCTAGCATAAAATAAAATCCTCTGAAGTCTGAGTTGTTAATTCATTTTATTAGCTACAGATTTTTAATGCAATTGCTGGTAAACTTACTGGTGTGAAATTATGGGCCACTGTAGAATAGTAGATTTACATTAATTTCCTGATTCATTATGCAGATAACTTAGAGCTGTACATCTGGGTCTGCAGCCATTCTGTGGACTGTGTGTCATATATTTTTTGAACAGAAAATCCTTGCACGAAGAGTTAAAAGCAATTGAAAATATTACTATATATTAGTGTATTATCATTATATTAATTACCCTGGCTTATTCCAGTTGAGAAAAATTCAATTCCAAGAAATAAAGGCATGCATTAATAAAAGTATCATCAATACGTAAAGTGCCCTAAAGGGAAAGTGATTAAGAAGAAACAATGAAATATAACTTAGTTTTCTATTTTCCTAATTTTTATTGTAACTCCTTTCTTAAATAGTCAGATACGGAGGAGTATTCAGTGGCTATGATGGAATATATATTTATTTATAGGAAAAAAAAATGTTATGTAGAGATATGAATTTAGCAGCCTCAGAACACTGTTTACACTGTAAAGGTGACAACAGCTTGATGTACTTCAATTTGACATTGCATGTGAGAAATTTACCAAGAAGTGTTTTGATAGCTTTCTTAGATATAGTGATTAAAAATTTGGATTTTTTTTTTTTTTTCTTAAATTGGTGCATAAAAACAGTTGATCTCTCCAAGACTTGCTTATGGAAAAGTAGAAAGTTTTCCAGTAAAGAAGCTGAAATTGTTATAGACTATGGTCTCCTACCTGCTTAACAGGAACCAGCATTAATCTGTTGAGAGAGGGCAGTAGCTTGTTTTGTGCATTAATTTGTGTCTTCCAGACAGTTATTTCTTGTCCATTATTCTTCCAGGGTAATGCAAAACACCTAGCACAGGCCTGGGTTTAAGGGTAGTCTGTCCTTCAGTAAACAATATAAACTAGGAATAGTTTTACACCCCCCCCCCCCTTTTTTTTAATATATTTTATGTCATTCAACAAGCTACTGAGAAATAATAGATACCAAAAGTATCTGAGAAAGGAGCAAGCTAGAGTAGACCTGAGGATGGGCTTTCATCTAGAGATGCTGACCCTGCAGGTCCCGGGGGGCTGATCACCTAACACCCCTTTCTGCAGCCCCCTCCGCCCCAGTTCTGCGTGTGGTCTGCAAGGTCAGTGTCGGCATCTGATCTCCAGCGAACACCTTGCAAGCTCCGCAGCCTGGCGAACTCCGGAGCCTTTCGTGTGGCTTGACAGCACTGTGTGTCCCGGGTTGGAGGAGTTTTTCCCTCGGGGAGGCCTGAGGCGGCAGCCCCTGGGAGCCGGCAGTGCTGTCGGCCGCAGGAGCGTGCACTGCCGTGAGCGCGCTCTGTCTCTGGGAGAAGGGATGCTGCTCAGAGAAGCATGATGGGGATAAGGAATCCTTTCCACATGCCAGCTTCCTTTTAAAGGTTTTTTTTTTTTCTAAATTGCCCTGTCGATGGATGAATGAAGGAGGTTTCTGCAATTCACAGCCAGAAGACCAGCTCACTTCTAACATCCCCTCTGCAGTGGAAGCGGGGCTGTGTCTCCGCAGGGGAGTGGTTTGATACCTGATGTGTGACTAGTCCTATTTCTGAGATATTTCTGATCTTTGGACAAAGTTTGAAAAAAGATGAGTCTTCGGGTCACCTCCAAGCAAGTCTGGAAATGAGGGGAAGGTGTGCTATGTTGTGGTGGGACTTCACCACATGTGGTATCATCTGTATTATATGTTGTGCTTGCATGCCCTGCTCCTCTGGTTTTGGCTGCGATAGAGTTAATTTCCTTCATAGCAGCTAGGATGGGGCTGTGTTTTGGATTTGTTCTGGAAACAGTGTTGATATCAGAGGTGTTTTAGTTACTGCTGATCAGTACTTACACAGAGCCAAGGCTTTTTCTGCCTCTTACCCCACCCCACCAGCAAGTCTCTGAGGGGGCAAAAGGAGCTGGGAGGGGACACAGCGGGGACAGCTGACCCCACGGACATCCCGGACCCTATGATGCCATGCTCAGCATATAAAACTGGGGGATGAAGGAAGAGGGAGATGTTTGGGGTGATGGCTTTTGTCTTCTCAAGTAATCTTTAAGTATGACAGCGCCTGGCTTTCCTGGTGGTGGCTGAGCACCTGCCTGTCGATGGGAAGTGGTGAATGAATTCCTTGTTTTGCTTTGCTTGTGTGTGTGGCTTTCGCTTTACTTATTAAACTGCTTTTATCTCAACCCACAAGTTGAGATAAAAATCACTTTTACCCTTCTGATTCTCTCCCCTTGCCCCACCGTGAGGGGGGTGATTGGCTGTGTTGTGCTTAGTTGCCACCTGGGGTTAAACCATGCCACCTGCTTTCATGCAGAGCACAGAACTCCAGTATTGCTCTCTTTCCATCGCTCCCAGTACAGGGAGGAACTGGAGCCAGAGAAACATCTGCACTGCCTCCTTTGAGCCCCTCTTTGCCCTAAAGCACTGTGAAGACGGGGGCATGACATCGACTTTGTGAAGGAAATCTCCCTCCCCCCCCCCCCCCATTCTAGCCATGGCCTTTTAAACATTTTTGTTTCATTGACTTGATATTTTCTTATGGAAACTAGAACATTTCTGACTCACTGTAGTCCCTACTGCAAGCTCAGCTTGCTAACATTGTGCAAAACAAGTAGGAAATGTGGTATCTGCTGCAAATGACTTAGCCTCGAATTTCATACAGTGACATGAGTTCATGTCTTAATGTGCTCTGCGGTGCTGGAAAATACTTCAGATGCCTGAATATAGTGTTGCAGCAAGTTGTGCTGACAAAAGCACGTTGCTATTCTCCTATTTAATCTATTACTTCCTCTGTGACAAAAGTTTGCTTTTCCAAGCTGTGAATCCTCCTAGTCTGGAATATACAAAAATAATATTTTTACTGGAACGAGGTCTCTAAGACCTGCCAATAAATCAATCAGAAAAAGTAATTGGATTTTTGTTCTAATACATTTGATCAATGAAGTGGAAAAATTCACTAAGTTTCTGTTTAGAATAAATCATCTTTTCAAAAACCTGACATTTCCAATGAGAAGATATTTTATCCTATCAGAATTTTCTGTGTAGGTGCAGTCCAAGTGCTCTCAATCAATTGCAGTAGTTTTCTAATTTAATAGACTATCGCTGGGTCAATGTCACATTTATAACAGTTGTCTGAAGATGTTTCTTCCTCTTGTCATCAGAGGAAGAAGTTAACTTCATAATATTTACACGATTTAACCTTTTAATTTTTGTTGTAGTAACCCTGAACATTTTACTCCGGAAAAATCGGGGAACTTTATTTTGACTTCTGAGTATGGAGTACAGGACTAGAGTTGATGAAGTGTTTGAAAATTCTGTGCCAATTGATACAATCTGCCTTGAGGTTTTTGTTTGTTCTAGCAGTCTCTTAGTTTTAATAAACTGGATAAGACTTTCTACAGCTGGTACAGTGGCTCCATCTGCAATGTGTCTTGAAATCCCACTGCCCCGGGTGTCCCGTGTACCCTAAACAACTCCCTAACAAGCACCTGGCAATGCAGTATTGGCAACTTTTCTGGCTTTGTTCTCCTGATTATAGGTTTGCTGCATAGTAATCACAGCTTCTCATTGAAACTCTAGCAACTTTGAATAGTAGCGGGAATATTTGTGGCACTGCCTCGTACAGATTACTGGTGGCTTCCTAATGCCAATATATTTGTCTTTGGAAAGAGAAACTTAATATCTGTCCTTAATGAATGCTTGCATTACTTTTCCAAATCTTATTTAAAAAAAAACAAAACAAAAACAAACAGAATGTGTTTAATGCTCATTCATAGTGTTTTGTGCTGTTAATTACAAAGCTTTTAATTATATATTAATTATATATATAATAAAGCTATGATTTGTTGTAAATCACTGGAATGTTTAATACTTTTCTGTGGTTTTGCTGATAAGAGTCCAGCAAAGCATGCCGCTGTATACCCTGTGGGCATTCCCTGTACCACAAAGCCATGTGAACACAATATTATGCCGCAGATGAAATACCATGGCTGTCACCAAGCACCCTAGCTCAGGTTAGCATGGCAAAATGTCTTCCAGCATGGAGCAGGCTCTTGTCCTGTTGATTTAGAGGATAGATTTGGCCCCAAATAGCTTCCATCTACGTTTGTTATCAAGAAATCTGATTGCGGATTTTTTTGTGGTAAAAAAAATACGAGTGAACAGAAAAACATGTAAAGTTGTGCAACATCTAGGCAGATGGTGCATGAGCAATTTCTGCCCCCAGGCAGGAAAAAGCCGTATTTTGGAGCATTTCAGGGTATAAAAGAAAATCATGGCTATTCATTGCCAGAAAAGCAGACACTATTTCAAATTTAAACCAATTCTTCCCCTCTATTCACCAGCCATGCAAATGTCACTGCCAGACCAAGATGCCTCAGAGATGTAGATGGACAAAAAAAACCAAATGAAGAACATTCATGTACCTGGAAGATCTAGAAGTTGCTGACATCCTGGGAGGAGAAGAGACAGTGTGAGATAAAGTAGGGTGTAATCAGTCCTTGCAGACAGGATCCAGCAAAGACAGAGGAATCGCCTGCTGTGAGCTGACAGACTGCCACCTTAGTAATTGGGTTCCTAAAAGTCTTCCAGTTAATACAAGGTGCCAGATTGTTTTAAACTTTGGGAATTGAGAGTCCTAGTTAATTTGTACCTTCTGTTCTCTGTTTCTGAGGACTGTGGGGTCAAAGTACATAATTTTGACAGAAGGAGAGGGAAAAAAAGCAGTAAGATTAATATTCAACACCCGTATTCACAGCATTAATAGGAGATGATAGATGCTACATGCATGTGTGAGAGCTGATGTCAAGGACTCATGAATCTAAACTTAAGAAGGACAAGGCTTCCTTCAAACACATGTGTTTGGTTCAGCTTTTTCTTCTGTACTGAAGTAGTTGGGAGCAGACCACAATGAGGACTGGCGAGTCTCTCTCAAATTAGCACAAAATGAGCGAGGGCCACAGCCAGCACCCACCTCTCAAGTCCTGAATTTAAATTGTCTTGGAACATTGTTGGGAAAATACACAAAGGAAAAATGTTATTTCTGCTTGTGAAAAACCGCTTTCAGCAACAGCTTTCCACCCTAGAAGGTGCTAAGAGTCAGTGTGGGGTGGACACTACTGACTGTGGGGACTGCACTGGAACTTGTCAGGGCAAGTACCCTAAAAAAGCTGCAATTGGGCAGGAGTGAGATTGTTGGTGGCTCGGGAAATGTTCCTGTAACTTTTTCTCTGTGCAGTGTTTGTGATGGCTCAAAGGGCCGTGGAATTGGCTGAATGTGGAGCTGGAGACATGTACCTCAGGTTTGAAGTTGTGTGGAGAAGGAATAGGCACTGAAAGCAAATTTTGGGGCCCCATTTTGCTGAGGACCTCTTGAGTTTCTTGTGTACGGGGGAAAAAACTGTGTGGTTGAATAGGCTGAGATGAGTTATGGGATCGTTTATGGGCAGATTTAGGCGCTAGTAGGGAACTTGTGTGCTCAGTATCTTGATGTATAACCAAGAAAAGTATTAAAAGCACTCGATATATTCATATTAATTGAAAAGCAGTTTGCATTAACCAAGTATATATGTGATAGGTATTCAGTGAACTGCTGTATTTCTCATCTAGCTGATTCCAATAAGTTAACCAAATAATTTAAAAGTCAGAAAGCAGGAGGGAGCTCATACCTATATTTTTGGTGCCGACTTCTACAAGTGTAATGATGGTAATTAACTTAAAGTTGCTGATTCTGCTTTGCTGGGAGGCTGTGTTCTAGGAGAGGTTGTTGCACTGTCTGTTAATTAATAAATCAGAGCAGAAACAGTTGTACTCTGCAGCTCTGTTAAGGAATGTGATTTTATGGTGGACTCAAGATCTGATGCCTCTAGCAGCTGCTTTTACTTATGCCTTAAGAGGAAGTTGGAAATGAAGAGTGGAATGTCTCTTTACTGTATCTTAATACATAAGGTGCATTATCCTCTTCCTCAAAGCGAAGGTAACTGTGATCTCAGTCTCCTGAGTGTGAGCAGACATCTGGCATGGAGTAAGTGATCCATGTTTGTGGAGGAGTGTATCCATAGATGCTCCTTGTCCAAAGTCTGTTAGACCTGCTGCAGTTATGGATCATAATCCGGATAACTGAAGCAATGGCTGAAATCTGCTGAGGCTGTGAGAAGTAGAAAAGAGAATCATGAGGGTCTCTTTCTAGGAATTAAGACAGCCAAGGAGCTTGTGATGAGACAAGAAATATAGCACGAACTCTTTTTAGGTGAAGGGATATATTTTGTCCTGGGTCGAGTGAGTGGTGGAGATTTTTGGTGGCAGGGGAGGGGGCTATAGGGGTGGTCCCCTGTGAGAAGCTTCTTGAAGCTCCCCCAGCTCCAAGTCAGCTCCACCTCTGTTTGGAAAATTGAGCCCATCAGCTGCGCCTCTGCGATAACGTATTTAAGAAGAGACGTGGTGACAGGCAGTCAGACTTGTGAGGAGGAGTTGCTGCAGCTGCATGAACACCAAGGTCAGTGGAGGAACGGAGGAAGAAAGGAGGGGGGAGGTGTGCTGGAGCAGAGACCCCCCTGTATCCTGTGGGGAGACGGCAGGGCGGCCCCCCCTGCCACCCATGAAGATCTACGGTGGAGCAGACATTGATTTATGGCCTGTGGCTTCTGCCTTATTGATCAAGGTGCTGTGCCCGAAGAAGGCCGGGGTCTCATGGGAAAAGGCAGCCCAGCTGCTGTAATTCAGTGCTGGGAGGATTGCAGCATGCGGGGGAGTCCCACGCCGGAGCAGCTCGGGAAGGGCTGCAGCCGTGGGAGGGAATCCAGTCGGAGGAAGTTAGTGACCCATGACGGAGCAGTGTGGGGAATGCTGCGGCCTGCGGGAGGGACTCACGTCGGGGAAAGTTTGTGGAGGACTGTCTCCTGTGAGAGGGGGACCACAATGGAGCAGGAGGAACAAGTTTCGGACACTCCCCTCACCGAAGAGAAGGGAAGTGGCAGCACTGCCTGCACCCCCCATTCCCTGCCCCTGTGCCACTGGGGGAGGAGGTAGAGATATCGGGAGCAGAGCTGAGCCCGGGAAGAAGGGAGGGGTGGGGGGAAGGTGTTCTCAAGATGTGGCAATGCTGCTCACTGTCCTACTCTGTTACGTGTTGTTAGTGTCTGTAATAAATGTATGTTTTTTTTCTTCCCCTAACGAGTCTGCCTTTTGCTCGTGATCATAAAAGGGTGATTTTTCCTCATCCCAGTCCTATCTTGAACCCCAAACCTGGCTCTCTGTCCCTTCTCATTGCCGGAGGGGAAGGGAGAGAGAGCTGCTGCGTTGGGGTTGGCTGCCAATCAGGCCTAAACCACAACAGTTTTTAGACTTCACCTTCGACCCTTCTTAGAAAACAAACTACCTCTATGTGAGAGAGATGTGGAACAACAGAAATCCCCATCTTATTTTCTAGGCTGACTTCGTCTGTTTGTGAAGCTGCAATACATGTGTGTGTGAGCAATTTGTGTTTTTCTTGTGCTGAATACTGGGTTAAAGACTGCAGTTTTCCTCTAGAAAACCACAGATGCCTCCTGTGTCTTGATGTAATTGTAGCACCCAGCTCTGGACTATGTGGCTGCTGCTCATCCAGCTTTTGCCTCCTTGCTCATAGCTTCAGATCTGAATTAACGTTTTTGAGTTAAATGTTTCTATAAACGTCAGCTTTATGGTCAGCAAAAGCATGGAGTGGTCTGCAGGAGTATTAGTTCAATGCCAGAATGGGGCTATGGAAGTTTTGAAAGCTAAGCATTGCACTTATCCAGTATCTTCATTTTCAAGTAATTTGTGAAAAATGTGAAATGAGGTATTGCCTTATTGTCTGGGGGATTTTTGTTTGTTTATTTTGAAGTAATGAAATATATTTTAAATTGTTCATTGCTTATGAACTTTGTCTTGTGGTCTGTGTCTGTCCCCTTTGCTAACTTCCAGCCTCTTTAAAATTTTGAATGAAAACATTAAGAAAAATACCAATGTTCTGAAAACTGTGGTTCTGCCTTTTATTTAAATGGAGCAAACTTATTAATATGCCCTAGGCATTTACCATTGGTATCTGTAAACTCAATGTAAATCTGTCTGTGGAGTGCCTTATGGGACCATTCTCCCACTTTAGGTCCAGAGCAGTGTAATTTTGGAGTAATACTTAGAAAATGGACAGCATGAACTGTGATTCTTTTAATTGAATTTTAGACATTAACTTTATTTCTGACTTCTTAGTCTACTTTACAAACCCTGTTCTATTGTATATGAAAGGTGCCTGAATTTTTTCCAATATAATTTTTTTCTTTTAGTTTCCAGGCTTACAAAAACCAGAGAATTCATTGCTACCCATTTTAAGCTTTGCTCAACTCTCTGATAAAGAGGTGAAATGGGCTTTGTGATTGAAGACAGTAATCTTGTCAATAAGAAGGTGGAAAGTTGAGGGGCAACCCCCTCTTCCCCTATTGTTATTTGAAAATACTTCAACTATAAGGCAGCAGCTGTTCATTGTCCTCTTAGTGCATTCCCACTTGCTATAGATAAACTCCAGTGTGTATAGTTTTGCCAAGCCTTTAACTTTGCCAGGTTGTTATAACAACTGCAGCTTGTTTGTACATTGTAATTACAGCTATTTCTTTAAAATTATAAAGACAACAGCTTTTTTTTTTTTTTTCCTTAATGAACTTAAAATTTCAGGCAAAATTTCAGTGACATAATAAGCTGAGGTCAAATTCATTCATGTTCTGCTCTTGTCTTCAAAAGAAGGACATTCAGTTCACGGGTTTGTTAAGGGTATGTCAGCTCTCTGTGCACTTTCTATTTTGAGTGTCACTGATTCCAGAATGCCTTTTGGTTTGTGGGGTCTTGTCTTACACCTCCAGTGGCACCATGCAAGGTACAGGGGAGGGTCAGTGTGACCCAAAGGGTGGCCAGGTTTTGCTATTTGGCCTTGCAACTAGAAAACACAGCCTGTTTGTTTTGGGTAGTTGTATGGATAGATTATTGGCTATTAATGCTGAAGAGTGTTATCTTGGATTTATAATGAATAATGATATGAAAATGCCAGCAGCACCCAAAAAATGCAAACTCAATACTAGGATTTGCAAAGAAAGGGACAGAAAACAAACCAGAAAATGTTATGCTATTAGTGTACCTGCATCTTGAATACTGTGTGTTGTACTAGTCCCATGATTGTAAAAAGGTTATCGTAAGGAAGGTTTTCTCTGAAGAGGAGACTAGACAGTGCCTGTCAGGAGTGTTATAGGCTTGGGAAATAACAAGGGAAGAGACATCATGGTGTAGTTGTTCCAAGTGTCTTTCTACATGGATCCATGATTTATATTACCATTGCAGGGACTTCTCTTAGTCCACTTAGTAGTTGTGGTTTTACTTACCATTTACAGCATGCAAGTATGCGCCAGTATGCTCCCATTCTAAATCTTCCAGGTTGCCTTCTTACTGCAATTTACTCTGCTTTTGTTTATTTTACTTCTGCAATTTACTTTACTTCTGTTCTCCAGCCTCAGGATTCCCCTTAGAAATCTATTTCCTCTTTAGAGTTTGCAATCCCTTGGTTCAGTTCTGCTCTGCTGCATAAGCAAATCTCACCCAGGACATTACCTAGGACGAGCTGGTAGGATATACCAGTGTTAAAGTCAATGACCCATTATGAAATCAGTAAAGACTCTTTTGCATCTGATTTATTACATGTTACCAAATGTTAAACTCTTTAACTGGAACGAATGCTTCACTGGATAAAACGTTGCTTATCAGACATTGCATTTGTTACTTTATATCATATATATGAATTTAATGTAATATGGGACTAATGCTCAGACAAGTTCATATAACAAAAGCACTTCTTGCTTTAGATTACCTTCCTGTATGTGAAAAGGATCTGTGCATCTTTTCACTACCAAATATGCATTGAGACCTCTATTGCCTGTTTTATTGTTAGATGATGTGTGGTATATGATCGATACAAACCCAAATATAAGCTTAATGACTTCTCCTGCTATAAAAGAGGGAAAAAAGAATATGCAAATATATGTAAGATATGCAAATACAGAGGAAGTGAAGAATGTTGGAAGAGCTGTGATGGCTCTGTGGTAGGCTACAGCATATCGTACAGCTGTCACTGCCAGGGAGCCCATCTTCTTTCCCGAGATCTTGTCAGCAGCCACCTTATGGTCTGCAGTGTTGGTACCTTGCAATAACCTGAACCTATTAAAAAAAACTTCTGCCTGGAATAGTTCTGAGAAAAATCTGGGAGCTCTTCTGGGAAGCTGGCAGCTGATTTCTGAGCTGCAGACTGGACTTCAAAGAACTGGCCAACATGACAAAGTCAGGGGGAGAGTTGTGGACCCTAAAAGTCTCTCAGCCTGGAGTCTGCAAAGATATATGAAGTCATGTTCTGCTTCATGTACGCTAAAGTAAAGAAGCGATGCCTGTTGCTTCTGTGAAAATGAAGTCAAGATATTGTTGTAATGGGAAACTCATCACCAGCCACTGCAGAATGCAGCTTCCCACCTCTGCGGAGTGTGCAGAGCTCCCAGCTTTTGTGCTGGTTGCAGGGATGCTAACATCCCACATCTCCAGAGGCTGCTTTTATCTCTGCCCTCTTACTTTAGACTTCGATGCACTCTTTTTGGACATGCATTGTCATGTATTTCAGTGTAGATCCACCCACAAAGCCTTCCTGGTAACATGGTGTTGAGGAAAGCTCATTTTCAAAGTTGTAGACGTATGTCTTACAGCAAATAACATGGTGCAGCAAGCTGTAATTTGTGATTCTTTTGCAACAGTAATAAGAAAGGAAGATGTAGCAATAAATGGACGAAGCAGTAATAATCCTGGTTGCCTTCAAAATGAGAAAGAATCAAATTTTTTTTAATCCATTCTTGATGTTTTTGTGTCTGGCAGTAAATGGTCACTGCTGATAATCACACCTCTTACTGTATATAAGTTATAAGAAACCTGGACCTGAAAGCAGAGTGATTATCTGAAGCACTGGAGTGACCTGACTGCAGGATATGATGGTGTTCTCAGTTCTTCCTTCTGCAGTCAGACTTACTAGATTTGTGCGATGTCTTGAATTATTACACGGACATCAAAGCCCTTTTCCACAATTTGAAAACCATCCTCCTTTAGCATGACTTGGATATTTGCAGGGCCCAGGAATAGTTCAGAAATGGTTGCTGGGTGGAGTTTATCTGCTCTAACTTAGACATTTAAATTGAAGTGTGTATATTCTGGATCTATTGAGAGAAATATTTTGAATGATTAATCTCATCATTGTGTTTTGTGGCTGTTCTTTTTGTGCTTAGTTTTTTTTTTTTTTTTTTTTTTTTTTTAAATATACATCCACTAGAGGATGGGATAAATAAGCCTCTGGAGATTTGGTGTTCCCTTTCAGCAAATGTGTTGTTGCACCAGATTATATGAATCTATGATGAGTCACACATACAATGTTTTTGAGAGTTTTCCATTGGGTAAATAAAGACAACTGTTTCCCTTTGAAAGGGTGTCCTTATGCTGAGTCAAGCAGAAACTTTAAATGCTGTCTGTAAACCATTGTGAGCAATGGAAAAGCTTTCAGGCAGCACTGAGTATAAAAGGCTATAACAAAGTCTGCTCTTCACCCAGCTACGATATATTCATATCAGAGTTTACAGAAGATTGTCTTCAGTTACAGTAATTACTTGTGAAGGTTTTGCTATCAGATCTTCTTAGATGAAGAGGAAAAGGAAGCTTTTACTAAAGATCTAATTTTTTATTCTATTCCTACTTTGTAATTATTAAAAACCTAAATTCCTCTGAAGGTGGAGGTAGAAGTGTTTGACAACAGGCAATGAAATAATTGAAATAAATTTTCTTCGTTGCAACAAGGTGCTACTTTCCAACTTGTTTTGAAGATTCTATCTTGAACTGACATATGAAGCATGCAGACTATTCTGATTTAAACTTCCAACCTGTCTCTTAAGTGATGCTGATGGGCAATGTGAAGGACAAAGAGAACCAATTTTTCCTACAGAAGTACTATAAAATGTTTAGAAGTTTGCTATACTTCTACACTTCATTCCTGAAAAAGCTGATTTGGATACTCCTTTCCAAAATTCAAAATCAAGTTGTAGACTAGGCTCTGAACTCTGTATTCCTCATCACAGATGTCCTGGGTTTGAGTGAGTGTTAGGGTTTTTCTGGTAGCAGGGGAGGGGGCTATAGGGGTGGCCCCCTGTGAGAAGCTTCTCGAAGCTCCCCCAGCTCCACGTCAGCTCCACTTCTGTTTGGAAAATTGAGCCAATCGGCTGCGCCTCTGCGATAACGTATTTAAGAAGGGACGTGGTGACGAGCAGTGGGACTTGTGAGGAGGAGTTGCAGCAGCTGCATGAACACCAAGGTCAGTGGAGGAACGGAGGAAGAAAGGAGGGGGGAGGTGTGCCGGAGCAGAGACCCCCCTGTATCCTGTGGGGAGATGGCAGGGCGGCCCCCCCTGCCACCCATGAAGATCTGCAGTGAAGCAGACATTGATTTATGGCCTGTGGCTTCCGCCTGGATGACCAAGGTGATGTGCCCGAAGAAGGCCGGGGTGTTGTGGGAAAAGTCAGCCCCGCTGCTGTAATTCAGTGCTGGGAGGATTGCAGCATGTGGGGGAGTCCCATGCCGGAGCAGCTCGGGAAGGGCTGCAGCCGTGGGAGGGAATCCAGTCGGAGGAAGTTAGTGACCCATGACGGAGCAGTGTGGGGAACGCTGTGGCCTGCGGGAGGGACTCATGTCGGAGAAAGTTTGTGGAGGACTGTCTCCTGTGAGAGGGGGACCACGATGGAGCAGGAGGAACAAGTTTCGGACACTCCCCTCACCGAAGATGAAGGAAGTGGCAGCACTGACTGCACCCCCCATTCCCTGCCCCTGCGCCACTGGGGGAGGAGGTAGAGATATCGGGAGCAGAGCTGAGCCTGGGAAGAAGGGAGGGGTGGGGGGAAGGTGTTCTCAAGATGTGGCAATACTTCTCACTGTCCTACTCTGTTACGTGTTGTTAGTGTCTGTAATAAATGTATGGTTTTTTTCTTCCCCTAACGATTCTGCCTTTTGCTTGTGACCATAAAGGGGGATTTTTCCCCATCCCAGTCCTATCTCGAACCCCAAACCTGGCTCTCTGTCCCTTCTTATTGCCGGAGGGGAAGAGAGAGAGAGAGTGGCTGTGTGGTGGTTGGCTGCCAACCAGGCCCAAGCCATGACAACACAGTATTCCTGCACACAGTTCCTCCTGACAGAGGCACACAATACTCCTGGATCCCACTGGCTGTTATTTCTTCTAGCAAGAGTAAGAAGGAAGAAGAAAATCCTGTTACTACTGCTAATTGTCACTCTCATGTGTGGGGAACTGCAGTGTCTGTTGGTTGGAATCTGCTTTTGGTATGGGAGCCCTGCCTCTGTGGAAAAGATCATAGCTGAAATAATTTCTTGGTCTCATCAAGTTATTCCTTTTAAATTCTTCCAAGCTGGAAAGGGCGGTTTTGGTGAAGGGAACTTAGAGATGACTCTTGGATTGATCCAGATTTACAGGGGAAAAGTGGAAATGATTGTGGAAATGAGCTAGAGCAAAAGACAAAAATCCCTGTTTGTGTTGGGGATGGAGGCCTGTCATGTGCAAATATTTACATCTTCACAAATCCAAACGAACATCTCTTGCCTGAGAAAGATTTTTGGTTTCTTCAGTTGGCAGGAAGGGAAAGTTGGGATGTGAAGTGTTCTAAGAGTTTTTAAATATAAGTAGTGTCTGAGAACATTATATCTCAAGGACGAATAAGGAATATTTTCCACTGTTCGTAAGGACCCATCCTGATGATGTTCCTTTTGCAGCCCTGGCACATTCTTATTGATTAAAGTTAAGAGTGCAATTTTAGCGTAGTGGGTGAAAGCAGGAAGTGTTACTCTTGCAAGAACTAAGCAAAGAACACAAACACAGTCCAGCTGAGGAGCACTGCAGATACACAGGATAAATAGAGAGGTATTCAAGCACTGGAGCAAAGTGGAAAAATAAATGAGGAAAAGAAAAAACCAGGGATCTAAAACCAGGCAGAGTAACAGTAAACATGTCTGCACTTCTGCTCCTGTTGCTGCTCTTGTTGCTTTTAGTTTGGGGCAAACTGAATTTTATTGGACTGAAAGATTGCGAGGCCCCTTGGGGCAGATGCAGTGACTGCCACACGTAGGTGATCATGCCTCCTGTACGTTATGAGTGGCTCGTGGTGGTTCTGCCAGAGCAGCTGGGTGAGCTGCAGCAGCCCCTCACCAGCCTGCAAGCAGAGCGGGGAGGCCCCTGTGGGCCGCGACAGCCCCTGCCGTGGCACACCTCTCACACCTCTGTGTTGTGCTGGAGGTGCTCCTGAGAAACCTCTGCCGGGGTAGCTTGCCCTGTAACGTGGTGCTGGAGGATGCTCTGCGGTGTGAGGGTGCCTGCTGTGCCAGCAGCGCTGGCCCAGAGGGGAGAGGGGGGCAGCTGCTCTCCAAATCCAGCTCCGATGAGACAAAGAGCTGGAAAGGGGGAACGTGGTCGCCAGCGCCATGGTTCAGCCGCTGTTTGCCAGCAGCTCTGTTGCCAGACAGCCTTTCTGGGAACACTTTTTCTGCACCTGGATTGTGAAAGTTACCAAAAATTACCATGGCAAAGCTGTAGCCATGATGCTCCTTCTGACTAGATTTCCCCGCCGCACCCTGTGCCCTCATACTTACCTCCTCTTTAAGAACTATAAATCCTCAGCATTTTTAGAGTGATCATTGCTCAAAATTGCTGTCAGCCAGAAAGCATAGTAGTGGTTTCTTCAGAAGGTGAAACCTTTTCATATTAAATAATAGCCTGTGTTGGGTTTGTGTGTGGTGTGGTTCTGGTAGTGGAGGAGGGGGCTATGGTTGTGTCCCCTGTGAGAAGCTTCCTGAAGCTCCCCCAGCTCCAAGTTGAATCCACCTCTGGCCAGGGCCGAGCCAATCCATGATGGTGGTTGTGCCTCTGGGATAATGTGTTTAAGAAGGGGAACCTGGGAGGGGGTGGGGACTCGTGAGGGGGAGCTCTGAGAAGGACACCTATGCGAACACCCAGGTCAGCAGAAGGAAGGGGGAGGAAGCAAGGGAGTCGCACCAGAGAAGACCTCCCTGTATCCCTCTGTGAGACAGCAGGGCCACCCCGCTGCCACCCATGGAGGTCACTGGTGGAGCAGAGGCCGACCTGCAGCCTGTGGAGGAGCCCACGCCAGGACAGGCTTCTGTGCTTAAAGGAGGCTGGGACTCTGAGGGAAGAAGCAGCCCCTGCTGTTGTGGTTCGGCATTGGGAGGACTGCAACATGAGTGGGGGACCCACGCTGGAGCAGCTCAGGAATGGCTGCGGCCCGTGGGGAGGGCTCGCATGTGAGAATGGAGCCATGTGGAGCAAGGGAGGAATATGTGGCATTCACCCCCCCTCCTGAGAAGGAAGGAGCGGCGAGCTGGCTATAACCCCCATCCCCTGCCCCTGTGCTGCTGGGGGAGGAGGGGGAGAGATGGGGAGCAGAGCTGAGCCTGGGGAGAAGGGAAGGCTTCGGGGAGGTGTTGCTTGGATGTGGGGTTGCTTCTCACTGTCCCACTCTATTAAGTGGTGGTGTTGTTACTGTTTGAATTAAAGTGATGTTCCTTTTCTTCCCCTAAAGAATCTGTCTTTTTTTGCCCCTGATCCTCATCTCAATTCCCAAGCCTTTTGTTGTATTTTCTCCTCATTCCTGAGGGGGAAGGGGGGAGTGAGTCACCTAAAAGCTGGTTCCCAGATGCTATCTAGCTTGAAAATGAAGGGTTGTTCTATTTTCTGTTTTTCACAAGAGAAAATTCTTTATCCTTCACTTCCCCAAAAGTTTGAGGAAGTTCCTGGGCTACGCCACCTAGTTCTGAATATCAAAGTTCAAGCAATTTCATTGCCACTAAAAGTGGCAGCTTCTTAGCTTCTTTTTGAGCATGTTGTACAACTAGCGTAGTTTCACTAGAAGTCTTGATTACAAAATCAAAATAAGTTTGTTTCTTTCAGAAACCCCAATTTGCACCTGTATCACAAGGCAAGATTATACTCAGCTCAATAACTAATCCAGTCCTGCAGTGGGACTTTCATATACATGAATATTAAATTACATCAGAGCCATAGAGCTAGAAATAATAACGTTTCTGGGGTCTCCACCTCTAGTTACCACTTTTTGATTGCCAGTTGCATGGAGACCTGAAAGCATTTCCATTTCCAGAGTGGTTTTTCTTAACGACTGTTAATGCAGGCTGTAAAAAAACAAAAAACAACAACAACAACAAAAAAACAAACAAAAGCATTAAAAACGTGAAGTTTTCTTCATTCACTTCTCCAGAAGTGAAAAAGAAACATTAATATTAATAAGCATTTAATGTTAGATTCTGTTAGAGAAGGGTTCGATTGACTAATCTGCCCAAATGGAAACTGATGGATGAAAGTGTCTCTGAAGAAACCATAAAAGTTTTTGATCAAAAAGACAGCACTGGTATTCCTCACCAACACCCTAGCAAATGAATTTCAGCGGTTTGTGTTTGATAGAGCTGGGATATGTGCTTGCTTGATGGGTTCCTTTAGAGCATTTTCAGCTCTGCAATATTTTAGAAAATCCAGAGAACTTTCCAATCAGCAGATTTGAAAGCACAGACCTGGAGTTTCTCAACAAAATGCTTGAAAGCTTTTTTTTTTTTTTTTTTTTTTCTAATTACTTTTATTTAAGATTTGTCCATATGTAAAGGTCTTTCACAGAAAAATTCTTCTGCTTACATGAACTTCCCGTGATACCCTGGCAGACTTATGTCAGCTTGTATAGTGGCCTGTGGGTCACTGTTGACATGACTGTGGTCCAGGTCCAGCCATCCACCCAGCCAAATACAGTCAGAAATCTGGAGACAGCAGAACTGGGAGATGAAGGATGCATTTGTTCATGGAGAAGCAAACTGCTTCATTTTATTAGAAAAGTACCTACAGTTTCCAGAAGAATAATATTCACAATTTTGCTTCTGCAGTAAATAAGGCATCTTTAAGGCTGATTCAGAAATCTTTTGAAATATTAGAATTGCTCTCAGAAAAGAAGTTACCGTCTCTGTCTAGTAGCCAGTGATAATTGTCTGTATGCTTTCTCTCTCTGCATTTGGAATAGTTTTGAGCTAGATATATAACTTGATTTTTAATCTTACTATTATATAAAATATCACCTTAAAAATGATAACTTTCCACTACTTTTTTCTAGTCAATACTTTGCTTAGGCTGGCTTCATGCTTGCCATATGACATCAGCCTTGTAAAAACTTACAATGCCATAAAAAGCATCTTCATACTGTTTGGGCTTTGCAGAGGTAGGCTGTTTAGGATATGGTTTGTGGGAGAATCAGTGGAATAAAGGAATGGTTCAGTCTGAGGTACAATTCTGGAGAAAGATAATAAGGGGCAGGGTGATTACAAGAGGGCCTCCGTCCTGAAAATTTTCTCTGATTTGCTTTCTAAAAAGAAAAGCTCTAAATGCAAAAAAAGATGCATTTCCTTCTATTAATGAGCATTTCATTCCTTGGTAACTGTTTCCAAGCTGTATTGTTGATGATGAAAACCGAATCAAAATTCATTCTAGCTTTTGAAATTACTTGACAGTTTTTCCTGTCCTGTTTTAAAGCTCGTATGGCTGGGTTGAATCAGTCTGGTTAATGCTTTTTCTGTAGTAACTCCCGTGGCAAGAAGTCTCATGCTGGAGTTGGTGGCCTGAATGCGCAGGGACTTCTTTAGCAGGGTTAAACCCGTGACAGAGACCAGACTCCAAAGAGCAGCAAGCTGTGCTCATTAACTAACCCGAGCGTTTGCGTCCCTCTGCTCCCCTGTGCCCGTGTTAGCACGTACACGTACATGTACAGCGGCAACAGAGTAGGAGCTTGCACAAACTCCCCAGCAGTTTGATGGCATGTGTGCAGGGAGTTTGTAGGGGCTTTTTTTGCCTTGCCTGCTTCAGCTCCATCTGTGTTTCATACTGGAAATCTGCAGCTGTATGGATGTTTGCAAAGAATGCCTTGATGGCATGCTGTCAAACACCAGCCGGGGAAAATTACACTTTGGATGGAGGAATGGTCCCATTTCTCTGAAATTACTTGCTTTCTTGTTTTCATGGTGCTGAGTTCAGAAGGAGGAAAATTGGTGGCTAGAAGTGTTTCTGCTTTGGTTTAATTGAAGAGGTCGCTTAAAAAAATCTTGTTTGGTTCTTGTGATTTAAGTAAATTTTTTATTTTTCCTATTTCCCAAGTGCATGGAAAGCATTTTGAATTTAGTGCCAAAATTTATCTTTTTTGCTAACATAGAAACATGCCCCTGAATGAGTTTTTTGATGTTCTGAAGGGCAAGGTGAGAGTGTGTTGAACAAAAATAAACTATATTTGACCGTCGATGAGTAAATTTGCATCAAAGTTATTGTCTCTGTTCATAAACCAAATTTTCCTTCTTGTAAAATCTGTCTATATTTAAAAAGAACCTTTACCATCTTAATCTAGTGATCCCATGTTTGCAGTCAACTCATAAATATTCCCAAAATATAGACTTAAAAAACAGACTAAAGTCCTTTTCAAAAGAGAGGTAGGAACATGTTTCTGCCCAAATTCAGGCAAAACTTGAGTTTACTGTTATGTAATGGCATAGATATTACATCATAGTTATGTAGTTGCAGAGATCTCAGGTAGTAGCATGGCACAGCAGAAATCATGGTCTTCTGCTTCAAAGATAACTTCAATTTTAACTTCTAACCAAGGATTTCTAATGGACAGAGTGACCCTGGGTGAATCACTGCACTGTAAGTCTTGCACCTTGCAAAGTCTCCTATACAAAATGTTATTTTTAAGAGAAACTAAGTTGAAAAATGTAAAGACAGCTATAAATCAGAAAAATCTTCAACAAAAGAATCTGATTAAAGGTGAATGAGGCAGACAAGCCTCAGTCCCTGTGTGCCCAGGCTGTCCTGAGAGCTGGATTATGTGATTTTTATTGCAGACGTGGGGGAAGCTGCTGGTGTCCAAGTTGTGCCATGGCCTCAGCCTTCAGGGGATGTGGGAGCAGAACTTGAGACAAGCAGTGCCTACTGCAGGGGGTCTGACTCTGCTCCAGAAGAAACACCCGTTGCTAATCCTGAATGCAGTTCCCAGGCACCCACAATTCAAAATGTGTATATATAAAAATCTGCAGCATAAGCCAGTACCCGGTCTGCAGCCCAAATGTCATGTTGTTGGACTGATATTGGGAATTGGATTATCTACTGTGATGTTCTACTATCCCTTATCAAATTAAACATGTGGATTTTTATATTTACTGACTGTCCAGCTTCCCTGAGCTGAAACACTCAGCAGAGAAATCAGGTTTAAGTATTTGTCTGTAATTGAATTTCTCTTTTGTGTAATTGTGAAGATTAATTGACAATCTTCTATCCCCCTGGGGACACTTTACCCCCTGCCTTTGGACAGTGGGGATGGGTGAAAGGCCCTCCAAGTCCCCTCACAACTGTTTTCTATAAGAGTGTATGTGCTATCTGTTTTCAATCCATGAAAATCCATGGGTCTTTCGAAGTTGCAGCAAACAAAGTATTCTGGGATATCAGTGGTGATTTCAGAACACAGGGACATAGGTGAAATCTTTAAACAACCTGGAGTTTTGCTGAAAGCTCCCCAGTGCTTCAAACTGAGGCTTAAACTGATACTAACTTTTTATTGTGATATGTCATTTGTTTTCCTTGGTGTTGAAAAAATATAAAACCAATGAGTCAAATCAGGGAGGAACAAATACCATGCTAAATATATTAATACTTACTATAGAATCAGTTTTCCTTCTTCAGGATTAATTTTGCTGAAAAATACATGTGAAGCACTTGTGAAATGAGTAATTCAATTTGTCCGTGCTAAATTAGTTGGTTAAACTTAGGAAAATGCATTTTATGTTTGCTGATGTCACTGTAGCTATGAAGACTTTTGCTAAAGAATTCTCAATGATGTTACTGGTGGCTAATTTGGAAAGCACTTCTGTATGTGACTTCCATATGCATCTCTGCTGGGGAGGGGAGACGAAAGCCCGATTGTGCAGGACCTTAATTGTTTTGTCACATTTTTGAATGGATTGAGGAATATACTCAACTTTGAATAAAAAATTTTCCAACTCTGCTGACTAACCCTAATGTGCCTCCAGTAGGCTGCCAAAGTGTTACTCATTGGGATAGTTTAGAGGTGCCTTACTCACACTTGCTTCCCAGGCAAAAGTGGCCACTTTTCACAAAATTCAAACATAAGTGTTTATATATAGTTTTATCTGTTCCGCACTAATCTTCAGTATTAAAGAAGCCCTGCCAATAAATGCATGGAGTATGCGGACCATTGCTGCAGAAGGTCAAGGTTTTGTTGCTCTTTGCACTTTGGTACTGAAGAACTTGATGGACAGGAAAAGATCAAACTGGGCAATAATGCTGCTATAATTTTCTCTCTTTCCTGCTCTGGAAGAAGGGGAACCCAAGATGCTTTCCTTCTGGTTTTGGAGTCACAGAGGAAAGACAATCTGAGCTGATAATTGATTTTTCTAGATCACAGAGGGCCAAATAGTGACTCATGGGCTAAATCCTGTTTGCAAAGCAACCTTCTGGCCCAAGAGAATGACAAATGACTGGTGGCTGTGTGACATACCAGCTCCTCAGCAGAGAGAAGTGGTGTTGCTGCCAGCCCAGAACGGTTCACAGTGCTTCTACTTCCCAAACAAGTAGGGTCCAGGCTTGGTTGAGCAGCAGGCTTTCTGGAATGGCATGGAAATAATCTGTCCTGACATCACTGCAGGTTTTAATGCAGGTTATAGGTCCTGTAAGGACTTCACCAATCACTGCACTCGCTTGTGCAGTCAAGAACAAAATTTAAACAAAAATTTTATCTAACTATTAGGATTTTAAATGATTGCTTATAAAAATCATGGACACATAGAAACAGAAGCAACAAAGCTGCTTTAATATGTTTAAAACAACAACAAATCCAACATGCTCATAGCTACAACAATCAACTGAGCAGGAAGGTCAAAAAGAAGACACACTGCAGGAGTTGCAAGTGTACCCAAAGCCAAAAAGCCTAATGCAGAGGGGGAGGAAGCATGTAACAGCAGATCCAGTATAGAAAGCTACCTGAAGTAAGTTGTCTACATGTGTCTGAGTTTACAAGCTTTAAGCTGTAAGTAACAGAATTAAAATAAGCTCTGTTTGTTATGAATCATTATTGACTAAATGATTTATAGTGTAAGTAGCTTGTACATGTGACTGCAAATGCAGGTGATTTTGTATTGCCTTTCTCCCTGATCAGAATAAAGTCACTTTGACTCCATATGACATTGGTTTGGATTAATTAGAAACTTTCCATACAGTCCAGCATCCTTGAGACACATACCATGGTAAGACTTTTGGAGGTGGAATAACTGATACCAAAGAATGGCAAAGTTAATAGCAGCTTTTTCACCTCCATCAACAAGATCACACCCTTCCTTGTTCTTCTGCTTGGCTACAGCATACAGATGGCCTGGAGTTTGGGAGAACAATTTTAGAATTCATGAAAATCTCAATTATTCTAAACCAGGGTGTTGCTCTGTATTGTTGTGGTTGCTGGGCATGTGACAGTGCTCTTGCAGTGCATAACAGAAATCAAAGGGTCAGTGAATTAGTGCACCAGGCTGTCAGTTCTTTCATATGGCTGAGTAGCTCCTCTTTTCTTCACGCCACCTCTATCTTCCTACCACAGCAGCATTCTGTGAGTAGTGGAGTTTGTGTCCCTTTTTGATTTTGCTGCCTAACAAGGGAAAAGGAGTAGGCCCTTATCCTTGTTCCTGATAACAAAATAAAATTATCATTTTTGACATGACTGGGAAAAAAAAAAAAAAACAATGCACTGTCATAAAGGACTTTTTTGCAATGATTCAGTCAAGTATTGTAGAATCACAATATTTCATTATGTTACTTAATTTCCAAAATGCAACTGTTGCTTTTTCAGGTCAGGTTCACTGTTTGTTATATGAAAAGTGTTTAGTACCAATGCACCAAAAATTTAATGTAACCTATCCGAGGTATCAGAATTTTTAGAAAGGAAAATGATTATTAATTGTCGATCTTTCCCAATCTACAGAAATTCTATTCTTTAATATATTCAACATAATTGTTCATTATGTAAGTATATTAAAATGTACAACACCCTTACCATGTCGTCTTTCATTGAATGTCATGCTGTGAATTACAAATCTGTTAATGTGGATGTAGGATCTGCACATTCCAAATGCAAAGTTCTATTTTCTGTTCCAAGTCTTTTATGACACCATGTGTGATTGCCAGTCTGTAAGAAGTGGATAGGAGCAATACGTGCTTCCATGAAGGTTGTACATAAACTCCATACTCTTTCAAACTACTGTAACATGCAGTTTGTTAGCTTTAGAATGTCAACAAATTTTTTGTCTGAAGTTATGATAATCTTTGCAGTGTTTATGTACTGAAGCTTTTCCATAACTGCTTTCTGACTAAGAAACCATTAGGAGCCCAAATTATAAAAATCATAATTAACTGAGTATGTGGTAAAGCTGCCTAGCAGCAATCTCTTTATGCAAGAGATGTGGTCTGCCTTACAAATGAGGATTTAATAATCAGCTCTGTACTAGATTAGTACAGCGGAGAGAATCTCTCACTACAGGTTAATCGGGTGCAATGGGGGCTTTTTGACAATGGAACTGTCTCAGCAAGAAGTGTAGTGCTGTGCTCCTGCATGGATTAAGCCTGCAGAAGCCCAGGTGAGAAGCAGAGGAGTCCCAGGGTGACAGAGAGCTCTGTGGTTCAGTCCCTTTTCTGGGACAGAGAGGAGTTAGTTGGCTGCCCTGTGTCTGCTGCCTTGTGTAACCTACTTGTGCTACAAGGGTTGTCAAGCAGGTACTGACACCAAACTGCTCAGCAATCAGAACCTGCAGAGAAATGGCATTTTGTGGATTGGTGTTGGTTTTTTTTTTTTTTTTTTTTGTTTGTTTGTTTGTTTTTTTTTTTAAATGTGTGTTTCTTTTTCTTTTCTCTTCCTTTGCAGGACAGAATTATTCTCTTCACAGTGAGGCTGATGCTCCCCATCAGTGTGGGGAGGCCAGTTCAGCAAGGACACAGCTGGAGAAAGCCCTAAGGGATTCTGGCAAGGTTAGACCACGTTCTCTCTGAGCGCATCCATGGCTACAAATGTGCTGCTTCTGTGAGCTGGTATTTATTTTTTTGTCTTTTCCGCTTTCACCAAATGACAAAGTTGCAATGATCTCATGGATTGTCTTGGGTTTATGAGAATCAAAGTACAGGGGGAATTTTAAAGCAAAGAATGGCTTAGGCTGTGCCACGGCTGTTACCCACAGTCCAGCATGTGTGTGTCTTGGGGAAGGCCAATGGACACAGCAGTACCTAAAGCTATCTCAAATTATGCTATTAGTTTGAGGCTTCTCTTTTTCCTGCAGGACAGAACTGTCTGTGTGAAACAAGGTGTGCAACAGTACCCATGTTGTAAGACCTGGACTAAGTATGACATACTGATCTGGGATATAAACTGCTGTGTTACCTGTTGGATGCGGCGGGAAGCCAGTGATCCTGTGATGATTTAGGCTTGTGAAGATTGAATGGGTAAATAACCGTTGAATGGGTAGATAACTCTGATCTGAGACACATACATGTCTAGGGCAGAGGCAGCAAGCAAAGCCCAGCTTGGCACGAGCGTCCTGAGAAAGTGCGATGAGCAAGACCCCTTGACAGACTTGCTGGGGTGATCACTCTTTTGGGCACCAGGGAGAATGGAAGCAAATCCTTTCTCTGCTGTAAACTTCTCCTGGGCTTTGGGGAAGTCCTTCTCTCTGCTTCAGTTCCTCTGGGACGCACGTGTGGGGCCCTGCCATGCAGGGAGGACTGCTCAGATAGCTGGGTGAGCTGTTGCAGAGTCACATTAAACAATTCTTTGACACGAATGAGTCTTTGCCAGGGTCTGTCTTGATTCACCAACTGGCTTGGCCATATCTCTGTGTGTAGTTGCTCCTAAAAGTGTCCTTGAAACTCTGTGTGAAACCGAAAATATAGTTTTATATTTTATATATATATTCTATTAGAAGGAAGAAGCAAAGCTTCCCTGAAATATTTTCTGGCTTAAAAAAAAAGAATCCCAATAGAAAATGTGACTCTTCTGGGTGTCTCACTGAAATTGAGCATTTTGGTTTTAATCAGGATTTTTTTTCATCTGTTCATTGTGTCTTTTCTTGCAGCTTGATTTAGAATCTGTTTCTGGTCAAGCTTTCTGGTGCCCAGCCTTGCAGAGAAGGACCAATGCCCAAGGGGCAAGCTCTCATTCTGACTTACCAACATGTCCTGAGCTTGATACTTCTCAAGACACACAGAGCCCAGAAAACCCGGTAATTTCTATAAAATAGGTGGAAGTAATGAAACTAAGCATCTTCAGTGCAGCTATATGAAAATATTTGAATTACAAGTACACTTTTGCAGAAAGATAAACTCGGGTGGTTACAGAACACTTGCTTGACCTGCCAGCTGGCAGAAGAGCTGTGTTTCTCCTCCAGCCTCTCCATCTGAATGCAAGAGGTCTCTTGTTGCCTATCATGGTTCTAATTTTGCTGAGAAAAAAATGAAAAATCTGTGCCAATGATGCCATAGTCTAAACTATTATGAACTGTAGGGGTTTTTTGAGCATTTCTTGATCGTTGTGGAGTGCCATGTATAATAATAGTATCTTACCGCTTTTTCTCTGTGTTGTGCAAGATTGCTGTCAGATTCTAAAGACTGTCTGATGCTTGTCAGGGGTTAGCAAAGAAAATTAACTTGGTACAGGCTAAGTGAGGTAAAGATGAGCTTAAGATACATTTTACTTGAACATTTCACCAAGCTTCAGTTAAATCATTTAAGGATTAAAAACCCTGAGCGACCACCCCCTACCTCTTCAAGACCATGCACTGTCTGTCCATCCAGCAGTAGCTCTTCTCATATGTGGGAGCAGTATTTGCTCTGCCTTCACCCCAAAAAATCCACAAATATCTGAAGCATTGATGGGTTTCTGTTCCTGTTTTTTTGGTTTTTTTTTTTTTTTTTTTTAAATACCAAATTGACTCCTGAGCTCTGCATTACAGTCAGTCAGTGGACCTGTCTTCAGAAGTGATTATAAATTATGCATCTATTTTAGCCTCATTTCCTGAGGCAATTAAATCTTATTCAGGCACACTGTCAGTCTGTCCCTCTGTGTTCACCCAATAACTTTTTAACCTCTTGTCAGATTTTGGTAAAATCTGACAGAGAGATAGATAACTAACTTATGGAATTCCTCCAGATTTTATGAAAACAGATGGCTAATTAAAGGAAAGCAACCCAATTAGTGTCCGGAAGGGAAATGTTTCATCATGTCTTTGAGTTTTTCTGAGAATTTACATGAAAGAAATACAAATATCCCAAATATAACAAAGCTTTTGATAGTGCCGGCAATGTGTTACACATCAGGGAGTCCAACCACAAGGCACAAACCTACTGGCATTGTTAGTCCTGCAGCTCTTACTTTCTTGTTTCCATTAACTATTTTGATGAAAACAAACAAAACTAGTTAGGAAGTTGATTTCAGATTTGTATTTCCACACCAGCTGTTTCTTTTATGTCAATATTTATGTATTATTATAGTAAAAATGAGCTTGTGTAAAGAAGTGAGGGAACTAATGTTGTGAATTGCCTTGTTCAGTTTGGGATGGATTTTCTTAGTGTGAGCGTGTGTGGAAGGGGGCAGAGAGATGTTGTGCTGGGCTTGGAATTGATCTAGGGGTAAATTCAGCTTTGACCCAGATTTGAGAAAGAAATTCGACTAGATGACCTCCTGAGATCACTTCCAAACTTACTTGTGCTAAGGATTATAGCTTGATTATTTTCAAAAAATTGTAATTAGTCATTATAATTCCTACCCTCTTGTTACATCTCATAATTTATGTTAATAATTATGTTACATCAACATAATTGATGACAAATATGTTATATTGTTTCAGAGAAGGCAAACTGAGTATAAACAGAACATGGACCCCAAAGAAGATTGGGACATATTGTCTCTCTTGTTTAATAATAATTTTCCAGTATTTGTTACAGCTGAACTGTATTTTTCTGTCATAACTTTTATGACATGAAATACATCTTAAGCTGTTTTTCCAGGGCTCAGGAGATGTTCTGTGTATGTGGTTGCAAAAATACACTTAAAGTAATTTTAGACTGATACGGAACCAGGGGTACAAAACTGAACTGCTGAAGCCATGCAAGTTTTGAAACCCGTTTCACCATTTTTGACTCCCTCATCAAAGGCTGTGAGTGGCAGCCGCCCCTGGGCCACGCGGAGAGGTCAGGAGGAGCCCCACTGTGCCGCTATCTCAGACACAAGCGCAGTGGCCACCCCTGGGCCAGCTGCTGCCCCAGCTGTCAGCCAGCGTGCACGGACTGTGCCCAGAATGGGGAACACTGGCCAAAGCCACCACCTCCAGCTCCTCTAGCTAGCGATCCCCAAGGGAGGCCTTCGGAGCCCTCTGGGACTGCGGGGGGCCTGAGACCCCGCATCTCCCCCGCGCTGGGACGCCTCGTGGGGGAGATTTTGCAAGGATTCAAGGACTGTCCATTGTCGATTTTGTGAGCGCTCAGAGGCCCGATTTTGCGAGGTTCACATAAAAGTGAGTAATTCATGAAACTCATGGAAAGGGAAATTTTAATCGTAAGTTAACCTCTGCCTGTGTGCATGTAATTTGATTCAGAATCGTTGGTTTGCCCATCCGTACCTGTGATTTGATTTAACCTCCATCTGTGTGTGCAAGCCTGCTGTAAGTTTTGGGTGACCCTTTACATTCTCAAATCTTTAATTAGGTTGCTATTTTAATTGTAACAAATGTCATTGAATTGTTCTATTAAGTTGGCTGATGATTAAGTGTTGTTAATAATTATACAAGCTAATCTTGTGATCTATCTCAAAATATTAATAAATCCTAAATTGCTGCCAAGCCAAAGTAGCAGAGCAAAATCTGATTTGTGACACCATGTTGCCATGCTATCCTTCATTAAATAAACAGATTTCTAATAAAAAAAAGCGCTAAACAGTCCCACTCTTTTTTTTTTTTCTCCCGTGTATATAAATCTATTCACGAAAGACAAACACAGCTATTTCTTTTTTTTTTTCAACAGACAGTTGTGTAAACAAATATTACTGTGGGGGGAAAAAAAAGTACTTTGACCATTTCCTTGCTGCCTTTACTGGAGATAAATAAATCCATTAAGAAGCATCTCAAAACCAGGTGACTCTGAGAAGATATTTGCTTTAAACAAAAGTATTCCTTTCACATATTTGCAGTTTCATCAAACAGTACTTAATTTACATGTCATAAATATTATAACGTTGTTTCTTCAGGTCTTGGACCAGTCTCTGGAACAATGCAATTTATGTATCCATCACAGCTACTATTCAGTGCCCTTTCCTGTTCTGGGAGGTTGGGTATTAGGTCTGTGCTCCTTGTGGCCTCTGCCTCAGATAGAGACTATTTTGATGGAGAAGGGAAAGAAAAGTGGCACATTTTTGAAAGTGTTGTTTAGTTACAGATAAGAAGGCAGTGAGATTGGGCAGTGAATTTAGAAAACAGCAGCATTATCTGTAAGTACGTGTTTTCCACTACAGACCATACGTGACAAAGGGCTTCTGGAAAAAGTAGTTGCCTTTCTTTTCTTCTTAGCTCCTCATACTCTTCATGGCAGAACTGGTTTATTTCTCTTTCTTGTTGTCCACTGAAAGAGGTAGCTCCCAAAGAGCTCACGATAACTCCATCTCAGAAGAGACCTTCTGCTCTGTTCTTTTACCCACTCGCTTCCTTTGACATATTTGAGAACAGTTACCCCTTCCAGATCTTGTCTTGGTCAACCACCACTGGATTGTCATTACCCAGTGTTTTCTACTTTCTTTTGTTCTCTGACTGCCTCTACTTGTGCTGGTTTTGGACTTTCCTGAATATGACTTTTTTTTTTTGTTCTATCTGCATGCTTCTGTTCTGTATGATTATATTCTGTATTATAATCCAAATAAATAGAATGTTAAGAATAAGACTAGAAGGAGCCAAAGGAGAAAAAATTATGAATAGGACTGCTTATTATCTTTCAGCTCTGGGATTTTTGATTATTTTCTCACCTTCAGAACTCTCTTCAATTAAAGCAGCCACTATATTAAAGATGTGTTTGAATGGAAAATATTTTGGCATATCATAGGAAAATTGACACAGGTACCGTGAAAGGTTTGATGGTGGTGCTATTCTGCAATGTATTCATGCCTCCAAGGACTATCAATTTCTCTGATAAATGTTAGAACAATGAGCCTGTCACAAGAGAGTATGTGCAGTGCTTGCAAAAATACATTTCATACTAGGATTGATGTCTTCAGAAAGTGTTGGTGTGTATTCTGTTTGCCATACTTCACTGTTTAGGATGTGAGTATGCAAAGATTGCATCTAAGTTTAAAAGACGCTGGTGAATGTGCAAGTGTTTTTTAAACACCTTGAGAAAATTGTCTCCAGTGGTCTCCACTCCGGCTTCCTAGATGCAATGCTTTCAGCTGTTTGCTGTGTATGCCCCCCAAGCCCCAGCCAAGCTGATCACTGTCATCATCGGACTTTGCCAAGCAGTGGCAAGAGAGGAGAGGTGCTGAAGGTGGCAGAGCAAGGCTTGGAGCTGGAGAGAAGCGAGATGATACGAAGGGACACCACAATGTCCTGCCTTTGCACCCGAGGTTGGAGTGATCCTCCATGAGGGCCAAATATGAGGATAAGTTTTGTAGTATGGCTGCCTGTGACTCTTCTCAGTCCCTCTGTGCCACCTTGCACCTCTCATGAGGTGTCTGAGCACTGGTGTCCACTTGCTGTAAGCAACCACGAGAGCTTGTCAGACAGACTGTAAAGGGGAACAGCATCTGGGGGGGAGTGGCTGGGGCAGGAACAGTGTGGCTCAGCACTGAGAACAAAGAGGTAAACTAAACTGAAGGGAAGGCTGCAATCTGAAAAAATCAGACTTTCATTCCAAAGAGGTTCTCAGAAACATTCACTCGTATGACATTAGTTCGCTAGTGTGGTAGATGTTGGGCAAAGGCGGTCATGTTTTCTGTGCTGCAGAGCGCTACATCTTAATACTGCGTTTCCCACTGAGAAGGCAGGGTCCAAAAAAAGGTGGCTTGGACCAGATCACCCGGGATTCACCTGATAGAGCGTCTTCTTTCCAGAACAACTGTAGACAAAGAGGCCTGGGAGCTGATATCCTCCAAATCTGTCAACATTCACTGTTTTAAATCTTGTTGTTACAGTGTTCCTTGCAGTGCCCTGTCTCTCTCTAGTTCTTTTTAAGTTTCTAGTCTCAGTGATATCTTGGGATAATGTGTTTCACAGTTTAACTGCACAGTGTAAAGCAGTATTTTTGTTTATCAAGTTAAAATTTCACTTTGAGTGAATGTCGCATTTCTCTTGAGTCCTGGGACCTGAGGAACAGAAGACACTCATCCAAAAATACTTTAAATTGGCTAAGGTGATCTAGAAGCTGGGAGAGCACACCTCTACAGGTACATGCATTAGTCATCTTCTGAAGTGATATTTAGGAAAATTTACTTTTATTTGAAATTCTGCAGATAATGTTTTAGCCAGTATCTGATTTCTAATTATTTTGACTAATGACAGCACAATATTGCCTGTAGGATAGAATAACAGCATCTTCCAGCATCTGGTACTTGTCCCTTGCTTCAGTAGCACGAATTGATCATGCATCTTTTGGCATCAGTAGAATTGCAGCTCCTGTGTAAAATCAGAGAGTGGAAAGTTGAGTCGCCCTGTTGCTGCCTTGTTTTTTTATTTTCTTTTACTAGTCTGATGCCTGAATTTGACAGGGCCAGTTCTCTGCTGTTTTCATGTCCCTGTGCCAAAGGCAAAACAAAAGGTATGAATGTGGAAGCTGGTTTTTTTCAACGTATAATCCCTTAATTTATACTCTTTGCACAGTTCTGAAGAGAAAAGGCTTTAGTACATGTATCTTGTTCTAGGATACTCTCCCTTTTTGGGATTTCATTAACTAATTAATTATGTTAGCCACAGGTCTCCTGACTTCTGTTTCTGGCTCTCTATCTTTTGCAGCTAGGTAAAAATACTTAAAGATAAAAAAAAATAAATATAAACTTATCACTCTCTTGATCTTTTTACCCTACCATAAACATGTGGAAAATTTATGGCAATTATGGGGTTTTGATTGGTTGATTTTTTTCTTTGTTTGTTGGTTTTGCCTGTTTTTTGTTTTTGTTTTGTTTTGTTTTGTTTTGTTTTGTTTTGTTTTCCTTCATGTCAAATATCTATTAGCACCCTGAGTTGGATTCTTTTGTAGATTTCTTACTGCCTGTGAGACCTTTTTTTCACTTTTTTTTTTTTTTTTTCCCCTTCTGACATGTGGTAGTGCAGAAGAATGGCTTAGATTTAATCCTAGTTATTTTCGCAGTTTGAAGTGAACACACACGCACGGAGTAACTGCAAACTGTTATGATGCTGCGACTCCTCCTGTCATGGTGGCTATTTTAAAGCACAAGCCATAATGTCAACGTGGGCATCAAACAAGTTGGGAAAAAGAATTTCCCATGAAGTTAGCATCATCATGTATTTTGCTCCTACACTACCTACATAAAACACTTAGTTTTCCTGTGAGATCTTCAAGATAACCCTCATCAGCTGTGAAATTTCAACCTTTAAGAAAGTTTGACAGGTCATTTCTTTTCACCTAATTAACAATTGTGTTACCTCTAACTACTCATTTTGCTTGTAATGTTTATGTAAGTCAGCAGTACACAGGAGCCAGAAACGAGTTTATCATCATTGTTGTGCTGTATGGCTGCCTGAAGGTACAGAGCTGAGAGTCAGTCATTGCCTGGGGACAGGATTTCACATAATTTTAGAAATGCAGTTTTAAGACATCACAGTCTGTAGTTGTTGTGGGGATCCTAAAAGTAGCTTTCCTGCAAAAACAAACCCAAACTCCTATAGAGTTAGGAACCATATAGAATAGTGGGGAAAATGAATTTTCATTATGAGTGTGAACTCACTGGTCTAAATAAAAGTTAATACCCAGAACTAGATATGGAGTGCACAGATTTTTTAATAGGAGAAGATATGCAGTTAGTACTGTTGTTCTTAGTGGGATTTTTTTTTCCCATGGAACTTCTTATTAAAATACTTTCAAAAATAATTTTACCATGGAAAGCTAATAGCTACACTCCCCCCCCCAAAGTGCCTCCCAACCCATATATTAAATCAAAATTTAGATTAAAAAGTATAGTGTATAGCTTCTCAGAAAATGTTTAAAACAATATCAGCAGATTTTTCTTCCACAAAATTTCACTTACACCACAAGAAAAACAGAGCAATTATTTAAATGAAGTCTGCCGGCTGAACGGTGGTGGTGGTTGACTCCCCTGTCTATACTCTTTCGCTGGTGCTCCCCGTCATGCTTCTGTGCCCATCTCTTAGACTCCTTGTGTTTTATCTGTCTTTAGTACTTCTATATTGCCACCCACTGCACCTTTTACAACCCCTTCTCAGGCTAAGGATTTTCGTAGTTAATTATGTGTCACACTGAAAAAACAGTACCTACATCA
Organism: Tyto alba; assembly: GCF_018691265.1. Taxonomy (NCBI): domain Eukaryota; kingdom Metazoa; phylum Chordata; class Aves; order Strigiformes; family Tytonidae; genus Tyto; species Tyto alba. The sequence continues at coordinate 23,926,904 of NW_024881326.1, read as the reverse complement.
TGTATGTTGCCTGGGTTTATTGTCATTGATTTAGGTAGAGCTGCACTTGGAGGAGGATATTACTCATATATTCATAGATTAATGTGATGTTCTGTTTTCTTCCTTTGTTGCATGACCCTTGGGAGAAAGGCTGTGGGGTGAGTCATAATTTTTTTGGCTCAAATGTGATGGCCAATTATCTTGCCTCTCCTGTGAAGTGTATTTGTGAGAATACTCCACCTTACAGAGATGGAAGTAAGTGCCAGTTGGTCTTGAATCACCTGACCTACAGCATACCTCTACTGCAGCAATTTGTAAGTCATTTCACTCACCTTAAGCTCAAAAATAAAATATTAATGACATAAAAGTAATTTTCAGAGACTGGTGCCCTCAGTGTCAGGCCTTATGTCGTCATTGCAGTAGTACAGCAAAAAATGGAAACCTGCCAAAATGCATTCATTGTCTGAAGTTTGTTCTTTAATATATTAAAAGAAAATCAAATTATTAATCACTTAACAGAGTTTGTCTCCACCTGTGTAGAATCCATGTTTATACTTTAAATATTATAACATAATGACTTTCAAGACTATTGGCTTTTTACTTTTGTAGTTCAGTCTCAGGTGAACAGGGAATACTGAGTCTTCGCCAGTCCTTGAAGCAAGCCCTACATTAGAAATGGTTTTCAAAGACTTGGAATAATGCCCCTGTTGATGTATTGCAGAAGTGTTGTGAGTGAAGAACCCCTGAGCTGAAAGCATCGATGTCTCCAGAGTGTGTCTATTGTAAGATGTGTATATACCTGGTGCACATTGCCCTTCAGGGACTGTGTACAGTGACAAAGAGGTGATGCTATTGGGTTGTTTGGTGCTATACAGAGAAGGTGTGCAATAAATGTTTTCTTTGTTCTTGTTGTTTGGGTATTGTACTATAACTTTTCAGCTCAGCTGCGGGCTCCAATGTGATTTTGAACACATTTCTTCTGTTCCTCCATGTCCTGTCTGTAATGACAGGGTGATAATTCTTCCTCTTTACTTCTCATTCACTTAGTTTGTAAGCTCTACAGGGAGGTAATGGCTTCTTGATTTGCATAAATATCAGAGTGGGATCTTGGTCTCATCTGAGACCTTAGCTGGCATTATTAAGGAGTAAAAAGTGCAGTCAATATTGCGAGTGCTTTGCTTTATTTTTTTAAATATTTTTTTCCAGAATGTATCAAAGGAAATCAGGAGAATATCAGCTGTTCAATAACTATTAAATACTGGGGGCTATGATGGATTCTGTCTTAGTATGTGTTTTTAAAAGGATTTTTCTGAAATAATCTGATTCTTGAGGGAGGTTGGTCAGGAGGTCTGTTGCTCTTTATTTGCTACAGGAACTGAGGCCAAGAGCTGATAGTGGTGCCTTTTGGATCTGTGCCCTCTGAGTTGGTGTTTATGGCAGCACCAGAGGCTGGGTGTGAGGGATTCTTTAGAAGGGGTTGCTCATGTGTGCTACCATAAATATGAGCTCAACTCAATGCCACATCAAATTCTGTGATGCTAATCCCCGTAGCTATCCTAAGCATCAGAGCTCTGAGGGTAAATGAGAACTGGAGATGACTTGGCACAGCTCCTAAAGCATGTGAAACCCTCAGTAGGCTGCACCCAAAGCACTACGTTAAAGGACTAGTATTGAGGTTCCTAATTCAAGCACTTAAAATTTAGTAAATGCCTCCCCCTTGTGCATGTGCATTAGGATACAGCTTGTATTGTGTGGTTTTCTGCTGTGTTTTGCAGAGGGGTAATGTCTCACTCCTTGCTCAGGAATGAGTAAGTTCATCTGGGGCTAAACTGGGGTTTTGCAGGACTCTGTGGCTCCTGATCCTGAGTTTCTGTTGTTGCAGAACTCTGAAGGCATCAATGACTGCAGAGTTACAGGAGGAAAAGGGAAGATCTCAAACATCTCCTAATCTGAGTTGCATTTTTTTAGTTGCCCTGAGATTTCATAGAGAGTTTGACATTTGGGGAGCTGATTCAGCTGATACCTGAGGAGTTTGAAAAATATGGAGGAAGCAAAATAAAACATAAAGAGCAAATCTCAGCTCTCTTTTTTTTTTTTTTTTTTTTTTTTTTTTTTTTTTTTTTTTTTTTTTTTTCCCCGGTAGTATATGACACTTTACAGTGTCTGGATAGGATACTTTTAGCTGTTTATATAGAATAGTTTTTATCAGAAGGATACTACAAATGTCTATAGAAGGTCAGTGAAACCAGACCATAATAATTCTGACAGAACAACCATATTTCTAGAATCCCATGAATTTCTTTAATAGCTGTGAATGTTCAAGGGAAACATGATATAAAGACAGATCTAAGCCTGGCAAGCTCACCAGAACCCTCCTGGATCAGCAGTGGATATCTGTATTTTCATGATAGCTGAATACACCCAAGCGCTTTTGATGATTCAGAAAATCCATGCTTTTCCATCAAAAGCGTGTTTAAGTAACTCTTGTGACAGCCCTTTAAAATACACTAACATTTAGTAAGAGCTGAGAGGGCCTGAGAGTTTCTCAAAACCACTTTGGGTATAAAAATGTTGCCTGGCAAAACCCACCTGCTCCTCACCATCCACCCTTAGCTGTGGCCCATGTAACAATCCTCTCCTAAACTCCCTGTTCTGGCCCGTTTTAATTTTTTAATTTTTGTTCTTATAGTTAAATGAAAAGTCACTGAACTGCTTTTCACTTGCAGAGGAGAGAAAGAGACTAATCTTTTCTGTATGCTCTGCTGTATGGAACTGCGACTGTGTCAATAATCACATAGTTTTACATTTAGGGGAGCTTCCAAGACCTTGGAAATGCTTTAAAACAGTTCCCAGGCATCTTCAGCTTGCTCTGGCTCTCCTGGTGATACGGATTTCTGGTAACACATGTACTGAGAAACATGACTGACATGCTGTAGCACAAATAGTGTTGTAGGCTTTGATTTTTGGATCCACCCAGTCCCCGGTGCTAGGTGATATTTGACTTAACCGCACATATTATGCAGCAAAATGCCCTAAATATTTCGTGCTGTTTCTTTTACAGTGATTGTAAAAGCTGATTCCTGTGGCCTGGTCCAGTCTGTACATGGATTTTTATTCTTTCACCTTACTTGCCTTGCCACCATCACTGATCGCTGGTGACTGGTGATTCAGCTCAAATGTTGAATTCTCTGTGCCAGTTCAAAAATCCTATTGTCAATCACAAACTGGCTGTACTCATGTCCAGAAGAGATGTTACCATGCAGAAATGCGCATTATTGTTCTGACTAGCATAAAACAAGCTTACAAAAACATTAATGCAAACCCTTTGTTCAGAGGAAAATCCCTCTACTTGCAGCAGGATGCTGAAATGATACAGCTGCTAGTTTATGTAGGCTCCTTTCTTCCTGGCCTGATAGAATCATTAAAGTGCGTGGCTCTGCCCTTTATTCACCATTTCTACTAGTAAATTTCTGTGAAAGAATAAAACCCCAAACGTGTTGGGTGTTTGTGTAGAGAACGAGAGTAGTATTTTATTTTTTTGTTGTCTAGCTAGAGAAATCTATTTCCTGTCACAGCTGTTTCCAAGGAAGAGTATGTTTCCATTATTGACTAATTCCTATTGCTTTTATGTGACTTGTTTGCATTTCCAAATGCTTAAAGGTAAGTCAGAGATCTTTGATTCTCAGGGCTGAAATTTCTACATACCTATTACACACACACAATCTGAAACTTAGACATGTTGATATATAAATATATTCTGAAATATAGATATACTTTCTGCAGCAATGCTGTAATTTAGAGAGTATTCATTCAAGTGTTAAAGATACTTAATTTTAAAGACATATTTTATATATCCTTGAAACACTTTTCTTGTATCTGAAAATGTCACCACAGTCAAAATGAATACAATTTAAATGTCAGAGCATTTAATGTCATTACATAAATAGAAACTTCCAAACATCATTGAGTTTATATTGATTCCATTTGTCATAGGACTGCATTCACTGCATTGAAACTCTACAGAAGAAATCAATATTTTTTTTCACTTACAAAGTCTTTTTTAACTAGTTTTGTTTTCAATATGACAGTAAGAAAAGACAGTTTCTTAGCTGCTTTGTAAAAGCTGTTGTGTTTCTTCACTGTGATTTTTTCACAAAGATCTATTGGGTAGGGCAAGAGTTAAATTGAGATATTGGACTTTAAAAAATACAGGACAGACTTAAATACATCCCCTTGAGCTGTCCTTATGCCTTGTGTGCACTGAGCTCCTACCTTCCGGGAGTGCATAAAACCAGAAAAATACACAAATGAGGCCATACCAATACACATGCATGCTTCATGGTCATTTCTAGTGGTTATCTTGTAACTTAAATGTGAATTTTAACTTTATATCTAGCCTATTAAAGAGAAAGTAGCACTTCATATAGTTATTAACTTTTCTAATGCATGATGACACTGCGAAATTTGCACAGCAAGCTGATCAGGACTATTTTGCAACAGATATATCTATTCTTATCCCATCCCCTCCATTCATTTTTTTTTTTCCCTTCTGTGGGGCATTTAATCTGTTCAGAGCTAAAGAACTGCATAATTTAGGAAAATGGAGCATTGATGAGAAGCTACATCTCTTAGCCATATATGAGACAAGATGTTGCTGTCAGATCTTGTCACTAGATAGGAGGGGCATCAGCACAAAAATAAATTTTTGTACCTCTTGACCTCTATGTTAAGAAATATTATGCAAGAATTAAACTTCTGCTGCAGTGGAGAGAGCTGATGCCTGTGTTTCCATTTATTCAAAAGGGGCCTTCTTGCAGTGCTCACACCCTTGAGGAGGGCAAGTGAGAGACACCAGCAGCCGTTCTCCTGTCTTTACCATTGAACTAGTTATATTCTTGGGGAAAATCGTAGTTGACATGTAAATTCAGCCCAGTCCAGTTCAGTCCAGTTGCAGTAAGGAGCCTGATGACTTTGTCCTGACCTTTGATAGTCTCAAATGTGTATATATTTCCACTAAAATAAAAAAGATGCCCATATAGGCTTTTAGCTGATTATCATGTAATTCCTATTTCAATAGAACCCAGAAACACTAAAGTATTAAAAGGGCTCTACTCTATTTTTCAGATAAATAGAATTGTCCTTTTTTCCCCCCTAAGCTGAAAGCTCATTAATAATAACCATGAGAACTGAGATTTCATAGCTCACCTTGGCTGAGAACAAGAAACTCCACAGAATTTGTCAGAAAATTATTTTTTCTAAGCATTACAAAATTACATTACTGTTCCCTTTGGATGAAATCTTTCAAATATACTATATAAAATATGATCTTAATGGTTCATGATGTAATTGGGTATCAAAATAATAGAGATGAGTGAATATCACTCTTTCTGGGAATCACTCTTTCTAGAACTCAGTAACTCACATCTAGAAGAACAGATGTTACAGTTTCTTTTTAATCATGCTCTACTAGCACCTTTAGTTTAGATGCTGCAAAATGTATCCTTCTGCATACTATTCAAAGGCTTTCTTAAACTGTTATCCTAAATTTTACACTTAAAAACAGAAGAGAATTTTCACTAGTTCATCTGTGTCTTGCTCTTTTGGTAGGCCTACAGCTTTACTTAGATTCCCATTCTTTTTTGTGATTTTCAAAATATTGTGTGTCTTAGGCACATTAAGATCTATTTTACTGGGCAGCCAGACATCTGGCTTTTATTTTTCGTTCATGTTCTCTACTGTGTATGTTATCTAAGACAGAATAATATCAATTTCTGATGAATCTTCTTTGTGCTTTTTACTAGTTAGGTGCTCTCAGATATAAACAAACCCATCTGTTCTGTTTAAAGCAAAGTGGAATTTAATTTTGAATCAGAAATATTGTGGCCAGCCGGACCAGGGCAGTGATCATCCTCCTCCACTCTGCACTTGTGAGGCTGCACCTTGAATACTGGGTTCAGTTTTGGGCCCCTCACTACAGGAGAGTCATTGAGGTGCTGAAGCACGTCCAAAGAAGAGCAACCAAGCTGGGGAAGGGTCTGGAGAACAAGACCTATGAGGAGCAGCTGGGAGAACTGGGGTTGTTTAGCCTGGAGAAAAGGAGGCTGAGGGGAAACCTCATAGCTCTCTACAGCTACCTGAAAGGAGGTTGTAGTGAGGTGGGTATCGTTCTCTTCTCTCAAGTAGCAAGTGATAGGATGAGAGGAAATGGCCTCAAGTTGCACCAGGGGAGGTTTAGATTGGATATTAGGAAAAATTTCTTCACTGAAAGGGTTATCAAGCACTGGAACAGGCTGCCCAGGGAAGTGGTTGAGTTGCCATACCTGGAGGGATTTAAAAGACATATAGATGTGGCACTTAAGGACCTGGTTTAGTGGTGGGCTTGGCAATGTTGGGTTTATGTTTGGACTTGATAATCTTAAGGGTCTTTTTCAACCTAAATGATTCTATAATTGATTCCTCATTGTGAGTAAAAGCTTGTTGCTACTATAGGAAAAGGTATTTTACCGCATGAAAATAATTTAATTGCAGGCAAATTCTCTGATTTTTTTGTTTATTTTTCCTTTCATGTTTGTAGATATTATGTTGCTTTAATGCACTGCAGGACAATAAGACATCACTTCTTCCTTCTAAATAAAATATGGCAAAGTTATGTTATTTACCAAAGTCTACTGAAGTCTGTGAGACTGAAATTGCATAAAGAATTCAGTAGCTACATTTTCAACTCTTTTTAGTGAATTTTCATGATTAACTTCTCATCACATGGTTGAAGTAATCTTGTCTTAGCTGCCAGCATGTTCATCTTACAAACTTTTTTGTCTTTCTGTGGACTTTCTTTAGAACAGATTCCCTTTTTGGTTGCCAGCTTTGACAACCTCCAATGCTGTTATCATGGTTGTAATCTTAGAAGTCCCCAAGACTCTGTACCACAGCTGTGCTCTGATAGCTGACTCCTATAAGCACACTTTCAAGAGATGCCAAAATCATCAGGTGGTTCATCACCGGTCTCCACTTGGACACTGAACCGTTGACCACAACTCTTTGAGTGTGACCATCCAAACAATTTCTTATCCACCGCATGGTCCATCCATCAAATCCATGTCTCTCCAATTTAGAGACAATGATGTCATGTGGGACAGTGTCAAATGCTTTGCACAAGTCCAGATAGGTGACATCAGTTGCTCTGCCCTTATCTGCCAGCAGATAATGGAATGGAGGATAAACACTTCTTTGATGAAAAACCATCTCTCATGCCCAAGGAGCATGTGCTGGCCCAGGGTCGGCTGGTTTGTTGCTGTTGGGAGCTGCAGCCCGTGGGCATGGGGCAGAACTGTCCTTGGGCTGCTGTTGTGGTCCTGGATGGTCTTTGAGTGGGAGGGAACAGGCTGCTGCCCCTTGCTGCTCCCCAAGCAAAACGTCTTGGGGAGCATCGACTGCCTCAGATGTGTTGAGCAGTTAGTGTGGTGAACAGTAGTAGTTTGTCTGGTTTGTTGTATTAAATCCTGATGCCACTGGAGATTAAGAAGGAAACCATTTGTATTCCATGAGGCATCAAAGATTTGTCCTGAGCTTTAGCAGACTGTCCTCTGCCTTCTGGCCTAGCCTGGAATTGCTGGCTGCAGGGTTAACCTGCTTTATATGCAGTAGGTAAGTGCTAACAGGGGTTCACTGTTTCAGAAATAATGTGTTTTGGGGGATTCAAAGGCAGCCACCTGCATCTTCAGTATCAAGTTGTGAGTAATAATATAGTAATACCTGCCTTACAACTGCCATCTGCCTAGGCTTTATAAACATTAATATTCAGCTTCCTAATGTTTGGTGTTGTAATTTCCTGATAAATATTCTAGTACTGCATGACTAAAGGGATCTGATTGCAGGAGGATACTGCCACACCACTCCCCAAAGCCTAACACTTGGCAGAAACTCTTCACGAGCATGGATGAGCGTTTTGCTGAACAGCAACCTGTGCCAGCAGAGGCAAGGGACTTTTCAGCCAAGGGTGCTTGATGGGACTTTTTTCTTTCCGTGTCTGTTTTCAGTGACAGATACTAGAGCTCTAGAACTCCCTGAACACTGAGCATCTGAGCATCCCCAGGGACTTGGCCTGTCACGGTGTGCGTTGAGGTTGTTCTCTGAAATCTGGTTTCCACCAAGTGTGGAGGTGTGCAGCCCTCCAGCCCCATGTTGGCACAGGGTCTGCTCCTGTCTCGGCTTTCCTGGTGATAAGCCCATGCTGCTGAGCTGGGTCTTATTTCTTCGAGTGCTCCAGCATCTTCAATAGCTGAAGAGAGCAAGTTATCAATTATGCAAATTAATGGTATTGTTAGCCAGGGCAGGTCTAGCCATCATGATCATTAAACATCTCTGAGGTTTTTTAGGGCTCACAATAATTTCTTCCTAGTTAATAGTGGAAGTTGGAGCTTAAGGCAGTTGCCCTAGAGAACACAAATGCTTTTCCAGAAGTATGTGAGGGTCACCCGATTCCAGAGTTTCACAGAATGGCAGGAATTGTTCCAGGGATTCCAGGGGACCTCCTCAACTCTCGTGTTTGCAAGTTTAGAGTGCTGCCTCTGTTAATCAGGAAAAAAAAAAAATAAAATTAATGACTCATAAAACATAATTATCTCAAAATCTCACATCCTAAATTCAACTAATTTGTGAAACACTTGTAGATTAATCTTCAGTCCTATTCCTTTTGTGAATTTAAATGCATTTACAGTACTATGTGCCTATTTTCTGTACTGTATTTTCAGATCAGAAGCACTTGCTTTCCATGTAACTGAGGTTGATTATATGCTCCTGTCTCTTCTGACTGTGCTTGTCTGTCACTAAGAATCAGAATGAGGAAGTTGAAACGGCTGTGGTGCCACAGACTATTTCTGCTTCCTTCCCACCCCCTCCTCCCCAACTTCTTTACTTCTGTTGCTGTCAGTTATTTTGCTATCTGATAGTTAAAATTTTTGACAGTGCAAGTGGATATTTTTCCTTTTGCATACCTGCCATTACAGGCCTTTAGGACATGATTGGGAAGATGATGAAAAGCAAACCTGGAGAATGAGTGTGAAAGAAACTTGTGAACACAGGTTCACAAGATCTTAGAGGCTCTTAGAGGCAACCAAAGTGCAAGATTTTAGAAAGCATTTGCTTCTCTCCAACCAAAAAAGATAAAACAAACACGTTGATTAAAGAGCATTGTACTATTACAGATGGTTACCAACTCAAAGGGACGGTTACTGAGTGCCGTGTCCTGCACCATAATCAGGCTGGGAGGATGTTTCTATGTCTGTAACCCTGTCACATCTAAAGCATGATACTTCCTTCACAAGTCTGTGAATACCATGATCCTCATTTGCGGATATCTGGGGTGATTATTGTCAAGTAACGAAACAAAACAAATGAAAAAGCTGATAAAACTGGGACAGAATCTAAAGCATTTCCTATGAGAGGCTTACAAATTTTGCAAGTGTTTAGGGACACAGATAGCACTTTTCATCAGAACAGTGCATCTGCTTCTAATGAAAGGACTTCCATTTATGTATGTACATAAGCGTGCAAGATCTGAATGTCTTGCAGGCTACATGTACAGCAAAATGCTTACATCACCATCTAGCATCTTGTCTCCATATAAACTTCTGTTATAAAAAAACCCCACCTGCTGAACAAGATCTATAGTGTTTGCTTTGGGTGAGTTCCATTTTCTGTTCTACCCTGAGAACAAGATTCCAGCATCATGCAAGAAAGGGATGGGATTGCATAGTAAATTAGCACTTGAAATGCAGTGATTTGTACGTCATTTTACCACCAGGCATTCCTAATAGAATAACTTGCTCCTTTTAAACTATTTGTACCAAAGGATCCAAGAAATGCATGTGATATATAGCGCATCTCACAAAACTAAGTTCAATCTACTTGACCTTTTCCATAAAATATTCTTTCATGGAGCATTTGGTTTTAATAACAATCCAAGTCACAATGAAGAGTCAGTAAACCTCATCTGCTTGCTCTGGTATTTCCTCATAGCACAAAATAAAAAGCGTTCATTGATTATTTATTTTTGGATATGGAGAGACAAAGGTGTGATAATATGTCTTGGACAAGTTTTAAAAAAAAATCAGTTGACACTGAAATTATGAATCTGTTAGGAGACTCCTTCCAGTTTTATGTACATACCTGCTGGGTATGATATTTCTTCTAATTTATAAACTAGACTAAATATTACAACTGTGTTAATATCCTTGCACTTCTGTTGAAACCAGCAAACTACCAGTTGTGCTTGGGGACAGCAATGAAAATCATTTTGAGCAGCATGGAAACCTCTTGTTCTGCATGCAAATAACTCTGCAGTACTCAGTGAAAAGTCCATAGGGAGAAAAGGTCCACGTCCAGAGAAACCAGAGGCAGAAGTTGTCTATGGGGACCTGGCAGCGCTCAAGGTTACACCACTGTGTGGGAATCCAACTTCTAATTTTTTAGCCTTCTGCTGTGCTGGCTCGCCTTTATAATGTGCCATAAAAACCTCTTGGCATGGTTACTGCTTTTTTGGTGCTAGTGTCCTGTGAGCCTCAGTTCTGTCTTTTCTCAGTCTTCTGCACCCTGGATTTTGGATGTATGGGGTCATCTATGGCTCTGGCATGCTATGAATTTAGGTTGGCCATAGCCCAGAAATGTGCTCAAGCATGTCATGCCTGTGCTTAAAGCTAATTCATGGCTCTTTGCTTGAAGCAGAAAAAGACCAGGGCAAATCCAGAGTAGGTATCTGGGAGTGTTGCAGAACAGTCACAACTTTCCTGCCCATGCCAAAAGTGGAAGGATGTGACCTCACCCCATGTTGGTTTCAAGGGAGGAGCATTCTATTTTTCCTTCAGACAGGGAGTTTCCAAACTTCTCAGGAGCTGTAGGTTATTTGAAAATTTACATAAGTATCCCAGAAGACTGCAGTTCTTTGTCATCACATGAAACTTGTTACAGTCAGGGGTGGCTGCTTCCACCACCACTGTTCTGTCGGTGATGGCACCCAAGCAAGCTGAATTTGGGAATCAGTTCTGCAGAGATGTCTCCTCTGGTCCATGCCAGAGCATGTTTTTGTCTTTGGAGACGATGGAAGCAAATTTTGACCTTATCTGCAAGTAATGCTGCTGCTGAGCGATTGAGATTGATAACAAGATCCTGAAAACTTTTTATGGTTAATTAGTTTAAAATGAGAATAGCTCTTGTATTCACTGCTGACTATCAGAGACAATAATTACGAGAGTATTTTGTATGAACAATCCATATCTTGTTCGTTCACTTGGGCTGGTGCTGCTACCCAGCTAAACGTTTCAGAAAAGATGATTCACTTTTCATGATGATCAGTAAAAATAGATTAATGGGAGAATTCTCTTCAAAGGGTAAAAGGAGGACAGGCTTCTCCCAACAGCACGTCTCAGATAAGTGCATATGCTGAGTGAAGAATGGTGCACACAGACTAGGGGTTGCTGCCTTTCTAGCTTTTTGATCTGAAGACTTCCTTTCCAGAAGTCATACTGCAGTGCCTCGACAATTCCTGGGTGAATCACATGTGTGTAATAGATAAAGCTCTTTTTCTCTTAGTTAAATGTTAGACTAGGGCTGCCAAATTTCAGGGGTGAAATGAACTTTATTAACTGGGCAAAACAACAGTTGTTAGACCCTTTACCTACAAGAGAAAAAGAAATAAAAGCACAAAATCTAAAACAGAAGGATGGAGTTTTCTATCCAGGTCATGCATGCTTCCTATTACCTGATTACTGAGATGAAGATATTAAAGAATGCAAATGAAGTGAGCTTCAGTATGTGCAGTGATATACTTGTGAAGGAAAACATATATTGAGAAGTTGCAATTAAGATCTGTGTTGCAGTGTATTTTGACCAGTTGCTAGTAAGTGTCCCAATATTGGCATAAAATTAATGTAGGTTAGCTAATAGCTTCTCATATGGTTCCTGTGAGTGGTGGGTCTATAATGCTGTTAAAGGTCTCTCTAAAATGAGGTATTCTAGAATAGTGTGTTTTGGTTCCTGATAATAGAAGTAACTTATGAGAGAAATGCCATTTTGCATTGAAGTAGGTCTCATATTATGTAAACAGCACCACAGAGGATCAGCAGTTTTAGTTGTCTATAAAACTGAAACAAAACTGTCAACATTTTTTACTATTGTCCAGCCTGCCAAAGGTGCAGGCATATGAGCTGTGCTCCTTCAGACACATAGATTGAACCTGTATTTGTGCAAGAAAAAGCTGATGCTCGGGTGGCAAGGTGCCCGGCTGCTTCATCGAAGAGCTGAAAACTTCATGGGATAGCTGGAGGGTTAGTGTAGCTGCTGCTGTGGTGGTCTGTCTTGACCTGGTGTAACATCAGGGCCAGTGCCCTGGGCAGCAAGAGGAAGTGTGTTGTGTTTGGTATCAGCATGGCTCTGCTGATGTGCCTGAACCCTTTGCTCTGTTTACATATCAGGTGGTGCTCTGCCTCGCTGAACTGTTAGCTCCCCTCATGAAATTCCTTGTTGTTTGTGAAGTCTTGCAACAGCAATTTCTTACAGAGAAGTCAGAGGCTTGCTAATAGTTGCTTTCTAGCATGGCATTACACTTTCCTGTTTTGAGTTTTTTTTTTTTTTTTTTTTTTTTTTTTTTTTTAACTATGACCAAAAGCCAGAGGAAATGGATGCCCTTTTCTATTGTTGAGCTGGTTTCAGCCCTATTCTGGTCTTCACAGAAGAAATGCTCCTTCAACTGTATTGTATCCTCAAAAAAACCCCTTCGTTTTGTTTTAATCTAGCTTTAGGGAGTCTCTAAAAAAAAAGAGGACCTATGATATCTTTGCAGAGAATAAAGTGAGATAACTGGGAACCACTGCCCTTCGAGAAAGGAAGAAAAAGAAATATTTGCTTGCAATTATTTGAGAGATTCTGGGGTTTAGGTCTTCCAGATAATGAGAGATCTGGGAGAGAGCCAGAGAACTGTAACCATCAGAGGTGTTTTTCTCAGCACTTGTTGCCTGTCTGATTTCACATAAGCTATTATCACAAAACCTACAAGAGTTTGCAGGAAAAAAAAAGAAACATTTTTTTTAAGACATAAAAGGAAGACTTCTTGCAGACCTCTTTTCCTCATCTCCACATTTGTATTTGCTTTTCTTGGGGAAGAGATATAGGTGAGAGCAAGTGGAGAATGTTATGTTTTTAAAGCATATTTGAGTTAAATGTCCTTGTGCATATGTGAGTTTTTTGTTTGGTTTGTTTTTTTGAAGAGAAGGGACATAATCTCTACCAGTTATTCAAACCATACCATGCACTGGTCTTCAGCCTATCTGATATTCTGAATAGCTAAAACTCAAAGATGTTTTGATTAGAGTAACTTTGAAAGGAGTCCATGAGACATAATATTGTTTTGCTCCAATTCTGAATGACATCCACCGTTTCCTCAACCTCCTTCCCGGTTGCAGACTGTCGTGGTTTGAGCTCAGAGGACAAGAGAGCACCACACAGCTGCTCATTCCCCCCTTCCCCCCTCAATGCTAATAAGGAGAAAATAAAGCAACAGGCTCAGTAGTTTGAGCTCAGAGGGCAACTGAGCACCATGCAGCTGATCACTCCCCCCTCCCACCCAAGCACTGATGAGAAAATGAAGCAAAGGGCTCAGGAATTGTGCTAAGGACAGGAGGGGTGACTCACCCATTACAGTCATGGGCAAAACCCAGACTCGTTAGTGGAAGTGAAAAAAAGAACACAAATTTAATACAGACACCAACAACAACACTTAACAGAGTAGGACAGTGAGAAGCATTACCACATCTTGAGAGCACCTTCCCCCACCTCTCCTTTCTGCCCTGTCTCAGCCCTTCTCCCAGCAGAGCCGCCTGTCCTGGCGTGGGCTCCTCCACAGGCTGCAGCTCGGCCTCTGCTCCACCGGTGACCTCCGTGGGTGGCAGGGGGGTGACCCTGCCCTCTCACCATGGGATACAGGGGGCTCTGCTCCGGCTGACCTCCACCCCTTCCTCCTTCCTTCCTCCCACTGACCTCAGTGTTCCTTCTTCTCCCAACTGCTTCTTACATGTCCCAACCCCCTCTCAGGTTCCCCTTCTTAAATATTCTATCCCAGAGGTGCAGCCACCATTGGCTCGGCCCCGGTCAGAGGTGGGTCTGACTTGGAGCCAGGGGAGCTTCGAGAAGCTTCTCACAGGGGCCACTGATGTAGCCCCTTCCCCCCTACCAAAAACCCCACCACACATGCAAACCCAGCACCCAGCCCAGGCTGGGATACAAAAATTTGTATATCAAATAAGCAGTTTGATATATATCTTTCAAGTAGCTCTGTTCACTTCACAGTGATTCCATGGTTGGACCTGATCCATGTTTCAGTTTTAATAAAAATGTTGTTTTGACTCCATCACAAACTGTCAACTGGTAGATGATGAATGAGCCTTTCAATTATTTTTGATTATTTTAATAAATAAATAAAGAAGAAAAGTTAAGATTTTTAATATTTTCTTTCCTTTTTTTAAAGCATAGTTTTAAGACAGTTCTTCATGTATTAGTATCAAGAGTTGACAAACAGAAAATTTGTCAGAGCTGGTTTTTGAAAGAGATCTAGGAACATTTAAATCCATTTGATACATATTAAAATATACTTGTTCACAGCAAAGTATCATTGATTAAGTATAAGGGATTGTTTTAGTCTTCATTTTTCAGAATTACACGTGAATTTTATGAACAAACAGGATTCAATTTGAAGTACCTGCGTTGGGAGGTAGGAATGGCTTAGAATTTGAACAGAATCTTGAAGAATGTGCTCTGAAAACTTGTCCTCTGATGTCCTTCCCCTGACTGCAATCTTAACTGTAGAGAGAAGAGAATATTTAAAAATCCTTTATTTCTCAGACTATGAAAAGTCCTCTGAATATAATAAAAAACTTCATTAAGAGCTGAACTGAACTTTTAGAACATTGTTTCTCTGCTGATCATTAGGATTTTTTAAAGTATGACAGAAGTTTATTGCATAAAGTAGCAATTTCTCTTTGTATCCTTTCAGTGGGGCATTTGATATCATCCTTGAAGGCTAGAATTAAAACTCACCAACTGGTGGAGATAGGCAGTCCTTTTTCTGCAGCTCCATGGTGTCCTGATACTATTACACTAGGAACAGCCCAAGAACTCCTCAAAACTTTCAGTCGTGGTCATTCATATTTAGGTTCCAATTTCTACAGCTAGAGAAATTCTGGTTTTATCCCTCTTAGGTAGTGCTGTATGCACACAGCAAATGCATTCAATTAGATGTGATTTCACTGTTGATCATGCTGCCTTGGAGAGTAGCCTCAGTGTGACTAACTTGCTTGGATTGGAGTAAAAGTTTAATGTAAATTGCTCTTCTGCTTACTGAATCCAAATTAATTACATGGTAAATGCTCTGGCCAGTAAAAATCCCTCTTTAAACACAGCTGGAGGCTTGTCTGGGTTTTGAACACTAGTCTGCTTTTCTGAGACCCGACTAATTTCTGAGGAAGAGATTCTCTAGAATTTCTTCCTCCCTTTCATTACAGGGAAAGGAGAGATGACAGTAGGGAATGGAGTTTTAAAAACTCTTACAGTGTTGTCTAGAGATGTATCAACTAAAACTTGTAATGTACAAATCACACAATCTTCAATAGAATATATTTGTCATCGTTGGCTGTTCTGCACCCACTCAGCTAGTGCGCTTCATAATGTGCTGCCTAGATTTCCATGGTGATTTGCATTCTGACTGGTGAGGTCAAATCTTTTTCTCAGCTTTATCTTTTAAGTGGACGTATTAATGTTGCCTGAGTGTAGACACAAAAACACACAGATGTATATCTGGGGGGCCAATTCAGAATTGAAGGACAGCTGTATGGGAAAGTACGTCCTCCTTTGTAGTCACTATTGGATATGGAAGGTTTTCAAAAGTATTCTGTTTAAAGCAATTTAGAAATCAATAGAATGGAATGGAAAAGCTCATTTCTTAGCTAGGGTCTGAAGAGGTAAAAATCTGGGGCAATGTGATATGAGGTATTAAGAGGCAGAGATGGAAACTTAAAATGCATCTACATGGTGGCCTGACCCTGGCTGAATGCTGGGTGCTCCCCCCCGAGTTGCTCTATCACTCCCCTCCTCAGCTGGACAGGGAAGAGAAAATACAACAAAAGGCTCATGGCTTGAGATAAGGGCAAGGAGAGAACACTGACCAATTACTGTCATGGGCAAAACAGACTTGACTTGGGAAAATTAGTTTAATTTATTACCAGACAAATCAGAGTAGGGTAATGAAAAATAAAACCAAATCTTAAAACACCTTTCCCTCACCCCTCACTTCTCCCAATTTTCTCTACTTCCTCCACCCCAGCAGTGCAGGGGAATGGGGAATGGGGGTTGTGATCAGTTTGTTGCATACTGTTTCTGCCACTCCTTCCTCCTCAGGGGAGGGCTCCTCACACTCTGCCCCTGCTCCAGCGTGGGGTCCCTCCCACGGGAGACAGCCCTGCACGAACTTCTCCAAAATGGGTCCATCCCACAGACTGCAGCTCTTCATGAACTGCTCCAGCGTGGGTCCCTGCCATGGGGTACAGTCCTCCAGGAACAGGCTGCTCCAGCGTGGGTCCCCCATGGGGTCCCAAGTCCCACCAGCAAACCTGCTCCAGCGTGGGCTCCTCTCTCCGTGGGGTCACAGGTCCTGCCGGGACCCTGCTCCAGCGTGGGCTTCCCGTGGGGTCGCGGCCTCCTTTGGGCACATCCACCTGCTCTGGTGCGGGGTCTTCCACGGGCTGCAGGTTGGCATCTGCTCCACCAGTGACCTCCAGGGGCTGTGGAGAGACAGCCTGCCTCACCGTGGTCTTCACCAGGGGCTGCAGGGGAATCTCTGCTCCAGCCTGGAGCACCTCCTCCCCTCCTCCTTCTCTGTCCTTGGTGTCCGCAGAGTTGTTGCCCTCCCAGGTTCTCACTCCTCTCTTCAGCTGCAGTTGCTGTAGTTGTTTTTTCCCCCCGTTTTAAATACGTTACCCCAGAGGCACTACCACCGTCCTTGGTGGGCTCGGCCTTGGCCAGCGGCGGGTCCATCATGGAGCCGCTGGCGTTGGCTCTGCCAGACATGAGGGAAGCTTCTAGAAGCTTCTCACAGAAGCCACCTCTGTATCCCTCCCACTACAAAACCTGTTCATGTAAATCCAATACAATCTGCTACACACTTCATTTGCAAATGTGGAGAGAGTTAACTCTTTGTGTGTCCACTTTGGGCAATGCATGGGAAGCCAGTTTGTGTGTCTGTGCTGGACTGATTGCGCTATGAGAAAGCCCTTAGTGATGCAGAGGGAGTACAGTACACACAGAACATTGCCCTTGGGCTAAGCTTGATCCTTTATTTGTGCAAGTCCGAAGTTTGGAAGTGTCATGCTTACACTGGGAAATTCATATAATGACTTCCCTTATTGCTGATCTACTGAGTAAATGTTACTGACAGAAACAAGAGTACTGCATTTATTGCAGGCAAACATGTAATGAGTCTGTACAGTAACTGCTTGGTGCATTGATCAGCCTCTGAGAGGGCTGGTGGGTCTGACACCTGCTGAACTCATGCCTGTCAAGTGGGTCCTCGTCTGAACGAGGGATGTTCTCTCGTGTGTAAAACTTTCAAAATTGGAACTCCAGAGAGTTTGCCTGTAGTTATTTTCAAGCCGATGCTTGCAAGGAGTGCTGTAAACATGATGTGGCTTACTGTGCATGATAAAACAACATTACTTTGTAGGAACAATATGCTTTGTGGGAATCCAAGCAACCTGAGGATCTTTGGGAGATTATGAGATTTGGAAATATTTTAGGGCAAAATTATTCTGATTGCTTAGTGTTTCTAAAAATAACTAATTATTAATCACTAGTAAACAATGTTGTCAGATGCACTGAAAATCCTCTGGGTTACAGAAAGTTGTAAAACCTTTTCTTCATTTCTTGCATGCCTACAGGTATAGGATTAAGTGTTTCTGAGACAGGTTTGCCATTTTTCTGGTTGAGGGTGTCGCAGTTCCCTAGCTATCTATTGTTTTGATCTTCTTGCTGCCTCTCTTCAAAGCATCACTCTCAGGCCTTCTAGTGCCACTTCTTGTTGGGTGGACTCTTTCCAACAACTCTTTTCATGCTGTGCTTTAAGATGAAGATTTCTGGTGTTCATTGCAGTCATCTCTGCAAGGATGACTATGCTGCCCTTCTGTAGGAACAACGATGCAGTTAGGCAAGGATAAGCCTATCCGGATAAAGCACTGCTCTTTACTCCAGACAAACCTATTTAGGAGGAACATATCTCAGAACCAATAAGCAGTTCACGGGTGTATTTACGTGCTAGACTGCCATCCTTATCTCCACTGAGAACAGATAAATTTAATGTCTTTGCTATGGGTCTGCTTTGGACTTTTGTTTCTCATTTCTCAGTTCAGACATGAGAGGATCACCTTCTGAACTTCTGTTATTATGTCAGCTCCCTTGAATCAATTTGAACTCAAAACTTCCTCCTTCTAAAGGGGGAAGGGCATAAATTCCAGGAGACTTCCTCCCTGCTTTCTGTCAGTATGTGTGATTAACATTACTTCTTAGTGACATTAATTACCAGTGAGTTAGAAACACAGACAACTGTGCACCGACCATGATAGATAATGTATTTCAAAAGTGAATGCAGTAATTCCTGGCTCTCCCATAACAGAGAACATATTAGCCATGCTGGAAGTCCCTTGTCATCTTTAGCCAGCAGGTATATTAATGAATGACATGAATAAGTACACTTACTGAAAATTCAGCTAGGTTTTTTTTAATGAAATAATTCTGCAAATTCTAGCCGCCACTGTATCACAAATAAGCTTGTGTTGGAGCCCAGTTTAATACCGATTTGTAGTATCCAGGTTGCTGTCTCCTACAATTGTAAGGAGTGCTATATACTGCCCTCCTTGCTGTACTCATGTAAGACTTATGCCT
This sequence comes from Tyto alba, assembly GCF_018691265.1. NCBI lineage: Eukaryota > Metazoa > Chordata > Aves > Strigiformes > Tytonidae > Tyto > Tyto alba. The sequence continues at coordinate 23,907,950 of NW_024881326.1, read as the reverse complement.
GGATCCCCTGCCAAAGAAAGTACCTCAGCAACCTCTCTTGACAGATCTATATTCCCTCCATCACTCTCCACAAAGGCAAAGTCAGTACTTATCCCCTTGGCAATAAAGGGAATTAAGTAATGAAATGGTAGGAAACGTGGCAAGGACTTCACTCTGGAGGCATGTCCAAGCCAAGAGGATTAATTGTGAATGCTAGTGCTTTAGAGCAGATTTACATAAAACACCTGCTCAGCAATTTTTAAAGTATGTATAGAAAATTTTGTTGATAAAATATTTTTCTAAAAAATTATGGTAGCTGAAAATATGAGGATAACCCAGACAGTCAGGGTAGGACTCCTGTCACTCTCCATCCTGGCAGGTGGCCTGGCTTCCAGCTGCTGCTTGAAAAGGCTGCAGATGTCCTAGAAGTTCTGTTTCCTGCAAGCCCTGTGCAGATGTCTTGAATACCATAGGAAGTATCAACCAGCGCTGGACATGTGCTGACACTTGAATTTTGCCAATACTTTTGATCCAAGCAAGTGGAAAGCGTGGCTGGAGCTGGTGGGCTTTCTGCCTTAGTTTTGGAAGCAGAAATCTGTTTAGTGACACAGATTGACTGGTATCAACATTATCACTTGCTAAAGGGACTGGGATTAAGATTGTTACTTGCTAATACACTTGGGTTCAATCCTCTGTCTAGATGAGACTGCCAGGATCTGAAATCTGCTCCCAAGTTGCACATATTTCACCTCTATCACAACAAATCTCCCTTCTGCTCATATCTAGTTCTTGCTTCACTACACTTTCTCTTGCGATTTATTTCTGGTGCCTTCATTGGTAATGTGTTGTTCATTTTGGATGTCTGTGGCAGATTTTCAGCTGCTGAGCCTCTGCCCAGTTTCCTGTATTTTTGAAGCCCTGTGCAGTCCTGTCCCTTCTTCGATTTCCTGAAAACCTTGAAGTAGGGGGCACTGGGAACATTTCTTAATCGTCCTTGGCCATGCTTTTCCTTTGGGAAGGACATTTTGCATTTCAGAGGGCTCTGGCTTGTGCCCTACCACTGATAATCAGGTGGATCCCTGACACTTGCTATGGTGCTGCATCGTAACCAGGCCGGGCTACTTCTGGTCTCTGCAGTGGTCCAAAGCCATGCTCAGCACTGAAAACCTTAGTGACAGCATGGTGTAGGGGTGGGCATGCCATTTGCTGTAAACCTGTTGCTGGCTTAGTGTAGACTCTCCAACTTTTGTGTTGGAGCTTGTTGTGCAAAATCATATTGGTCACAGTTTCTGTGTTGGCAGCTTTGCACTGAATGTAACTCAGATCAGTGAAAAGTTGGAGTTTCCTAGCAAAACTTGAGTCCTCCCAAAAGACCTGACCTGGGAGGCCAGGCTCTTTGAATACCGCTTTCAGTTTTGTTTCCCTAAAAAGGCAGGGATTGCTGTGAAGCTGCCAACCATGTTTCATGACTAAGCCCATCTGCAGCATTACCAGAGATTTGTGATATGGGAAATCTGTCAGTCTTACACATCTGCCTGGAATCCTGTTTATAACAGTGACAACAATTTTCAAGCTGAAAAATTATTGTAATTCATATATATCAGAAAGGTTAGGTTTTAATTCTGACTGCTCCCTGACATCATTCTTCCTCAGTCAAAAGTTAATTGTCTCTAAATCAGATGCTTCTTCTCCTGTTGCCTTCAAATGCGAAGGATTATCAAGTTGGACATCCAGAGATTCTATGCTGCACCAATAATGTTCCTGTGCAAAATCCTAACATAACTTATTTCTGATTATGAAAGTTACATATCATTATTATCTAATCCTTTAAACTAAATAGCTTCAGCTAAAACATGTTCTGTAATACTAGGCAACAGGATGGTCTGAGTATAAATGAAATTAGAAAGTCACCTAATGCATCAGTGTAAATGTGACTACTGTGCATCATGGATCAAGTGCTCTGAAATATCACCCCTGAGAATGAATGAGCTGCAGTCACTGTGCCAAATTCATTCTGGGTACAGCATCACATTAGGTTACTCTCATTCCTAATGTAGCAGTGAATTTGGCCCAAACAGAAATCCCTATAAATCAGAAGGAGCAGAAAGGACAGATGCTGTATCTTGAAAGATATGCTCTTCAGGAAAGCATAGCTCCCTCTCCTGCCTTTTCATCCCAAGGAAGCAGATGGTTTCTCACTCACCCAGCTATGGTGAAAGCACAACGGGTAAAAATAAAAGCAGCGGGCTGGCTTTTTTCCTTGGTTAATCTGCATGTGGTTCCGTGAACCCTAGTGGGAATGCAGAGAATGGAAATGAGGGTGAAGCACAACCCAGAGACCCCCAGGAGAATTTGTCTAGCATTTACTGTTAGAGAAGTGAAGGAATATGCATGTGCTCAAAACGGGACATGAATGCACCCCGCTCTTACTGTCTTCTCACCACTCTGGCAGACTGCTGGCCATGAGGAGCCATCCTCAGGATGCTGTGATTCTCTAAGTGCTATTCTTCATCCTCCCCATGAGTAAGCAGGAAGTTCGCAGATTGTAATTAATAAGAGACTTAATTCACCTTTTTGGCTCTTCGATTTAAGGTCTAGATTCCAGTATCTGTGGACACCCAGTTTGTAGAACTGTGCAGGGAAAAAGAGTCTGCTTAGTCAAAGAACAAGCCAGTAAAAGAGGTCCTTTCTTCCTTGTGCCCTTCATTTCTCAAGAGAAATATTAAGACAGTCTGTTAGTATCTGGTGACCGATGATAGATCGGTGCCAACCAATGCTGAACTGACCCATTTAATTTTTGCAGGATTTGGAAAAAAACATCTGTGTAAGCTTTCCTAAATACTTTTTGTGAGGAAGTACATTTCTTTTTCATTTTGACTTTTTTGTTCCTCTTCAATGAGAGGGGAAGTAAGCTTGTTAATAATAATATAGCAATGATTCAAGTAAACTGCTGCTCAGTACATTTTTTGCTTTCCTGTTCTTCTCCAAAGCTAATCTGATGAATTTGTTCACATCAAAATGGGGTACATTATTCATGTCATCCTATGTCACATCATGTATAATGAGATGTGACAACTCAAGGTAACACATCAATTAGGACAAGGCAGGAACACAGATTTGTTGATGAAAGAGGGAATGCATATCCAGCTTTGGGCATGGCTGTTTGGTGTTCAGGGGTGACAAGAAGGCTATTTTAAAACTTCAGAGCTGAATTTGGAGATCATGTGCTGTAATTTAGATTGTCTTTCAGCCCTTCTGTTTGTAAGTATACTAATTGACATACATAACCTAATGCTCGTGCACTTATTGATATATGATTTTTATTCATCCCATCTGTTATTAGTCCTGTTCTGAGTGCACTTGGTCATATTCAGGTGATGGGAGTGGGATGGGGGCTGAAAACTGATGAAGGGAGGTGATTTGAAGTACTGCCCGCAATTCAGTGCAGGCATGAAATGTGATATTGCATGTCTTCATGCTTCTGTTGATCCAAAAGGTATCCAATTTGTTCTCAGCATCTGGTGGCAGTTTGTGATACAGTGGCTTGGTTTCATCCTTTTATTAGTTGTTAGTAGTGAACAAAATGTTAAATCAGTAAGTTATTGCTTCCAGCGGGTCAAAGGTTTTTGTATGGGTTTTGTAAGTTATTAATATATGGAGCCTTGGATTAAGAGTGAAGCATGAGCCTTTTTTTGGAAAAGAGGTATAAATTTGCAAGGATTAGGGATCAAGACAAAAGCCATCAATCTGCAGGAACAAGGGGTTTCTGGGAAAAGCAGCTAAATTCTGGCTGAGACCTGGAGGAATAGGAGCAGGGTAAGGAGCGGGGAGCAAGTGCTCAAATGATGTGGAAGCACAAGGGCTCTGCATCTGCAGAGACGGTCGAGTGCTCCCTGGGAGCAGCATCCAGACTTCTTGCTCCCCCTGTCTCTTGGGAACTGATGTCACTTTCAGGGAAAGTTGGGAGCCCTTTAGGGCATGAAAGCAAGGACTCTCGCTCCATCCACAAGCTCCCTCCAGCTTCGCTGTGGCTTGGAGCATTTGCTGCCGAGACAGCTGTCACAACTGGGCACAGCACGTTGTCACTGACACACAGCAACAAGATGTGAAACGAATGTGTGAATGGAGTGAGGGTCTTTGCTTTCATGTCTCCAGGAAGTATGTCCACAAGTTATTTATCGATCTCGAGCAGGGTCATGTGTAACTATATTCTTTCAAACAGAAGTTTTTCTAGCCTTTTCCTAAGGACCTCCAGGGTGGAGTTTCCACAGGATCCCTAACTGTGCTTAATTCTAATTAGTCTCAAAGATCAGAGAAACATCGAATTATAGCATGAATTGGGCTGGGAAGGACCTTAAAGAGCATCTAGTTCCAACTCCCCTGCCCCGGGCAGGGCCCCCTTCCCCCAGCCCAGGGGGCTCCCAGCCCCGTCCAACCTGGCCTTGAACCCTTCCAGGGAGGGGGCACCCACAGCTGCTCTGGGCACCCTGTGTCTCACCATCCTCACAGTGAACAATTTCTGCCTTAGATTTAATCTAAATCTACCCTCTATCTTCTTAATACCTGTCCTGATCTTGCATTCTTCCAAACAGAGAGATTAGCCATTTGGAAGTGATTGTATGTATGCTGGAGAGTAGAACCACAAATCAAAATCACGAGAAAGTGCAGATACGGTGGGAGGCCACGGGGTTCAGTTTGAGCAGGATGCCACATGCTACACTGGGTAGCAACTACTGGCTGCAGAAGTGCAGGCTGGTGAGCAGCCTGTGGGGCAGCGGTGGTGGAGACTGAGTGGGATGAGCAGAGTGGGTGACTGTGCACCGGAGAGCCGGTGCCTCGCTGCTCTGAAACAGGCAAGTGTTGTGCTGGGTAGATAAGTGGAAAAGTAGCCTAGATGGTAACAGATACACTCCAGCTGTGTGTAACATGCTTCAAGAGAGTTGGGGGCAAAATGGAAGGGGTCTGGAAGGGAGTAATGTGAACTGGCTAATGACTAGGAAGTATGACCATTGGGGAAAGTTGAACAAATTGGGCTTGTTTAGCACCAGGATCTGACAATGAGTGGTGTGGCAATACTGCTGCTCTGAAGAGGAGAATACTGTCCTCTCTGTGTTCCTTATAGAGAGGTCTTCAGTTGTGACGAGGAAGACTGAAGCTGGATGCTAGGAAGAAGCTTCCTAAGGGAGCAGTAGTAAAGCATCAGAATTTATTGCTCAGGGAAATTTAGAGCCTTCACTGGTGAAGGTCAAGTTAAAGAAACACTTCTGGCAAAACAGAGGTGTACTGGGGCAGGGAGCAGCCCTTGTCCCTCTGAGCAGTGCCTTCCAACCTGTGTATTGTGTACTCTCTGTAGCAAGGAAGGCCATTTTAACAGCCCTCTCCCTAGTCATCTTCTCCCCTCAGTGCAGAAACCCACATTTTCCAGTCTTCCTAATAAGTTAAATTTTTTACTTCTCTGGCTATTTCCTCTGAACTTTTTCCATTGGTCCTGGTTCTTCTTGAGCTTTGGGTGGTCTAGTTGATACCTTTCCTGAGCAGAATAAAAGGATTGTTTTTGGTGTCTCACCTCTGTACACCTGGCTTCACTGTATGTCTTGGCATGCTTTGGTGGCAGGGTTTGTTT